>NC_141720.1:8762500-9362500 GCF_971803275.1 Cyanistes caeruleus
AAGAAAATAGAGCAGAGTCGATCTGATTTTCATCAGCATCTTCAGCTGCCTTTCGGGAAGCCCCAGCCTGCTCCTCATTCCTGCTCTCCGCTTTACAAACCACTTAATTCCTTGTTGCTTTGGAAACCCTCACAAAGACCCTCTGCATCCCCCAAAATAACGAGCAACAGATGCTGCTTTGACCTCAGCAACTTCCTGGAAACATACATTTGTCAAAATAAAAATAAAAAGATTAATGTGAGGAAGGCTTTTAAATTATAAGGAAACAGCAGACAGAGCCTGGCCACGCACGCCGAGCCCTCGGACTGGGGAGAGACCCGGGAATGGGCAGGGAGAGGCTGTGGAACAAGGGTCCCCATGCGGTTGGGGACCCAGAAGAGTTGGGTCTGGCAATGCTGCCCACAGCCAGAGGACATCAGGAGCAGGCTCAGCTCTCCTCCTTCCCTCATTTCTTGGTTTATAGGAGCAACTTGTCTCTTTTGCAGAGCCTTAAACCCCCTTTGCCCATCCCACAGGGGAGGAGATGGGCACACAACAGGTTACCAGTGGGTTTCATCCTCCCACTCTGGCTGCAGCCACCTGGCACATCCTGGGGACAGAGCTCATGCACAGGCACAAACACTTCCCAACAGCACCTGAGATGCTCAGCAAGGGCTTCTGCCAGGATCTGGGACAGCCACACTGGTGGGTGACACAGCCTGACCCACGGCATAACCTACCCCACCAAAACCCTGCACCCACAGCACTCACCAGAGCTGCAGGCAGGGAGGTTTCACATGCTCCACGCAGGGGAAGGCCCTTTTCCCTCCCAGCTTGATGGAATTGGTCAAAAACAAACTGCTGGGACGGGCCTCCTCCTTGGTCTGGTGGGAGGTGGGCTGGGGGTTTGTGCACCTGGGGTGTGAGAGTCATGGGCACATTGGGCATTCCCATGCCCATCCTCATTCCCTGCTGCTTTCTGCTGCTGCTTGACAAGATCTGACCAGGGGACTTGAGGGACAGTCCCCCTGTGAGGGTGTTTTCTCCCAGGGGACCCCATCACCAGGCTGGGGGTGCACCAGTGTTGGTGAGAGGCTGCAGTGCTCAGGCCGTGCTGCCGTGGGGCAGCCGGTGCCATAAGGGCATCACTGTCCCCTGCTCGTGCTGGGGATGTGACAGTGGCACAAGGGTCAGCACAATCTGTGCCAGCACCACAGGGTGTGTGGGGTGCTGCTGCATGGGAAATGCAAATCCTGACCCAGGCTGGGCCAGGGGCTCTGTCTCCCCAGGAGTCTTGTGGTAGCCATGACAACAGCCATATACATTTACATATCCTTCCCTTAATCGCAGGGACATCCAGAGCAACTGTCTTCGTGGGGTTGTTCCCATCCCACCAAAGGACATTTCAGTGTTCTCCACCTCACACCCACAGCTGCCCCTGCATGAGGAGCAAATCCTTCCCCGGAGCCCCTGGTGTGGGGCAGCTCCCCAGCCCCTACCCACCCAAGGTGCCACAGGCAGCTGCTGGCACCCAGAGTCCTCCACCACTGCAGCTGCTTTCCTATGAGCCCCATGGCCAGAAGATTCTTCTGCTTTATGTCGTGTGGCCTCTTCCCCTGCACCTGTTTCACAGGTGGGACAGGCTGCCTTCCCTGCAGGGAAAAGCCACCCAGAGTGCCCCCCAGCCAGGGCAGGAGGCTGGAGAGGTGGCAGTGGGGAAAGGACCCAAAAAATGACTTTCCATCATGTAAATGAGGCATAAGAAAATGCCGGTGAGCTCGCTGGTGCCGGCAGGTGCGTGTGGGCACTGCCAGCTCCCAACAGTGGTGCCAGGGTTCTCCTGTGCCAAGGGATAACGCGAGCCATGCTGGAATGTGGGCACAGTCAGGCCTGCTGGCAGCCTGAGCCAAGGACAGAGGCTGAGCCCCAGCTGCCTCCAGCTCCTGCTCTGCCCACCCCGAGGCTCTTCCCTGCAGGTTCCAGCTTGCAGCACCTCTGTACTGCCAGGAGCCTGGAGTTAGTCCTAAACTGGGAATAGGAGCCCATGTGCTGAGTTCCAGGGACGAGAAGAGCCATAGAGGGACGCACACTAAATAATTGCTGCTCTGCACAGAGCACCACACAGAGCAGTGCCTGCAGCCCCCAGCACAGCCAGGAACAGAATGGCTCTCCCAGGGAGCTGCAGGGACACAGTCCCCTCTGCTCTGACTGCCCCTCTCCTGGCTCCTGGGTGCTCCAGGGGCACTGCAGCACCAGGGGCATGCTGCCAGCGTGGCAATACCTGGCATTGCCTGTGGCATGTCTGCAGCTCCCAAGGGACTGGACAAATGCCACAGCTCCTCGTGCAGGCACAGCAGGTCCCACCTTCACACGTCCATGGGGCCACCATGCCTGCACCACAGTCACCCCTGGTGTCTGTGCTCTGTTCGGCCCATGGGGCTCTGCAGGGGTGCTGAGCCAGGGCACCTGCCCACAGCATCACACCCTCCTTGTGTCGCCTCTGGGAGCCCCTGGGGACACTTGGTGGCTCGCCCCAGCTCAAAGCCCCAGCAACGAGTGCCGTGTGTATAGGGGCTGCCGGAGGGCTTGGAGCAGCCCTGCCCTGGCCCCGCACCACCGGGATTCCAGACCCACCAGTTTCCTCTGCCCTTTCCACTGAACCAACCCGTGGAAAGTTTTATAAACTTGAGGAAATGCAAGTCAAAGCAGAAGGAGCCCAAAGCTGAGCTGAAGTGTGACCTCAGCAACCTCCCCTTTGTCCAGCCCGGGACCTCACTGTCATCTGTCAGCATTTGCTGAATCTCCTCCTTAGGGGACACTCCAGGCCCTTCCGCAGGAGCGGGGCCTCCCCACAGCCCTGCTCCTCTAATGACTCTGTTATCTCTTGTTATCTCTGTCACTTCCACCTCTGCTTCCCTCCACCGGCAGAGTGGTGATGCCCCCCCCAGCCAGGCAGTCCCAAAGGAGCAGCATCCCAAACCTCTCATGGCTGGATTCATCCTGCTGGGCTGTGGGATGGGGCTGTCCCCATGCTTGGTGGGGCAGTGGCTGGGATGAAAGTTTGATAGAGCAGCTCAAGCAGCACTACAGCTCACAGATGAGCAGCATTCTATGAATGCTATTCCCATCCCATCCTACACCATCCCATTCCTGCTCCAGACATGATGGGAGGTAGAACCTGGCAGAACAGAGCCCAGGGGAAAATGGAGCACAGTTTGCTGTCTGAAGCATGAACCTGCCTGGCTGATGAGAGGGCACTGACAGGCAGGGAGGGTTTGGTGCAAAGGAAGGAAATGGAAGAATTAAATCCACAGAACTTCCCTGCTTTTGTTCTCTCTCCCGCCCCCGCTCTTCTCCTTGGCCGCTTGCTCTTCTTGCTGGATGTGTATGGCTTGATACTACCCAAGCAAGCTGGAAACAGGGTATATCAGCTGAAAGCAATTTACTTTGAAATCCAGCTGCCAGATTTTCCTTCATTTGTTTACTTTTAAATGCTTTTTTAAAAGCCAAAGTACACAAGGCAGCCAAATTGCTGACATGTGTGCCGGGCCGGTACCCCGCAAATGCTGCATTCTTTCATGTCCTCCTGGGCTCAAATCCACTCATGTTTATTTAAAATATGTAGAACACTTCAGCACTATTAAGGACCATGTTTTATAGTAAATGGAAAAAGATTTCCTTGCAGGCCAAGGGGAGAGGAAAAGAATCACTTCAATTCAGTTTTGTTCCGACAGCACTTTGCTTGCCCACCAGGGCCCAGCCACCCACATCCCACCGACGGGCTCGGCCTGACGCCAGGACCCGGGAGCTTGGGCTGCTCCAGGTGCTCTGGAAACATTGGAGACAGGTGGACAAGCCCCAGTACTGCTTGTGGGGCTCAGTCTCTCTTCCCCCAGTTCCATGGGGCAGGTGGCCTGTGGTGGCAGAAAGAAACACCAAGATGGGACTTGAAGTCCCCGAGGTTCTCCACAGCTCCAGAGTCTTGGTTTAACACAGGATTTCACCTGGGAATGTGGAAAGCTACGGGTGAGATACCTGTGACCCCAGCTACAACCCCAGGGTGAAAAAGGAGAGGAAACAGCAGTGACCAGGCAGGAACACCGAGAGGGTGTCCCTGCCTGGCAGGGACACCAAGAGGGAGCAGACTCGCTCCCAACAGAGAATGAGACACCACAGGCTTACTCCAGATGACAAGGAATGACACATCCTCTCAAAAGTAGGATACAGATGAAAATGGATAGCAAATATGTATTTTAAGGTCAACAACAGCTAAAAGGGAAGTAGATATTCAAATTCAGAGTTTTTAAGTGCATTGCTAATGCGGGTATTTTGTGAGGGAATGAGGCTGGAAGGGGCATTTCCAGTTAATGCTGCCTTTCCTCAAATCACCCGTCTGTGGCTGACACAAGCTGAACTCTGTGGTGTAACGTAAGGATGAAGAATTCCCTTCAAAAGGGAAAATGTCAATAAACAGCAGATAAATTCTGCAGGCCTTTGTTGCTGCTCAAGCTGAAACAAACACAGAAAGGCAACACAGAGAAAGGAGCAAGGAAGTGACATCTTTTTAATCAAATAAAATGCTACCAAAACCAAAGCTGAACTATGGCTCTGTGAACATATTAATGTGCCTCTGCCAGACCCACCTGAAAGAAAACACTGCTGATGTAGCCAGAATTGGTCTGGTTTGTGTCCTAGAAAAAAGCACAAGAAAGCAGAAACCTCCACTTATTAATTTCTGATGATTTAGAGAGTACAGCACCTTCAGAGTTTTATTGTAATTAGCCAGACTAGTAAAGCTTCAAAAGGATTCCTCCAGTGGAGTCCCAGACCCAGATTATGTCATGCCTGAGCACAACCTCCCACAACTGGTTTCACTCATGGTTAGAAGAAACAAAGGCTCTGAGCAAGCGGTGATGGAGAGCAGAGAGGGGTGTGCAAGGGCTGGATGCTACACGTGTTCTGGGGACTGTCTCTCCTGTACCCTCCTCCCTTGCTCCCTGCACACAGCCATTCCCAGCACCAGCAAAGGACGGCTGGGAGCAGAAGGCAGGGTGCCACCATTGTGATCTCTGAAAGGCAGGAGTTCAGAATTGGGAAATACTCCTCCAAGAGTTCTGAGAGAGACATTTCTCCTCTTCCAGCCTGCAGTGAGGTCTCCAGCTGCCCCTCTGATCACAGAGCTGGGTGCCCACAGAGGGCAGAGGCTCTGGGGCAGGTGGCAGCCACTTCTCTGCCCACCCACACCCTGTGGCTCCTGCTGCTCTGGGGAAGGAGAGCAGCACAGGGCCTGGGCTGTGCCTGCCCTGCCCAGGCAGAGCTTCCCCCAAGACTCCTCTAAGGCACTTCACAAGGACAAAGACAGTAAACAAGCAGAGAGCTGTGCTGGGTGGAACCACCCCATCGCAGAGGAGCCAGGGCAGAGAGGGAAGTGACAGTGCCCCAAGGCCACACAATGAGATAGTGACAGGCAGGAAAGGGAAGCTGGGTTGCCTGTCCCCTGTGCAGGGTTATACCCTGCTGCTCCTGTTCTGCTCTTCTCTGTCCCTTCTGCAACACTGCTCTAAGAGATAGAAAACAAACACATGAAAGCCTGTAAAAATAAAGAGCCCAGTAACAGGTAGTAAAGACTCCAGCAGCTGTAGGGAGCCAAAAGCTTCTTGGAGGGGGTTGGATGGAAGTCGAGTTTCCCTCCCTGCTTGTATTGTATTTCTTTCCTCTGCCAAAATGTGCTTCTTGAGCCTTGGGCAGAGCTGTCAGCGGCTGACCCTCACCTTCCTCTGTTTAGCCTGGAGCACAGGCCGGCCACAAGCGGCCGAGGCCGCGCCAGGGGACGGGCAGAGCCGCCCGCTGTGCGCACACGGCAGGGTCAGCTCCGCTGCCAGCGGCTTCCTGAGAGCCACAGCCCAGGCGGCCACACCTGAGCGCCCCGGCCCTGGGGAGCAGCGCAAGGAGCCGGGCGGCAGAGCCTGGAGAGAGCCCGGGCTGGCCACGGGAGGGGCGGCGAGGAGAGAGGGTTTCACTGATCCCGCATTTAGGGGCTCCATCCAGCCCTTTTCTCCCAAAGCTGGGTCAGGTTCCTGTCTCGGCACAGCTGCACACGGGAGGCAGTGAGAACAAAGCAGAGGTCAGACAGTGCTCTAACCAAAGGGGTAATTCTGGCTCCATTAAAATCCTCGCTCCTGTTTGCATGGAAGCAGAACGCTGTGCTACTACTTATAAAGAGCTGAACCACCCTCAGGCTGACTCATAGCCCTTAACAGAGCTGCCATGCTGATTTTACAAATATTAGAGCAATGCCTCAGATTCAGGGTTTTTTGTGGTTTAACCTATCAACTTGGGAGCAGACCCATAGCTCTTTTATAGAGCTCCCCTTCCCTGTATTTTATTTCCTTTCTTGGTGCCAGAACTGGAGCCAAAGCCGAGCTTAACAAAGCAACAGGCATGGCCATTCTTCCCAGCCCTCATTTACCCTGGTGAGAAGGGAGAAATTAATTTATACTCTATCAAAAGTGCAAAAGCTGTTTGCCATTTTGTGCTGCAGAACACAGTGTGAACCAAACACTCCCTTGAACCACCTGCACTTGCCAAGCCCAGCCAAGAGCACAGGAACTTGCAGATTGGAATCCTTTTGTTCAGGCACCAGCAACAGACAAATGTGATCTAAGATATTTTCAGGCAGCAGCAATGGGGAGATACTTGGGATGCAGGCAAGGTAAAAAGAGCTTTTACCTCAATAATCAATCTCTTCTTTGAGCCCCTATTCCTGAATATATGAGGTTTAGCAAAACTCTTAATGTCACAGCAGCTTCTGCTTGTGCCCCAGCCCAGGCACAGCCTGGGGCACAGGGGAATGGGGCTCTCCTCCCTCACTGCCTGCCCTTGCCAAGCACAGAGGAACCTGCACTGTGCCTGTGTGGGGCTTGCCAAGGCTATGGCAGCACATGGGAGTGCAGAAATTTGTTGAAGCAGAAACCAAGCCCAGGAAAAACTCCTGCACCAGCAAGAGCTGCTGCTGACCTGCCTTGGGGGTCTGGGAGCCACCCCTCCTCCAGCATCTGCTTCTGCTTGCAGTGGTGATTTAATGCTTTAAAGCCAAACTCACACCACGGACTATTTGCTTCTAGTTTGCTGTGCTGTGTTTTCTCAGACCTCCTCCCTTTGCCAAAGCACTATTTGCACTCAGCCACGCAGAAGGAGCCTTAGATTCAAGTCCCCAGGTAGAAGGACTCACATAAAAAGCCAGAAAATTATTAACAGGAGTTATTAACATTAGTAAGACCATTTTGTGAGGCCATGTCTGTTCCTAACAAAGAGAAATGATGTGCTTTCATACTAAGGTAATTGCAATTGACCTGCTTCCCCCATCCCTGCCTGTCCCGCTCATTTCACACCAGCCCCACAGGTGCAGAACCATCCTGCTCTCTGTAGCACCAGGGTCATCTCCTTTCTGGATTCAGAGAAGGAATCACAATGTACACTGTGACTTCCCAGCCACCTCCATCTACTTTGACTCTACCTTAACTTCCTTAAATCACATCAAATGTGACTGAGGCAATCATTCTCAACCATTTTTCTTCCCCTTCTCCTTTCATACTCAAGAGGTTTTATATGTCGGAAGAATCAAGTTGAGACAATGTGAATTTTATAACAAAGACAAAAAATCTAATCAAGTTTCTATATTTAAGTGGCCTTCAGATTTTCACGATGGCAAAATTTTCACAGAGATGCCCAAAATCAGCTTAACGCAGCCACAAGAGGGAGTCTGAAATCTGTTACTGCCCAGATGGATTCTGGCTTCTAAACTCTTCCAGTGCATGAGCACAGAGAGAGCTTCAAAAGGGTTGTACTGTCCTGAATTGAACAGAACCATTTGAAACCAGGGCATCTCTAACTACCAGATGATTTGGAGAGAGCCATTCTCCTCAGAAATACACTGTTGTGCTAGTGCCACATAAGTCTGCTGCACCAGAAATTCAGTCCCACCTCACTGAGACTTGAAATTACGCTCAGATTTTACTCTTCCCACCCACAGTCTGAAAGAATGGAGCAGGTTCTGCCGAATCTGATAGTGGAACACTGGCCTAACATTTTGTTAATTCAACATGTGATTAGAAACTCTGGCAAAGCTGAGAGCCCACAGCACAACAAATAACACTTCTCACAGGGCCAGGGAAATATCTGTGTCTGCTCTCCATCTGCCAAAAAATTGTCAAGACACATTCCTCAAAAATATTTTTATGGTCTTTACTGAATCTCAATATCCACTTGTTCGAGTTTCCATTACAGTTCCAAAGGGGCATCTAGGTTTGAGTAAAGCCACAGGATTTTGAGCAGAAATAGGTGCATTCAGGCACTGTCCAAAGCACCATGAAAAGCTTCTGGAAACACTTTTCCAAAGATTTAGCCACGAGATAAAGACTACAAACAATTATCACAAAGAAGTTAATGAAGGAAATGCTCAGAGTACAACTCCATTCTACTTGACTTCATCACTCCATTGTCCTCCTCTGCTGATCTCTTTTGTACTTTCACCTGCCCACTCCTGCTTGAAACTGAAGAGGAAATCTAGGCCAGCAGACAGTTAATTCTGAATTTAAAGCATGATCAGTGTATCATTACTGTTTCCCACAGCTCTGACCCAAGAGGCTGTAGATTCAGCTGTCAAGAAACAGATGAACAATCTTAAACCTTTGAGGCTTCAGCATAAATCACTTTTTTTTTTTTTTTTTGTGCTTACAGTACGAGCCAACTTAAGGGTGGGGATCCTATGAGGCTGTTGAAAAATCTTGCCCCCCACTTATGAATGTCTTTCTTTTCAGAAGCAATCTAACAGGAGAAAATACTCTTTAATTGTGATTAGGAGCTGACTACTGGAATGCCCATGCCTGTCTATTCCAAAGCAGATGTTCAGCAGTGCAATGGTTCATCCAATATGCTAACAATTGTAAGTTATTAACAGAACATGGTTAAGATCTAGAAACTCCTGATCAACTGTTGGAGTGGGTCAGCAAAGATCTGATGTGATACATGTTAACATCCCAGAACAATTTATCTTCCACTCGGCCAAACCTCATTTCACTCACTCAGCTGAATGTAATTAGACCCCAAGCTTGTCCTAATTTCAGTCTCTGCAGAGAAGGGTTTTCTTTCTTCAGCAAGATGTGACTGCTCTGAGATGGTGACAGTGACTGGCAAGGAGAAACTGCAAAGGTGCAGCACCAGCTCACTATTTAGGCAATGAGCTGCTAAGACAGCCTGGTATGTACATTAAAATGCAAAGATAGCACCGACTTTGAGTTTCAGTCAATGCACCCCAGCAGAAAGTAGCAAGAACCCAGAAGCCACACAGTGCACAAGCTACTTTTAGATAAATGCTATACAACTTTCCCTCTAGCTCCATGGATCAGAAACATATCCTGCAGCTATAGAAGCCTTACATTTAGTCCCACCTCAAACAAGGAAATGGCAAATCTTCAGCTCCTACTACGAGCAGGCTACTCAAGGAGCAGAGCACAGCTCCACTCTTTGCCATGGTTCAGGTGAGACAATCTCACCCAGAGCAAGTTAAACTGCATGTTGCTTTGGAAAAAACAAGTTCACTGGCTTTTTACTGACTTTTAAAAAAAGGTTTTCGCTATTAGGTGGAGGTGAATGAAAGACTAGATCTAACTCCTATGAAAAATAGGACTTCCAAATATTGTAGGAAAGATAAATTTTAAAAAGCTCACTAACTCCTCTATAAAAAAAAAACACCACAGTGAAAAATTGGGAAGGATTTTCCCCAAACCCTTTAAGTCAGGGCCTTGAGACAGAATACAAGCTTCTTTCCTACACTGCTTAATGGGGCACAAGATCCTTTAGGGGAAAGTTTTTCCTGAAAAGTGTTGAAAATTTAATGATTTTTCTGATAAAGTAGCTTGTGTTCCCCCAATAGAACAGTCCAAAAACTGGAGGTCCCTGACCAATGTTGTGTGAGCAGCTGAGAAGCACAACAGGGATCTTTATGGCAGAAACAGCATTGCCCCCATACCTAGCAAATGCCAGATTCCACTAACCCCTTGCTCCAAGACAGATTTTCGGTTAAACCTCTACAGGAGTTCCTTGGAAAAAATGCACAATTATCAGTTGCAGGACTAAGGGAAGACATTAATGACTTGTTTGTTCCCAGAGTTTCCTTGATCCATGAGGCAATGTTCTCAGAAAGTAAATCAAGTCTCACGCCAGTTTGTGATTGATGGGGCAGGAGTCAAAGACTGGAACTACGTTTGCACACATCACAGACAATCCTGGTAATCACCATCTGACGTTACTGGTGCCCAGAGGGTCCCAAGGGCTGTGTGACTGCAGAGAGCTCTGAGCAAAACAGGGAAATGCATTGTTCTTGTTGCTATGAGTTTAAAGGACTCTGCTCAGCCATGCAATGGTTTGGGGCTCTTTAATTATTAGTAATATCCAGCACACACCACGCAATTTACATGTGCAAGTGCCACATCTCTGCACTTGAGTACTGCACAGCCTGCCCGCTTCACCAGGACCAGAAAAAGAGCCTGCTGCCAAAGGGAGAGGGCTTCAGCTCCCCTTCAGTGGGTGGGTTTGGCTCTGGTCTGGGTCTAGAGTGATAGGCATTCTCAGGCAGAGGACGGTCTGTCTTCACCTTTGTAACCTGGAAAGAAATGCAAAGAAGTGACACAACTTCTCACAGCATTTAATAGCCAGGTTGAGTCAGAACTTCAAGGAAGAACTACCAAGAAGAACCAAACAATAGTAAGGACACATTGTTCAGCTGATGAGAGCCCCTCAATACTTCTAAGATGGGTGTTTCATCACAACTACAGAGTAGCTCCATGTGAGCATGAGCTTCATTCCTAAAGGAGAAGCCTCTACACCAGAAAAAGCAAAAAGCAAGAATTTAGTTGTCTAAGAAAAGCACAAGTCTTCTGGAAAAGCAACCCTGAAAAATGCTGCCAGCCTTGACTTCTGTTATCCCACAAACTTCCAGCACCAGGTTCACAAATCACCATCAGGCCAAGAGATGCTGGAGACCTGCTCTGGACAAAACATGCATAAAGGAGGGAGAGCAGGATCCGCCTGTCTGCCCAAAAGGATAAGGAGTTACCTTGGAGAGGTCTCCCAGGTCGGGCCTCACCCAGCCCAGCTTGTCCAGCACGCAGGAGTCGAAGGCCGCCTGCTGCTTGCGGCAGCGGCGCAGCTCCTGCTGGTTGGTGTAGTCGATGCACGTCCAGTACGCGGTGAAGGGCTCGGCGCAGTGCGTCCGGATGCTCCTGGGGACACCACAGGCACAAACCCCTCAGCAAGCACCACTCAGAGCTCTTCTCATTCTGACCTCAGCTCAGGATAAAGTGGGTTTTGCAGCTTTAAGTTCTCAGGAACATCTAAACCTTAAGTCAAGTCAGTATTTGATAAAAATACCTGTGAAATTTCCATAGCTGCAGCTACAATTAATGACAGTAATGACTTAATTGATATGTGGAGAAAATTTTTGCTGGGTAGATGCTCACAGCTCCTCCACAGGACATCTTTGTTTTGCCAAATAATTTAGTTACATTATGTGGTGCTCTAATACTTCCAAATAATTTTGTGTCTAAAGCTCAAAAAGCCATGCTTAGAACAGAGGTTTTAGCTGCTACACTGGAAGCGGACATGCCTTGAGATAATTAAATTAGGTCCTTTACAAACAGTTCTGGCACATGCCTTGGATCTACATGTTTGGTCAGGAGAGGCAGGTGGTGCACCTGCTCAAGCTTTCTCAGTAGTTCATCTGTGAGACAGGGAGGACAGACAAGGCAATGCTCGGGCTGGTTTCTTGGAGTTCATCACACAGCTGCAAGGTGCAGCAGCCTCACATCACTGCCCTGCGTTCCCAACAAAAACCCCAGGCCGTTTGCTCTAGAGCAAAGGCAAAAGAGTTTCAAGTGACAGGACAAATTCATGTATAAATAAGGAAGACAAAACACATGGGCTCTATCCCCAGGAGTTGAAGTTTAAGAAGCAAGTATAAAAGTTTTGAAGGCAGTGATGGCAGCAGCATTTTTAATTGGAACTACAGAATAGTTTGGGCTAGCAGGAACCTTTAAGTTCATCTCATTCCACACCCTGCCATGGACAGGGGACAACTTCCACTATCCCAGATTGCTCCAAGCCACATCCAACCTGGCCTTGGACACTTCCAGGGATGGGGCAGGCACAGCTTCTCTGGGTAACCTGTACCAGGGCCTCACCACCTTCACACTCCTTCCTAATACCTAATCTAAACCTGCCCTCTGTCAGCGTGAAGCCATCCCGCCTTGATCTGTCACATCATACTCTTGTCACAAGTCCCTCTCCAGCTCTCTTATAGCCCCTGCTGCTACTGAAAGTTGCACTAAGATCACCCCAGAGCCTTCTCTTCCCGAGGCTGAAGAGCCGCAGCTCTCGCAGCCTGTCTCCACAGCAGAGGTGCTGCGCTGGAAGGAGTGACCGCCAGCGCTCGAATGACACTGCCGGGCACGGGCCCGCAGCACCGTCACCTCCAGGCCCGTGGGGCTGCGGCGGCACCTCCCGGCCGGGGGCCGCTCACCTGAAGAAGTCGAGGGCGCACTGGTTCACCTGCCGGCCCTCCCTCAGGCACTTGCGCGGGTCCTTCTCCTCCCAGCGGCACAGCATGAACTCCTTGTTGGGCCGGTCGCACTGCGAGCCGTAGTGGTGCGCCGCGGCCTTCAGCACGGAGGAGCTCACCGCCACCTGCGGCGGGACACAGCGGCCGTGAGAGCGGGCGGGGAAGGAAGAACAGGGCAGGGGAGGTCCCGCCGGCCCTCACGCACTCACCTCCTGCACATCGAGCTCCTCGAGCGAGGGCACCCGCAGCACCCCGGGCATGGCGGCTCTCCTTGAGCGCCCTCAGCGCCCGCCCCGCCCCGCGCACGCGCCGCGCGGGGGGCGGGGCCAGGCCGGGGGGCGGGGCCGGGGCGGGGCCGTTGCCGCGGTGACCGGGACGCGCCGTCGGAGCCGCCATGGAGCTGGCGGGGGACCGGTACCTGGGGGGCGTCATGCGGGGCAGGTGCGGCCGGGGGACAACGGGGACACCGGGAAGGAGCACGGGGGGTGCTGGGGACGGGTGGAAGCGGAGGGTCCGGGAAAGGGCGGAGGAGAGCACGGGGACACGGAGGGCACAGCGGGGTTCGCAGGGGACACGTGGGACCGGGAGGCCCGACGGGGCAGCCAGGGGGGTGCAGGGAGGGCAGGGGAGTCGCGGGCGTTGCGGGTGAACCGTGGGGGCAAGGCGGGCTGGTGGGACTGGGGGCGCTGCCACCATCCACCCCCTCCATCTCTTCCAGGATGGAAGGATTCGGCCGCTACACGCTGCCGTCGGGCGCCGAGTACCGGGGCTCGCTGTGGGACGGGATGTTCCACGGGAAGGGCGAGCTGCAGCGGCCCAGGGGCGGCGGGCAGCGGGCGCTCTGGATCCGCGGGGTGCCCACGCAGGTACGGCCGGCTCTTCACCCCGAGGGGGCTCCGCTGGCAGAGACCCCGCCGCCAGGGAGGTTTGGAGGTGAAATACGTGGATTTCCGAGCCGAGCCGGTGTTTGAGCCCTCGGGGTGGGGGGAGGCTGCTGGCGGCCGGGCACCGCGGGCAGGATTCCCGACAAAAGCCGAGCGGAGCCGCGCTGGCCCTGCCGGTGCAACCTGGCCTTGGCGTTCCGTCCATCCATCATGTTTATTAACTCTGCACTCAAACGTGTTTTGCAGGGGAAATACACTTTTGCAGATGGTCTCGAATATGATGAGGAAAAATGGCGTTACTGCGATGGCTACGACAGAAGATTTTATACAGAAATCTGTTCTGGTTTTAAACCACCAGGTACTAAATTGCGTTTGCGATCCTGAGAGTCTGGAAGGAATTAAACTAACAACTTTGCTTAAGAAAG
Source organism: Cyanistes caeruleus (assembly GCF_971803275.1). Lineage (NCBI taxonomy): Eukaryota > Metazoa > Chordata > Aves > Passeriformes > Paridae > Cyanistes > Cyanistes caeruleus. Next base: position 8,776,405 of record NC_141720.1, read on the forward strand.
ATTAATTCATCTACATGAGTAACATGGAGCAGAAATGCTCTGGCTAATTTCATACAACCCTACAATGCTGCCAGAAGAATGTGGACACCACCTTCCACCAGCAGAGCTTGGGATGCAGCTCTGCATCCACAGCGGGTCTCTCGGAGCGATGACCTGCAGGACAGGGCTTTATTATCCACAGCTTTTGACATCCTGATTAACCCTTTTGTACCTTTCACTACATCAGCAGGGTGCTTTTGATACAGACAAGTTGAGCAAAAGCAATTAGTTTGCATCCAGGATGCCGAACGAAGTTTCAAACATCTGCCTCACGTAGCTTTTTAGTAGATACCGAAACAGACCTTTGTGTTCAGTCTGTGTTTTTGATAAAGGCTTTTATAACGTTGCTATTTATTGTAGGCAAAAGATGGGTTTATGAGGAAAAAAAGTGAGTAAAGTCTGTAACATAATACACACAATACAGAGAATATTTTAGTGATGACATGGAGTTCTGTGAAAGCCAGCGAATCTCTCCTGGCCCCATTTTGAATTTCAGGGTTGGACCTGTAATGTTAACTTGGTGGGCTGAATCACAGGACTGTGAAAGAGGAAACCAAAGTGATCACATTTTATCACACAGTCTTGTGTGTGCATTTTTCCATTTTCATTTTCCCTATCTGCAAAATTGATGAAATGTTTTACAGAATTTACTGTGAGGTAACTGGGTTGTTTTTATAGCAAAGGTCATGGAGATGTATGTAAGTTATCTTGATCAAAGGCATAAATTAAAAAAAAAAAATCAAACCTTGTTTTTCCCCTTCAGGCATTCCTCAACTTACAAATCTGGATCCTCCCAAAATAATCCCAGAAGGTTGTTATGACTGTGGGGATGGATTCTATAACCCCAAAACCAGAGTAGTTGTTGACTACAAACGCAAGTTTCTGAGGAATTCAGGTATGATTTAACTTCTTCTGCAAGGTAAACTAAGAAGAGTTTATTTCTCATATCTTCTAGGTTGCCTGATTAAAGCCAAAATATAAACTCCATGACTTGGTTCTATTATCACTGAGCTAAAATATCTTTAACTTATTTATTTTATCAGTGATTTATGTATCCCCAGAGCTGTACAAATCATATTTTGCAAAATTACAATGAAGTATTCCCAAGCACATATGGATAAATATATTTTATTACCTTTTGGTATGTTAAGCTCAGAAAAATCTTCAGTCTCTTCTGTCATGATCTCAAGCAAGGGAGTGGTTGTGAGGGGCACATCACTGATCCTGAAAGCTGAAAAGCTCCGTGTTGAGAACCAGCAAAGTGCTTAAGCATGTGCTTATCTCTACATGTTGGAATAGTCCAGTTTCTTATAATGATTCTGGGTCTTACCTTCCTGAACAGGAAATCTTCACCTTGGAGAGCTGTGTTTGGAGTAGAGCCTGGCTCTACATGGCTAAATCCTCAAATTAATAAGCCCTGGGGAAAATTAGTTCTCACCAAGCCAAAAGAGAAACTTTTCAAATTAAAAGGCATAGAAGATTCCCAAACAGTTGACACTGGGGTAACTAAAAAAATGTAATCTGACCTGAAAAAAAAAACCTACTTTGTGTTCTGGCTGCTTAAAGTTGTGTTTATCACCTTTTTAGTGCAGAGGGTTTTAAAATGAAACTGATAATTGAAAGAAACCACCTACCCTGTTTTTTGGGTTTCTTTTTCCCCCTCAAATGTCCAAATTGCAAAACCTCTTTTTTTTTTCTAGAAAACAGAACATTTCATTTTCAGTATGGTACAGTTTAACAATTTTGTTGCTTGGAAACTCCGTTTTTCAGCAAATTTACTATTTGTTGTAAAAAAATTCTGCTCTGCTCTACTTTCAAGAGCTTTTGTGAGTGTGCACTGTGATATTGGAGGAGGGAAGTGGGGGGGGTTAAATGAATTGGAGATACCATCTGCTATAAAATATACCCTGTGATACATGGCCTGTTTTATAAACGTTGAATAAAAACTGATCTAGATTATTACAAGTGGCATTGATCCAAAATACTGGAATGCAGTGGGCCTACTGATGAGGAAGATAAGCAACATGCTTTCCAAAAACACAGGAACCTACACAGATTAGTACAGGAGGGAACGCCTTGGAATTCAATTTATTGTTTTTTAATCTGTTCTTTGAACTCATTGTCCTTTATGACATTTATCTCAAACCCTACAAATTATATCAATCAATATTGGCCCAGCAGCCCAGCACAGCGTGCAGCCTGACAGAGCTGTGGAGATGGGCTTTGTGTGGCCCTTCCAGCCAGGCCTGGACACAAAGTTAAAGTTGTTGATGTGAGTGTGAAGAAGGAATGTGTCATGTAGGCCAGACCCTTCCTCTCAAGAACATGAACACAATTGAAAAACCCGGCACTTGTTCAACATCAGAGGAACTCTTGCCGCCCCAGGAGAGATGATTCAGGGCACAAGGCCACTGAAGTAAAGAGAAAAAAAAAAAAAGTTAAAAAAAAAAACCCCAGCTGTAAGCAGAAGAAACTGAGGAAGAGGCTGAGATGACAGGGAACAGATCCAGAATTACTCCATTATAGGTTGGGCAGGAAAGAGCAGGAAAACCTCCAGGCTTCCAGCCAAGTCTTGAAAGCATCAAAAGCAGATGGTAGGAAGCATTCAGGAAGTTCTTACAACAGCTTGACAGGTTTACCAAAATGACACTATCTTCCTCAGCCCTGGCAGCAGGCTTCAGAATACTCCAGTCCTCACCTTTCACCTCAGCCCTATTATGAAGCAATTCCTAATTGTTTCTCGGCTGTTTGTGGAAGAGAGCGAGGAATCCCTGAGCCGTGGCATGGCCTTGGCTCCAGCCTGGCAGCACCCAGGTACAATTCCAGAGCAGGGGAGAGCAGCTGCCATTTGAAACTCCTGAGTTTGCTTCCAGCACTTCTCTGTGGAGATGAGAGGAGGTCGAGCACCGCAGAGACTGCTGAGGAGTCTGGCAAGCCCTGAGCTTCGCTAGCTCGGAGGTCTGATACTCATTTACTCAGAGAGCTCTCGCTGCTAGAGCAGTGCAAAGGCCCATCGTGCAAACATAATCAGGCCCAGGGAATGAAATGACAGCAACAGCTTTGTTACATGTTTTTATCTAGCAAAGTTTTCCAAATTCTCATTACAGCCTTGCAGTTATTGCTCCGTCCCTAAACCTCTGTTTCCTTGGGGATGCTCAAATTTCTCTTGATTCTCCATGTGTTCTTCAAGCTTTTCTTTTTTTCCAGTGTTGTGAAGTACGCAAAATTGAGCACATAAATAAGAATGGGAAGGCTCATTTGTAAGAAGATATGTTGTTTATTTTTAATAAATACCGGGACGAGGCTCCTGTTTCACCAGGAGTATTCCTCTTTTCTTTTTTTTTCCCAGAAATAGGACTCCTGGCACCTTTGTAACAGAGTTTGGTCAATAGAAAGATCGGAAGATTTCCCAGTTTTTCAGTGAAAAGTAAAAATTACAAGATGTTATTTTTAATGCAAAGCAGGGAGGTACAAGAAGAGCTGTGACAGTCAGGTTTTAGGTCCTGTATCAGAAAAGCCCATAACTTTCAAAGAGAAAGTACCATCAAAACCAGGAAATTTTTATACTGAGATGGAAAAGATGTCAGGAGATTGCCTGGGTCACCTGTCTTGATGAAAAGCAAAGATATTTCTGATGAAAATTGCCTTGTTACTCCTGTGGTTTTCACAAGGATGAGTTAAATAATATAAAAAATGCTTTTCCTTGTTCTGATATGAGAATTCAGGTTTAATTAGTAGGTGCATAGGGGAGCTTCATGTAGTGCAGTCAATATTACCTGAAATATATTTGTACCTCTTCCTATAAATCAAAAGCAGAAAGACACAAAATCTGCCTTTTCACTGAGGGCTCAGTCAGGGAAGTGAATTAAGAGCAGGATTAGGCCCAGAAGACCAGGACAAGCGTATTATTAAGAGGGGGTTTGGTGTTGCTGCAGTCCCAAGCCAGCCTGCAATCAGCATTTCTACAAGCCTGAAAGTCTTGTGAAAAGCAGCAGGAAAAATCCTGCTGCTTCAGGAATCATTATGGGCTGAAAAGGTCAAGATTCAAGAACATTATTTTTGTATAGTTTAGAGAAGTCTGGGGTTAGAACGTCTGAGGTTCCTTGGTCATGAGGCTGGCCCGACTCCCCAGGCGAGGGGGCAAAGCCATTTTAATTCTGAGCTTAATAATCACAAACTTACAGTTTCCTCACGTTGTTACCTTGGCATGGAGTTTCTCGTTCTTGGTCTGAAAGAACTAAGAGGCACAAATATTTTGGACAGTCGGCAATGATGTGTTCAACCATTTCAGGTTTTTCCAAGTACACAAATCCGTGAGAAAAATCTCCTACATTTGGACTTTTTTTTTTTTCCCTCACAACTCAAACCTGACTTGCACCAAGTGCTTTTTGGGAAATGTAGACTTTGACTCGTCTGAAAAATGCAGTTGAGAAACAGCCATAACCACTCAATAATCGCTCAGGGTAATATTTCTATACCTACCCTCATGTACCCCAAATACATGCAGATGTTTGCGTGCTCTTTCTCAGAAACTACTGGAGAACTGGGTGTGGGATGAGGACCTGGCAATTTTTCAGGCCTGGAGTATTTCTGGAAAAAAGACAGCAAATTTAACTTCGAGTTGACTGTGGTGCAGGAAAAAAGATTGACTGCACTGAGGGATCTTGCACAGAGCTTTATTCCCTGTTCTTCTTTGAAATTGCCCGTTCTGATGATGGAGGGAGTGGATGAACAGCCTGATTCCAGGCTAGTCCCCTAGTCATTGCCTAAGAATGTAAGAGTTGTTTTGGCAGATGCCCCAAGCAAGGAGAGGAAAGCCCCAGCAATACACATACAGAGGGAATATAGTATTTTTGTTCAAATGAATTTAGCTTCCCATAGATTTAAATGTCTACTTATAAGGCAGGACCATTTAATCTTTTGTACATTTGTTTCTTTTTTATTTGACTTAAGATACTGAATTTAGATGAGGTTTAGTTCCTACATATTGAAACTCTTAAAAGCTCTTCAAATAATTGTTCTTTGGATACTTGTTAGGCTAAAGAAATCAGTTTTGATCGGCAGTAAAAGTTCATGCTATTTTAAGTGCAATGCTATAGCTATTTTCTGTTGTATATTTAATCATTTTGAATTATATGTCATGTAAAAGATTTTAGCTCTGGGGCATTTGCCAGATGGCTGATTCTGCATTTCACACAACAAAAGAAATAATGTTTGTGTAAAGCTCTTAAAAATAGTTGGTAATCAGTATATTCTACAACGAATAGGATCCAGACCTGTTTGGAAAAAAACCCCAGCTTTTGCAGAAATTAGTTTAGAAGATTTGGTCTCTACCTCTGGGCTCTGAACAAAACAAATTGTGTCTATTGTTTGCTGATTTTGTAACATTTAACAAGTTAACTGGATTGTAAATTTTACTCATTTTTATGTTAAATGCCGTTTATTGCAATCCATTGATCTTTTTCTCTTTACTTTGGCTGACAAACTTATTTCTGAAAGCAGGGTTGTAAAGCAGAGAGCCAATACTGCTCTCCATTTACACAAGTAATGAATGCGAGTAGCCCTTGCTTTTCTTGCAACAGCTGGAGCACTTGTCTTTTTTACTGCTAATTCCTCTTTCTGGCCTCTTTGATTCATAGTCCTCCAAAATACCACTGCAAAAAATATTTTCCTCTCTCTGCCATGGCATTCAGCTTCTTCTCTTTGCCCACAAGGCTCTACAGAGCTACCTACAAATTCTCCTTCTGGTCTTGTCTCCTCCATCTCCCACATACTTTTTTTCCCTTACTTCTAGTTCCAGGACATAGGTTTTTAGCTACATTCATACAATTCCAGTTTCCTGTACTTCCTTTCCAGACTCTGTGGTAGTCAAAAGGTTTGAAAAATATTACATCCAGCAGCAGCTCAGAAATTATAACTCTTTGATCTGGATCTCTAAAGTTTCACTTCTCAACCTCTTCCTATTTTTTAGTTAGATAGCTTTTGTCCCAGTGTCAGAGCACTGGATCTAAATAATCCCCAATGCTTAACAAATAAATTAATTGAGGAGCCAAATCTCAGCAGAAGAGGCAGAACCCTGGCAAGTATCACAGTGGGACTGCTGAGTGGGCAAGGCAAATGGCTGAGCAGTGAAGATGGCAGAGAGAAATTGAGTCCACTTCATTTAAAATTAAGATCCCAGACTCCTACGAGAATTTGGGAAGGTTTTCTTACCCATTTGGTGGGGTTTTTTTCCTTACTGTACCTTAAACACTTTTTAAAATGTTGGACCAATTTTCCTACCCATCATATGCTCTTTTTGTATTTTTTCTATAGAAATGTGTGAAGATCAAGCACATTTTGGATGCGATTGCAAAATTCATACATATGTCTTTCACAGTGTCAAAGTCTGCTCAGGTGACAGACACAGACACTTGGAGACTCCTCATCAGAGCAACCAAGAACATTTTTAGATTAAATTTGGCTTCCATGTTTTAATCTGAATCATCCTCAAAGCAAAATAGATTATGAACCAACATCAATTATATTCCAGACTATAGCCAGCAGTGACAATATTAACATTTGCATCATGATGTAAGTTACTACAGTAATTTCAGTAGCTATAGCTTTTGCAGATATATTGTTCCTTCTGGTTTCCTGGCCTTATCTTTTTGAAAACTGTGGAAGTTTCAGTTCCAAAGAGGGGCATGCCAAGAATAACACCTTTGTTTGGGTGCTAACCATCCCATTGTGAATCCATTAAATAGGTTACACACAAGCCTTATAGGCACTTACATTCAATATACAGCTCATGTGAAAACAGCTTTCACCAGAGATGGAAAGTTCATTTGGGGGCCATTTTGGAATGACAGTAATTAAAAGAGAATGGAAGGGTGAGAATTTGTGGGTGGAAGCAAAGGTTAATTGAAAACATATTTTCCATTTTCTTGCCAGCCTTGATGTTGGTGGGGTCAGGTGCAGTAAGGAAAGGGGTGGTAGGGACCCGGAGGGGGCAGTGGAAGTGGAAGGGGTGTGCCAGGCAGAACCCATGGCTGAGATGCTATCACATGTCATTGTGATTGTGCAGTGGAAGAACATGATAAACGGCGCTGCGGGTGCTGGGAGGAGCCAGGGATGTGAAAGAATTCAGTGATATTGTTGTTTACAATGGGCTGCGTGTGCTTGGCCCTGTGCAAACGGAGAGGAAGCTCAGCTGCTGCTGGAGGATGGTCTGCTGGGAACACACCCTTCCAAACCATGGGCATGGAAAGCTCTGGGCAGGGCTGGGCCTCGGCTGTGCCAGGGCTCCGAGTGCTCCCTGCCCTGGTGGTGCCACATCCCAGGGACACCAGCTCTCCTGGGATCCAACAGAGCACACAAGGGGATGACACCGCTCACATCAGGTCCCGGATTGCCCCTGGGATCTGATTTTTGGGGTGCACAGGGCCTCCAGCACAGCCACAGCCACTGAGACATCAGGAGCACATACAGCTACAGAGACCTAACACAGTCACACAAGCTTTTCAAGGTGAACAATGTCATCTTCACACTTGCTATTCTAATTTCAGCAAACTTCCAGGTGGTTTCCTGGGAAAGCAATAGTTAAGAGAAGCCTCCATGGCAATACTGCCAGTGCTGTCAGTCTCAGCTGTGTGCCATGGCAGGCACCTAAGCATGCAGAGTCCTCAGAAGTCGCTCACAGCTGAGGTTTCCATAAGCAACACAGAAACACGATAGTTAGAAGCAAATAATTCTAAACTTTGCAATATGCATTTAATATAGCAAGATTAAACGCACCTAAATTACAGTGTGTTTTCATGTCATCCCTTGGAAGCACCCTGAAGCAAGGCCACCCTGAATTTTCAGCTGTTTCTAATCCCAGTTGAGAGATAAATCTGGAGTGTGGTATTTGGGGAAATCTCTTCTGCCACTACTTTTAGCCTGAACATTGAGGCAAGTGGTTTCATTTTGCAGAGAGCAGAAATCACTGATTTAAGTGGGCTGCAGTTTGAGCTCACTGTGGAATACACTTAACAGTGGTTGTGACACCTGCTTGGACTTTGCTGACATTTGGGACTTCCCCTAAAACCCCCCAAAACAAAGGCAGAAACTTGCCGGGCAATATTTAGCAAAAAGAACCAATTTTGGGCTACATATAGGAACACATTAGAGCCACCAGCTTCAGCTGGGTCTAATTTACCTAAAGAGACTCTGCAGACTGACCTGGCTGTGTGGACATGTCCAACAGGAGGTCAGGAGGATTTGTACCCCTGCTTAATCTCCTATTGTGGGCAATGCTGCTTCTGGGGACCAGTCCTGCAGGTGGCTGCCAGGGTTGGCTCCGTGTGCCTCTGCCTGCTTAATGAAAACAGCCTGAATTAATCCCAAAAATAACAGAGAGCTGTCCCAGTGTGGGCTGGCTGAGGATCTCACCCACACTACTCAAGATATATTTAGTGGGTGCTAGAAACTGATCTCATTTTTGATTGAGACACAAGGAAATAATTCAAGAGCTCATCTATTATGATCTTTTGCTGTTTCAGTTTCAAGGTTCCAATAATATGTCACGATAATAATGATAATATTTCACTGACTTTGGAAGAAATAACTGGGTAACATTTTACTAACTGCACAGGGATACACCAGATTGCAGTGAAATGCTCAGACAAAGCTTTTTTTCCTTTACCTTCAAACACCAGCATGGTTAGTCCTCTTTCAGCAAAGTCTGTTCTGTAACTGTTTATTCTACTGAGGAAAATTTTTAAAAATGGATAAACTTTTAAAGATAAATATGCTGACACAAAATTCAGCACACCACACGAAGAACCACATTCTACCTAATTGTGCACAGGGTGATAATTTAGCACTGATTAAAGAGTTTGTATTTTTTTCAAATCTTTTTTAAAAGGAAAATTACTTCTGAAGGTGAAGATGTGCTTAGACAATCATATTAACATATTCAAACAATTGCAATTTGCAAAATAGTAATTACAACTCACTATCTGGTAGCATTAATCAAACCTCAAGGTTTAATTCCATTTTAAATATTGATGAAATGTGATTCTCCAATCTAACCCTGGTGTTGCAGGGTTATGGAGGCAGCCAGTGGCAGAAAAAGAGGAACGTGTAGTTAACAAGCAGCTGCCACAAAGAAGGATCGGCATCTGTGATTTAAATTGTTAGCTGCACAGTCAGGTAGAGTGTAAAAAGGGTAGTCAAGAGGCTGTTAAGTCCATTGCTGCCAATTACTAACAATCAGGGAGGAGCTTTAAGACTTGTTCAGTACAATAAACCCAGTTTGTCTTGTTTCAGGGGTTACTACTGAAGAGGTTGCAGCTGCACTGATTCAAATAGCCCTAAAACTACAGTAATTATCAACCAGTCTTCTTTAGTGTAGCAAAAGTATGTTTTACCATAGCTTAACTCTTTACATTCTAATATTTCCCTGCCTCTTCTCCCATAGCCAGTCCTGGAAGCCATTCTCATCCCTGGGCTGTGGTTCTTCTTCCTATCCTGGATCAATTCTTTCATTTCCCCTTACCTAGGCAAGGACCAGCTGTACATCACTCTGGGCTGGATGGCAGTCCTAGGGATTTACTTCATGTTGAGTCATTACATTATTTTTCCTTTTCATACACAAAGTTGAAATTTGCATTTCTTGTTCAGTTTTTACATCTGGTTAAACTACTTGCAGGTTAAGCAGGGCTTATGAACACGTATTTAATTTGCAAGGGCTCAGATCTCTGCACAAACCAAGACATTTTGGAATCAATCTGGCAGGGCTAAGATCCTTGGAGTGATTTCTCCTGGGTGCTTTCCTAAGAGACCAGGAAATCCCAGAGAGCAGAAGGAGACAATCTGACAAACCAAGGGTATGTTGGAAACCTGTGAAGCCAAGTTAACATCTGCCTTTCTTTGTGCTTCTACCCTTGATGCTCAGCTGAGTGAGCGCTGCCAAAGGCTCAGACAGACTCAGGCTGGTTATTTCTAGCACTCAGGTGAGCCAGGAGGACCCAGCTACCAGCCAGACACGATGATGCACAGCATCTCTAAGTTTTCTTATACCTTCACCATGACAGAAACAGACAAAAGTTTCCTTTTCATGCAATTATTACAAGCTCAGATAAACTATTTTTTTTTTTTTTAGTTAAGGCAATTCCAGCTAAAACCACAGAGCCACACAGACTGGGCAGTATCTGTCACAGGCGAGGCTGGGTGATCACATCTGCAACACCTAGTGCCTAGAACAAAAGCCAGCACATTGATTATGGTTTGGATGTTGTTTTTAAGAAAGCTTAAGGACCACATTTGCATTCCTGTTACAGCCCTCGGTGGAATCTGCCTGTGAGGATTGCATGGTCTTTAAGCAAGATTCTGTGCTCATGTTTTTAATTTCCCTTTTAGCATATTTTTTTCAGCATCTATTTTCTCCTACTTTACACCCGAATTAGAAATGTGCCATTAACAGGGTATTTTGTTATGGATCTGTGGATCTCTAAGGAATAAAAAGGAGATCAGCAAAACACAGAAAGAGCTGAACTTAGCTATTTTATCCAAATTATGACTATTTTACAGTGATTAAAACAAGCACCTTGGCACCTTTCCTCCCTCCACCAGGATGGAGCAGGGTGTGAGCAGCAGGACTCCCTTGGCCAGCAATGACAGAAAGGGAGGGCAGCATGAAAAACAAAAAAAGGGTAGAAAAAAGAAAAGGCAAAGCTTGATTCACAAGGGACCACAATCAGTAGGATTAATCCCCAAGCTTGACGACTTGTGCATCAGAATTTGTCACACACCCCTCTGGGAACTTCTCAGCTTAACACTTCACTCCCAGGACTTTCCTATCTTTTGCATTTCAAATGCTCCTCTGTCACTTTAACATAAAGGTACAACTCCATAATCAAAAGATCTCCATGAAAATTTGACTCCTAAAGAAGCAACATTCTTCTTTCTCCATTTTTTTCGACCTGCCTAAGCAGGGTGCTCAGCAGGGTGAATAAATGATGGTCACAGCACTGGGGTTACACCCCCTCGGCTCCATCCTCCTCCCAGTCATCTGGATTTGTACCTCACAAGGGCTGCCACAAACCCTCAAAATTTAGTTTTTTACACATATCACAAGGAGCTAATATGAATTTGTTAAGACAGTGGTAAACACAAGAAGCAGCTCGAATATATTTCATTTATATAAAAATAAATACAGGTACTGTTGAAGTAATATTTTGATTTTTTTTTTTCCCCAAGGCTTTTTGAAGTTTGTTTTTCCTGGTTTACTACACAGATCTCTTTTTTCCTACACAAACACAAAGGAAAAGGCTGCAGAACAGTTCCTGGAGACAAGACAATTTAAATCCCTGAAATTAAGAAGCCACAACTTAACATTCACCAAGCTATTTTTTTGTAAATCATGCAGAAAATTACTATTCAAACTTTGCTGGTCAGTTGTTTTTTTCCTACATTGTCTTTGCTTTTATTTTCTTTCCACACTGTCATTATGCTCTCAGAATAAATACGACAGACATGAATACTAACAAGGGACACAGGAGTTGGTCTAAAATATCTCTCAGCCACTGCATCAGCTTATCAATACCTGCCACAACATACATCTCAAAAACAGCATGGAAAGAAAAGCTGCAAGACAAGAACCTGGGATTTTACTGTAAATTTTTCTTTACCTTCACTTTTTATAAATCGACAAGCAACCCAGCCAGAGTGTTCAAAAAAATGCCTATCTTAATTTCTGATAGTTTCAACATTTCTCCTGCACATTTTTCCCAAAAAAGGCAAAATTTCAAATCTCTACATGTAAATCTCGTGGTTCAGCCAAGCTAAGCTTATCAAACAGATGAACAATCATTCCTTGCTACAGACCCAGTTCCTCCTGCCTTGACAAATTCCCACACAACAGCACAAAAACAAACAAACAAACAAACAAAGTGTTCTAAGAGATGCAAATAGCTAAAAAATGGATTTATTTTTCAAAGGAGAAATGACTTGTTTTGGACCCCAGGGATGCAAAGAGCAGATCTGGCACGGGGATATTTAATGTTCTCTTTCTCTCCCTTTCAGACAATGATGAGCATGAATGGATCCTTCGGACCTGCCGGAAAGCCTGGGATATAACAACTGAGGATGAACCCAAACCATCAAACAGTTTTTCCTAGACAATATTCCAGCAAAGCAGGTAATCTGATTCACAATAAATGCAATTTGTCCTCATGGATTTGTCTCACCCATTCCCTCGACAGGAATATAATCTTTCTGTCATCTTTGTCAGCTCAAAGAAAAATGGAAATAATCATTTAATCAGTCATGCTGAGCAAAAGCCACGGCAAAAAAGCCGACTGTACTCACAATAATATTCCTGAGAGGTGTGCAGTGTAGTATGTATAAACATTATTAAGCCTGAAAACAATTTGTTAAAAAGAGTGCCTCAGATTTGGTGTTGAAGTCATTCAAATCCATCTTAATCAACATTATTTTCCCAGATTTTAGTTAGCTGTCCTGGTGAATTCCTTTCCTCTCTTTTTGCTCAGTACTTTGATATTGATTGATCATTGTAATAATGTACACCAGAGGTATTCTTTAATGACTGGTTTGCTAACTAGGAAATTATATCCATTTACTACGAACGTTTGTTGAACTCTCCTGAAGCCAGAGTTTAACAAAATAATAAAAGAGGAAAACTGGGTGGGTTGCTGCTTGATTAGTAAGCCAGAAAGTATTTAAAAATAAAATAAAATGGAATTACATCATTTTCTGGATGTAAGTGCCAGCACTTCTACTTGCATTAACTTTATTTATTACACAAATAAGACATTTACAAAGCACAACATTAAAAGTATGTAACAAAACAGACATTGGTTTTACAAAAAGTGCTTACAATTTTGTTTTACTTTTTTAAAATAAATATTAGTCTTGACTGTCCAGTCATTCAGAGAAAAAATTTTTTAACCATTGTAGCCAAGACATGCAGAATTGCAACATGCTACAACAAAATGATTGGCAGATGAAATAAAACTGGTGTTTAGTTGGCATCCTGCAGATAAATCACTGATAGTAGTGCAGGATTGGTTCCCACTCCCTGTCCCAACGAGTGAGTTCTGTAAGCACCTTTAGCTCGGGCATTGGGTTAACCAGCATGAGCCAGAAAAAAATCACTGGTGATAAAACCTGAAACCATCCCACTTCCAGAGCAGAGCTCTGTTAATCACCTTATTAAACTGGAGTGAAGAGCCTTTCACTGGCTGTCTTCAGTGGATTCTGTCTGCAAAAGGGTTTGTAAATAGCAACTGGAAAAGTTTAGTGCGTGGAGTCTGCATTGCTGCACCAGAACCCATCTGGCAATTACTGAATAAACTAAGAAAATGAGAATGACTTTAATTTTATTTTTTTTTTAATCCACATACAGGAGATGAATGCAAATGACCTGAGATAAGGTTTGGTTCAGTGGCAACAGTCAGTGTGAAATATGTTGTGAAACAATGTATTGAATAAATTAGAAGATTTCTTACATTCTTGGTACAGTTGAGTATTTTCCATACACATAATTAGCTCTAAAACTGCACAAGCTGAATTGCTTCCAGTTTTTGCAAACAATTTGGGCTTAATATAAACAGAGCCTGATTTCTGAATTAGCAAAGCTGCTCCTGGCTACTTATGGGGGGAAGTGCCCCGAGCACAGTCTGTGGTGAGCCCAGGTCCCTGGAGAGAAACACCTACACTCCCTCGGCCCTGCCTCGCGCTCCGGCCCTGCCATGTATCGCTTACAAACCCTTGGATATCCAGGACATTTCACAAGTGGGGTTTTTCTGATCAAGTTGGTATTTAGCAGAGAACATACTTCATGGTTTCCCTTTCATTGCATTGCCAAGACAGAAGGGAGAAGACATCAAACCCTTTTCTCCCTCAACAGAGGAGTTGTGGCAATCTCAGAGACTGTGGGATGTCAGGGCAAGTTACAGCCTGAAGTCTCTCCTTCAGTGTCAAATGGAGTAACTACCCATTCCTTTATGGCACTAATTCCACAACTAAATGGTCATTAGGATGTGCAAGCACAAATGGAGAACAAAGTCAGGCCCTGGTGACCCCCCAGCCCCTACGAGCATCTCAAGGCTGGCACAAGGACACAACAGCCGCCTCAACCTGTGATGACAAACACTCACCAGCAGCCAGCCAAGGGAACACTCATCCTTCCCTCATTGCTGCCAACAAGGACAAAAAGGACGGCACTGGTGGAGCTGGTGACTGTCCCCTCGCCCAGGGGACGCCTCTGCAGTGGTGGCTCCGGTCGGGTCAGGCGTGCGGGAGCGCCTTGTCACTGGTCACACTCTGGAAACGGTCACACATCAGGAGGTGACAATAATATTTTGTGGACTTAATTCCCCTCTCTCCTTTCAAATGTTATTTTGAATTGGGAATGGAGCTGCTGGCTGCACTCTGACAGATACTGGCCCAGCTGTCCGAGGTAGTACCATCACTCTGATAATGCAAATCAGCGTGCGTGGATTTGTTCCAACCAATATCAACATGTGCTTGTGCTCAGTTACTCCTCAAACCAAGAGATCTCGGTGGCCACCTCAGCAGACATCCCCATCTCCCATCTCCCATCTCCCCACGCCACTCCCGGAGCGTTCCTCGCCGTTTAGCTGGAGCCACGTGGCTGGCTGCTGGTGTCACGGAGTTCAGGGACACGGGCAGGAGGAGCTCCCCACGTGTGCAGTGTGGGCTGGCCAGAGCAGTGGGATGGTTGCCCACCCGGCCCATGCCATGGATTGATCCAGGATCTCCCAGAGAGGAAAACACACGTATCTACAGTTCCAGTTCAAAACAAGTTATGTAACGGATGGATTCCCATCTCCTCTCCTCGGGCACGGTTCAGTCATATCCCTCACTAGCTGTGGCTCAGGGTAGGCTTTCACATTCTTGGAAGAGCAGCCTCACAGACACTTCACAGCAGGACAGACCCATGTGCTTGCATGGAGAGAGGTTTTGTTACAGACCTGCTCTTGGCTCGGTGCAAACTGAGAAGGGCTGGCAGAGGTCACTTGTTTACTTTTCGTTATTACCATCAATGAAGGATCATTTTGGAGTCCTTTTCCTGACTTGGGGCCAGACTGCTGAGCACTTCCTTTGTCGTTGCCATAAGCCCAGCACCCTCATCCCAGGTCCTGGCAGGACCGACAGCCGTACCCAGCAAGGGAGAACAGGAGGGCAGAGGGGATCAGAGCGATGCTGCCAGACAAAGGAAGACATCATCCCCTTGCTGTCTGCTCGGCTAGCCACGGTTCCTGCTGGCCTTACCGTGGCCTTCACCTCTTTAACTGGTCTCCAGTTTCTACCCAACTCTTTCCACTGACTGAGCTTGAGTCCACAGCAGGGCAGAGCATTTCTACACCTTTATGGCCACCTTCCATTGAGTGTTTCCCAGTCCCAGAGCATGGATTGTCTGAGAGTTTTCTGTAGGTACATTCTGAAATCACCCATTTGTGATCCAATATGACTCCAAGGAAATAATGTAGCTTGTTAATAAAGAATGAGAGTAAGAAAACTTTAAAAAAAAAAAAAAAGAAGATTTGAAGATTTGGCAGATGGCTGTGAGAGGAGAGAGATATTCAGTGTTCTAAGAACAAGTCAGCAATCAAAAACTTCAGGGTGCTAAACCTGGCTCTGCCACCAACCCTCATGGTTCCTCTCAGTTTAGGACATCTCTGCTTCCCCTCCTATAAAACGGGGGGAAAAAACACTAAGATTTACTTACCTTTGAATGATCAAAGGACATGTGATTCTAAAGCACTTTGAGGAGGAAGAAAAACTGCCTATTTCCAGCTGGCATCATGTTTTCCACTCAGTGGAGTCTCAGCTACCTGCGAGTTTGGCTCGGGAAGGTCTGTCTATATATCGAGTTGCTGAGCCAAAAAGCCAATTTCAGATTTCGAGTGGAAAGAAGGAGGGATGTCCAGGAACTGCTTCACTGGTGCAAAAAGAGAATCAGGCCAAACCACGTAAATTCCTCCTTCCTTTGTGTTCAGAGGTGACCACCGACCCCCCTGAGACTCAGCGTGTTCTGGGTTGTTCATATTCCCATGGGTTGGGAGCAAGACTTGCAAGCACAGTAGAGTCACCAGTTTTGACTGTGGCTGGCACTGCCTTGGAGAGACTCACGGTCATTCTACAAAGTCCACAAGAAACAAGTGTAAAATGTAACTCTGCACTCAACACACACATACACAGAGTGTCGCTGGAGAAATCAGAGCGGACGTGAGGTGCTGGTCAATGGAAAGAACTGAGAGTGCTGGGTCTGAGCTTCTCCCGCGGGACTGGTGGCAGCTGCCGAGGGCTGGGCGCCGTGTCAGCGGCTGAGGGGCAGCGCTGCTGGTAGGGCCACGGGCAGGTGAGGAAGAGTCCGCGCAGTCAGTACTGAAAGAGGATGACCTGGGGGAAAAACGGGAGCGTCAGCGCCTTCCAGAGACAGAGGCCTGTGTGCCACGGCGATGTGCTTGCAGGGAGCAGCGGAGCACACGCACAGGCTCTGCTGTGGCAGCCCTTCCTCGCAGGAAAACCCTCTCTGGAAGCATTCTCTGCCCAGGAGCTGCCAGCCCTGCCCAGGGAAGGAGCTGCCACTGAGGAGTCCAAGTGGGACAGGTCCATGGCAGAGGTGCACCAAACAAAACTGGGCAGCACCCCAAACCCAGCAGTTCATCCATCTGTCCCGTGATACAGCAGCTACCAAGAAAGACATGA
Source organism: Cyanistes caeruleus (assembly GCF_971803275.1). NCBI lineage: Eukaryota > Metazoa > Chordata > Aves > Passeriformes > Paridae > Cyanistes > Cyanistes caeruleus. The sequence goes on from NC_141720.1 coordinate 8,793,166, forward strand.
CCTGACAAACCTGACTGTGCACCTCACTCACTGATGAGCACAGGCTCCCCTCAAACACTGCACCTCCTGCTCTGAGGGTCCAGCCCCTCCCCTGCCTTCGGGCAGGACAAGCAGCTGCTGAGGTGGTCACGGCTCAGTTCTCACCAGCTGCTGCACTGGGAACCCCGAGAGGAGGGTGAGGGGTGCCCCACTGGCAGAGGGAAACACCCACTCAGCGTTTAATTGTGTTTTGCCAGGATCTCAGCTACCTCTGCTTTTAAATTTTTTTGGATGTGGGGGAAAAAAAAAAGCTTCAGTTTTCAGGAATTCAACACGCAAGTGGTTGTTTAGAAAAGGAGCTGGTTGGGGGGCAGCTCTGTGTCCTGAGAACCCTGTTCTGCAACAGCTGCAAGCCAGTAATTGCATTTAAATCAGGAGCTGCTTGCTGCAGTGAAGCTTCTCTACATCACCAGGACTGTGTAATATTTTCAGAAAAACTCTGCAGCTTGCTGGGCAGATATGACAAAATGGTAGAATTTATACTGAAAAAGTATCTTTGCTGTGCCCCTGCTTCTGCCCATTGAAACAGAGCTCAATAAGCTGCTGCACTGGGAAGAGAGAGATCTGAAAAGAGAGGAGCTGAGAACTTCTAACAGTAAAGAGAAAAGCTAAAACCACTCAGAGTCGCCAAAGGCTCGGTGTTCCCTCAAAAGGAAGTCACTGAAATTAGGGTCCTAAATAAAATCCTCCAAACCTAGGCATGTTTGAGAAGTCTTGCCCCCAGTAAGCTGTGTGTTAGAACAGATACTGTAAGAGCTGAACAGAAAAATATCAACATGCAATATTGCCAGACATTGTGAAATAACATTCCTACTTCGGTTATTGTAACAGCCAGTTATTATTTTTAAGCAACACTGCAATCCACAAGATATTAATCCTTTTTGTTAACTCGTGGAAAACTGGGAAGTTAGCACATGCTGGAGGTCCCTCCTGCTCCATTATTACCAGCCAGTTTCTGTTCACACTGAGCACACGTGCAGGTGCCAGAGGAAAGGAGCAGGGCAGAGCTCAGGGCACTTGGGAAGGGGAAACCAGGGAGGATTCAGGCAGGAGGATGTGAGAGCCTTCAGGGGATGCAGGCACAGAGTCCCAGCACGTCACAACAGCGAGGGGTGTCCAGTGGAAAACACAGTGATGCCATTTTGACAACAGTGGGTACATCAACCCAAAACTAAGGGAAGACACATGGGAGGGTGGCAGCTGCCCGAGGTCATGGAGAGGCAGTGATGCTGACAAGAGACGGCGGTGGCAATGATGTTACACATAAATCTTGGCTACAGAGGAGGGTTGGCCCCAGAGCCTGGAACAGGGACTACATTTACCTTCTCACCCCTGTTAGATAGTGGTCCTTCCATGTCTGCTTTGAGGTGCACTGGTGGAGCAGTGTAGGGAAGTCTACAGTGCACTTGTCCACACTGTACCTGACCTGTGGATGAGAAGAGGCTTCAGCCTCGGTTCCTGCAAACACCACCCGCCCTCCATCCGGCACGGATGCTCTCCACCGGGACACGCAGGGAGCAGGAGGTGCCCAGAGCCCTCATGGGCTCAGGGAGGGGAGAAGCCTCACAAGAGCCACAGAGCCAGAACCTCTGTGCAGGCACGGCCAAAGCCCCTCATCCCTCCCAAATCGTTCACTGGCACTGGGAACTGTCAGAGAAAGCAGCTCTGCTGTCCAGAGCAGGAAGGACACCACAGACCCCACAGGACACACTCACACCTCTTTTCCATGACACAGAGAGCGCTACAAGCAGATAAAACCCAGGCACTGACTTGGGACGTCTTAATCCCAAGGGCAAATTTATCAAACACGAGGAGGTGCAGCAGCACGGGCACCATCCCCGCAGCCGCAGCACCAGGAGGGTTTTGCCATCTCCTCTCCGGGAGCTGCCCCAGCCCTGCCCGAGCCTCGCAGCCTCTTACTTTCGATGTATCCGTGCAGCGTCACCATGCGGGCCCGCTCCGGGCTGCTGAAGGGCGAGTAGTGGATGTCATCGGACAGCGAGGAGGGGATGCGGGACGGGGGCGCTCCCGACGGTGGCACCGTGTGCTGCGGGGTGTGTTTTTTATGGCGGGCTCTGCAGTTTTGAAACCAAACCTGAAACAAAGCAGCGAACGCTGTGACTGCTGAGACGCAATGGGTTAAAGTGGGCTCCTCCACCAGGGTCCTTGGATGGGTGTTTCTTCGAAGCGGTTGCAATAAAGGGAATGAAATAGAGAAATTTGCACCTCACCAGTTTCCACGGGTTTGTTTTACACTCAGCAGAGCAAGAGTGAAGCCGCAAAGCTTTGTCCCTGCAGAGCTTCCCTGCAAATGATGTGAGCTCCTTTCAAGGTCTTGTTTAAATGTTAATCTGCAATCCCAGCTCACCCAGCCTAAAAGCATAGCTGAGATGAGTTGGGACACAAGCACTGGCAAAGAGAGAGGCAAGATGAGACAAAAACGAGTAGAAGCTTAAACTAGGGTAAATTGTGACTTCAAGAATGATGAAAACAATATTGTTTTGATCACTTGTGGTTTATCATATTCAAGAACCCCATCAGCAGAACATTAAAGCTGAGAAAGGAGGGTATTGTGGTGGGAAACAACCACAGTCTGTGTGAGCAGCAGGTATGAGATCTCTGATCATATCTCACTGCTGCTAATTAGAGGGGTAGTTAGGGAATGACATCTTAGGGTTAAAACGTGTATGGAAGGGGTTTTTATGCTAAAGAGGTGATCTGTTTCTTACGCTTTACTTTTTGAAAGATAGCTGGGAGCAAAAACCTTCTCCAAGACTGAGTGAAGATCAGCTCACCAAGGCAGAGCACACTGGACCACGGAGAAGGAAACCATCATAAGCATTTGACAAATTATTTCCTGTTCAAAGCGCCTTTAAAAAACATCCACATAAAAAAATCACCTGGTGTGCAGCCTGCTTGATCTTTAGCTAAATGAAGAATCTCAGTAACAGAGACTCGAGCCAGATTTTCACACACAAAATTTAAATGTCATTGGCAAAACAATCTTGGATGAAAGCTCCAGATTTATTTTAATCACTCGTGTTTTTATTGTATGCAGAAAGTATGTGAGCAGAACGTTAAAGTGATGACTGTAAATGTCACTACGAGCCAAAGCTGGGCTGTCTGTGAGCTGGGAGTTGCAGAAGGGACATTTCTCAGTCCCTACGGCAGCACTCGCACTCCCCTCCCACATCAGGCATGGGGACTTCCCTGCCCCTGTGTCCCCTGGGGCTGCAAAACCCCTTTTTCTTTAGACTTCTCCATCCCAATGCTTCTGCCGCTGGTGAACTTCTCCTGCTCGTGGCAGGGACGGCTGCGGGGAAGCTCCCACACTCCCTGTCAGCGGCTGGGACCGAGCACAGCGCTCCAGGACCTCCTGCTAGCGGCAGCTTTCCCACCCAGTGATTTATTGCGAATGGCTGAGGCTGTTGGGGTTTTGATTCATTGCATCATAAGAGGGAAAAACAAATAGAAAACCCACGAGCGAGACAGAGAAAGAACGGTGCTGGCATCGCTGCGGGAGCGGAGGAGCCGACGCGCAGGGGAGGCAGCACGAAGCTGCTGATGCTGCAAGCCCGGGGCTGAGGAGCCACGGGCTGTGAGCCCTGTCTGGTGCCAGCCTCCAGGTGCCCCCTCCCTGCCCTGCTTGGGGCTGCTCCGCCCATGGTGGCCACCCCTGCCCGTCCCTGTCCTCACCTGAATGACTCTCCGGCTCAGCCCCGTCATGTCCGCCAGCTTCTGGAGCGTTTGTGCGTCGGGGTTGTTGTCCTGAGCAAACTGTGCCTGCATGACCTGTGCACAGAGGAGAGGAGAGAGGGGCTCGGCATCAGCCTGGGGAGTCACGGCCCCTCCAGCCCCGCTGGCCCTCCTGCCCTACCTGCAGCTGCTCGGCGGTGAAGGAGGTGCGGGCTCTCTTGGCTGGCTTCGGCTGGCTGTCCTGCTCCGAGGGCACAGCCCCCTCCAGCGTGATCCCATTGCCTGCAGGACAGAAACCCTGTGAGAGCCGCCTGCCCCAGCACGTGCAGCCACTGCTCATGTGGGGGACACCACACCTGGTGGCATCACAGCGTGGGACACCCAGAGCCTGCCTTCAGCCGAGAGACAACAGCCCTGGCATCACAGCCTGCAGTAATGCAGTGGGGTTAGCGCTTGCAAAAGCAGCACAGACACCCAGAGCATCCCCTGCTGCCGTGGGAGCAGGAAGAGTGGAGCCAGCACCGCCACTCAGGAGCTGCCCTGGGCCCCTCCACACACAGGGAAGGAGAAACAACCATTCCCCAAGAGTTTACTGTGGAATTAAGAAAAATGCAGCAAGTGGTGGATGCCACAGGGAATAAGGTGAGACAGCAGCAGGAGGAGGGTCAAGGTGCTGTGTGAGGGCAAGCACTGGTGTCCCTCTGGGCCTGACTCGCGGTCACCACTTGGCCACATTCTCCAGGGAGTGGCTTGGAAAGGACCCTGTCTCTGCCAGGCTCACCAACATCCATCACTCCTGTCCCTTGCTGCTCCCTGTGACCCCGTGGGCGCTGCCTCCATCAGTCCTTTCATTTGCTCAGAGCATTTCCGTGGGCTCTTTGCTCCTGTCCCCAGCCCTGAATTGTCCCAGCACCCCGACCCCGCTCTTCCTCCTGCATCCCAGAGCAGCAGCAGCAGCACCAGCACCGTGCCCATGGCCTTGGGGTGGCGATGCTCTGAGCAGCAGCCACGCTAAGGGGGGCACTCCAGGGGGGCACCGACCTCCCCCTTACCCAGCAGTCGGGGTGAGCCCAGCCGTGCTCACGCTGCTGTGCAGCCTCCAGAGAGGGGGTGGCCAGAGCCTCTGTCCTCCCCAGGACCCTGCTGCAGCCCGTGGCACGCCTGGCTGCTCCTGGCACTGCTGAGGGATGGCTGAGGGAGGGCAGCTGAGCAGGGCTGGCGCTCGCCTCGCTCCCAGGATGCGCCTGCACGGCCCGGCCATCGCTCCACAAGCTGGACCAGGCTGTGATTGTCTTGGCTTGAGTTGAAGGACTTTCTCATATAGTTTGACTTGTTCTTTTCGGATGATGAATGGGACTCTGACTTCAGCAACATCTGTTTATTTTTCTTGTATGTAAAACCTCATGTGCAGAAGAAATTGCTGGGTAATTACTGGAGGGGGGAGCGTGGCCCTCCAACTCCACAGCAACAGCAGCTCTCCAAAGTGATCCCACCCCCTTCTCAAAACCCCTTGGACACAGGTAGTGTCACCTGACACTCACCAGGTGCCCCAGCAGTGCCCAACACTGGTGCTCAGCCCACACCAGCAGGTTGTTCTGAGCAGCAGCAGCAGCAGCAAACCCCCCACCCCAGCCCCCATCTGGGGCAACAGCTCTGCAGGACTCCCCGCTGCCAGACCCTGCTGTCCTCACACCCTTCTGCTCCCCCAGGACATGTGGCTTCTCCCCCTCCATCCTTGCTCCCCATCACCTCCCTCAGGCCCCCACAGCAGCTGACCATATGGACCAACACGCCGCGAGCCACGTCCCGAGCCGGGACCCTCCCGCCCAACTGGGCACTCTGCTTTCGTCCTCTTACTCAAACACAGTAAACAGAAACACATTATTTTCCTGTCAGGTTGTTAATGGTTTCCACATGCTGCATGGGTCAGGACATGGCGTGTCACTCCCTGTGCCCACCATGTGCTGAAGTACTTTCCATCACAGGACAGGCCCTGGCACTGCCCGGCCTCCCTGCACACCACTCTGGACTAACCCCACTAATTTGTTCCTCTGAGCATCTCTCTGGGCACTGCCATGCAGGAGGATGGGAAGGGACAGGAGCCTCAGGGCTGCGTGACCTCGCTGTCACGGCGGAGGCTGGCTGGCCATGGCGCTGTCCAGCTGGGAGCGGCACGACCCCAGATGGGCAGGGCAGCTGGAAAATGATGGCAAGGTTTTGTCCAATCGCCAGTCCCACCTTCTACATTTATGACTCACAGCCTCAAGATCCCAGCGGCTTCCTCACGCTCCGCACTCCAGGCCGTGCAGGACCAGGCATCGCCCACGGCACACAGGCCTGCCTCGAGCCGCAGGTGCTGCCAGCACATCGGCCACCCCACGAGCACCCTGCCAGCCCAGGGCCTTGTGCTCAATCCCCCCCCAGGGCCACCCATCACCCCGTTTTGGCAACGATAGAACCGACCCCAACACCCTGTGCTAAGGCTCAGCGCAGGGGACAGTGACACCCGCACGGGCGAGGCCATGACTGCTGGCGCTCCATACCGTTCTCTGCCGCTCGCTTGAGGTTCTCTATCATGGTGTCGTAGTGGATCCGGCACAGCACCTTCTCCTCCACCAGGCCAAACTCCTCGCCGGTGGAGAGCTGCCGCTTGCAGGAGAAGCAGGCGAAGCAGGCGAGGTGGTAGGCGTTGCCCCGTGCCCGCCGCACCCAGTCGCTGGCGTAGATCTGCCTGCCACAGCGGGCACACTTCGTACCGAACCGGCTGCGGAGGAGAAGAGGCAGGTGAGGGCAGGCAGGGAAGGGTGAGGGCAGGAAAGGTGAGGGCAGGCAGGGAAGGGTGAGGGCAGGAAAGGTGAGGGCAGGCAGGGGAAGGCAGGCAGGGGAAAGGCAGCACGATGCCAGGATGCAGGCGCTGCTGCTGACCCCGTGGCTCACCCCGAGCGCCCCAGCTCCCACAAAACCATGCATGGAGAGATGCGATGGAGCCGCCCCAGCGGCGCCTTTGCCGCGGCAGTGGCAGCGGTGTGGGCAGCAGTGGGGTGTAACTCACTGCAGCCCTGCAGAGCCAGACACGGCCGAGGGGCTGAGGTGACGCAGCGCCGTGAATCAGCTTCCGAGCCCGTGGGTTTTTTATTTTGATAACAGCCAGAGTGACACTCAGATGGAAACTGTGTCAGAGCTGGTTCTCTCCCGCTGCCATAAATCAAACCATGTGTGCTCTCCTCACACGTACAGGCACACACATCTGCTTTTTCCCCTGTGGAGGAGGTCTCCTCGCTGTGAGAGGATGATGACTGCGCTGGAGTGAGCTGTGCTGGAAGGTAGCTCAGCACAGTGAAGAGGCAACAAGACAGTCGGGATCCCCTCCCCAGGTGTTTGTGTGAAAACCTCCATTCCTGTCAGGATGCTGATGGTCAAGGGCAGATGATTCACAAGGGAGCAGCAGGTGTGGCCCCCTGAACACCCAGGTCAGTGTCTGACATGAGGTGCCAGCCTTGGCCTTGGTTTGGTACCTGCATTTCAGCATTACTGCTGCTTAAAATAATAAACGCAATGAGCAGCAGCGAGAGCATCAGGAGAGAAGGGAGCATCTCCTCTGCCACACCAGAGGTGGTACTGGCTCCAACACAATCACTGCACTTCCCCACACAGCCCCAGCACTGCCACTGCCACCTCAAGCTCCCGAAGGCTCCTGCCGGCCCCTCACCACAGTGGGAAGCGGAGCCACTGGCAGCGCTGCCTGAGCAGCTCCAGCATCTCTCAGAGTGGGCACAAAAGAGCGACAAGAAACAGCCACAGCAAGCGACAGGAGAGACCCTGCACCACAAACCCTTCGGTTTGAGCAGCCCTGGGCTCTGTGGACGGGCAGAGACAGAGCCCAGGCCAGGCCACCAGTGCTGCCCGTGCCCGACCCCACACCGAGGAGCTGCTGCCCACCGTGGGCCCAGCAAGATGTGGAAATACTGTCCTGTGCTGGGATTACTAATAGCGAAACTATTTGGGAGGAAAAGAAGGGTCTAAATTTTTCAGCCTGACCATTGCTGACCAAAAAAGAAGAAAAAAAAGAGGACATTTCTGTGCTGAAATTATACAGAGACTTAGCTAAGAGACTTCACTAATTTACTTCAGATGGGAACATTGTAAACTGACTTTGTGCCAGCTCGTTTATATAAACGCACAAACAAAAGAACTGTATTAATTTTTTATTTAGAAATAAAGATCATTCCTGTAAATTGAATTACTTTGAACAATGTGCTATGTAAACAGTCGTACTTGCTGAGCAGTATCAAGCGAGGGGCAGGCGTACGGAGCTAATGGCACGTGGTGATCACCGCTCCCAGCTCGAACCCCAGCCCAGGCAGGGGGAGCACAGCACCGGCATGGGGAAACTGAGGCACAAGCGCCACACAGAAAAGGCCACACATCCTCATCACACATCAGCTGGGATGTGGGGGAGGCACCCAGCTATCTCCTGAGGACCAGGCGGGACCCCCAGGTTGGCAGCAGTGCCCAGGGAGCCGGACAGGGTTTGCTGAAAGGCACGGGAGCTTGTGAGGCCGTGGCAGCAGCACAGGCAGAGGCTGCTGCTGCTGTCCCTGCAGAGCCATGGCATGAGCAGAACCCGGACAGAGGCTGAGGCAGCAACGCAGGCACAGGGCTGCACAGCCTGCGGCACCAGCAGCCACTGACGCTGCGCCTGCGGCTCTCGGCCAACTCCCGTCTGCGGCACTGCTGCAGCGAGCAGAGACAGAGCCAGGGCCAGGCACCAGCACCCACTGTCACCCAACAGAGACTCACTGCAGGGACAGCCACCGTGGCACCACCACTGTCAGGGACACAGGAACGGGGAGAGAAATGCCTGCAAGAAATCTGCCCCGACCCATCACAGCTCAAACACAACACGGGACTCGCAGGGCAGGGAGAGCCCAGAGCCCCGTCTGCTCGGGGCAGTAGAGCACCAGGAGAGGGGCTCCACAGAGGGGTTGTCACCTGCCTGGCAGGGACAGGGATGGGAATAGGGACAGGGCCACACTGTAGCAAGAGACACAGAGCCAGAGGATTTGTCCAAGCCCAGAACTGTGGCACCAGCTGGAGCATCACCAAACGCTACCAGAGCCATGGGCTCCTGCCCTGCATACATGGTTTGTGGTCAGATGAGCAGATGCTCTCCCCAAAGGTTAACTCTGGGAGATGGAAACTGACAACAACATTACCAGCAAAGACTCATCTCATAGAGACTCATCCCAGGGAGACTCATCCCAGGAAGACTCATCCCACCTCCCCCAGGGGCGGCCGCATCATCTGGGGTGCGGGAAGAGCAGAGGCGGGAGGATGCCCTGGTGCATCCTGTCTCTCCCACGTCGCTTGTACCCGGGTGCTGCAGCTCCCTCAGCCCTCCTGTCTATCCCTGCCTGTGGGGACAGCACAAGGGGCACCCAGTCTCAGGGCCATGCACAGCTCCAAACATTCCTGTCCCCTCCTGGGTCCTGTAGGAACTTCTAACACAGCTCTCAGAGTCAGCTGCAGCTCACATCTCCCCAGCCTCACCGCAGAGCAGCAGCGGTGCCTCAGCGAGGACCTTCACTCTGCACTGTGCCTGAGCAGGAGCATCATCCCAGAGGGACATAATGGCGAGGGGTGAAGGCCACCTGAGCCACAGCCAGGCCAGTGACCCCAAGGTCACCTGCCTGCAGACTGCCCACCGAGGGCACAGCAGGAATCACACCGGGATCATGCTGGACCTCCGGGTGGCCGGAGCCGTGGGAGCTTGGCTGTGAGCAGCCCTTGCATGGCCCGGGAACACAGTGTTCTGCTCAATGAGCTCCAATTTTAATTTGGTTCTCCTTGAAGCGCTGGAGCCTTAGATGCCAAATGTAATTATTTGACAAGACACAGGAAACAGCAGCATTTGCTTAAAAATACGCACAAGGCCATGGAGTCACGGCAGAGCCAGCACCTACGCAGCTCCTCATGGGGACAGAGCAGGGACACCTGGACACATCAGGCCTGACCACAGTCCCTGTGGGCAGTGGGGCTGTGACATGACAGCCCTGAGCCTGACAGCCTTCATCCTCAGCATCCCCCAACATCCCCAGTGTGAGGGGAATCAGCACTGCAGCAACAGAGCATCCATGTAACCCGTGCAGAGCATCTCACTGCCCCTTCAGTCTGCCTTGGCTCCAAGGACCACATGCATTAGGATGATGTTTCTGCTTTGCTTTTAAAAAAACCCCACACATTTAATCTGCCTCAAATAATAAATAAATTCTTCCAAATCCATCGGGTTTGGATCCCGAGGATCGTGTTTACCCCGTGCCACGCACCGGGTACCGCTGGCTGGAGTCAACAAGATGCCAGCCAGGATGCTCCCAGGGCTGGGTGGGTGCAGGAGGGGGCCGAGAGAGTGAACGACGAGGGGAGTTCGCCAGGAGCAGCGGGAGGGATCCCAGCCGTGCTGAGAGGCTCCCGCCGCACACCGGCACCGACGGCGGTGGCTCAGCCCGGCGGGTTCTGCCGCGGGAGGCGGCGGGAGCGACCCCCGCCCGTCCCCCCCGAGCAGCGCACCGGGGCCGGCCCGGGGTTCGGCCGGGGGCCGCGGCGATCCCCGCGGGGCCGGGGGGAGCGAGGCAGCTCCGCACCCGCCGGGCTCCGAGCGCCGCCGCTGCCGCCGCTCAGAGATTCACCAAAATCAAATTAAAAAAATCTCTCCAAAAATCTCTCCCCACCTTTCTTTGCAAAAGACAAGTGCGGAGCGCGGGCTGGGAGGCCCCGCTGTCCCCGAACGGGTGCCGCAGGAACCGGGAGCGTCCTGCGGCGGCTTCCGCGATTTTCGTTTTATTTCCCTTGGCCCCGCCGGTACCGGCGGGCAGAGCCCGGCTGCTCCCAACGGGGTCGGGGCTTCTCGGACGGGGAGTCGCGAAACAGATTTTTTTAAACACTGTTATTTGCTATATTTGCTCGAAGGTCATTTCGAGATCCCGGCGCTACTTTAAAATCGCTTTTGGAAAGATCCGCTCTTAAAAACAAACCAAAAATAAACCAAAGATCAACGGCACCAGAACGGTGATAATTGAATGAAAACGCTAAAATCGCCCCAAAATAGCACCGCGGCCCCAGGACCCCCTTGTGCCGTTCTGTGTTGAGTGGGGAAAATTTCGCTGAAATCACCGAAAATTGCAGTTTTAAAATAATAACAACAATAACAATTATAATAATAATAATAGTAATAACAACAACAAAAACCACCACGGGGCAGGACGCAGCCTCGGGACTGAGCCGGTTCTCCGAGCCCCGCACCCGCCTCCGGGAGCCCCGCACTCCCAGCGGCACCGCACCGAACCCGGCGGGGCTGGGGCTGAGCTGCGGAAAATCGGGTAATCGGAAACCCGTTAATAAAAAACACCGGAGGAATCTCTGAGGTGCCCCCCGAGCTCCCCTGCCCGCTGTCGTCGGGGCAGCCCCGAGCTCTGCCGCGGCCGGAGGATGCTCTGAGCCCCCCGCGCCTCGCCAGGGTCATTCCCATTTCCTGCCCGCCATTCCCTTTCCTCCCGGGTCAAACAGCATTCCCTCATCCTGGTAGGATGGAGAAAGTCAGAGCGGGGCTTCCAATGTTTAGTTAAAGCCCGGCAAGGAGCTCAAAATACTCAGTCCCCTCGGGAGAGTCAAATTGGGGGGAAATTCGTGGTTCAAGGTTTAGAATAGAAAGACTGTCGAAGCCAGAACATCCTCCCCGCGGGACAGGCTGCCCCGGGTGTGCGGGTCGGGACCGAGCCCCGGGTCCGGACCGAGCCCCGGGTCCGCAGCCGCTGCCCGTCCTTCGTTTCCGTTCCGTAACGCGCTCCCGCCGCGGGCGCTCCGGTCATCGCGGGCCCACAGCGCTGACAGGGGTTCCCCGAAAGCCGCTGGGCACCGCAGGCTGCCAGCACCTATTTACCCTTCGGCAGGAGCCGGGACGAGGCCGTTTGAGCCCCGTTTCCCCGCCGCGGGACCATCCCCGCCACGCCGCACCCCCGGACCGGGCGCTGTCGCCGCCGAGCCGGGAGGAGCAGGAGCTCGGGACGGCCCGCACAGCCCGGCCAGAGGGCAGCAATCCCTCTGGGCGGTTGTGCAGCTGCACCCAAAATTCCCTTCTTTCCTTTCTCCCCGTTTCCCGAGGGTCGTCTCCCACCCGGCTGCTCCAGGGAGCCCGGCGAGTTTTCCAAACCTTCCCCACGGCAGCGCCGGAGCGGCCCCGACCCCGCGGCGGCCGGCGAGGGCTGAGCCCCTCGGAGCGGCCTCGGCCCGGTCCCTACCTGAAGTAGTCCATCTTGCAGAAGATCTCCTTGTTCTTGATGTAGCAGCTGTGCTGCTGGCGCAGCGAGGTGCGGCACACGGAGCACTCCAGGCACCGGACGTGCCAGATGAGGTTGTTCACCTGCGGCAGAGAAGGGGCTGAGACCCGGGGCCACCCGCCGCCCCCCGCCGCCCCCGCCGCCCTCCGCCCCGCTCACCTTCAGCAGGTACCGGTCGAGGATCTCCAGCCCGCAGCTGGAGCAGACGTTCTTGCCGGCCGACGGCGTGGAGGAGGAGGAGGATGGCGGGGAGCAGACGGACGGCGTGGAAGGGGTGCTGGGCGCTGAGCGGGCGTCCTCCTTCTCCAGGGCTCCAGGCAGAGGCTCCCCGTCGGGCTGCGACTGCGGGCAGAGCCGCCGCGGGGCCGTCAGCCGGGCCCCCGCCGTTCCCCGCAGCACCGAAGCGCAGAGTCCCGCCGGGTCCCCGCGGTCCTCGGCATCCCGGGCCCGGCGAGCACGCACAAACCCCCGACATCCCCGGCGGGACCCCGTAATCCCCGGTCCGACGCGTCCCCACAGCCCCCGGCCCAGCGGATCCCGGCGGGTCCCCACAGCTCCCGGCACCCCCGGCCCAGCGCGGCCCCGCATTCCCGGCCCGGCGGGTCCCGGCTGGAACCCGCAACCCCCGGCCCCGCTTACCATGGCTCGGGAGTGCGGGTCGAGACAGCGGGAGCTCCCCTTGGGCAGCGGCTCCGGCGGCATCACCTTGATGGAGAGAGCGGGAGAGGAAGGCTGCGGCTCCATGCGCCGGGCGAGCGCGGGGCACCCTATATAAACCGCCTCAAAACAATAAATAAGAACTTTCTAGTGGCCATTTAAATCCTTTGCAACAAAAGCTGCGTCTCTTTAATGAAGCAATTTGAATGTGGATTGAATTCTCCCCCTGCCTGCACTTAACCCGGGCCTCTTGAAGTAATCGCTCGGTTCCCATGCGAGCCAAGGCGCTGAAAAACCCCCCAAACTACCTGCAATTAGAAATTGCCGTAAATGCCCGAGATAAGAGGTACCAGAGTGTCAATTCCGGCTGTCAATCAGGGAATCCATCAGGCCACCCAAAGAATTGCAAATTTGATTTTTTTAATGGTAGTAATTAAAAATCGAAATTCTTCCCCCTCTCCCTCCGCCGAGCACAAAACGCCCCAGAAAACGCCGGGATGGAAAAATCCACCCCTCTGGCGCGGGAGGCAGCGAGCGGCCCCGGCCCCGGCCCGGCCCCAGCCCCGGTAGCGGCCGCCGCGGGGAGCCCGGCCCCGCTCCAGCCCCGCTCCCGGCCCCGACGGCAGCGGCGGCAGCGCTCACCTTGCCCGCCTGGGCGCCGGCCGGGGCGCGGCGGCCAGGGCCCCGGGGCTGCCCGCCCCCATGGCTCCGGTGCATGGGGCGGGCGCGCCCCGCTCCGCCCGCCGCCGCCGCGCTCCGTGCCCGCGGGCGGCGCGTCCCGCGGCCGCGGCAGGAAGGGCGGGGAGCCGGGCGGGGAACCGCGCCGGCCCCGCTCCCCCGCCGGGGGCGGCCGCGGGCCGGGCAGGAAGCGGCGCCCCCCCGCCGCGCCCCGGGGGCCGCCCGCCCCGCCGGGCCCCGCTACCTGCGGCGGCGGCACCGGCGGCGGCACCGCCCGCGGGAGCGGCGGGGAGGGGGCAGCCCGGTCCGACTCGTCCCGGTCCTCCCCCGCCGCTGCCCGCCCCGACGGGGCGCACGGTCCGGGCCGGCCCAGCAGCCCCCCTCCGATCGCGGCAGCGGGGATCGCGCCCACCGCCGCGGCGTCTGGCCGCCCGCCGCTGCCCGGGCTTCATTAGTAACCTGATAATTCCCCAGCAAAGCCCCGGCAGCGGTGCCACCGCCGGGTAATTGCAGGACGGTAACGTGAGCTGATGGCGGCCGGGGATGGATCCTCGCCGTTATTGATTGTGACAGCTAAATTGTTAACCGAGAGGGAAATCAGATGAAAGCCATTTTAGAATAAATACAAGGCATTAGGTTTAAACATCGAGGTTGCAGGAAAGCCCGAGAAACCCCCAGGAAACGGAGCCCAAGGCCTGCCAGCTTGTCCTCCCCTGTCCCCAGCTCCACAGAGGCCGAGTGCAGGGGGACACGGACAAGTGCAGAGGCGAGCTGCTGAGAAAGGACAATTTAAACCCTTCGTTCTCACTGGTGGGGTCTGAATTAGCTCTGGCTGCTCCAGAAGAAACACGTAGGAGTTTTCGTGGACGCAGCCATGAAAGCTGTCTGTCCCCCTACGCAGCACCGGTCGAGGCAGGGCCGTGTGGGGTTTATTTGTATCCCTGAGTGATGCTGGGCTTGGCAGCCACGGCTCAGCACCACGGGCCAGCACCGCACAGCCAAGCAGATGCTTGCACCGCTCTCACGATTACAGACCGGGCTCTCCAGACCCTGCAAAGGCAGAACAGGCTCAGGGTGACTCCAGCCCAGCTTCTGCCCTTCTCAGCCTTAGGAGTAAGTCTTGGCTCTGCAGGGTCTCCTGCTCTCACTGCCTGCTGAGAGCAGACAGATCTCACACGTGCCTCTTGCACCAGAACAGGGCCTGGCAGCGACTGGGGAACGCGAAGCACTGGAGCCAACAGGTATCAGCACTGAGCCCATCCTGTTCTTACCCCCATGTGCTCCCTCCACCAGTGCTGGAGTTTGTACAAGGCAGCAACAAGGTGGCAGCGTGTCAAGCAGCAGCTCGGCCAGAATCCCAGAATTTGGGGTTGGGAATGTCCTGTGCTCCCTGAGTGAAGAGTCCATGCCTGTCCCAAGTGAGGGACTGTCACCACAGGCAGAATGGTTCAAATACCATGGAAAAACCCACACTGTGGCCATGGTGAACTATGGGGAATAAAACAGAGTACAACAGAACTGATAAAGGAGCCAAGTATCTTAGGCCTGATTGAACAGAAACCATGGGAGATTGTTTCCAAAAATAGAACCCAATGTAAGTGCCAAACAAGTAAAACCTATATAAACACCTTGTATACTCAATGAAATTGGCTTCTGATCTTGCTTCGGATGTCCCCATCTCTCAATCGCTGATGGTGAACATCACCCTCAGTAACCCACCTTGCTCCCATGGATTTGCTGGTAAATACAGGGGAAGCAAGGAACCTCCTCAGAGGACAGGAGTGTAGGCTGGAGGCAAGAAACAGCCCAATCCCTCTTCACAGGTGGGCACTGAGCCCAGCTCTCCTTCCCACCACCAGCTGCCAACCTCCCTACTCACGGCTCCCGTGCCGGCCGCAGCGACGCCGCGCTCCCAGTGCTCTTCAAACCTCTTTTACGACGGTTTTATGCAAAGTCCCAGGGTCGATGCTCATGAAAAAAACCCATTTCTGAGCATTTCCCTCCTCCCAGCTCCAGGGTTAGGCTGTGCTCTCGGCGCAGGGAAGCCGCAGTGCTCCCGGGAAGCGCAGGCAGCAGCAGCGCCTGCCAGGCCGGCGGCAGCAGGAATGACCAACACGAGCACCAACCTGCAATAAAGCTCCCCCAGGTCTGAGTGTGGCCGAGCGACAGACAAGGCACTTCTGTTAGCAACCACGGCAGTGCAAAGAAATAATTTTAAAAAAAAAGACTGATGCTATTGTGCCCGGGTTCTGTCAGTGGACTTCGGCTGATGCCAAGCATTTACCACCCTCACTCACTTCCTGCTTGCCACCCTCGGCTTTCCTGGAGGAAAACATGCATTTTAAATGTTTATTTAGAGCTTAAGAATTTCAACAAATAGTATTCAAATACAAATAAATATCAAAATATGCTTCTGATGGGAGCACAGGCACACACCCATTTGTAACCAGGTATCTCCTGAACTCCTAACGGGAACAGAATTCAGAGCTGTTCTAAACAACGCGGATACAGACCCAGAAAGCTACAAACGTTAGAGCACACAGGAACAAACACAGGCTGTTCATAGGAATGCAAACAGCTGTCACTGACATTCAGAAGGGTACAAACTCCCAAGAATACTACTTTTCCCTCTACTCAGGTAACCAAAAACTAGGAAACAAACATTAACAGCACGAGACCTACTTTAGAACAATTGAGGCTTTCAACAATCCTCCGCCACAGACAGGCACGGCTCCGTTCCAGGTGCTCGCTTCGGCAGCAGGAAGCCAGCTCTGCCTGAAGGGAGGTGTGCTGCTGCTGCTGCTGCAGGAATACAAACCTCCCTGGGCTGTGCCACTGAGCAACTCCTGCCTGCACAAACCGGGGCTCTTCCCAAATTGTTTTCCTCCTCCTGTTTGAGACCACCATTAACCAGTTTGGGGGAACAGCTCAAGAGTGACTGATGAGGTCTGACAGGACTGGGGAGGGAAAATCAGAGCAGTGTCACCTGGACCTGAGCACAGGAGCTCTCTGACATCCCCCTGGCACATGCAGTCACTGCACTGTGTGCACAAAGGAGAAAATGCTGCCAGAAAATGTTTTTTCCTCAGCTTTCTGTTTTACAGTGGTGCCACCTCACACCAAGTGGCAGCTGACCACCTCTACCAGCTCATGGAAAGCAAAGCTGGGCAGGACAGGGGGGAAAGTTCATGGCTTGGCACATGTCTCAGAGGCTGCAGTTACATCTGGCTCATGAGGAGCTGCCACCATCAGGGATCACTGAACAGAAATGCCAAAGTTCAGGGCACAGCACAGATCTCGGTGGTGTGTAAATGCACTAATTCCTACATGCAGGCACACACCTACAGCCTAAATGACACTGAAAATACCTGTGCTGTGTCATTACCATGTCATAAAGTAACCTTGTGGAGTGTGCAAATCAAAATGCAAAATCAATTGGCTTTGGTGCATATAAAATATCCCATGCACAGTTACTAAAGGTGTTGCAAGATCTATTTAAAATGAGTTTTATTGAGATGAAAAAGTTTTTCCATTATAACTACAGCATGTTAATCAAAACCAAGTGCTTCCCCTTCCATTAAAACATGAATTGGAATACATTTTGTTCAAAAATACTTTAAAAAGTAATCAGTTAAATGGAGTATTTTTGGATGTGCTTTACTCCGAACGCTGGTTACTGTTTCTAATCTGGCTAATGAATGCACACTAACAAGAGGTTTGCCTGTGTGTTCATCAGAGGCTTTGAAGGGAACCTATTTCTCTCAACAGCCTTCAGCTGTGAGCTGCACAGGCAGGAGCGTGCAGTCCCTCGGGTGTGACAGAGGGCTGTGCTGGCCGTGCCCCGCTCAGGTGGCACCGTCCTTCCCACTCTACAAAAGTACAAAAGCATTGGAGGACTCCAGGTATACAAAGCAGTGCTTCTTGCTACCATCATCCATTCATAAGCATCATCTTCTGGATTTCCAGGCAGCTCTGGAGTATGGAGTAGTCCTTTTCTTATCCGGTGGTTTGAAGTAAGAATAAACAGGTGCTGCAGGATATTCTGCGTCTGGATTTTCTGCCATCATTTTCAGCTTGGCTTCAATGGCCTTGATTTTTGCACTGACACTGGAAAGAGAAAAAGCAGAAGGGAAATTGAGCTTGATCTTAGCATGAAACCAAACTACAGAAATCTGTACAAACTACAGAGATTCTGCTGACATGCGAATCCTCCCTGCACAAGGAGGGGCCAGGCAGCCCCAGTGCTGCATCCACAGCGAGGCAGGAATGCACTGCCCAGAGCCCACACTGCTGCATTTCAACCTCTGCACGGCTTTGTTCCTCCTTCAGCACCCCAAAATAATGGCCCCTGCACCTATTCAGTGCCTTCTTGAGGACGCAGAGTGAGACAAGAACACGACAGGGCTTCCTACTTCACGTGAAATGATGTAATTTCAGGAGGTCTGAGCATGTGCAGCAGAGCACAGCCTGGAGCAGGCTGCTGGGAACAGCAGAGAAATGAAAGCCAGACTTCCTCCCAGCTACAGCTTGCTCGGGATGGGAAAACCCCAGACTCTAATTAGGTCAGGAAGAAACATTATTTCAGCATTAGCAGGGTTTATCCCAAAGGGAGAAGCTATCCTAGGTTACACCCCAAATTCCAAAGACTTTTGTTATTCCCTATCCTCCATTGGGTATGGATGGGGAGGAATGTTCCCTTCCCCATTGTGGCTTCTTGCACTATCCATCCTTACTAGAACTAGATTGTTAACAATCTGCATGGCTCAAACCCCTCTGCTCTTTACTTCCTAGCCTGTTACTTCTGAATTCCAAGCTCATTTTATCTCTGGGCAAATGCATTAATCTGGTTCTGGTTCCTCACAGGGTTCCACTGACAAAACACAGAGGAAAACCACACACCCTTTCAAATAAACTGTGAATTAGCAAAGCAGCTATGTGCTTTAGGTAAATGCAGTGGTTGGAGAATTTAACCACATCCCACAGACAAGAGCTACAGGCAAAAAAACACTGGCAAAAAATAAAATAGTTTTACGTGAAGTACTACCTGTGACTTCGTTATAATCTTCTACCACTGCTGTAGAACTTCTTGGTCATGAGCATTTTGCTGAACCAAATCAGTCCAGTAAAAACCCAATTCACATGAAGTGCAGAGATTCTGGCCAAAGGACCTGCAGTGCTACACATTCCCAAGTCCCCATCTCACCTTATTCCCTTCCTAGTACCCACTGGCTTTGCATGTTAGAAAATAAACTTCCAGTCTGAAGTGTCCCACATCAAGTGAGTGACTCCACAGGCACTGCCCCTTCAAAAACAGCTTTTTTGCCGTGCTAGATTTTTAACAGAAACAATGCCAACAACTATAAATCTTACTGAAATGGAAAAAGTTGGTTCCCTGCCAATCCCACAGCTGGGTTACCTCTCACCCATCTCCTACCTTAGGTTGGACTGGGGTGGCTCTGTGCTGGAAGATGGCTCCAGACTGATTGGAAGGATCTTCTCATTCTTATTGTGATCATATCTCTGCAAGCAAGAGACCAAGGACTGAGTCAGCTGTAATTAGGGACAAAGAAACATTTCCCACAGATGGACTTTAAAGCTGGATTAACATTGCCTCAGGTTCTGCGGAGCTTTTGGTAGGAAAGATTTTGATGGTCAAACAATGAAACAAATCCCAACCACAATATTTGGTTAGCACCAACATGGAATGCAGGCTGGATACTGAACAGTTATGTGCATTGTACTGTGGATCCTTAAACCTTCTCCTGTCACTTCTTGTTCCCCTCTACGTAAGGCAGGAAGCACAGATGGTAAATCTGAAGGTAACTACTGAGCTGTTTGCTATGCTCCTTATGTGCAGAGCCAGAAGGTAACCCAAGCACATGACTGCACAGAACTGGGAAGTCCTGGGTGAAAAGATGGGGGGAAAAAAAAGAAAAAAATCAGTTAGGAACCACCTCCTTTCTGTAGAAGGCAGCTTTGTGAGTCTGTCATCTCTGTGGGCAACGGGCCTCCTGAACTATTTGCAGTGTTCTGCTTCCTTATTTCGCTTGGCACAGAGTCAGGTTTGTTTTTCTGCAGAGCTGCTCAACCCGACAGCGTCTGGTGAGCCTTGGCCACTCATCTCAGAGCTGCTTACCAACATGCTGCTCTTGTCTAAAACAAACTCTTGTTACAATAAGCCAAAGTTTTGTGCTGTTAAGTCTTTCCATTCAGGGATTGGAAAATGCCATGCGAGGCGATCATTTCTGCGTGTTCCTCCCCGGACCCCCGAGCAGCTGAGCAGACATTCACTCCTCCAGCTCAGACTCCTTTTGTGGCCTGATCATTCCTCAGGCATCCAGAAGCATGTGGCACTCCAGTAGCTCCACAGAAAATGGAAACTGGATTTGCACAAGCTTGGATGTGCTGACAAAAAATCAGTAACTAAACCAATGTGGTCTCCTTTAATGGAGATACCTGGTTTGGTTTTTTAAGCATCTGAAACAGATGCACTAAAATACTGGATAAGACAAAGCAGAAAGCTACTGGGAGGATAATCATGTAAAAGAAAACTACTCAAAAGAAAACAGCAACAAACATTTCCTCTGTGTCTCCCCCAAAATCTGTTTTGTGCAAAGAAATTTATTCAAAATAAATTTATCAAATACGAGATAGAAAATAACTTCAGGAAAAACAAGGCAAGAATTTTTAAAAATTAAAATAAGGATGTTCCAGAAGGTACTGCCTAAGTCAATCTTAAAAACTTGATTGTTTATGTGACAGAGCAAGGAATAAAAGGATATTTAGCTTAGATGCAGAGTATGTTACTTTAAAGTCAAAACTAATTAGAGCTGCTGCCACATAAGTGCTTTCAGAAGTGGAACAAAGTAACACAGTAACCGGTAATTGGGAATTTCCATACCTCTCCTATGCAAAAAAAACCACAAAGGGAAGGATTCAAACTTCCAGCCAATTACTCACTAAGTTTGGGAAAAGTTAAAACATGGGCATTTATAGAAGTAATCTGTTCACACTGCTCTGAGCAGAAATGCCCTCCCAAAAAACCCCAGGTTAAAGGGCCTGTCCTCACTCACAGCTAATGCAGCCCAGTTTGGGTAGACATGAGAAGCTGTAAACATCAATTCTCCTAGAACAGACTGTAATTATTTTGCCAGGCCAAGA
This sequence comes from Cyanistes caeruleus, assembly GCF_971803275.1. Classification (NCBI taxonomy): domain Eukaryota; kingdom Metazoa; phylum Chordata; class Aves; order Passeriformes; family Paridae; genus Cyanistes; species Cyanistes caeruleus. The sequence goes on from NC_141720.1 coordinate 8,813,730, forward strand.
CTGCCTTGATAAGAAGGCTTTTATTATTCAAGTTTTTCAATTTTGCAAACTAAAAGCAATTCCTCTTTCCAGCAGCCAACTTACCTTGACTTGTGCGTGTGCCCACCGCACCACCAATTTCTTGGACAGGGCCAGCTTCCCATTGAGACACTGGATCGCCTTCTCTGCTTCCTGCACAGGAAGACAGTTCCATAAACAAACCAAGCCTTTAGTCAAAACCTACTCACATGCTCTTTTTTCTTTGTTATTTAGCTTACTGTAAGTACAGCTCACTGACAGCACAGAGAGTTTATCCCACCGTATCCCAATCCAGGGATATCCCCAAAAGACTCCCAATAACCAGACTTTATCTGCCTTTCTTGTTCCACCTTGCTGTGAATAATTTTCTAGAGCTAAAGCACAGTGTTAGGGCTCTTCTGATGTCCTTATCACCAGCAGCAAAAAATGGACCAAAGAACTGTCCCTTTCTAGTTAGCATTAAAAAGCAGGATTCAGGAAAAGACAGCAGAGGAGAAAGGAAATCACTATTGCTACTTCCAGGAGCAGTCACAAAGTGACTGTGACAAAGCAGAGCTGTTAGAATCTGTGAGTTTACGTAGATCAAGTACTGAATTTATCCTTTAATCTTGTAGTTTTGAATTAGCATTAAAAAAATGGGAAAGAAGTCAGTTGTTTATATCAGAACTTTAGATAAAATGCAACTTACCTGTTTGGTTTCAAAGTTGACAAAACAGTAACCCCTGGGCTGCCCTTCCAGAGCACCAGACTTGTGGAAGAGAAAGTCAAATTGCTTTACTTTGCCAAACTTCTGAAGGAGTTTGAGGAGGTGGTATCTGAAGAGAAGAGAAAACATTTATGACATGTTTTATCCCACTGACAGTGAGGAGATAGAGAGGAACCCCTGACACTCGCAGGGCTCACACTCAGTGTAACAACACGTTCAGCTGTGTCACACACAGATTCCCAAATCCCTGCAGGGGTGGGTGCCCTGTGCAGCACTCCTTCAGCATCCACAGCTCTGAGCAGCGTTACCAGTGACTTTCCAAAACCCCAAGGCACAAAACTCCCTCCACTCCCAGCACTGCCAGCTGAAGGGCACAGAGATCTATTAATAGCTGCCTTTTGGACAATTATGCAATGACTCCCAAGGGGTTTGGGAGGGCTTTGCCTCCAGCCTCACCGAATCACTCCTACTTTCTGGCATAAGCCTCCTGTCTCCCCCTCTCTAACCTTGATGTGACCACCTGAAGCTCCATTCTCTGCACTCCTCTCCCAGCACAAGCACTCCGAGCCCACAGCACCCTGCACCCCCCAGGATCCTGCTGCCCTCCCTCTCCCAGAACAAACCCTCCCCTTCCCTGTGCCAACCAGTGACAGTGCTCTGGCAAGGACACCCCAGGGCACACAGACACTTGCCTGGAAAAGATGGGGATGCAGGAAGACAGAAGAATAAATAGAACAACCTGCAACCAGAAATTGTCAGCAGACCTCAAGAAAAAAGGCACCAGGCAGCCCCCAGCATCATCCAGCCTAAATCTGCCAGTGTTTCTGGCTTAGACAGCTTTTCAGTGACATGTTCATGGAAGTCAGACACTTTTTTAGCCAATTATCCTCCTGCCATCCAGTGGGGAGTGTGCTGTTTCCAATAAAACTGGGGAAAGCCAGAGTAAATCTGTCTGCTTAGTATCTGGTGCATTGAGCAACTTAAAACAAGGAACACATATGCTGTACAGGCCACATCTAATCCTGAAAGTTCTTTGCAGCTTTTTTTGGTTCCCTGGGATTGAAGTGTTTAACAACACTGGCTGACCTAGGAGAAAAGTGACACTCCCTGCTCCTTCACTGCCTGACCCCATCCCTGACATTTAAGAATTACTTAAGTGTTTAATAAGGGTGTCTTAGTCAGGACTCATCTCCTGAGCAGCTGTAGAGTGTTTGTTGCTATGCAGTGTAACCCAAATTTTCAGTGTTTAAGGCTCAGAGAGCCTGCCAGGATAACACCAGGCACCGGGTGAAACTCCCATGTCCAGACATGAATGGTCAGTAATGGCCCCAGACAGCCAAGTGCACCAGGCAACTACAGGGACTGTCCAGATGGGAAGGGCAGACAGCATTTTTCCTAATAAAGCCTGATAGGATGTCTGAAAAGGGCCTTAGCCCTTTGTTAAGCTTCAGAAGCCAGGCAAGAAAGTTCCAGGAATGTGAGTCATCCCACAGGATGGGTCACCGTGGACATTCAGGATGTGCACTTTTAAAGAGGTGAAGGTGCAGCGTGTGCACAGACGAGCAGTGCAGAAGGGCCAAGTTACCCCCAGGGGAACACACACATTGTCATTGATTATGGAAGGCTTCCTACATCCTTTGGAATACAGATGAAGTGCATGGTCTTCCAAGAAGCCTATGAGCTCTCAAACTCTGCTCTGAAAGCAAGGGGAACTGAAAAGAGCAGGGTGAAGAAAAGGAGCTGATTACACAGTAGCCAAATTTCACCACCTCACACTTCCAACAAGCAGACACAGATGTACAAGTGAAAACACTGACTTTGGAGACATGATGTATAAAAAACTCCACATGTTGCACTTCCACAGCCTTCAAAATATGTAAACGCACCTCAGGTTTGTTTCTGTAAACACACTGCTACAAAAAGCCCTGGGAATTTCAGCAGTGTGGAAATGAAGTCCTCACCACCAGGATGCTGTTCCCCTTCTGGCCATTACAGAGGCAGGGGAAGGGCAAGGACGATTCTCACTGAGTTCTACCCTAAAAATCCCTGCAGCTGCCTTGCCAAAAGGAACTCTTTGGGGGTGGTTTGTTGGGGGTTTTTTTGAGAGCACCTGCATTCAAATAATCTTATTATTATTTAATTATTTTAATTTAATTTTAATTAATTAAATTAATTAATTATTATTAATACTTAGCAGCAAGGTGATAGTTCCTCCTTTAAAACAATTTTCATCAACAGCCTAGAAGCAGCTTATGTCATCTATTTTGTTCAGAATCCTTTTTCCAACTGTGCTTGCAATTTCACAACTGCAAAATTGTAAACTCTTCTCTGTGGAACAGCTCAGAAATCCTGTATTATTAATGCTTTAAGCTGTGATTATGGATTGGTATTGTTAAAATATTGCATTTACAGTAACTTGACAAGTGGTTCCTCAGGGCAAGAGGTACCAAAGAAGAAGACTGTGATGGAAAACCTGAAGCCTTATTAAAAAAAAAAAAAAAAAAGAAAAAAAGGTGAGGAGATGTAAAAAGCTTTACTATGGCAACAACACGGGTCATCCAGAGCTTGGAAGTTGTTGGCACCGCCGTGGCCCCACTGCAGATCCGCGGCCAACCTCCATCTCCACTTCCTGTCATCTGATGTGAATGCGAGACAAACCTGCAGCTCCCCCATTTCCTTTTCCTCCTCTCTTCCTCCTGGCACCCCGAGCGCTATTCAGACGCAGGCAAGGCTTCCTCTGAACAATGCTGTCCCAAGGATCCCGCGCGGGGACCGGGCCACATGCAAAATCTATTATTGCGAGGAATTCTGCCCCACTGGGAGCCAACGGGGGTCTGTAACAACAACTTGTGCACACATTGTTTTCTAGGTGAGACTCATCGAGATGGGATCCTCGACAAGCAGCACAACAGCTGAGGAAGTTGAACACCCTCTACTTCATCCCTGTGGAAAATGAATGGGCATTGAAAGGCTACGGGAAACCAGATCATGTGAGCCAGAGAGCTGAAAATGAAATCTCTGCCTGTCCAAAATGCTGAAAAGCCTCCGAAGGCTTTACGAACAGGAATGGGCAGAGGAGGCAATTCTACCCCACCTGCCACACGGAGACATAACTGAACAACGTGGTTTTGCCCCATGGGGTGGGAGCACTGAGGGGTGATGAGGTCACACAGCACATCCCCTGCCCTGCTGTGCAGCTGGGGCACAAATGATGGTGGTGACACCAAACCACGAGGAACCACCTGCTGCCGTCCTCATGCAGACCCCACGGCAGGGATCTCAGAGCTTCCAGAGTGCCTGGAGGCACCATCCTGTCACAAGCAGCTGTGAGGTCCCCTGGTGCCAGCTGTCCTCCTCCCAGCTGCTGAGAACACACTCGGGAGACTCCCAGCACCACCTGCTTCCACAGCAGACAATGCTTCAAGGATGCTGCATAAAAGAAGTCACCCACAAACAGCACCAGCAAGGAGGAATGCCCAGCTGAAGAGCCACCATAACCCAGCACACAGGGCATGCCAACACCCCCAGCTGAGCCACAGTCACTTGGTATGTGCAACAGCCTCCCAAAAGCTGTCATTTGTGGGCAGCCCTACATTTATAAATGCCTGTTCCTGCAGCTTGTGCTCCAATGTGTACATTACCTATTAACTCTCCAGCACTCGACTGCAGCTCTAGCTTGTTCTTTAAATGGAAGTCTTGGATTGATTGGATTGAGACTTTCTGATCTCATTTCTGCTCGAGAGTGTCACAACCACTTATTAACTCTGCCAACAACTCAATCAACCTTACTCTGTCTTAAACAAATCCAACAGAGAAGTAACAAAGGCAACTCTTTAAAAACCAGATAAAAGCAGCAAATGCAGAAATATTTAAGTTTTCAGGGGTTTGATTTGGTCATGTGAGTAGTACAACAGGAATAATTCAGAGGAACAACAAGAACTAGAGATGTAAGCCCTTGGCATGAGAGAATAAGGGTCAAGATGATTTATAGAAACTCACTGACCACACACTTTCTCTGCATTAACAATGCTAAAAGGAGCTTCCTCTTCTTTTGTTCACAAGGAAATGGAGATGCAACATCATTTGCAGGAGAGAAGAGCCATTTCAAAGCAAGAAAAAAAAAGAAAGACACATAATTATAAAGTCTGAAATAAGCAGCAAACACTGTCACTCATCACTGGGCTAACTTTAAACATTTAGGAGCATAGAAGCACTCTAGGTATGAGAACCTTGGAGAAACCACCAAACTCACTTCATCCAAGTGATGAAAACAGTTAATTCTGCCATATAAACCTATTACTTATCTGGCCAAGATTAAAAGGAACAACTTACACCGAGCACTGAGGATCACCCTGGGAAGTGAAGGATCCAATGCACTCACACCCTCCACTCCTGTCCTCACACTAACACAGCTCCTGAATCCCTGAGGACTCGGCAAACAACACCCAAAAATTCCTATATCTAATTTCACGTGGTCAGTGAGTGTGGACAAACCACAGCAACAGAGCTGTGGGATGGAAGTGGTAATTAATGCAGAAACCTCCCCAAGCTGAATGGCTGAAATCACAATGCATTAATGATTCCATTTAGAGGCTATTAGGGAGCCGCTCTGCTCAGATGAACCACACTTAGAATAAAACCCCAGCACCTGCACACACACAAAAAGAACCAGGAAGAAAAAGTATTCCACGACAGGCATACACAATAGTTAATCAAAAATGCTTGTTTGTTATGAGTGTGTAAAGCCCAAATTGTTTTGGTTCGCTTTCCTTTTTATACAACCTAGTGATTTCACGGCACCCTATCCAAATATTGGACAGCACATCATATTCTCTTAACAATTTAGCTGTTCAAATGTTATGCTTGCTCAGGAGATAATTATCCATAGCCTGGAGAAAACACAAAATGCTCACACACATGTTTGATTCATGCATTTAGCCACCACAGCAGCCAGTCCCACCACTTCCACCTCCTCACCACCCACTGCTGCAGTCACTCTCCTCTGCTTAACTCACACCCAGCAGAATACCAAAACAAGGCTGTTGTTTGATACAGATGCCTGCCTGTCAGGTCTCCCCTGCCCACCCTCATCTCTTCACAGACCCCAACCACTCTGGGTACAATTTTCAGGGCTGTGTCTTGCTTTATCATTGTTTGTACCCTGAAACTCTCCGGCCTGATATTCTACATTTCTCTAGTTTAGAGGACGGGGATGTTTTCAGCCCCTGGGCTCCCAGCCCGAGCGGTGCTTCAGAGGGTGCTGTTTGTGGGGGTTCAGGACCCGTCTCTGAGCAGGCTGGTGCAGAACACCCCACACAGAGACAGCCCCGGCTCCAGCTCTGCAGCAGGCACGGGCCGCTCCTCGGAGCGCGCAGCTGCTCGAGCGAGCGACTGGCACCGCTCGCTGCGGGGCAGGGACAGGAGCTGGGAGTGCCGCACCAGCCGGTGCCGCCTGCCGGCCACGGGGCACCCCCAACACCCGGAGAGCTGCCGGCACCGGAGGCCGGGCAGTGCTCGGTCTAACGCTGGGCCCCGGGGGCTGCCAGGCGCGGGGAGGGGCGATGCGGCACCGCCCGGGCGGGTTCGGTGCCGATGCGGGAACATGGCCCCGTCCGGGGCGGTGCCGCTGCGGGGGCGGAGCCCGGGGGGGTTCCGCAGGCCGCGGATGCCGCCGGTGCCGCGCGGTCACTCACTCGGTGATCTTGGGATCCAGGTTGCCGATCCAGAGGCGGTGCCCATCCTGCAGCGCGCCCTCGGAGAGGATGGAGGCGTTCTCCAGCGGCAGCGCCTGGCGGCCCGGCTCCATGGCTGTGCGGGGGCGGCCCGGGCCGCTCGCTCCGTCCCCGGGGGCCGCGGCCGCTCCGTCCCCGCGCAGGCCTCGCCCCGCCCTCGGCGCCGCTCTGTGACGTCACGCTGCGGCCCGGCCGATGACGTCATCTGGGACGCACAGGGCAGAGCGACGGTGAGCGAGGCGCTGGCGCCCGCCCTCCCCCGCCTTCTTTCCCCTCCCCTTCTCCGCCCCCGGGCCCCGATCCGTGCCACCGATTCCCGATCACCGATTCCCGATCGCCGGTTCCTGATCCCCGCTCCTCGGCCCGGCTTTGCACGGAGCACCGGGACGAGCGGGCCGGGGCGCCCTGAGAAGCGGGAGGGGTGTGGGCGGGTCCAGGGGCGGGGCTACATGAGGGCGGGGTCTGGGTGTGAGGGGCGGAGCCGCGGGGCCGGGGCGCGCATGACCGGGGACGGGGACCGGGGACGGGGACCGGGGACCGGGGACCGGGGACCCGGGACCCGGGACCCGGGACCCCCGGCGCAGGGAGGGACGGTTTCCCCGGGGGCTCCGCCGCCGGCTCCGCGGGGACCGAGACCCGTCTGTGTTGCCGCAGCTCTGAGCGCAGCAGATCCGCAGCTGCTGAAACTCCCCGGAGCCTCGAAGGGCCCCGTCTGGAATAAACCCTGTGAATGCGGGCGTGTTACAGCTCGTGAGACAGAAATTAAAGTTTGATTTAATTTCTGATCTGATGTGCGCACAGCCCGTACCGGCTCCTGTTTGTGCTAGGCACATCTGGGCAGATGCGCAGAGGCCGCGCTGATACCGCGGGCACGGGCTGGCGGCCACCGAGCCCTTGTCGCTGCGCTTGCCCGGTGGTCACTGCAGAGCCCCAGACCTGCTGCCCACATCCCTGAGCTGCCGCCCCGAGGGCCCGAGCTGTTTGCTTTAGCACGCCAAGCTGCCTTTCTCTTCTCCAGGTGCATCAGAGAGGGGCTGTGAGCAATGGCTCTGGCGCTCAGGTGCCTCCGTCCTCTCCCGTCGCTGCTGCAGCGATCCTCCTTTGCCATGGGCAGGGGGCTGCCCCAGGCTCCCAGAGGCTGCCCAGCCCTGCTCCTGGAGGGCTGCAGGCAGTGCGCCCAGCAGATGCTGCTGAGCAGACAGCTAGCTACCAAAAAAGGTAAAAATGGCAGCTTTTTTCACGGTTTTGCAACCTCTCTCTCAGTATTTATATGTACTTATTTATTTTGGCTGATGTGCTCAAGTGGTGAGCTCTTTACTCATTAAAAGATACAGTTAGTTTGGGTTTTTTCAGTTTATCTTAAACTTGATTCTAAATCTGACCTCTAAGTCTGACTGATTCTAAATCAGACTTTAATATCTTCTTTCTACATTCTAACTAGCTTGTCAGATATAGAAACAATTTTTTTTTTTTTGTAATCTGCAGCTAAAGGTAAAGGGCAGAGTCAAGCCAAAGTGAATATCAGTGCTGCCCTAGTTGAGGATATTATCAATTTGGAGCAAACCAATGAAGATATGCAGGCAGTCATAGAAGCTCTGAAAGAAGAATTCAACAGAAATCTCAATGTTAGAACCTCACCAGGTTGGTAACTTCTTTGTGTGGTGCTCTGTAGCCTGTAAAGAAGGATGCAAATCCTAGTAATGGACAACTCAAATTTTTTCAAAATCGATTTTCTTCTCCTGGAGTTACCTGCTGGGCATCCAATTCCTACAGCCCTGACATCCCAGCTAGAGGCTTTCTTCACCCTGAGCTTGACCAGGAAGGATCCATTTTTGTTAATAGCTTCCTGGAAATAGCTTTTTTAAGTGGGAGATGTCAAAAGCGTCTAACTGAACTGTTTGCAGATGTGATGGAGAAGCAGGTTGTCAGCTAATGGTGCAGTAGGGCAGGAAAAATCCAATTGCCATTAAATTAGCCTTTTGGAAATTGCCATTGGGCTGGTGTCTGGCATACACAAACTTTTTTCTGCTGTGCTTCTTTTTGGGTAGTAACCTGTACAAACCTCCTTCATTTTATGGACTTTGTGTTTTAGGAAGAAATGTGAATATATTTGACTGAGCTACAGTTACTATAACAGTCTGAACACATGCATTTGTAAGTGTATCAAGTTTCAGGGATAAAATTTAACATTAAACAATGACCAAATTTGAATCATTCACCACCCCAGCTCTGGCAGGGGCACTTCTGTCTTTAATGGAGCTGGAAAGCATAGTTCAGTCTCTTAACTATTTATTTTAACCATAGGTATTTTTTTTAATTGCACTGATAAAGTACCTCCTGTCCCATGTGCCTTTTGGCCTGTTAACATTTTGCAGCAGAAAATAGAGAGCAGATTAAGAGTAGCTCAGGGAGAAACTGAATACTTTAAATTAGGCAGTGTACAACACCCCTCTGGGGACCTGGAAAAAAAAGAAAGAGGGGTTTACAGCACTGCTAAGTTAAAGACAATATTTGTCTTGATCTTTATAGCACCATTTTGATTTTCTTTAAGTTGTAAGAATTAAAAAATAACCATTTCCCTTTAATTCTTAACAATCCTGCTTGGTTTTCCAATTCTAGTTGCAAAAACAAACAAAGAGTTTTGTTCATGTTTTTGTGCTTTAGAGCAGCTTTGAAATATTTAACTTGTGAATACACAGGGGATGCCTGAACACAAACAGCACCTGAAGTCTGAATAAACACCGTTTTTTCCTTTGTAACCTCTGTATTTTGCATGGCAGGGGGGCAGTGGGACAGTGTGGACACATTTTTCTTCAGCATCACTGCACAATGTTTTATCACCCTGAAGCTCTCTGTGTTTGGTTCTTTGAGGGGCCCTGGATCACATAACTGTGATGACAAAGGATGGGAAGTTTCCGCTGAACCAGCTGGGGCAGATCTCACAGAAGTCACCGCAGCTCATGATAGTGAACATGACCAGTTTTCCAGAGGTGAGGACACATTGGGAGGGGAGCTATTTGCCACGGGAACAAACAGGTTGATGCAGAGCAAAGGAGCATTTAGACAGAATCAGTCAAACGTGGCAGGGCTGCGGGCTGGGGCTGGGCTGTGTCACTTTGTGCTGATACAGAGCAGAAGAGGCATTTTGCTGCTGACAGCAACTCCCCAGCCCCACGTGGCCCCCAGAGCAGCTCACCTGCAGCAGCACCAGGTCAAAGGAGAGTTACTGAGTGCTGTGGTTGCTCAGGGTTGTATCCAAGGAGTGCCACAGTTACAGGGCTTTGCTTTGTGGGCGCTTCCCCCTCATCTGAATCTGCAGAACAACAGGGAGCATCGTGGACCATGTGCCTGGATTCACTCTGTCCTTCCAGCCCTCCCCATTTCCCATGCATTTATGAGAAGCCTGAGCACACACACTCGCCTGAAGTGCACACATGGCTGCAGTGCTGTATCAGCCCCGTGGTATTCATTTCAGTTCCTTGTCAAGACGTGGCCATGCATAGAACCAGACATGAGGTTGGAATTTGTGCTGGGGACTTCATCAGACACCTCTGAAACATGCTTATGTATTACCTGGGCTGGGGATACCAAGAGTTCATGAGAGATGCTGCTGGTGGAGCCTGTGACCTTCTGAACAGCTTCCCTGGTGGGACTGAGCTGGCTTGTGCTAAGTGCTGTCACAGAGCTCAGCTTGGGCACTGCTGAGCTTGGCCAGCTCCTCCCTTGGCAGCACTTTCAGGTCAGAACCCGAATTAGGGGCTCTGATTTATCTTCTGTGAGAGACAAGTTATTTTAATTTTCTGCAGGAGCCTTAGACCTGCCCCTGAATGAGGCAGCAAATCCAAATCCCAGCTCAGGATCAAGCCCTTGTGGTGCCCTGCAGCAGGTTCCTCTGACAGAGCCGGGCACAGGGGAGCAGGAGTGAGCGCAAGGTTAACAATTCATCCCACTCCAGGGCTGGAGCTTTGCCAGGGCTTATCTCTATTTATTTTGCAAAGGCTTTCCCCAATTAATTAAGTCAGCAAAGTCTCAGAGGAGGTCAGTGTAAGGCACTTGATGCCTAAGTGTTTCTTAGAGTGTAGGCTGTGTGTATAAAGGCTCTGAAGAACAGAGGCCCCTCATCAGCGAGGTCCCACAGAGTGTCAGCGCTGAGAGGGACAGGGAAGTCCCTCCATGGTTTGTCCCATGGCCAGGCAGGAGCTCAGGCTGAGAAATGGGCATGTGAGAAATTAAATATCCTCTATTTAGCATTGCCTACCTTTGCTTCCTATGCTAAAGGACCACTTGAACCATTTCTCTCACTACAATTGCTTTACACCCATACCTTTTTTTGTGATAGATGGAACTAAAACCACTAGAGACACAATCACTTGATGTCATTATTTACAGCATGCAGTCAGTGGATCATGACATAGAGAAGCAAATAGAATTGCCTAAAGAGTCTGACAAATAAAATATTCATATAAAAGAACTTGCAGAGCCAGAGTCTGTTTTCCCAAGAGTTACAAAACCAAACAATGTTGTTTTTTTAAAGATAGTTATTTTTTTCACAGGCTACAGGAGGATGGGGGAAATATTGTAATATTTTTCCTTCTCTCATTATTCTCCTCTACTTCTATCGCCTCCAATATCTATGTTAAACAACACAGTTTTTATTGAGCATTTATTTCCTGCAGAACAGGCGCTGTCCGTGGAATAACACATTGACATTCCTAATGTGCTGAGATCATTTTGGTTGCATTTTCTCTGCCCTTGTAGTTTCAGGGGACAGCAGTTGTCTCCTGCAGGATATGAGCAGAGCATTCATTTACTTCAGTGATGTCACACATGAGGGACCTGAACAAATCTGCAGAGCTTTAGGTTGTGCCTCAGTTGGCAAAAGCTGAGCTTTATAAATACAGTCTGAGCTACATAAATACTGCAGCAGCCTGGAGCTAAAGTTAATGATGGCAAAGACTATCAGAAATAGCATCGTGCCTTGTAGGAAATGTGAGTGCCACAGGAAAAGAGACTCCTGGGGCTTGTCAGAGTCAAGAATGAAGTGACCTGGCAGAGCCCTGTGGGTGTTCTTGGCCAAACTCTGCTCTGACCCCAAAGCCTGACACTCTGTAAAGGTGCACCCACACATTGTGATGGGGGGTGAAGCTTTTTAATCACCTTGCAGTCACCAAGCAAACCTGCCACCCCACCTTCCAAGCAGAGCAGAGTATCAGCCAGCGGTGGGGGAGTTTTGAGAAGTTAATCCTCACTAATAAGCTGTCAAATAAACAGAGCTGGGCATGAGCACTGGTTCTCAGCCATCTGCTACTGCCCTGCTGTCCTGTGGTCAGGTTGTAGTGCTGAAGTGGTTAAGTTCATTAAGGTTTCAGAATTGGCACTGGGTGATTTCTAGGGGGAAACATTCAACTGGAATTTTTAAATGCTCAGAATCTTTCATCTCCTTTGCCACAGTCAGACCCTGCCTTGGGAATTTATTGCGGTTTCACTCTGCGTTGCCTCAAACCATTCAAATAGTTTCAAAGAAGCAAAACAGTTTTCTTTTGTTGTTGCTTCCCTTCCCCTCTCCTCCCTCCGTGCCCCCCTACCCCAATACGAGCGGCCGTAGTTTCCCATTCGGTTTGATCAAAGCTCTCTGCACCAATGTAACTTCCTGATCTTACTGGTAACAGAAGTAAATGTTTCCATGTTCCATGGAGATGGATTGCCAGCTATTGACAGAGTTCTGGCATATGGGAATGATTATTTCCTAATTCCCTTTACCTTTTGATGTGTTTTACAGAGCACAGCTGCAGCTGCAAAGGCTATAAGGGAGAGTGGCATGAACCTGAGCCCAGAGGTGGATGGGACGGTGATTCGGGTGCCAGTTCCCAAGTGAGTATCAATGCCTGAGCTCATCATCGAGCAGGATAACACAGAGCATTGCAGTGAGTGCCCTTCAGAGGGTAAACATGTATGATTGCTTGTTTGTTGCCCCATGCAGCTGCTTTGCAAAGAGCTGTAGTTTGGGTTTGGGAAAAAATCTGAGCTCTTAGAAGCATCTTTTGGAACCTCTTTGGAGTGTCTGAGCTCAAAGTCACCACATTCTGATGATTTGTCTTATTTTTCATCTTCTCTCTGCAAAGGAAGCTTGGTCCTAGCTGGCTGCAGCACTTTGAAAGAGAGAGGCAAAGGCTTTTGTATTTTTGTATTGCTTTAATTCAGGGGCTGATATTTTCTGCCCTGCTCTAAATTCCTGCCATTACACCAGCACAGGACAGCAGTGTTGAGCCAGTAGTTTTAGGTGAGAGTAGCACCTTGCTGCAGAGAGCACTAAAAGGAACTGTGAGAGGAAGGAAATTCATAGCTTTGACAGAAAAATGTGCTCACTCTTTGGTGTAATACACAGTGTGTAACTGGTGGCTGTATGGAAAATCGGGCATAGGGCTGGAAAAGCAGGTTACCCCTGGGCAAGGGCTGAGCATCACTTCCCTCAGCCAACACAAGTATCTCCCAGACCCTGGACAAGGCAGGAGGTGTATCCATGTTCAGTTTGGATCAGGAGAAGCAATCCTGGCTCTGCCTGGGATTGGGGACCGGTCCATTCAGATGGAATCAGAGACCTCCCATCAGCTCCACCCGCTGACACACACACAACCTGTCACAGGGCTTCGTGGCACAAGGAAAATTCCTGAGCTCCTGTGGGTGCTCAGACCTTATGGAGCATCTGAATACCCCGGGCAGGTGTGGCTGGGCACGGTTTCACCATGGTAGAGACAAACAGCTCCCACACAGGGCATGCACAAATCCCTGGCACGTGCACTGCCTTGCACAGGCAGGTGACTCCTTGGTAGAGATGAACCAGGTAATTCTTGTGCTGTAAATCTCCTTTAAAAAATCTGTGGAATTTTACCCAGCATTTTGATCAGAGAAGTCTAATTGCAGCTTTCCGTTGCTGTCAGTGAGAGGGAATGACATTATCATTCTATTTGCTGATTTTCCTTCCCTGTGCTCCCTGCCCTTCCCCCATTCCTCAGGAGAGGAGGCAGAGGAGGAGGAGGGCACCATTATCTTCATAATTGCTGAGGCTCCCGGGTTGCTGCACAGTGGTTTGATTGTTAATGGGCACTTGGGTCATCCTTGAATATGAATTGCAGGGGAGGAAACTCCAAAACTGCGAATCCCAAGCTTTAACAAAATACTGTGTTTTTAAACAAATGTGTACGGTCTGTCACTATCTTTGGCAGTGCTGCAGAGTGAAAACAAGGCTTCTCCTCCCAGGGAAGCTCTGCCTCCTGTGCTCCTGTGTTCCTCTCCTGTGTCAGGATTGCAGCCCTTGGTCCCTTCCTGGCTGCTTGGGAAGTCCTGAGTTAAGGATTTGGGCTTGGGAGCTGTGCCCTGTGGGTCTGGCACCCATTTGCTCTCTAGCTCCATGTCTGGGGTTGTGGGAGTTTCAGCCACTTACCAAAAAGAAAAACAGTTCCAGCCTTTTAAAACCCCACAATGAAAAAGGCAGGGTAGAAATTTTCATATCCCTCATTTACTTTTACAGATTTTTAAAAAGTTTTGTGTTATTTCCAGCAGTTCACGAAAGAATACAGAGAGATGCAGTGAAATTGCAGAATTATATCAAGTGTGCAAAATAAGCAACAAATCAGAAGAAATTAAGAGACAATATTAATATTGGTTCTGCAGACTTTGGTTCTTTCATGAAGGGAAGCCCAGTAAAAATAGAACCAAATCCAAATTGTCCTTACCTGTTATAACCACTCTTCACTGTGGCCACTGGACACACATGTGTCATATTTTGCCTTGTGCAGGTCCAGCTGTGCTCCAGAGTGTTTCAACAGAGCATTTAGAAATGGAGCTTGCTTTTCAGTATTTATTCTATCAGTTTAGTTTTTTGCAGTGCAGTTTTAACAGAAAAAATACACTCGTCTCATTGGTGTTTACTTCTGCTGCCTGCCAGGATCCCTCTGCTCCCCAAGGCATTCTCTTGTTTGTGTGGCTAGCACTGCATAGGCAATATTTATTTGTATAAAAAGTAGCCTCTGAGGGTTTAAAAATAAAAATTAAAAGAAAAAAAAAAGAAAAAAACCATCCATGGGAACGTTTGTATTGGTTGATCTCTTGGCCGAATTTGACCTGACCTTGTGACTTTTATGGTATTGCCTCATTTTTAGATTCATCTTTTTTGGACCTATTGTGTTACACTGGATATTGTTTGTAAATCAGTAATATTTTTACACATGCTTTACTGAAAGCCAGATGACTCATTTGAAAGTTTAATGACTCATTGTGAGCCTTTTTTTTTCCCCTCTACCCTTTAAGAAGTAAGCAAAGATACCTACTATGAGGAGAAAGGACCAAAAAACATCTCTTGAAAACACCCCAAAGCTGTTCTGAGCTGCTCCTGCTCATCATCAGGAGCCTCTCGCTGTGTTTTATTGAGCAATAAATGCTGCACCCTGTGTTTATCTGCAATTATGAATGCAGAGTGTTTAGTTTAGCCTGCTTTCCTCTAACTGATCCCTCTCCTTCAGAGGAAATTCCTGGTGTTGGAGGTACAGAAATCCCAGAGAAATGTCTTGAGCTGAGCCGGGTCCCCTCTCTGCCACACGCAGGGGTGGGACACTGAGGGCTGCAGTGCTCAAACCCTGGGGCTGGGGGAGGCAGAAAAAGGGATGTTCCTCAGAAAAAAAGATGTGAGCCCCCTGACTTGTCACTCACCAGGTTTGCCCTGGTCCGGGCAGGACAAGGCTGTCCCTGGGGGACTGGCAGGGACTGACCCTGCTGCTCTGTGGGAGCATTGTCCTCATTCCCCATCTGACCCCCTTTCCCCAAGTTCATTCACACTTTGTTTTGGCTTTAAGAGGGGGTAGGGACAATGGTTACTAGACAGAAAAGAAAACATACCTAAGAACAGCTTAAAAGTCCCAGATCTCGGGGCAGGATTAAAACAACTGTCCTTAGAAACCTCGGGCCTGGCTCGTGTTGATGGATTCCTTAACCAGAAACAGCATCTGCTTGGAAAAGTGTCTGTTTCTGGCATTATTGGTAGCATTGCTGAGAATTTACACACGGTCTGGCTGGAACATAAAACCCGCTGAGAAACTCCCCGGCACTGCGCGGTGATAAAAAGAAATTGGTGTTAATAAAGACAGACAAGGAGGCATGAAAGCTGTGACCCAGTGCCAAGAAGCAGAGGAAATCTGGCAGCGCTGCATAAACAAAAACATTTCCTTCAAGGCTCGGCAGCCCCGGGCAGGCGAGCGATACCCTCGGCACAGCTCGGAACGCCGAGCTCAGGTCTGCAGCTGAGCAGCTCCCTCCCACCCAGCAGGAGATGGCAGAGATTCCCAGCTCCCTCCTGAGCAGCCAGGATTGACTCCTCGCTTCCCCCCCAAAAGCTGCCTGAGAATGTGGCCTCAGGCAGAGAGGTCTGTGTGCCTGGGAGCTGCCTTTGGGGGTTCCAGATGTGCTGTGGGGCTGTGCCTGGGCAGGCTGGATGTGAGGAGCCCCAGAGGCACCAATGATCCCCATCGATGAGGGGAACCTCAAGGATCTCTGCTCCCTCCTGGACAGGCATTTGGGCCAGGCTCCTGCCACATGTGGTGAGTTAGGCAGGGAAAGGTTCTTCCCGCAGAGGGTGGTGGGGCACTGCCCAGGCTCCCCAGGGAATGGGCACAGCCCCAGGGCTG
The DNA here is from genome assembly GCF_971803275.1 of Cyanistes caeruleus. Taxonomy (NCBI): domain Eukaryota; kingdom Metazoa; phylum Chordata; class Aves; order Passeriformes; family Paridae; genus Cyanistes; species Cyanistes caeruleus. The sequence goes on from NC_141720.1 coordinate 8,829,863, forward strand.
CCAGAGCTCCAGGAGCCTTTGGACAGTGCTCTCAGGTGCTGGGTGGGATTTTGAGGCTGTCCTGTGCAGGGCCAGGAGTTGGACTCTTCCAGCTCAGGGTACTCTGAGATTCCTTGTGACATTCCTGGCCAACTCCCTTGGCAGGGCGGGGACTGGGGTGCCCGGGCTGCTCTCTGGGTCTGCCAGCTTTCCTGGCAATCCTGAATTCCTGTAAGTCCTAACTGGTTCTGGGAAACCTCTTCCCTCTGGCTCTGTGAGATGGGGATGACTGCCAGAGACCTGGCTGTGGGCAGGGGCTGAGGGTGCCCCCGAGCCCCCAGAGCCCCCCGTAACCCACACCCAGGGGCTCTCACCCTACATTTCCTGAGCTCTCTGTGGAAAGAGTCCTGGCCCCAGGGTTTTGGTGACACAGGCTGCTGCAGCCAATTTCTAAATACTCCTGTGAAATGTTTATTTTGCAGTATCACCCCCACACATTCTCCTGCTAGTGAGTCTCAGGGAGAGCACTGGGGTTTCTCCTTCTCCAGGCAGCCTGGAAACTCCAAGAGCTATGAAAATAATTAAAATATTATTGTTAAGCACTAGCAGTTGACAGTGGTCAGCTGTAGGTGCTGCAGCATTATCTGAGCTGAGGGGACACATCAGCCATTCCTGAGCCTTTTTGATGGCCAGACCCCCTCATCAGCAGTTTTTAGTTTGGGATTGAAAGTTGAACATTTTTTTGTGACACTACAGCAGTAACTGGCCCCACATCACGGGGAAGGTTCACTGGAAGTTCTCCTGGGCTCAGTTACCTGTGGCTTACCATGTCCAGCAGCATCCTCTTGTCAACCCAGGTGTTCATATCATCCTGATGGGAAATCCTGGTCATGGTGAGCTGGAATAAGATTAAGTGAAAGAGAAGCTCCTTGGCTTCCAGGTACATCATTCAGGGAGGCAAATCCAAGTTTCAGGAGCAGACATTTCCTCCTGGCTTTGCAGTTTGGTGCTTTTTAGGATGACACTTTTCAGTTCCATCTTTCAAGTCTGGAGCTGGATTTTTCCTCTTTCCCACACATGCTTTGGCAGTAGGAAGTAAGGAAAGTCTGAGCATTTCAGGATGACTTTCAGGCACTGCAGAAACAACTGTAAGGCAAGATTCAGTCCAAGATCCCCAGCTTAGGGCTGGGCTGGAAATTTTCCATTCTAGGCTCAAGACTTGCTTCCCTGGGATGCTGTGCAGAGCTGGCAGATTTTCTCAGGTGGACCAAAGCAGAATAAAAACATGCCCTGAGCTGTTCAGTCCCTCTGCCCTCTGTCTCTCCACACAGAGCCAGCTCCATCTAAACCCAGCAGCTTTTGTGTGTCCCTGGGCAGAGCAGCACCAGTTGGAGAGGATCACTCATTTACCCAGAGTCCTTCACAGAAAATGAATCTGGCTGTGCTACACATGACACTGCTTTTCCTTTCAGTGTTTTTCCTCTCCTCTCTCTCCTAGGGTCACAAGAGAGCACAGGGAGAGCCTGGCCAAGCTGGCCAAGCAGTCCACCAACAAGTCCAAAGAGGCTCTGAGAAAGGTGAGAAGCAAAAGCATCACCCAGGTAAAGAAGTTCAAGAACAAAGTGTCAGAAGATACCATCTGGCTGCTAGAAAAGCAGGTAATTTTTCTTTCCTTCTGCCATATGATGGTGTCCCACAGCTGAGTGGTTTCTCCCAGCCCTTGCTGACAAATCCTCAGCACTGAGAACCTGGCAGGGCAATGGACAGCCCTGGGCTGAATTTTTGGAGCTGGCAATGGCATTTGTATCTGCTTTTTCTTTGTGAGATTTGGGGCTTCAATCTCAAAGCCAGATTGAGAATAGGAACCACTGTAAACTGACACAGGGAAAGAGAATTCCCCAAAAGCTTTCATACTATGAGGGATTGTTGCACAAACCAGCAGAATTTAGTGAGTGAAACAATCCACAAACATGGCTATACCACCACTCATGCTGTGCCTGGTCACTGCAGATATGTTAATGAGCATTGCTCCAGTTGCCATTAATGAAAGTCTTGCAAGATTATCTCTGTTCACAGTTTTTGGCTCCAGTTCAGGAAAATACTTAAGCACATGCCTAATTCCCTGAGAGCAGATGTCACTAAAGTCAATTACTTGGGCATAAACTCAGGCACAAGCCTAAGTGTTCTGCTGAATTGATGCCTCTGAAGGCAGGCCATTACTTCTTAGCTGTTTGTATATTAACAGCTAAAGTTAGATACATTGCAAATGCTCTGGGACAGTTCTCTGTGTGCTCACAAAAATAAACATCGATATACAGAGCGTTTGTGCAAGCAGGAAAAATGGCCATGCCATTGTAACCGAATCCTGGCGGGAAGCAGCTCTCCCAGAGCACACAGATGGTTTTCTGCATTGGTAGAGGTAACATCTCCAGTGGAATTTTTTTCTTGTACCCAAATTTTTCGTTAGGAGCAAAGGTCACTGTCAGACCTTGCAGATCTTAATCCTGTGAAACCAGTGCACAACACCCGGAGTGCTCCAGTCTGTACCTGCCTGAATGTTTTCATCCCTTTTGTACCCTGGCTGTGTCCATCTCTTCTTACCAAGAGAGCTGATCCCTGGGCAGGGCTTGAGCAATCACCATTTTATTTCTTTTTACAAGAGATAAACAGACTGTTACGTGCTGTGTGAATTCCTGGCACGTGCACAGGACCTGTGTGTTCCGACAGTGCTGCCAGAGGTAACAGCCTCTCTTCCCTGGTGCCAGCACCAGCAGGTCTCTGGCTCTGCCCTGAGTCTCTCTGTTAAACCTGACCTGACCTGTGCAGCCCAGCCAGGAGTTTTGTGGGCATCTCTTTTCAGAGCCTTTGGTCAGTCCCTGCTCTCACAGTCCGGGTGCCACACTGGCATGGATTCCCTGAGGGCTGGTGGCAGCCCCCAGGAAGAGCCAGTTACTGCCCCACTGCTCTTGGGGTTTTATGGGCACCATAACCTTTGTTCCAAAGGGTGATTTGATCACTCCTTTCCCTTTGAACTGTGGCATCATCTCACACAGAGCTCTGATTTCTACTGTCTTGCCACAGATCCAGCAAATGGCAGATGAGGCTGCCACTGAGATGGACAAGCTGCTGGCAGTGAAGACCAAGGAGCTGCTTGGATAAACACCATCCCAATGGCCACACTCCTCCCCCTGGAGCAGGAATGAGCTGCCACATTCCCCAGCACCCAGCCCTGCCCGGGGGCAGCAGCCTCAGGGATGGGCAGGGTCAGCTCTGTGCCTGGGCTGCTCCTGCTGCCTACTCTGGGGTGTGATGAAGGGAGGGGGGAGCTCTCCTTGCTGTCCTTTATCCAGGTGGGAACAGAATTGGATGAACTGAGATCAAAAATAAAATATCAGGAAGGAGAACTGGAAACTGCTGGAAGCACAGTGGAAGAACTGCCCTGCTCACTTTGTGCCCCGTCTTTGCACCGTCAGACCACCCACAAGAGGAACCTGCCTGTCCTGCTGCAAACCTCAGCATTTATTTTTGCTTGAAATAAAGCCAGAATGAGGTGTGGAGCAGCAACCTCACGACAGACAGGTCCTGGGTGTTCCCTCGGCTTCACGTGTTCCAAAGCAAGCATTTGCCCTGTGCCATGGCTGTCACTGCCAGCAGAGTGGGCAGGGACAAGGGAGCTCAGCACAGGGTGGGCAGGGGCTCTGTGAGGAGAGAACTGAAAGCAGTGCTGTCAGCACGGCTGCTTTAGCCAGGATGAGAAGACCTAAAACCAACACAGGAACTTCCCAAAAGCAGCATCTGCCTCCCCAGCCATTTACAAACACCTGGGAGCCTCTGGCACCACGGCTCAGGGTTGGAGGAGGTACAAACAGAGCAGGTCCTGAGCACATGACGGAGCTCAGCCCCTCACTGTGAGCAGGTACTTCCCAGGACAGAGACAGCCTCGGTGGCAGGAGCAGGAAGGTGCTGGCAGCCCCCCAGCCCTGCTCCCAAGGCATTTGGGTTCAAAGAGCACCAAGTGCTCTGCACTCCTTAAATAAACAACTCCCCAAAAGTTAGTTTGTGTGCCACAGGGAGGGGGAGGAGGATGAAGGATTTGCTCTGCTAGGGCCCCACATGTCAACAATTTCTCTGCTTTGTGTATTTTGGCCAAAGCCCTTACCATGATAAATGAATAAAGGAAGATGGCGAGTCCAGGGCGGTTCCACAGCTCGGGAAATTGCTTTCAGCCGATTACTGGATTTCTTCTGACATTTATCAACTGGGGGTTTTTTTTGGTTGTTTTTTTTTTTTTGCCATTGTTGCAGCCTCAGCATCCCCACAGCAGCCTGGGCTGGAAGAGTTTCCCTGGTATCTGCCCAGGAGCAGCAGCTGCTGGGCTGGGAACTCCACAAAGCCAGGGCAGGTGGAGAACTGCTGCTGCTGCTATGGAGGCCTCTCCAGCCTTTTCCCATTCTCCAAGCCCTTGGGATGGAGGCAGTGGGCTGGTGGAGGCAGGCAGTGGAGCTAGAGGGGGTCATACACAGGGGAATTTCCCAAAAATTTACCACTACACGAGGAATAAAACCTGTGGTAAAACGACCCTGGGGCTGGGCTGGGGACAGAGCTGCTGGATGGTTGGGGAGCCCATTTACCTGCATCCCCCTGTCACCCCTGTGCCCTGGAGCAGCTCCAGGGCCCACAGAAACTGCTCTCAGCCCTGGTGCCACCAAAGCAGGGCAGATGGATGTGAGCCTGGGGAGCTGTGCCCCCACAGTCCATCCTGCCCTCTGTGGGACAAGCAGAAAAAAAATCAGATCCCCAGCAGCTCCCAGTCACACAGAAGCACCCAGGAAAAGAAAGGATGGGCACTCACCACCGGCTGGCTCACAGGGCGGCCCTGGAGAGGTCCCACTTTCCCTTTGCAGCACAAATCACCTGCTGCTCCACATCAGGAGCTGCAGCACAAGGTCTGCCTGCTCCAAACACTCCTCCACTGGCACCAGCAGGAGCCTCTCACTTGGTTCCAGCCTGGATTGCACCCAGAGCTGATAAGAAGCTGCAGCTGATGCTGTTGGCGGGTGGGAAGGGAGCTCCAGCTGTGCCAAATAACCCAGGAGGGGAAGGGAGCGGGCCAGAAAGTGGCTGGGCTGCTTTAATGTGGCTCAGTGTCAGTGATGCCACATCAGCCCCAAATGGCAGCCTTGGCAGGGCAGAGGGTAAGGGAGGGCCCTGGCCAGACCCTCTGCTGTGCCCTGGGCTGTCCACACCCCTCTGCCCTCGCAGGGACCCCTCTCCCAACAGCTCCTGCCAGCCTGGGGGCCTGGCAGGTTCCACCTGGTGGGCACTGCTGTGGCCTGGAGGTCCCCAAGGGGTCACACTCCCAACACGAGGAATGCACTGTGCACATCCCTGCTCAGGACAGAGCTGTGCCCTTCCCAGGCTGCCCAAAGCCACTCTTAGCCCCAGCAGGAGGTTCCAATGCTCCAAGCAGCTGGACAGCACCAGGGCAGGCACCAGGCTCCTGGAGCGAGCCCCGTGGCCGCAGGGACACGCCAAACAGAGGCAACGGGAAGGAAAAACTCCAAGGAAGCTGGAAGCTCTCGACATAGTTAAAAAACAACATTGCTCTTCAAAATAGATGTGATTGCGCTCCTTGTGAGTCATCGAGCAGAGACACCAAGATTGCTTTGTGCCAGGGACGAGCCGGGCGCTGATTGTGCCGCCCGGATTTGTATCCAACAGACCCTGGATGGCATGTCAGAGTTTACAGCGCGCATACATTTTCAACAGTGAGCTTTGCAAAATGTATCAATGTAATCTCTGCCTCCTATATTCCGTGTTGATTAGACACGATTTCTGGCTGGATTTTCAGAAAGCTCAAGTGCTTTTTTAATCACTACAGAAGCTCATTATTGCTTTCCAGTGACTCTTATGTCCTTCACTTCTCCTTTCAGATTAGAGTCTATAGTCAGATGAATATTGGATGATTTCATTACATACAAATGCAATCAACAGTTTTGCATAAATTTCTCCTCTTTTCTTGAGTTTCAATTGACCTCAGCACCCGTGGAGGCAGGCGCAATACACATGTAAATGAGCTGGCGTTGCTGCAAAGACACGGATTCGAGAAACAAGATAAACTGTCAGATAATATTCAGGATTTTTAAGAGATCAAAAAATACTTCCTCGTTCAGCCCAGCCGTAAAAATGGCACCTTCAGCTGCTGGGGAATTTGCTTTTGTTTTGCTCGTGTCTAGCTGTGGACAAAGAGCAGGAGTGGCAGCAGTGGCCAGGCGAGGGGCTGAGCGGAGCCGGGCTGGCCGGCAGCGCTGCCGTGGGGTGGCCGTGGGGTGCAGGGGGTGCTGGCACAAGTCCCTGCCACAGGGAAGCTGCTGATGGAGTCTTGTGCCCCCAGCACACTGGGGAGGTGCCCAGTGCCTGCTGCAGAGCCAGGTTTGGTGGTACCGGTGCCATCCCCATTCCTGCCCCGGCGGGACCAGCCCAGGGATGCTGAGTTTGGAGCCCTCCCAGCACAGGGTGCAGGGCTGGGCCAGGGGCTGCCCTCCTCACCCTGTGCTACCACACACAGGGGAACCTCCCGGTCCAAATATATTTAAGCTACCACTCCACACGAACAATCAGGGCTAATTTTAAAAACCTGTAATTAAAAATAAAGGACCTCTTGGTAGAGAAGTCGGGGTAAACTGTCAGCGGTTACTTTAGATGTGAAGCCCTTACCTTTAAAAGAATCATTTTTGTGCTAATGTGAGCAATCCAGCACTCCCACACTCGCCTTCGGGGGCCTGTGGGGAAAGAAACTCGTGGGTTTCTTTTGATACCTTTACTGCTAATCTTCTTAACAGATTTTTAATTAATGGGAACAGAGCACTTTGCAGCCGTGAAATCTATTGGTGTAATTGCCTGGTGGATTAGTCCCATTAACCACACAAATTACCTGTCTCCAGGCCGCCAGCACCACCGGGGAGCTCCCTGCGCTGGACACACTGAGCAGCCCCATTCTGAAGCAATTTTGATAAAATAAACTCTCTAATCAGGTAAATAATTCCATAAGGGAAATTGCTGCCTTCCCGCAGCCCCCCTCCAGCGGGACCTGGCTACTTTCAGGGGAATGCAACACGCCTCCAATTACAGACAAATCTCCAGCTCAGAGACCATTTGGGAGAAGCCCACGGCACACGGGACCCCCTCGAACCACAGCGGCTGAGGAATTAAGGCATTTAAGCTGTCAGCTGGAATCTGGCCCGGCCCCTGATTACCTGGGGGGACGTGCAGCGTATTTAGGTTCGTGTCCATTGTAATTTCCTGACCCCCAGCGTTGATCCCGAATGACTTGTGTCCATGTCAGGTTCCTGCCCGCAGTCCCTCCGACACGTGGCCCCGGGCTCGGGGACAGCGACCTTTGGGCAATTAAGGACATCCAGGCCAGCCCGAGCCTGGAGAAGCGGAACGTGTGCCTGTCCCCAGGAGCCACGGGGTGAGCAGAGCCACCTGTGCCCGTTTCACCGCTGTGCTGGCTGCCATCACCCCCCAGGATGGACACTCGGACCCTTCCCAGCCCTGCCCATGGGTTTCCATGTTCCATTGTGGTTTTGGACCTGAATCTCCCAGAGGCTCCTGCAGTTGTCCTGCTCAGGGCCTGGGGTGGGGATGAGCTGCCCCAGGGGTACCAGGGGCATGGTGGGGAGCAGGGCACCACGGGCCTGGCACAGCCCCACACGTTTCTCAGTGCTGGCTGTGTGCCCAGAGCTCGGGGCTCTGCCAGCCCCTCAGCCAGGACAGCTCCAAAGCTGCTGCACCGGCTGGGACATCCCCCCACCCTCTGCCCAGTGCCAGGGAGCAGCGTCCCTGCTGTGGGACACATGTGTGGGGCCAGCCCCGCAGGGAGTGGCAGCAGGGACACGCTGGTGCCACCGCTGGTGGGAATGGCCGTATGGCCACATGAGGTGGCCTTCAACCATCCCCTGAAGTGCTCGGCTGATCCCAGGGCCGGTCCCTGATCCGGGATAGAGGAGCCCGGAGCGCGGGGGCACAGGGCTGCTCTTCCCCTGCTGCAGAAGGCTGAAACTCTCCCCTTGGCTGCCCCCATCGCTCCTGGCACTGGGAGCAGAGGCTGATCCGTGGGGCCACCCCCAGCAGGAGGGGACGTGAGCGGGCTGCGGCCGGGGCAGAGCCGGGCGGGAGGCTCGGAGCGCAGGAGCCTCCTCGCTGCCGGGGCTGCCCGGGGAACCCTACACCGATGGTAATTGGCATCAGATGCTCCCTGACCTGCCGCATCCACCGGGAAGCTGGAAGCATTTATTTGTCTGAGCCGGCGGCTCTATCTGCGTGCGGGAGGCGTTGGCGGTGGCGGGGCTGGGCTGAGCTGAAGATGATGAATATGATTGCTGAAAGCGCTTTCCTGAGTCCTCCTTTCCTGGGGCTCAGGTTACGAGTTCCCAGACAGCCTGTCCAGCTCCGGCTTTTCAATTCTGATTTGTAGCCCCCCAAACTGTCTGTCAGCTCCCCATGCCGGAGGAAATGCTGGGTTCTCCGCTGCCGTGCCCGGCGGAGCTGGGGAAGGGGCCGCCAGCCCTGTTCGGCCATCGGGGAGGGTTTGGACTCCCGGGCTGCCCCCGCTGCTGCCCTGTGCCCCCACACTCCCCTGAGCCCAGCCAGAGGGGACCGGCAATGTCCCGTGAGGGGTCTCCAGCCACCAGCGCCTGCTGTGCCCTTGTTTCTGTGGCTACTGGGGGCCTTCCCCACGGGGACTTGCCACCGGTCACCTCTTAACCTCACAGCAGAAAAAAGAGGGTGTCAGTTTGTGTGTTCTCGGTCAATCCCCTACAGCCCACGGTCGGTGTTCCCCCCCGAACCACATCCCACAGAGAAGCTGCTCAGGGACCAAGGATTGGGTCAGCCCGGGGATGCTCCTCGGCCATGCAGATCCCCTGGGATCAGAGCGACGCTGTCCTGACAGGTCCGAAACGGGGAGCTGTGGGGTGCCCCTGCCCGGCTGCCCCACAGCTCCGCTCCCTGCGTGAGGCTCAGAGCGGGTGATCTCCCTGAGCTGCTCCTTTGCCGCTTGTGTCACGGCTGTGGGGCCGCAGCACCAGGTGTCCCCACGGCACGGGCGTTCCCACGGCTCCAGCATCCTCGGGAGGACGAGGGGAGCGATTTTGGGCGCTGACCCGCCACAGCTTCTCGTGTCCCGCTCTCCTGTTCCAGCTCCGTTTCGGACTCCGGGGGCGGCACCACCCCAAACACGGGGGATGAGGGGCTCGGGGGACCGAAGGGGAGATGCGAGGCGGCCCAGGGCAGAGCAGCATAGGAGCAGCGATGTTTCGTGCATCCCAGCGCCTCCCAGCGCCTCCCGCCGGCCCCGCCGCGCTGCCATCGGCGGTGTTCTGCTGCCTCCCTACGGAGAAAGCTCCGGCAGCAGCACCGGCCCCGCCGCGGGATGCTCGCAGTGCCGTAACCGGGGCCGTGACCTCTCACCGGTGCCTCAGGCGGGGTTCTTGTGCTTCCCAGCACCGCTCCGAAATTGCCTTCTCCTTCCCGGCCTGCACTGCAGCCGAAGGGCCGCGGCCGTTCCCGTGCCCATCCCGTGGGTCTGGGGCCGGCACATCCCCAGGGCAGCACCCACAGCCCCGGAACAGCCAGGGCCCCAAGGGAGCCGTTTCTCTCCTGAGTTCCCCCGGGCACTGAGGCACACGTGGGATTTGGCAGCACCGCACCAGAGATCTCCCTTCTGCTCCCGAGTGCTGTCGGGGCGTTTGCTGGCCAGAGCCAGTGCCCAGGTTGCCAAGCCTGTGGCAAATCCCCAGATGTGCCCTCCATGCCTCAGGTGGCCCTGGCCTTGCACCACAGCCCCACACAGCGCCCACCCTCCTTCATCCTGGCTGGGGACAGGAACTCATCTGGGCACCCGGGGCTGGCTGCCATCCTGGGACTTGAGGTCAGACATCGTGGGCTGCAGCTCAGAGTCACGGGAGGTCTGTTGGCAGCCAGGGCTGGCACCAGGGAGTTCAGTGCCTGCTGCTTTAGAGTGCTGGAGCGAGGGGTCTGGCTACTCGAGAGACACCAGGAGCAATGGGAATCTGCAGGACACCCTGCAGCCCACAGAGCCGCCTCCCTCACCCAGCAGTACCGGGACAGCCCCTCCATGGCAGCCCCTCGGCAGCCCTGGCGAGACAGCTGGCCCTGGGCTGTTGCAACCGTTTCCGTATTGTGCAAGAGAGAAGTTATTAAAACCTGATGAGAAGGGAAGGAGGCTGCAGTGAGAACGGGAACGCTGCTGGAGCTGGACATCCCCAAGGGCTGCTGGGCTGGCCCGCAGGGGCAGGGGGGTCAGGCTGTGCCAGGTCACACGTGCTGCGGTCAACAGGGTCAGGCATCGCATGCGGGATAGGAGGGGGACAGAGCTGGGGCTGGTGGTGCTGCAAGGGGGAATGGAGGGGCAATACACGCACCCACAGACTGAACCACGGCCTTCCCTGGGGCTGTGACACCCTGGGGAGGCTGGCAGGGGGCAGGAGCAGCCGTGGCCCCGGCACACACTGACTGCACCGACTGCGCACGTACGGCAAAACCTGCCCCAATTCCCTGGGTGAGCTCGGCCGTGGGAGGCAGAGGCAGTGTCCCCACCCTGCGTGAGCACATCGAGAGCCTGCTGAGCTCATGTTTATGTCATGGCTGGTGCATTTTCCTGCTGAAGCTGGATCTGAGGCCCTTGTTCATTTTTGGACACCTGTGAAAGCCACTTGCCCTGTGAGGACACTCCCTCCCTGCTGCTAAAACCCCGCAGAGGAATCAAGCAGGATCCACACAGGAACTGCTCTCCCCCAGCCTGCCAGGCTTCCTGCAGCTCGGCAAAACCCATGATAACCCAGGCCTGAGCTGGGGTCTCTGCCACCCGGACAGCACAGCACAGCACAGCACAGCACAGCACTGCACAGCACAGCACTGCACAGCACAGCACAGCACAGCACTGCACAGCACAGCACAGCACAGCACAGCACTGCACAGCACAGCACTGCACAGCACAGCACAGCACAGCACTGCACAGCACTGCACAGCACAGCACAGCACAGCACAGCATTGCACAGCACAGCACAGCACAGCACAGCACAGCACAGCACTGCACAGCACTGCACAGCCAGCACAGCACAGCACAGCACAGCACAGCACTGCACAGCGCTGCACAGCACTGCACAGCACTGCACAGCACAGCACAGCACAGCACAGCACAGCACAGCACAGCACAGCACAGCACTGCACAGCACAGCACAGCACAGCACAGCACAGCACTGCACTGCACAGCGCTGCACAGCACTGCACAGCACTGCACAGCACAGCACAGCACAGCACAGCACTGCACTGCACAGCGCTGCACAGCACTGCACAGCACTGCACAGCACAGCACAGCACAGCACAGCACTGCACTGCACAGCACAGCACAGCACAGCACAGCACAGCACTGCACAGCGCTGCACAGCACAGCTCAGCACAGCACTGCACTGCACAGCACAGCACAGCACAGCACAGCCAGGACAGCACAGCACAGCTCAGCACAGCTCAGCACAGCACAGCACAGCACTGCACTGCACAGTGTCAGCAACTGCAGGCTCTGATCTCTGGGTTCCACCAGTTTGGGCACATCCCAGCAAGGCCTGCAGCCCACCATGCTCTCGCCTACCCCAGAGCCATGCAGAGCCTCTCCCAGCCCCACACGATTCCTGTGGGGTGGCTGCTGCCTGCCCGGGCTGGGCTGGCTGGATCTTGTCCCTGCTGCCAGTGGCTGGTGCTGGGAACAAAGCATCCGGCAGGAAACAGGCAGCGATGGTTTCACCGATTAAACTCGGTTTTTCTGGCCGCTGGCGGCTGTGGCAGCCTGGCACAGCCGGGCAGCACTGCCAGGGCAGCCTCGTGTGGGCAGCCGGGGGAGCTGAACCAGGCCGGGGTGGGCGCCGAGTCCTGGGGGGGAACTGGGATCGGGGTGTGGAATGGGGATGCAGGGGAACAAGGGCATGGGCGCGGGGCAGCGGGATGTAGGGACCAGAAGCTGGGTATGGAGACATTCAGGTGGGTGGGAACCAGGAGGGAAACGAGGGAACTTGGGGTTCCCGGGAGAGACGCGGATCGGCTGGCGATGCAGGGCTGGCCAGGGGAGCAGAGGAGGGGAGCGCAGCCGGGGCAGCGCCCGGGGCTGTCGGAGGCGGCCCCGTCCCGTCCCGTCGGGGGCGGGAGGCGGCGCGGCGGGGGCGGGGGCGGCTCCGGGTGCGACGGCGGGACGGGACGGAGCTGCCTCTCGCCATGGGCGGTGGGTGCCGGGCCCGGGCCCCTCCGGCCGCGGGGCTCCGGCTGCTGCTCGCCCACGCCGTGCTGCTCTGCGCCGCCGGGAGCGCCGCCGGCACCGGCTCCGGTACGGGGGACGGGACCGCACCGGGAGGAAGGGAGGGAGGGAGGGAGACGCGGGGGAGTCGGTACCGGTGGAGCGGCGACATCCCGAACAGGGGCACTCGGCACCGAGGGGGGTGAGGGGACCCGGTCCCGCAGGGTCCAGCAGCGGGAGTCCCGGGGAAGCGGGGAGCGCTGCGGGACCGGGCCGCGCTCCGGCGGCTCCCGGCGGGATCGCACCCGCCACCCCCGGCTGATCCTCGCTCCCCGGTGCCCTCCGTGTCCGGGAAGGGCAGGAGCGGCTGGCAGGAGCCCCACGACCGCCGCCCGGGTCAGGGTGCCCGCAGAGCCCGGAGCCGCAGGTTTTGGCCCGTCACGCCTGGCTGGGAGCAAAAGCGCCCGGGTAGAACAAACTTCCCCTTCGCCTCCCGCAGGGACCGCACGCAGGGCCCGGGGGGGACATCGCTGGCCCGAGGCAGCCGGGGACGCACGACAGGGCTGGACCCCCGCCAAGACCGCGGCCACCCCGGGCCGGCCCCACCACCGGGCTGAGGGCAGTGCCCGGCTGCTTCTGGCGGCCTCCAGTCCGGGACGGGGCTTCTCGAAGGACAGGGGGACAATATCCGAGCGAGCTGGCAGCCAGGGCCCTCCCGTGTCCCCAAACACACGCCGGTGACACTGTGGCTGGGAGTGAGGATGGAGGGCTGGGGGCAGCAGGGGTGGCTCCTGTGGCCTCAGCTATGGTTTCATTCCCATGCCCATGTGCTGGAGGAGCTCACCACGTGCTGCCCAACCTCAGGCACACCAGGAGATGTCAAGGAATAATGCTGATTATGGCAGGGACCCATGGATCATGTGGTTAATTAAAACCCTTCCTCAAACCCCATCAGCTCCATCCCCAGCCCCTACAGTAAAGATCCTTACCCAGGGCATTGAATCCAGTCCCTCTTCTGTGAAATGACCTTATTCCCTGAAGAAAAACAGCACAGACTTGTGGCCCTTGACAGATTTTACAATTCCTCTCTAACATTCTCAGCAAAATGAGCCCAGGCACATGGGCTGTATCTCAAGGGTCTCTGGCCACGGGTGTTCAAGTGGTGCCGATGGGAACCCCGTCTCCAGCAGCCTGCTCAGGTCAACTTTGCGCTGTGGGAAGCGAGGTGCCCACACCCAAGAGTCCCCGAAACGTGCACAGGCTGAGCATGTGGAGTGCAGCAGGCACCCCCAGGGCAGGGGGAGCGGGACCCAAACTGAGTGGGTTTGGGCTGAGCAGAGCTGGGCAGTGTGGGGGGTGTTGCCCTTCGCCTCTTCCCACCCCATCCTGCAGGGAGAGCAGGGACTTCTCTGTGCTGGAGCAGCTGGTCCTCTGCAAAACCAGTGACCTCAGGGTGCAGACTTTCCAGTTTGGGCTGTGAAGGAAGGGAACATGACCCATGGCCATGCAGAGGGCAGCCATGTCAGCTCCACAGGGGACAGCAGGATTTGGGGTGTGACCCAGCAAGATGTGACAGGTCCAGCCATCAGAAACAGTGGGGCTGAGTGACCCCAAAGCTGAGTGACCCCAGTGTGGCTGGGGAGGTGGCAGGGACCCCATTGCAGCCACATCTGCTGAAAGGAGGGCCCCCAGGGGACAGACCTGGCTATCACTGGCTGGGCTGGACCACAGGTGGTGGAGACAGACAAGGGACCGCCTCTGCCCTGCTCCTTCTCTGGCTTGGCAATCTCTTTACATGTGTCTTATCTTTCTGAGAAGTTCCTCTGGGAGTTGAGGACAGCTGGAGCCAGTATCTGTGTCTTGCTGAGCACAGGGCAGGGCCTGGGGACATGCTGGGGAGCCACGTGCCTCAAGAGCTGGGGCAGATGCAGCACTGGAATGGTGCAGCCCTGGAGCTGACTGCTGCACAGCACGATCAAAGCAAATTTCATTTTGTGGGGGAAAAAATATACCTGGGATACATGATATACATGAAAGGATGGTTTTTTTCCAAGCCTTAATTAGGGAGGGAGATATCTGATTGAGAAATTAGGGGAACTGTGCAGTGCCCTGAGGTGCTGTCAGCAGAGCGTCCAGGCTCTGCTTCTCCCCAGCGCTGCAGCAAGAGGACCAAAGCCCTAATCTTGTCCTTGGATCTGCTCTCGAAGACCAAATAACAGGATGTTGGGCTGAGGCTGGGATCTCCTGCTCACTTACTTGCTGCTCAGAGCACTCCACTTGACTCCTCACTAGCTGCACCTTGGCTCTGAGCCATGGTTTTTGTTCTCTGTAGACTTTTCCTCTGGCTGTGAGCAGAGCCAGGCTGGTCCCAAGGTGTTTCTCAGTTTTCCCTGCAGATACTGCCTTTGGCTGCTAACTCTCCTTCAGGGCTGTAGTTCTGTAGTTTTGTTCTTGCAAAGTAAACCTGCCCATCCTCTCAGCAGCCACTGCACAAGTCACGCTGCCAGACCGGAGCAGTGGCAGCACCCCAACATCACCGTGAGCCCCAGCCACGGATGGGGCAGCTCGGGCCCGGCTGTGTGAAGGCAGGTGGGGACCTCTGGCAGAGCCGCTTTGCATTCATTCCCGTCTGTTTACATTGCCCGCGGTCTGCGCCTCCTCCCGGCTCATCCCCTCCGCGGTGGGGCTCGCAGAGTCAGCCCGGGCTCAGAGTGAAGGCTCAGCAGAGCCCTGGGGCTGTGTCACCCCTCCAGGCCGGCCCGGGCAGGCAGGTCTGGCTCAGGTGCAGGGGAGGATCGCGGAGCCCACGTGGAGCACAGCTGTGGCCCTGGCGCGCTGCTCCTGCTGCTGGTGCTGCCAGAAGTGCTTGCAGATGACGATCTGGCTGCGGTGTGTGTGCTGTGAATAGTTCGTGGGCCCGAGAATACCTTCCTGGATCAGGAAAATAAGTGCGTATGAGTTCCATCGTCTTCAAAGCCTGCGGCAGTGGGGCCGTGTCCCATCGAGCGAGCCCGGCTCCATCCCGGCCGTGATTCAGCCCAGGTTGCTTTGGCTGCGGTTTGCAGAACGGATGTTGTCCCCGAAATGTGGCATTTTTCAGCGGTGATGGAGCGTGTGCTGCAGCCCTGCCGCCACGGAGGGGCCGCGCTCGCTGCCAGCGGCTTTCCCATACCTGGAGCCGTCCTGGCAAGAACAGCGCAGGATTCCTGGCCGGGGTGTGGAGAGGCACGGAGCTGCAGCAGAGGGAGGCTCCGTGAGGATGTGAAGGGGTTGGCGTCGCGGGCCAGGACACGCTCCATCCCCTTCCCACCCTTTTGGCTGGAACATGCTGCTCCCGCCCCGCTCCGGGACCCCGCGGCTCTGACACTGCCGTGACCCGGGGGAGGAGGCGGCCCGGCCGAGCCCGGCACGCTGCCAAACCCACCTCGGAGAAGGGCTCGGCACCGCTTGCCATCGAGCCCCCCACCAGGGAAGGCCCCGGCACAGAGAACTTCTCCTGACTCCCCATATCAGCTGGAGAGACGGGGCAGGACACGACCTGCTGTGCCGGAGCCTGTGGCACGGAGCATCCTCCCAGCCCTGTGGCTGTGACAGCCACAAAAACCCGGCTTCCCCCGGCTTCACCGCGCACGGCACCGGGCTGCTCTTCGGGGCTTTCTCCGTGTCTGCAGCAGAGCCAAGTGTGGAGCTACCGGCGTGGGAATAGCCCAGAGGATGCTCCAGATGCGCTGCTACACCTCCCCCTTTCCAAAAATTCCCATCTTGCAGAATTCTGAACGGGTGGTCTGACCTTAATTTGTCTGAGATAAATAAGATCCTGCCTGCTGCCTCCCGTCTGGAGACATGAAAAGATCTCAGATGAAAGGGAGCCTGATGGAAGTGCTAGAAGGTGAATGTGTCTTTGCAAGTCGGGCCCTGTGCTGTGAGGGATTTGGGACCACAGGGCTGAGCACAGCCTGGCAAAGCTGCTGGCTGAGCCCCGGGCTCCAAGGCAGCCCCTGCCCTGCCCCGAGTATGTGGCGATTGGGAGACTGAGCAACATTTTTCAAATACGTTAATTTTTAGCTGCAATTTCCTATGGAAAAATATAGTTTCTGTTCTGCCTGCCCATCCCACCACCCCAGCAATGGAACCTGTTCCCAAATTCCAGAAGAACCTGAAGCAGGTCTGGCGGGGATCTGGTGAGCTCACTAGCCACATGGAGCAGCTGATGGACTCGGGAGAGTTCCTCCATCAGCTGTGACCTGGCCCTGGCAGTGGCTGTCGGTCTCTGCAGCGCTCAGGGTGTGCTGCCCGTCGTCCCCCATTCCCGCAGCTCACAGCTCCAGAGCTGGGCATTGTGCTGGTGGCACCTTTGTCCATGAGTGCTCCTGGTGGGGCTGGTGGCCACCAGTGTGCTCTGACAAAGGCAGATGTGCTCCAGGAGGTCTGGGCTTTAGGCACTTCCCTCCTCCTGGCACAAAGGCTCTGTGGGGAGAAACCTGGCTTGCTGAGTTGAGGATGCCTCTGGTGAGGATTTCAGGAGGCAGCTGTGACAGAGAACATCCCAATTTCCAGAGCATTCCTCAGGCTGATGGAAGGCAGAGGAGTCTCTGGCCACCCTGGACTGTTTCTGTTTCTCCTGAGGTTTGCTGCTCTTGGAGGGGCTGCGGATGGTGGGGTTACAAGGATCTTCCTGCTCCAGGACAAACCGGAGCCTCAGCGTGGGAGCTGCTCTGTGCCAGGGGGTCTCCCTGTCCCATGTGATCCCAGAGCCCTGGGAAGGGCTGGAAGGGGCCCTTATCTCGTCCCTGCAGGCTGGGCATGAAGGTGGTGGAGGAAGGGGCCGGGCAGGAGCCGGGAGTGAGCCCAGAGAGGCCCTTTCCATCCGCTCGGGGGGCGAGCACGGAGGGGCCGCTGCCAAAGCAAACTGCCCTGACAATGGCTGTTATTATTAACACAGCTGCTGTTTGCACGGCTTCATCCCGTGCTGGGCTCCGGGGGCACAGCAGCCCCCCAGGCACGAAGCTACGCCCCCGGGGGGGCCCGGGGGACACCACCACAACAGGGCAGTGCTTGGCTCCTGCAGCACAGCACCTCCTCTCCCGAGCTGGAGCCGGCCGGGCTGTGTCCGAGGCAGTGTTCCCCCTTGAGGAGCAGGGAGCCACCAGATGCAGTGATGTGGTGGCTGGATGGTGATGACTCTCTCTCTCTCTCTGCCCCTGCAGTGAATCCCTGTTGCTATTTCCCCTGCCAGAACCAAGGGGTGTGTGTGAGGGTGGGCCTGAGAGGATACGAGTGCGACTGCACACGGACGGGCTACTACGGGGTCAACTGCACCTCCCGTAAGTCCCTGTCCCCGTGGGTGCCAGGGCAGCCTGTGCCCACTGACAGCAGGTGTGGGTGGGCTGGATCCTCAGCGGGGAGACTGACTGCTCTGTTTCCCCCAGCTGAGTTCTGGACACGTCTCCACAACCTCCTGAAGCCCAGTCCTGCCTTCTACCACTTCATCCTGACCCACTTCAAGTGGTTTTGGGACATTATCAACAGCACCTTCATCAGGGACACGCTCATGAGGCTCGTGCTGACAGGTGAGGGGTTGGAGAGGATCTTGAGGTTCAGCAGGACTCGAGGACCCCCCTGGCATGGACAGATGTGTGGGTGGGGATAGCAGGGCTGCAGCGATGCTGAGCAGCTCCTGTGAGCAGGGTGGGCATTGGGCTTCAATCACCTCATCAGGAGACTCAGAAGGTTGTCACCCCGTTCTTCCATCACCTTGTCACACTGTCACTGTGCCTGGGGGCTTGCCCAGCCGGGTTGCAGTGGGGTGTAGGGGGTCCCCAGCACTGTGCCAAGCTGCCAGCTGGCCGGAAAACACGAGCAGTTCTTGGCATGCTACGCTCCCTGGACCAAGGAGCTCTTTCACAGCTGCACAGAAAGCAGCCTGTGGAAATATGGCCCTTGTTACTCATGTCCCCATATTCATCACTTTGCATAAATATTTAGGTTCCAGCTCTTGGAGCCATAGCTACACACTCACAAGGCTCCGGCTGTTGGCTTCACCATTTCTATGGGTTTGTCATCTCATTCATCATCCAAGAATCCACTTAGCACATTACCATGAGCCCTCCTTTTCTGCAGGGAACTGCAGCCTTTAAAAGGCTCGGAGCAAAGCCCAGGACACCCCCATGCCTCCAGTGCTGGTACCTTTCTGGTTTTTGGGGTGTCGGGGGGCATCTGGCAGCACAGAGCGGGCAGGCAGGGACCAGGGGCAGAGCCTGTGGGCTGCTGCCTCGAGCCCCACAGTGGTGATCCCCCTCTCTCCTTTCAGTTCGTGCCAATCTCATCCCCAGCCCCCCCACTTTCAACTCTGACTATGGCTACATCAGCTGGGAGGCCTATGCCAACGTCAGCTATTACACCCGCATCCTCCCGCCCGTGCCGGACGACTGCCCCACGCCCATGGGGACCAAAGGTATGTGGCTGCTCCAGGGGACCTGTATCCTGTTTCTCACCCAGCCACGGCCAAGATTTTGCCACCACAGACACATCTGCAAGGCACCACTGGCAGTGCCACGTGCTACCGCTGTCCTGCCCAGGCTGGCTCTGCAGCAGGAGGAGCTTGATGGCATCCAGATTGCTGCTGGGACAGCTCAGGCTGGGCTGCTGGGACATGTCATGGCCTGTGTGAGAGGGCTGCAAGGTGTCTGTGCAGATGAGTCTGTGCCCGATGCTGCAGCAGGCAGCAGCAGTACCCAGCTGGGTCGGCACTGGGCATCTGCCCTCAGCCTCCATCCTCTGCAGGGAAGCAGCAGCTCCCCGACCCCCAGCTCCTGGCGGAGAGGTTCCTGCTGCGGCAGAAGTTTGAAGCTGATCCCCGAGGCACCAACATGATGTTTGCCTTCTTCGCCCAGCATTTCACCCACCAGTTCTTCAAGACATCTGGGAAGATGGGACGCGGCTTCACCAAGGCGCTGGGGCACGGGGTGAGGGTGTGGGGCTGTGGGAGTGACGGGGTGCTGGGGTCCGTGTGCCTCTCGGAGCAGCCTTGATGCTCTGCTCTCCACAGGTGGACCTGGGACATTTGTACGGGGACAACCTGCAGCGGCAGCACCAGCTGCGACTCTTCCGAGATGGGAAGCTGAAATTCCAGGTACCACCCAGCACAGCTGAAACACATCCCAGCCCTGTCAGCCAGGGTTGTTTGAAGCCCATGCTCCTCTAGCAGCTCCTGGGGGACCCCAGCCCTGGCGCCCTGTGTGGCTGCTGCCTGGGGATGATCTCTGGGGTGCAGCTGTTCTGATGGTGTTTGGGGCTGTACAAGAGGAGTGTTTCCATTCCACTCACCTCTCGCAGGAGAGCAGATGTGGTGCCCTCAGGGAGGCAGCTCCTGGCTGGGCAGGCTTTTACTAGGGTGTTTTTATCCCCTCTGCCCTTTCTGCCCTCTCATTGCTGTGTCCCCAGGTGGTGGATGGAGAGGTGTACCCGCCCATGGTCACCGAGGCTCCGGTTCACATGGTGTACCCGTCGGGAGTGCCCAAGGAGCAGCAGCTGGCGGTGGGGCAGGAGGTGTTCGGGCTGCTGCCGGGGCTCTGCGTGTACGCCACGCTCTGGCTACGCGAGCACAACCGCGTCTGCGACCTGCTCAAGCGGGACCATCCCACCTGGAGCGACGAGCAGCTCTTCCAGACGGCGCGGCTCGTCCTCATCGGTGAGGAACCAGCACCACCCTGTCTCACCCCCCTGAGTGGCCCACAAGAACTCACATCCTCGCCAGCCTCTTTTTGAGGGTAATGGCCAAACTGCCTTTGAGGCAGCTCCTCTGGCATCCTTTTGAGAATCGATTGTTTTGTGCCACATAGCAAAAAAATTTGCTTTGGTCCATCAAAACTGGTCAGGAGGAGGTGGATGGCTGCTGCGGTAGATGTGGGTAACGCCTCAGGTACAGAGCTGGTGGCTCCTGCTACTGCCAGCTGCTTCTTTTCTCCTGCCCAGGGGAGACCATTAAAATCGTTGTTGAAGACTACGTCCAGCACCTCAGTGGGTACTACCTGAGCCTCAAGTTCGACCCCGAGCTGTTGTTTGGGTCACAGTTCCAGTACCGGAATCGCATCGCGGTGGAGTTCAACCAGCTCTATCACTGGCACGGGCTGATGCCCGACTCCTTCATCATCCAGGGACAGGAGTACAGCTACAAGCAGTTCCTCTACAACACCTCCATGCTCATGGACTACGGTGTGGAGGCGCTGGTGGAGTCCTTTTCCAAGCAGGTGGCAGGAAGGGTAAGGTCCTGCTCCGCCCTCCCCAGGAGGGACATTCATGCAGTGGGGCACATGTCACACCGAGTCTGCCC
Source organism: Cyanistes caeruleus (assembly GCF_971803275.1). Classification (NCBI taxonomy): domain Eukaryota; kingdom Metazoa; phylum Chordata; class Aves; order Passeriformes; family Paridae; genus Cyanistes; species Cyanistes caeruleus. The sequence continues at coordinate 8,850,484 of NC_141720.1, forward strand.
AGGGCAGCACCCGATGGGCACATCAGGAGTTCTCCTGGCAGCCCCAGTCGCTCGCCCTCGGTGCTCTGTAGTAAACATTCCGGTGATGGCAGGAACCTGTGGAAGCCGCGGGGCCTGGAGCAGCGTCTGGCACTGTTCTTTGCTGCCATCGCATGGATGTTTTCTCCCGAGCAATTGCGGCTCCATTCCTGATCCCCTTTGCTTGTGCCAAGCAGCCCAGCTGAGGCTGAGCCTTGGGCCCTTCGGGTTCTCCTAGTGAGCCTGAAATCTCTCTCACCCTTCCAGGTCACTGTGTCACTGTCCATCCAGGACTTCTCCTGCCCTGAGAACAGGGTTGACCTGACCAAGCTGCTGTACAGCTGCTTTTTGCTCTGTCCACCGGCTGCCCCTCCTCTTGCTGCTGCAATGATGTGCTGGCATCCACAGCACGAGCCCAGGACATGGATGCTTTCGTGTGGTGGTCCTCTGGAGCTGATGCTGGTTCTGCCTTGTGCCTGATGTGTGCTCCTCCTTGTGCTCTCCCTGCAGATTGGTGGGGGACACACCATCAATGCCAATGTCTTGCACGTGGCTGTTGGGGTTATCAAGGAGTCCCGGCAGCTGAGGCTGCAGCCTTTCAATGAGTATCGGAAAAGGTTTGGCCTGAAGCCCTACAAGTCCTTCCAGGAGCTGACAGGTAGGGCTGCAGTGCTGCTCCTGGGGCTTTGCTGGGGCAGGGCAGGTGCTCTGTGCCTGTGGGTGAGTACAAGGCCATGAGCTGCCCCTTTGCTACTGGGCTTGCCCAGCACAGCAGCTGCTCCTGCCCATCCCAGCCCTGCCTGCTCATGGCCCCACACTGGGGCAGATGCAGGATATGCAGGGTCCTTCCTCCTGGGGGCTGGGGACTGCTGGCTGAGGACAGTTCCAGGTCTGGAAGTCAGGCTTGCCACTGCCTGTGAGGGAGTCACCCTCCCTTTGCCCACTGCAAGGCCAGTCCTTGCCAGGTGTGATTCTCTTGCTAAAACACTCTGTTCACTTGGTACAGGAGAGGAAGAAAAGGCAGCAGAACTGGAAGAGCTGTATGGAGACATTGATGCTCTGGAGTTTTACCCAGGCTTGCTGCTTGAGAAACCCCAACCCAACGGCATTTTTGGGGAAAGCATGGTGGAAATCGGAGCTCCATTTTCCCTAAAGGGCCTTTTTGGAAATCCCATCTGCTCCCCAGAGTACTGGAAACCCAGCACATTTGGCGGAGCAACCGGCTTTGAGATTGTTAAGACGGCATCCCTCAAGAAGCTCGTGTGCCTCAATGTGAAGAAGTGCCCGTTCGTGGCGTTCCACGTGCCGGATGCTGCGGAACACGGCAGCCCTCGGGCTGGTGGATCATCTACAGAGCTCTAGCAGGGACAACCTGCCCAGGCTGGGACTGTCCTTGGCCTGGTGCAGGCTGAGCTGAGCACTCAGCCTGGTGCTGAGTATCCTGTTCCTTCCTACGGTGAATGGTGGGGATGCAGGAACCTGCCACCCCTGTGCTGAACAGAAACAGGACAGGAGATGGTCCCACCCTGGGTGTCCTCCATGCCAGCCCTCGAGGAGAGGCTGCTCCCTGCTCTCCGAAAAACTCGAGTGCCTTGGGAGTGTGGCTGCCAGCTCTGTTCTCATCAGACTCAGCTCTCCTGATAGTGAATACCTTGCATGAAACAGCTTTGGAATGCCCTAGTGGACACTCTGGACTCCCCAGTGCTTTGTCACCATCCATCCCTGCTGCCTCCCAGCACCAGGCCACCAGCAGCCCTTCTTCCAGAGGGGTCATATCCACATTATGCCTGAAAACCAGTTTGGGAATTAGTGAAAAGTATAAGACTGGAAAAATTTCATCTTAGTTAACTGGTTAGCACTGACTTAATTCTTACTCACCAGGAGTCCAATTTTTCTTCACACACCACCTATTTCCAATAGAGACTCTTTCCTGCTCAGAACAGGAGCCCAGGGAGCACTCCCTCCTCCCCTGCTGCACCTGGTGAAGCGATGAGCTGTCTGAGGGATGCAGAGGGACAGGGAGGACACCGTGTTTGTGCTGCCCAGTACTGGCTGAGATTGCAGCAGAAGCCTGTTCTGATCCAATTCTCCTGCAACAGCCTGCCCAGCACACATGCATAGCTGGGAGAAGGAACCAAAGCTCTCCTGGAGGAGCCCAGAGAGAAGCATGAGGTCAGATCCCCAGACCTCTGTGTCATGCTGGCTTGGACCCTGGCATGTGCCACTGGCTGCCAACCCGGGGCTGCTCAGAGTGTGATGCTACCTCTGTGCACAGAAAGGGATGGAGCCTCTTCCATCCCAAAATCATCACCCTTCTCTGCACTAACAGTTCAGCAAGCACATCCTCACAGCACACAGAGCCTGCTTCTGTCCTCCTGCCGAAACACACCTCAGCCCTTGCCCAGCCATTGTCACTGGCCTTGATCCCCATCAGATCCTGGTTAAGCTCCAAGAAAAAGGTCATTTAAAATAATAAATGATTTTAAAAACTCTATCTCTGGGTGTGCTCACCAGCACTGTGCTAGGCCATTGCTGACTGCACCTGAAGCAATAAATGGAGCAAGCACCCTCCCTTACGTGCTTCTGTGGGGGTCTCTGAGTGTCCTGAGGTGGTTTGAACTTTGTTCCCCTCCGGCCACCCCCCAGCCCCGTGCTGCTCCAATGCCACAGTTCAGAGTGTTTAGACAATGCTCTCAGGAACAGGGTGGGATTGTTGGGGTTGTCCTGGGCAGGGCCAGGAGTTGGACCGTGATGATGTGTGTGGGTCCCTTCCAATTCAGGATATTCTGTAATTCCATAGTGACACAGCACTTAGATCAACATTGTGTATTTCTAGCACATAAAAACACATACATCTGGCTGCCTGCGCGCTTTGTAGACATGAAAAAGCCAGAGTCTGTAAGAGAGCATGCTGCTGCAGCTCCTTCCTGTGCTGTCCTGGAGGAGGGGAGCACTCCTGAGCTTCTGCTCCATCCCAGCAGGATTCCCAGGGAATTAGAGGAATTTTAAACTAGGGAAGTTTAAAGGGCTGGTGCCTTGGCAGGGATGCGGTAGGAGAACGTCATAGCAAGGGAACATCTGCAAGCAGAGATTCCCAAGGCACCAACCTCACTCACTCTCTTTAACCCTTCAGAAATGGGATGGCATTATCGGGATATCATCAGGAATTTTGTTTCCTATGGGATGTGGGGAGGCAGAGAGGCAAACACAACCCCCAAAGGCACAGCAGGCAGCTTCACCTGCTCTGTGCCCCCCTGGGCTGGCCCTACCCAGTCCTGGCACAGGGACAGCCCAGTGCTCCCACTCCTACCATGTCGTGCAGAAGTGCTGAGCAGCGATCCAAGAGGAGGACACGGACCCACCCCATCCACACGTGCCTCCAGCCAGCCGAGCACACTTCCAGCTGTGCGTGTGACCGCCCATCCCGGCGAGGAGCTGCTCCAGCCCCGAGCATCCTTCCCCTCCATCTGGCGAGAGGCACGAGCTCGGCTCGTTTCAGTTAAACCACAAACATCCTGCGTTTTCTCGAGGCTATCGCTGGCTGCCAGCGCTGCTTTGGGACCAGCTGATAACTGCACGAGAGCCCCTCGGGCACACAGAGAGGGCCTGGCTGCTCTCTGCCAGCAAGGAGGAATGTTCCACTGCAAACTAGCTGGGCTGAAACACCACTGGCAAACCTGGCACCTCTTCCAACCAGCACAGGACAGCAAAGCGCCTCCCTCCTGCTAGCAGGAAAAACTTTTAAAATGGTTCTGTGAAGTACCAACCCCAGACACAGCATCCAACACACTACTGAAATGCCCAGGAGCCCAGGCACCCACAGCCCCACACACAGAGCTTCCCCCAGCCCAGCACTGCTGAGCCCTTCTGTTTCCTGGGCTGGTTTTCCAGCCATGGCAGTTTGCAGAAATCACTCCCACCATCACCAGGTCATCCAGGACAAGGTACAGCCACATCCAAGGCAGTGTTTGCATCCACACATGGTGGTGTTTGGTGTGGCCACCGGCATCACCCAACCACACCAAGGGCTCCCTGCTGCGCTCTGGGGCTGGTGCAGGGGAGAGTGCTGCCAGAAGTATCTCTCTGAGCTCCTGGTAAACACAGCTCTTAGGACATCCTCTGTATTTTTCAACAGGCCTCTGAGGAGCCCAGCTGAGGCTTGCCCACGGTGGGGATGGACTGGGACAGGAAGATGAGGTTGCCTGGGTTCCTGCAGCAATAATGAAAACATCCATCTGGGGTTGTGTGCCTCAGAGGCGGTGACTGAGCAGGGGGAGAAAAGCAATCCCCCCTTGGAAGGAGTCTCCAGACAATCCCAGCTGGCCCCAGCAGGCCCCTCTGCCACAGCAGTCAGACCAGTGTCTGCACAGGAAACCTTGTTTGGATTTTCAGTAAAGGTCTGTTTTGAACATTTTGCAAAGAAGAGGCAGATGGGAGGCCAGAAAAACTCTGTAATCTCTTCTGTGCTCAATCTTGCCACTGCCTGGAATCAATGCTGGCACCACGATTAAAGATCCATGCTGAGCTCATCCTGGGATTTCACTCCTGCCCTTGCCAAGCAACCATCCGAGCTTCCTTGTGCACTGACATTCCATGCCCAAACTTCTGCTGTTTGTATTGGAACATCATTAACAACATTAATCACCCAGGTGATGCCACGACGAGGGCCTGTAACACCCGTCATTCCTGGCTGCCTCCCTGCACTGTGCTGCTCATTCCAAAACAAAACATTTCCCAGAGGCAACACACCTACCTGACAAGTGCTTTTTCAACTCCTATTTATAGAACTCCTTGAAAATTTAGCTTTAAGAAAGGACAAAAGCAGCAGCAGCTCTTCTTGCTGCTCTCAGGCATGTGGCCTGTGCATGAACGAGCAGCAGGGTTAGGGCACAGCTTCCCTCACTCCCTTGTACTTGTTATATTCTTCCAGATCAATGATTAATTGGATTCTGACTTTTTTCTTCTCCTTTTTTGTTACTAGCTCTGCAAACCACCTCTCCCACACCTGAGCACAGGAGGCTCCTCACCAGGAGTCACCTTGCTCCAGGCCATTGGACACAGAGCAGCAGGAGAGGGTTTGATCCTGTTACAGTTTTGCTGCCATAGGGGGCAAAAAAAAAAAGCACTTTATAAAAGTAAAACTTCAAAGCAACTCAAGCAGACAGCTCTGCCTTGATCCCCTCTCTAAGAGAGGTTTGATGATGATGCTAAAATGCACCCTGTCTGCACAACAGACTTTACTGAATCTTATCCTGGATATGAGTTACAGTTACTTTGATATTTTCCTTAAATGTGCTGATAACCACACTCAATAATTTAATTTCATATAACTTACATAGGCTTTTTTTTTCTGCAATTCTCAGATGAAAAGAAATAATCTCTCACCACATTTGAAAACCTGGATTTCTGCCTGTTTCCTTAAGCCAGCTACAATCTGTGCCAACTCATTAATTTTAAATTACAGATTATTTATTTTTCTGCTAATACCACTTTTTAAAACACAGTTCAAATAGATACAGTTAGAAATTCTCCTTTTTCTAGCCCAAGATCCATTCTTATTAAGATCCTATTAAGATCCACAGACACATTTGCAATTCTTCCTGGTGTTCCAAAATGTTTCACATAAAAATTGCAGTTAAATTTAATCATTAAATATGGCATTACATTTGGTCATGTATTTAGGTAATGATAGTCTACTTACTACTACTGAAGGCAGACAGAAAAGAACTTTAGCACTGATTTAGAAATTTTAGCATGAGATGAAATTCTGAGGTTATTCAAGTCCTAATTCTGCACTTTGCCAACAAAATTCTCCTTGTTGCTGTTCAGCACACACGTTGGAGCTCTTTGTAGCAGTCTCTCTGAAGAGGCAGAGCTCATTTTCTGATCAAGTGACTCCTCTGAACTCCAAGGATGGGTATTTTAAAACCCAATAATGTATTAAGAGCTGTAATTGCATTTATGTCTCAGGGAAGGTGAAGGGAAGAACTCTCTCCAGCTGAAAAGCAATTTTTAGGATGAAGCCAGGGGTTGTCGTTATTTGTAAGCAAGAAAGGAACAAAAATTTAAGGCCAGGCATTAGAACAAGATCCTCCCAGGAAGGAGACTGCAAATTGTGGAATGGAACAAGGGACCTCACACTTTTAACTGGAGCAGCTCAGCACCAGGTTAGTAAGTCTTGAATTTTTACAACTCTTTTATTTGCAGTCTCAGTTCTTGTCTTGGGGAGTTGGTGGCCACATCTCAATTGAAACGTGCAAGGACACTGAGACATGACAACAACTTCCTAAACTGACTGAATCATGTTAGAACTTCGTGGTAAGTAAAACACATTTGAACTGCGCAGAAATGAGACTGTTCTAGTTGCAGATATGGAATTAATTTAAGAAAATGTTATGAACTCGTTGTTATTTTTGATGAGCCAAAGTGCATGAAGGGGAGGAATACATACCCACACGATGGAGAAAGAGAACAATCCCTAGCACAAGAACATCCCACAGCACAACTACACCTACGGGCCCTTGCCATAAATGGCTCAGTCTATTTCCAGATCACTGTCTTCACTGTAACATGCAGATGGATTATGTATAGAAGTCAGGAGCAGTAGGTCTTTTTCTGGCAGCAAACCACATTCCTGCAGAAAAGCCTCCAGGTCTACAGCAAAAAAATCTTCTCCAAGCTGGTCGGTGATGCGTACAAAATTGCCAATGAGCTCCCCTGCCTTGTAGACCAGCAGAGCTGGCAGGGCATTGTTAGTGAAGCGAGTGCTGGCACCAATGAGTGAACTCTTCACTCTGCAGAATTTCACTGTTGGATACTCAGCAGCCAGGCAGATCATGCAGCCATTCAGGGATTCAGTGCCAGGGATATCATCTTCATAAATATGGATCATGATCAGTGTGCTCTTATGCTCTTTGTCCACGGTGTCCAGAAATGCTTCTCCACTGGTGATCTCAAAGACCTGCTTGAACTGCTGCCCACTGTACAACTGCTGCCTCATCTCCTCCATCCGCTGCTTCCTGTAGCGCTGCAAGAATTCCTCGTCGTCCTCATCATTGTGGATCATGTTGTATTCTTGTAAAGTCATCTAAAAAACACACACAGAGATTCCTGAAAAACATCTGCACCACTATATGGGCCGCTTACATAATGAGAATGTAAATCAGAGGATTAATGTGGGTCACTCATCTTTAATAACAGCAAAGTGCAACCCAGGAAGGCTCAAGCACCCTGCGTATTACACTCCACTCTGATCTAATTAGAAACTATGTCCAGTGGGAACAGCGATTTCAGCCCTGGGTATTCCAGTTTCCACAAGCTGCACTAATAACACAAGTGGCTGCTCCATGCTCCCACTTTAATCCAGGTTAATGGTGGCCATGTGCCTTCACTGAGCTGGGAGTGCTGGTTTGGAAACTGTGCCTGACCTAAGCTGAGCTTCTTTCTCATCAGCTTTTCATTTAGCTTTTCAGCTAACATTTTATGGCAGTACCGTGTCTGTAGAATTGAAATTAACAGGATTTTATGTATTTTGTATCTGTTCACTTGCTTGATTAAACTTGTCTGCATCACTCAAGATACAGGAGAGCACAGCCAACTTTCATCATCTGAAGGCACAAATATTACAAAAAATTAGTAACTTCTCTGACTACAATTCAGGACTAGTCTACAGCCCAGCTGATTAAAAAGCATTCACTACCTCCAATGTCTTCAATTTCTGGAGCTCAGAGTTGAATACTCAACACCCACTCACTAAATACTAAGTTAATAAGGGCTCCTAGTTTCAGGCAGGGGAGACAGCATTCTGAGGAGTTGTTTTGCTGTACAACTCCTCACATTAATCCCCTGAAGTTGACTTGCTTGTTCAACAGATGAGAAACCTGGAAAAAGCTTTTGGACCACTTTGGTATTGTCACTTATTTGTTATCACAGGCAAACAAACTGTTAAATACTTAAGTGGCATTTAAATTCCTTTGTGCCATCCTACCTTTCCATTGATTTTTTCTTCGAGCTCTTTCTGCTTCTGCTTATCAGCCTCGTCATCCAAGTGAGACCTGCATGTCATGGACAGCTTCTTAATGAGCCTCTCCATCTCCCTGCGCTGCTCCTGCCGCTGCTCCGTTTCCAGCTGCTTAAATCTTCGCCAGTCATTAATGACTCCCTTGGGACCTGGAATTAAGTGTGGAGGCAGTTCTTATAAAAATCACACAATACAATTTTACCTACCATTTAAATCAAGTAAATAATTGGTGCATCAAATTTGTAAATCAGTAAAACAGTAACCCTGTCATAAATGTTTCTGTAACTATGCAAAACACTGAAATAAGTCATTCGCCATCTACATGTCCTTGAGTTTCTGGGGTTTTTTTTAATAAGAAAGCTACAGTTTATTTAACTAGGCCACTCTTGTAACTGTCCCAAGGATTAATATCTTTTCTCTTGAAATAGAACCACCATCCCACAAGAGTTCCCCTATTGTTAGCATGGCTTTCATCAGAATAAAAATAATGATATATTATCAATCAAATTGTACAAATCAGCCTTGTCTCAGCTTTCTATCTAAAGCCTGACTGCTTCAGATATAGTGCTGAGTTTAAATTCTCTCAGAGGAGAAGTCAAACATTAAAAAAAGAACAGCTATTAAAAATAAGGTTAGACAACAGCCAGAAATCGATCGCCCTCTGACTCAAATATGCATAAACCCAGGAGTTCAACTTCGAAAAATGAATTTTAGAAGAACATGCAAAAATTCCAATAAACAAAGGATTTACAAAAGAAGTACATTGATACGATGATACCTGTGTTGACAGCGCTGCCATCACTGCTGAGCTCCACCTCGCCCACACTTTCAGGAATGCTGCTCTCCCCTTCTTTATCCTCCTTCTCACTGTCTTCATCCTCACCCTCACTGCTGCTATAATAATACTGCAGCTTCTCACCAAGCAGTTTATCATCCGTAGTAGTCATTATGTTCTAAAAAGAAATTAAAAAAGCAGAGGATGCATTTCTGATCAAGCATGCATCACAATGGTCCCTTACTTCCTCAGGGCAGTTTTCAACCCCAGGAGAACACAGCCCACTCTCAAAGAGCCCTCGATGCAGTCAGTCACCCGCGTTAATTCTTAAGACACGATTTAAAACTCAGTTTAAAACCTCAGAGCCTCATTGGACGGCTCCATCAGGCCAACTCCCAACTACTCAGTATTATTTGCATTATTTAACAACAATTTATTTGAGCTGTCAAATAAAAAACTATCAACGCAATTAAGCAAATTAAAGTGTTCCTGACCTGTACTCTTTTCCAGTCTTTCAGAGAAAAGCTTCAATCAAGACCTAGAAGAGGAAATTTTAATCAAATCAGTTCAAAGTCAAATTTGGGCTCACACTTGACCGTGCAGGGGTCTCGCAGCCACCCCAGGCCGTGCGTGTGCCCCAGACCCCGCCATCAGCCCACCGACAGAGCCGGGCTCCCGGTTTTCCAGCCGAACGCTGCAGGTTCCGCGGGAGCTAACCCCGATTCAGCCGATTACAGCGCCAGATGGCCCGGGATTACCGGGATCACCCCGCAGCGGGGCCGGGCCCGAGGCGGGACACGCTCGGCCGGTGATTCCCGTGGGCCCCGAGCGAACCGGCTCAGTCCCCAGCGCCCGGCCGAGACCGCGCCCGCGCCTTCCCCGGGCCCCCCGCCGCCCCTCGCCCGCCGAGGGAGCCGCGCTCCGGCCCGGCATTCTATGGGGCCCGGCCTTCTAAGGGGCCCGGCAGCACCGGCCCGAGCAGAGCGAAACCGCCCCGCCACCCCCGTCCCGGCCCCGCCGCCTCACCGGCTCCTGCCGCCTTCCGGGGCCGCCGCCTCAGCGCTCCCGCCGCCTTCCGGGGCCGCCGCGCGGGGCACGGCGGGAAGGAGGCGGCCGCGGGCGGAGACGGGCCCGGCCCCGCTGCCCCCGCCCCGGGAACGCCACCGGGAACGGCGCGGCGGGACCGCCCTCCCGGGGAACAGCACCGGCCCCGCTCCCCCCACCCCGGAGTGGCTCCGTTCCCTCCGCTCCCTCCCGGACCTTCCCAGCCCCCGCTGACGACAAACAGCCCGTTAAGGTGGACAAATAATTTTTATTCGTGCATGCAAATACATGTCAATACTGCAAACTTCTTCCATCGAGTCTCTCAAACACCGAACCGGGATGCTCTATCCGTGCCCAGCCAAAGCTACAACCTCTGCACGTCAGTGCTACAGCGACACACGGGCCCCGCCGGGGCCCCCCTACTCTAACACGAAGGGAAACATTACCATTGGGAATCAAAACCGAAATAAACGGAATAGAATTTACTCCCCCATATATCCCCATTTCATTTTACAGATTTTTTTTTTCTTTAAATTATAGTTTTAAATAGAAGCTGAGAATGCGCCATAAAAATGAGCATTAAATCCATCGTAGCGATGGTGCCTGCTTTATACATGATGGGTGTACACCATCTTTTATTTCATTTACATTTCAATCGAACAATAGATTTGCAAAGAAAATGTCTAATACAGACGTAAAAATATTCACACTAGAGCTTCACAATCGGTTGTACAATTGACAAACAGGCCTCTTTTCCCAAACTTTCCAGCTAAGCAAATTTATAAAATGTAATCAATGCAACAAGAAAAAAAATTTTCTTTAAAACTTCCAGGGAAAAGAATACGCAGTAAACAGTATCAATGCGACAGCAGATGCTGCAAGCTAACCACAATACTTCGGAGTGGCTGTACAGTGGGTATGTGCAGTACAAATCAAAGCCACGTGTGTTGTATCACAACTACTGTATAATGTACTTGTTTGCCCAGCTAAGAAAACGCATGCATTCCCATGCCTTGGGTAACGGAGATCTACTCTGGAGAAATCCATGGGCTATGTGCAAATGACCTTGGCTTTTGGCAGTAAGAAACGCAGCCAGGCTCTGCTTTATTTCAGCTTTTACAGCAAAATCTTGAGTGATTAAAAGCTTCCACAAGCATCCTTAAATAATGGGGTGTAGAATTATGTTTGGGCATTTTGATTATTCAGATTTGTTTCAGCTCATCAGTGACAGTTCTGGGGTTTTTTCCCCCCTCCTTGTCCTGCTCCCTTGCCAGCAAAGAGATGCAGGGGGATGACTACTGCCAAAGTCAGCTGTTCATTTATACTGGGAAATTGGGTCATTTAAAAAAGCACGTTTATTGTGTTCTGCTTGCAGAAGAGGTCCCTCAATAAGAGGGAACTTCCTAACAAAGGGATTAAACTACAACATAAAAATGGACTTTTACAGCCTATAGATCATCTGATCGCTTCTCATTTTGTTACACTCTCAATTTCAACACCTTCCTTTAATACCAGTCTAATAATTAATGAAAAGTCTGTTCACAAATATGATCAAGGAGCTGCTGGCATACAGTGTTTATGTACAGCAACAGGTACAACTTGACAACTTGTGCTTTAAAAAAGCAAACAAAACCAATGTTTGGAACTATTCTGAGTTTAGATTGAGTTATTTTAAGCGTTCTTTCCTCAGCTGTTTCTGACCACTGTGCATTATTTTGTACCTCATCCAGCCTAGTACACTATTATACAAGAACAGCATTCAGCTCTTGAGTACAGGAGAAATTAAAATTTCAATTGAGTTATCAAAGCACTAAAACCTTCCAAATTAGACTTCTACAAAGAGCTTAATTAAGAGCTTATTTAACAAAATCAGCTGTGTACAACTGTTTTCCTAAATCAAATGCCAAACTTTAGTGTCCCTGTACTAGACTACCAAGAACCAACGCCAGTTTGCTTTGCAAAGAGTCTAACCTTGCCTTTGAAGGGTCTAGTATACATTCTACAATGCAAAATCTGCATAAACACTAAGATTCATTTCTTGTCACCTGTTTACAGGAACAAAATATCAGTAGCAGGGCAATCACTCTGCTCTAAGTATATGTTAAGAATGTACAGATAGTTATTTTCTCACACAAGCATTCTCCCAGCACAAGCATTAGTCTCTATAAAGACCTATGTGGGAAATGAGGCAAACCAAGGAATGAATCCAGGTAGTGAGGCAACACAATTAACTTAGATACTAATAATTCCTGTCTCTCTTGCATGTGAAATCCCTGCTGTACCCCTAATGGGGGAAAAAAAAATTAAAAAAATTAACCAAACCAAACCAACTCAAAATGCTTGTCCAAGCAAAGCAAAAGAGCCAATCTCTTTCCCCGATCTGCTCCGGGCCTTCTTTTCTGACAGCACAGTAAATTAGGCCAAAACCTAAATGGGCATCACTGCTATTGACACACAAAGGTAAGTCACTCTCTCAGTGTCAGAAAATAAGCCCTCCCATAGCCCAAAGGCACCTGATTTACAACTAACAAATGAATACATACTTGTTTGTAAAGGGTCAAGGGCTGAAACTTGAACAAAGAAGGAAGCCAGAGCCAGGTGTTTCCACCTGCAGCTTCTTCTCCCTGTCAGGGCACTGGAGGGCATTAGTTTCATGGCAAAAACCACACAGCCGGCATGCTGTTAAACCCCCAGATAATTCTTTTGCCTGTCATTATAGGTTAAAAATTCAACTAGAAAACTCTAGCCTTGGTTGAGAACCAACTTTCCATATGAAGTGTATGGTCATCCTGGAGAATTGCTCTATCACAGGATCTCCTGCTGCAGACAAGAGTCTTGAGATACGTTTGTTCTTAAATATGCCAAGACCTTGGCAGGAATATGTCAGGCTTATGTCATTTCACTGGACAAACAGGCAAATGTGTGTAAGCAGCTTATCCCAACCCCCTCCAGCAGAGCACAACCAAGTTTTTAAAATTGCCATTTTAAAATTAAAAAGTTAAGGTAAATACACAATCAATTTATGTAGTATATATTCACCCTCAGATCATGCTGAAGATGTTCTGTGGAGTTCTGGTGCACAGAGGGCTCTTTCCCTGAGGGCAAATAAGGACTTCTCAAACCTTTATATTTTCTCTATTTTTGTAACAAAATAGCAATTTAAAATTTAAAAATCTTTTAAAAAAATTACATCACCTTCAACATGGAAGATCTCACTGTTTAAATATCCATGAAAGAGACATACTTGTTTGCATATCTGTTTTGGAATTACATTGTACAGCAAATAATAGTATCTCAGAAGCATTTCAAAAGTAATATAAATTCATATTTACAGAATGGTCTTGGTATAAAATATACAACAATCATATTTATGTCTAACATTCTAAGTTAAAGTTAACATCAATAGGAAATAAGTTAAGGTGACAAAGGTGGTCTGGTTCTTGTATCCATTCACTTCACGTAGCAAGTGAAAGAAGCGTCAGTCTAACCCTAGAGTGAGGTGGCACTGGCTGGAGAAGGTACAGCAACAGCCAAAGGAAACTAAGAAAAGACTACTTGACTGTTTTTCTACATACATTCCTTGACATTGGAGTATTAAATAGATGTGTAAGATCTTCCATACTGACACCAGAATATCAAAACTAACCCTTGGATTTGCAGGTATATTTACAACATAATTATTTCATGGACAGGTTCGTTAGGAGAGATATCAAACACCAATATTTACTTAGTCTAATCAGTAACCCTCAGGGAAATGCCAACCCCCACCCCCCAGAAGCGTGCACAAAACAGTTATCAAAATCTTACCCGACCACATAGCTGTGATTTTGTAAAATAACAACTCAGACGACCAGTAACATGATCCTCTTTAAGCATTTTGCTAGCAGGAAAAGCCCTTACATGCAGTACACCTGGTGAAAGATCAGCTTGGCTTAAAATATTCCAGTACAATTTTCAGAGTAAACAACTTCACAGAAGTTAATAAAAACATAAAAAAATGTAAAACTTGTCACAAAGAAAAGTAAGAGGACAAACAAGAAGATAGTAATCATCAGGAGGGAGTGTCCTGCTTTCTCAAAAGAAAAAAAAAGTGAATTTTTAAGCTTCTCAAAAAATATGCCCAGGGCTCTAATTCACGTGTATTTATGAAAACCAATTTTCAGTTGACATGTCTAACATGATTCTCAGTCACCTCTTAGCAGGGCATAAATTCATACAGTTTTCAGCACTCTGAAGGTCAGATAATGCTATCTCATTGTATTTTCAAGGTCTTTGAAAATAAGTTGCCACTGAATAAACAGAAATTAAACCTGAATACAAGATTATGATTAACAACATTTAACAAAGGTAATTACAACCACCTTAAATTCCCAATATTTAGTTTAAATTAAAACAAAACAGTACAAAAAACAGCAATACCATCTTGTTAGTCAGTGCAAACACTAGATACAGGGTTTTCAAAGGAAAGCCAAGAGCACCTGATACTTTTTGCCAAGTCATCTGGATCCTATAATCTCCAAGTTGAGAACTATTAATGAAAAAAAAAAAAAGAAAAAGAAGGAAAAAACCTAAAATTGCTTTTACATTAGTGCATAACCTCTCAAAATCGTTGAAAATTGTTTCATGTATAGCTTGGGGAAATCAATACCTAGCACATTAGCTGGAGGACTTAGGCACTTGATTTACTTCTGCTAACTTTACTTGGACAAGTAGCCTGTGTATGTGTATCTACAGTACTAAAGCATAAACTGGGGGGAATGGAAACCAAAAGCTGCAGCAAAGCACTGCCCCACAGACCTGCAAATAATGCAGTGCAAAGCTAATGGTGTGTAAACCCTGTAAAAGCCTCAAGTCCAAATCTCCACCTCTCAGTCTTCCAACAGGAAACAAGACTCCATGCAAAGTTCCACAACTAAAGAAAAAGCAGCTGCAACAAGACAAAAGTTCTTCTCTCGTGAAACAAAATAGAGACAAATAAGTTAGTCTTCCTTTCACTAGATGTATCATCGAAGGATCCTGCTAGTTTAAATAACTGAGTTGTTAGTTTTCTACAGAAGCCATTTTCAACAAGAATGGCTCAGATACCGCACCGGATTGCTACAAACTCATAAAAAGCTGCTTTAAGCTTAAGTAAAACAATGTCCAAATTCCATTCATTTGTGGAAAGTGAACGCCTTACCCTACTAAAGTAAGTTATTTTTTTCTTCAGAATGCTAATGCGAGAGGGGCTTGAAGTATCAAAGAGTCCACAGGAAATGCATGACCCCAATATTATTTTTTTTAAAAAAAATATACATTATATAATATATATTATATATATAAAAAGCTAGTGTAAATGCTTCCATGGTGTGGTCACAAGCTGGAAAGATGAATGCCTTTCAGCTGTTAACCATCCTGCCATTTGCAACAGGCTTTAAAAAGTCATTTTTATCCTCAGACATAATGTGAGCAGTTTTCAAAATGAGGCTGCCAACACTGACTGATGTGCTGATGGGCAGGCAGCTTGCATTGCTAACAGATGTTGTGATCGGCTGACTGAAGCAAGAAGTTACGGGCAGGATTGTTTTCTGCTCCTCCCTGAGGAGAAAAATAAGTTACACAAATATTAAACAAGGACATGCACAAGTATCCGGAACTGAATTGTGTGCATTAAATAAATACTGACAAACTCATTTTTAGCAACAGGCTAAACATCTTCCTCTGGAATGGTATGCTCGAGATGTTAAAGTAGTCTGCCTCATTTTCAAAGGCTGCTTTACTCATTAAAGACTACAGAACATATAAACCTAAAATAGTGTATTTCAAAATCTACCTCTCCACGGAGATTTGTGCAAACAGTCCGCCATTTAACCTTTTGAAGTTTTTCTTAATTTCTGTTAACTATAAAAATATTCTGCATTTTTTGCTTACTGACTGTGAAAGGTATTTTGAACAGCTGTGACACATTTCAGTGTGTACGATTACAACGATGCATACGGACAATGGTACCAGCCTGGGACTTTCAGCTTTGTGGCCTAATTCTATTTCCTAACAGGTTCTTCTCGCTCCACCATGTACAAACAATGCAGATGTCTAATCCAAGTCTGAGCAGGTACGTAGTTCATCCTTATACAACCATGCTTCCACTATTCTGATGCTTCTGTTTGTCTAACACTGGCAGACACTGCTGTTTTGTCTAACACTCACAGAATCACAAGGTCTTCACCTAAACTTTGTCTCTTCTGTTCCATAGATTCTTTCTGGTGCTGCTTTAGCAGATGCCCATTCTCTACGGTTGTTCCATTGAGCAGCTGATCCTCTTGGGAGCTAATCCCTAGCTGTATGTCCAGAATCTCCTATAAGAGAAAAGGAGAAATGCCCATCAACTCTGTCCCTACCAGCTTTACGTTTTCCTATTAAGTTCCACTACATTATGCTAATGGAAACGGGAGTCTGGTCATAACACTCCTTAATTTCATGTCATACTATTGGAATGTCTACTTCATTTCACTAAAGGAAAAGCCAATTACTCAAAGTTGGCTATGAATGACAAGAATAGTATGAACTGTGAGCTGTTTTTAACTTCACCAGTATTAACTGCCAGGTATCTTAGTGAGAAGTACAAGACCCCAAGTGATAAGTAATAAGGGAAATGCTGGATGTTATTACTAGGACTAAAACCAAAAAGCTTTGCTATCAACATACTAAACTATAAAGACTAATGAGAAAACCCAGTGACCTCTTCAGACACACAGATTTTTGTACTCACTTCTATCTGTTCACCTTGCCCATCAGGTTCATCTGTATCGAGGGCTGACAGCTCCAATTCAATGTCTCGATCTGGCTTTGTGTCTGCACAGTCTTCAGGATAATCAGTCTAAAAAAGAATTAATATATTCTCTAAGTATCAAGTTGGCTTTTCACTGGCTTCACACAACACTAGAGTATTAAAGTGAAAACAGAAGATGCATTCCTAGCACACAACATTTCTACAATACAAGAGAGCTAGTCAGACAAAAATGAACTTCAGGAACAGACAACAAGGCTAAATTGAATCACAATAAAGTACTGAAACAGAGTGATAAAATGAATACTAAAGAAATTTGAGTCCATTGACAAAATGTTTAGATTTATAACACATACAAATAGACAAAAACTAATGATTGCATGAAAATGATTATCACATTCTTCCCACTTTGTAAATGCATGTTCAGAGCAGCAGCACAGCAGGTGCACCTGCCTTATCTCAGGGAAATAACTGAGTGCAACAACAGCGACTCAACTCGCACAGAATGTGCTATAAATATTTGTGAGTGTTAAAACCAAGTTTCAATTCTTAGTTAAAATTCATGTGCTTCTGTATATATATAAACACCCTCCAAGATTTGTTTCATCCCAATTACCCCTTTCTTTACCTCACCATTCCTCAAATCAATTTCCTTGCTTAAAAGGTTTAAGGTAAGACGACTGCCTTCATCTAGAGAATTCCACTTCTGCTGCATGGCGAGTGCATTTGCCTCTCTCTGAAGGAGTAAGGAGTTGCTTTTGGCCTTTGGAAAGAAACAATCAGTTACCAAACATTAAACCTCAACCATGTGCAGTCAGACAGCTACACTAAGAAAATTTATTTAAAAGCACTTAACTAAACAGTTTATTTTAAATTTAAAAACCCTCATGGTATAATAACCAGTCTTACCTGCTGTAATTCAATACTCAGTAGATCTCCAGTGCTGGAATGCTTTCTGTGACCAGACAAATCTGTGACTATAAACCTGTCCCTTTAAAAGAAAGAAGGCAAAACTGGAATTAAAAGCAAGTTCTCTAAATCAAACATCCCATAACTTCATTAGTCTATCAATTTTAGATTTTTGGACAGAAACTAGATGTGATTTAGACAATGTGTTCTTCATCTTCACTGTGGCTCAAAATACTTAAGGCATTGTATGAAGCAAACATCCTTATTTTACACATGGGTACGGTACGGCAAGAAAATCTAAAACTGCTCAAGATTTTGACATGACAACTTGGCAGTACCTGACTCCAGTTCTTTGATAGGTCTCTCAAGGGATACACTGCTAGTAATTGTGCACTATTATCTGCATTAAGTATTAAAAACTACACAAGCTTTAACCTAGTTTTTTCCAAAGCTTTATGCTGGATAGGTAAAAAGTCTTTTACTTTAAAATTAAGAATGTCTATTAATAGACATTGCAGATTCCACACACACACACTGAGGACTTTGAAGAACTGCAAGCTACAGAAAAAGCTGTGAGCAGAGCTTGGGAAGGAGTCCATACCGTTCTGCATAACGTGCTGAGGAGGCAGAATCTGAGCCATAGGCACTCCATCTTGAGTCTACAGCATTGACATAAGGGACATAATCTGCAAAAGAATTAAGATAGCATTCACTATCTTCTCTTCAGTGGGATATACATGTTCTTTAGCTCTTGGCATTTCATAGCTGTGGTAAGAACAAAGAGGATGAAATGCTCACGTTGTTTATAAATGATAAATTCTTATCACACAAAGCCTGAACTTGTACCTGATACACTGATGGGCTTAGTAGCACTTCCTTGGGAAGCAGTGGCCTGGATTGGATCTGTTGTGTGATAACCTGTGCGGGATGACCTGGAGATTGCACCCCACTTGGAGATGATGGGTCCATCACTAAACGGGATTATAGGATCTTCTTCCTTTGCCCTTCTCTGCGTTTCAAATAAATGCACTCTTCTTTTAACATCCCCACTGTCCAAATCCTACATATTTAGGAGACACAAGATACATGGACTCATTTGAGGTTATGCACATTCTTCAACTGGCCAGTAACTTTCTCATTATTGTTGCCTATTTACAAAACTGGGAAAGGATATTCCAAACAACTTCAAATGAGCAGAACTACTTTAAAATACTAATAATGGAAGCTATCACCTTATTATTTATTTTTTTTTTTAAAAAAAGGCTGGTTTAACCAAACAGAAGACACTTCAGCATGTAAGGATCATCACACTAATGAGAGAATATGCAGAAAACCCCTACCATTAACACGGCATTGGAATTGGCAATCACATCCTTGGGCTCTGAGTCGATAGCATTTATACAAGAGCCAATAGTGCCACAAGACCACGGTGAATAGTGAGAGAGATGGTCTTCCTCAAATTTAGTTCCACTCAAATCACTGACACTCTCTGAGAACTACAGAAAAGGGAATAAATAAGCAGTGAATAATAAAAACAGGGAATTCAGTTTTAAAATGAGAAGATAATTTAATTAAGTAGCAGTAAATGTATCTCAAAGTCAATCAAGAAGTTCCAGCATATTCAAGACTTGACTTGGGGACAACATAAGCTGTTTTGTCACATTTTAAACCAGTGCCCCTGGCAGCTGTCAGAGGGCAAACTCTGCCATACAAATAACTGCCTGGCCTGCCAAGATGAGAGACTGGAATCTGTGTTAGTGTCTGGTTTCTATAGGCACATATCTACAGTAACTTAACTGAGAGGAAGCCATGTATTTTCATTTAATGTATTAGCCAGAGGTAAACAGAAACACAACTTACAGCCCTCTAACCTGGGTGAAAATGACTAAATCCTGATCCACCTTGAATGCATGCATAAGGCACTTGAGGTACACCTACAAGATCTGATCTGAATAGTCATTCTTAACATCTCAAATATCACCAGCAAAACTGTCAAACCACAGCTAAGTGTGCTTGGCACAGTGGTTTTCAAATTAGTTTTTTGGATGCATCTAATTCAGAGAGACAGAATAAAATGTTTTAATGTTTTTTTCCTTCAAAAAACATTTTCTTCACTATTGCTATTTCTTGAGTTCCTCTTCTTCTTTACTGGACTTATCACAGAAGTACACAATGTCCTACCAATGCCTTTTGCCACTTCTAAGGGAATTTATTCTTTGGGACTTGATAATCACTTGAAGTTTGATTCAGGCTATTCATCAAATCAAAGCCATTTGGAGTATCACAGGCAATGTACTTCTTAATGGAAAACACAACTGCTGCTCCCTACACAAAAACCTGGAGGTTCACAAACCAGTTCAATAAAATTACATTTCATTTAGTGAGGCTGAATTGAATCATTTCACTTCTTGGCAGTCATGCTTAGCATCACCTTAATATCAAACTGAACTGCATCATTATTAGGTATCACTTTCCATTTGCTAGAAGATTAATTTAATTTTATGAACAATAAATGGTAGGTAGGAAATCTTTACTAGAAATATTAAATGGCATCTTACAGAAGCAGGAAGGGAAAATAAAGAGGTTCTCTGGCTTCCCACCTCTGTGCTGAAATCTACACTGAAGAGAGGAGAAGGTGGTGTTGGAGATGGTGTTGCCATAGGAAGGGTTGACGATACCAGAGGTGTTTTCTGTGTGTGGTACTGTGCCCATTGCTCTGGCTTCCGTCTCAGCTGCTCATCATAACCAGTCTTCAAATGACCACAAGGCTCCTAGAAAGAATAAATACAGGACTGGATAACCCCATCACACTAATCAGAAGGCAAATATTTGCACGGGACACATTTGGATCCCCAAATTTCCTAAGGTGGTCTGTAACCTACCACTGATACCACTTGAAGAATTTCGCAAGGTTTTGTAGGCCCATGTATAGCAACTCAGAGATGCAATTAATTCAAGCAACGTATATGGGCATTAGAGGCAAAGGGGCTCTGGTCCTGATGCAGACTACAGTGGTCTGTTTTGCAAGCCCATTTTAAGGTTAAAAACAAAACAAGAACTTTGTCCAAGTCACATGTCTCTATCACTGTAATAAACAGGTCTATGCTAATTATTTACCAACTTTCCCATAATGACCTTCAGAACCAGCTCTGCATAGAACCTTCCCTTCCTGGCTCTCACTTACCCTTGGTAAAGGCACAGTCCTCTGCTCGTTTGGAGGTTGACAAGCCACAGAGTAATACCCATCCAGAGAGTTGTACCTCTCCCGTAATGATGGCTGATAGACAGATGAGTGCATCACATCCATGGGAGGTAAAGAATTGCTCCTAATAATATCATCTCGTGGGTACATCTGTGGGCGCCAGATGCGCCTGCTGTCATAAACTGGAGCGTACATTCCAGAGGGGACAGGAGGGACTGGTCCATACGGCTGTGGAGGAGGAGGCTGGTAGGGAGAATTCAGTCGATCTCGAGGGGGAAATGTACTGTAATGATCGGCATATGGCACGGAAGCAGGTGGGAGGGAGGATTCTGGAACGTTATTGGACCTCACAAAGCGAGGAACACAGGGAGCCACACCAGCTGGTACTGTTGGAGGTGCTGGATAATACCCTTAAAAATTGGAAAAAGGCATATTTAATACAACCACAAATGACCCAAAATTTTACACCTTCTAAAACTGTAAATAGCATTGATAAGTACCTTTAGAGAATGAGGAATCAAACTTTACAAATCTCTATCATGTTTCTGTAAATATCATTTCATGTATGACAACCACATTTACAGATGCAGTGCTGGCCCTTCACCAACTGGACCCAGTTTGGAAAATATTGCTCCTATGTACTGTGGTGTAACTATGGAACTGAAAACACAGGCTCTTCAGCGGTTCTTTATATAGGAAGTTTAAACAGTTCTCTCTAAAATAAAAATCGATATTGCTAAAAAGTAAAAAGTCTATAAATAACCATTTCACATTTGACTTATTGTTCTTTCTTTGGAGAGGATTGTCTGAACACTTCTATCTTTTGAAAGCTTGTGAATAACTCAGTGCTGTAAACCGCGATTGTTTGCCTGAATATAAACATGTACAGTGCAACCTAAAAAAGATAACTGGAACTTTCCAAAAACATTTGAGCAAGCACAAAGATGGGTAGGCCTCCCAGCAGAAGCATGCTATTCCTCTGAAATCCTGCCCATGGATACCCTTATGCATAGGCCATGGCAAGAGCAAGCCTAAATAAAAACAATTAAATGCTAACAAAGGAAAAAGCAGATGAAAGACCTTGAGGTTCAAGTTCTTCTGGAGGTCAAAGTATAAGCTGCATAACATACACAAAGGCAAGAACCACCAACACTGGGAGCAAACTGCATGTCCCTCACACACCCAGCAATTAACAAGATTAGTATTCCATTAAGTGAAGATTCAGCTGATATTTAATGAAAATAAAATAGCCATCAACAAAACAGACATGAAAGGTATCTCCCATAAAAAGATATTTTTCTAGAGAAAAGTTCAGAGCTATTTTTTAATCAATGCTCATCTCACTCACCTGTCTGTGGGTACTGTGGAACTTCGTATGACAGCTGAGTCCTGGGATCTTGGAAATATTGAACATTATCAGAATGTGGAGGGTAGACAGGTACTCTGGGAACAAACGGGCTGGATTTTGGAGGCACAGAATTAACTTCTGTTCCAATATTAGGAGGACCAGCTGAGGTAGCTGCTGCCTGGCTTACAGGAGTCTTGGGTGGAGAACCAATTTTACTGAAAAGGATTAACAAGAAATCATTAAGCAGATCTTCACTTATTTCAGTCAGTCACCTCTTTGTGCATACTCCCACGTAACATGGAAATCTGGGCCTTGTCATTTCCTCTGGAATTTTGTTTTTCATACCCCATACTGATGTTTCATTTTAGACTTTTTTCTTAGGAGAACTCAAAAGTGGGCATAAATGTTTTGATACCCTTTGTAAATGTATTCTGGTAAAGACAAAGGCTTTGAAAAGCTGTTTAGAGACTCAGCACTTCCTGTAGAATTATGAAAGAAATTTTAAGTGAAAACCCCAAAACTAGAAGGTTTCAAGGAAGTGCACACTCTGTGCATCCTTCTTGGTTTTGGGAGGTGCCAAATTTTGAGTACAATTCATTGCATGCAATACTATCCTTGTATGTAATAACCCAACAGTATGTAATGCACATATAATTTATTTGTATAACTTTTTATGTAATAACCCAACAGTAACTAAGATACCAGGCTGAGAACAACTGAGTAACAGATAAAGGAAGAGCTTTACTATTTTGTCTACAATGCACAGCTAAACAATGGGTTCTGACACCCTGAACTCACAAGCTTTGTGTGACTGTACCTGCACTGCAATGCAAGACCTTACACAGCTCTGCAACCACAGAGCACCAGCAATTACTGCAGGCCATGACCACATTCTCTGTTGGCCACCCACAAACCTCATTTATTATTTTAGATAATCTAAAAGCAGAATGTTCTGTTATATTGTCTTGATGTAAAGAAGAGTCACCTACCTTTCAGGAAGTGATTCTGTAGGGGACCCAGAAGCATTCTGGCCATTGGATCCAGTCTTCCCTCCCTTCTTGGTGTTCTCCAGAGCTCTCAGGGAGGTGTCTGCACAGCGGGGGATCAGCTGGGGAACTCCAGTTTCTAGATTTGCTATTCCATTAGTACTTGGCACCATCTTGCCCGTTGCCTCGGGGCTTCCTATGACAGAGATCACGTTTCCTGTTGTGGTTGAGACGGTGCTGTTTACGCCAACTTTATTTAGAAGGGGGAATGTTCTCACTGTTGCGCTGATTTTTTTGTTCCTCAAGCGATATCTACAAACATGTGCAAACACACAGAAGAAAAGATGGTATAAAAAGTGCTTATTGTGAAGTTTAATGGATTAGTAAAACTAGCAAAAAGAAGGGATTGAGAGGAACATGACACCAAAAAACTACAAACTTATTTTCAACAACTGGAAACCAAAATGATCTCTCCTCTTAAAAGACCCATTCTGCAGTTCTTTGAAAATGCATTTGGGTGAAAACAGCTTCAAGAATGCAGAGCTACATACTGTTTAAATACTCAGTTCACTCTTAATCAATTAAAATGTAATTAACATTCTCTCTTGCAGGCAATATAACCAATCTCTGAAAGACACTGAGTTTAGACTCAGTTTCAGGAAAGAAAAGTTTACCTTGTATGGGGTAAAATAAAAAATAAAACTGGAATTAGTCTGCAGACATTGCTTTGCTGTATCTTCAATTTCATATAAAGAATTGTCATGTTAAGAGTCACAAATCCCTCCAAATGAACGAATGTATGGAAGCGACTGTTTTCAAAAATCACTGTAGATTGCTTGGATTTAAATTAAAAGGAGGACAAAAAAGGAAAAAGTCTCCCACACTCACTTTTCAAGCTCTTCCTGAGAATGAGCAAATGTACAATTTGTTCCTCTTGGACACCCCCCTTGCTGTCGAAGGTCACGGCACATACTTGTTTTGTATTTGCTATTTGGTTGTGGCTAAAAAAGAACAACAAAAACCACCAGACATTCCTCTTACCATCTATCAGACATTCACATAAAAGTAGGCTTAAAATACAGAAAATACAACCATGGTACATTTTTACATTTTATATTTTTAATCAGAAAAACAAGGACACTCCTTGTTTAGGGGCTAAATTGTCCTTGTATGGATTTCACTATGGCCAGATCTTCTGCATTTCATATTCACAAACGTTAAGTTCTCAAAATCTGAATGCAGTAAATAACAGTATCATCAATTATCCCACAGGAAATGCCATAAGTATTTCAAATCAACAGTAATTTTTCAAAGTTGCATCTCTCAGTAAGTGTACATTAAGACATAATGCAATGATCAAGTCTGGTTACCTGTGGAGTTTCATGGCCTTTTCTACTGTAATTCTGAATGAAATCCACCAGCCCATGGACCACAGTCTTTACAGCGACCATTGCATTTTCCAGCTGCTCCCATGTTGGAGATGCTGCATCTAAAATTATAAAAAGCAGGATTTTCACCCTTTAAGTAATCCCAGTATCATAAATAAGAGGCATATCTTGTATTACTTTACAGCACCAAGTACTGGCACAGGACTCAGAGAGCCCTGAAGAAGCGTTTATTATGTTCATCAACTGAAATTTCAAAAGCAGGACTGGAGATTAGCATCTTAATAATTCACTTTGCTAGATATGAAGAATATCAAGAAAAGCTTAAAAAAAGCTTGATTTGCATACCTGGATTTGGATCTATGTTTGCCAGGAGTTCTAAATGAGGCCTCAGCCTGTTTAAGTTTGCAGGATCCCCCGTGCGCTGCAAGACAATTGTCAATTCTTGTACACTCTTAGCAAAAGATTCTGGAGATTGAAGCTGAAAATAAAGGGAGCGTTAGTGTGCTGCATCTTACAACTGATAGTTACTAATCTTGAAAAGATATTAATTACATTGGTTTCTAAATGCAATATACAGTGTCTTCAGATGGCATATAGAGAGGATCAGTGGAGAGAAATTTTATTTCTCAACTCAGAATCTGCCCTATGAAGCTTCATCATAAGACACCAAAAAGTTAATTAAAGTACTTCGTATGATGAATATGCTACATCAGGGGAAAAAAATTCAATCTAGTTTTAATTAATATTTGATAGGATTATGAACAAAAAGTTAATTCATTAAGTTCTTTGATTTTTATTGTAACGTTTAAGAGTCAAAACTAATCCTACAGAGATACTAAAATCATCCTTTTGACAAACCTTGTCAATAATGGATTGCATGTGTGATTTATGTGCCAGGTCTCCATAAAGAAGAGAAGACCACTGTTCTGGTGATATTCTAAGTCCTGCTTCCATGGCAATGTGAACAATTTGGGCATCATGCTCTCTCCGCAAAGCCTCGTAACTCCGGAACTCTTCTTTAAGTTGCATCAGAGAAGAATCTTCATCTCTTTTAGTGACCTAATAAATAGTAATAGTTAAACATTCCTTCTTTAACCAAAAATCTCCACATGCATCATAATAAACAGCAGCACAGCACAAACCACAATTGAGGTGTTTTACCTTAAAGCATGATGCTCTATACAGTAGCTGCACAACATGACCAATGCTTGTTTTAGAGGCCTGAGGAAATCTTGGTTCCAGCCTTTGCACAACAAAAAGTACCAAAACTTTTCTTGAGAGTGCAGAGCCATCTTCCAGTGCCAGTAATACAAGTTTCAGTGCCTCCTCTTGCATAGCTTTAATGTACAAAAATGAAAGTTAAATACATTCCATAAAACAGCAAGTCTACTGTGTTTGAACAGATAAGCAGAAGCATCCAGATAATCTTGAATGTAATTCCTTACTGTTTTTCATTTTACTAAAAAAGAAGCTTTTAAAGAAAGTTGTTAGTTTAGAAGAAATACTTAGAACCACTCTAAGTGCAGCAAACTTAGAGCCAAGACTAACTTCCAGTAATAAACACATCAGTAGTGCAGTTTTTATACTTTTCTCTACTGTGCGGTCTTGTAGCCATTGTCCTTTTGGACACCTCATCTGTGACACACCATGAAACTATAAAATAAATATGGGAACAGTACTGGAATGCTACCAGCAGTTACCAGAATCAAGAGAGGACAACTTCTGTTTTAGAGAGAATTTTCTTGCTTGCTTTAGCTGCATTGTTAACCATGAGTTTCTATCAGAGATATGAATCATTATAAATTTCAAAAGTATGTACATCTGAGGTTAGGCTGATTGTATAGACAGCTATTCAATTCCAATCACAGGCAGCAGGACAGCCAGCCTGCTACACTCCATTACAAACTGTGCACAGCGTGTGCTTACTGACTCCTCTTTGCCAGGATTTTTGAAATACTTCCTCCCAATTTCAAAGAACATTTAATGGAGTGGCAGAGGAAACAACCAAGAACTTTAAGCCAGAAGATTTTTCTACTATTTGGGGCTTTTTTCCACCCCCTTCTCCTTTCTTCCTCACAGAACATCTTCAACTGAACAGAAGAAATTTCAAAACACTTTTGTAAAGAAAAGGTACTGCTAAATATATTCTGATGCAGGTGTCCAGGTCCCTTACCTGGTCCTAGAAACTGGCACCCTCGTGCCCTGACAGCAGCCCAGAGATTGGCAGAAAGCTGCTGAGGATTTTGGTGCTGCAGGATGAGTTCTGTGACAGTTCTCTCTCCCAGCGACCGAGCTGCCCTCATGGCTCTGACCCGACCCTCCTCCTCCACCAGCTGACAATTCACCAGTGTCACAAGCTTCCTCTGCATGGGACGGCTCAGTGCACTCTGATTCAAGCTTGCAACACCTTCAGAGAAAGGGAGAAAAAGCAGTGCTTCTCATCAAATTCATCCAAGTGAGACAAAAAAAAGTCTGTTTAACAGTATATATATCTTTCTCTTGGACTTGGATACCAGTCACAGGTACCTTCCCTTCTTTTAGGCAGCTCTGTGTGATCCTTTATCAAAAAGAACTTTAATTAAAATCTTAAACTGACATCAAAGCCATCCTTTGGGGAAAGTTCAGCTTTAGTACAAAGTTAGCCCCAAGGCAGTATTATTAAATAGAGTATTTTGTAAACTTAAAAAACCACAAACAAGTGTCACAAGTGTGAATAAGCTTTAAGAGACACAAGGCAATTTTATTACAAAAATAAGAGTATTATCTCACTGACATTTACAATCAGTGCTGAAAAAACACAAAGCTGTTAAAAGCAAGCTACATCAAAATTCCACTATTCAGCAGAGACTCACCTTTTCCTCCACTTAATGGCTTTAAGTAGAGTGCCAAATCCTCAACACATTTCTTTGCTACTTCATAATGTTTGTTCTCTCCTACATTACTCAACTTTACTGTCTGATGATCAGGTACCTAAAAAAATGCAAGGGGGAGGAAGGGGGAGAGGAATTACGTACACCTGGCTGACCTCCCCGATGGTACCCACACCACCATTAATTACATAACACTGCAGATGTGCACTGCTCTGAGAGCAAGGAAACACAGGACCCACCCAGGGCAAGTACATGGCATAAGGAACAACAAAACGGGCCCAAGATGAGGATTAGGGTGATGAAAGATGGTTTTTGTTATTACTCAACACTTCAAAAACAGAAGTAGGGTAGAAAACAATAACCAACATCTAAAAGATGAAGAACACAAGATCTGAGGAGGTGATCGGTATACCAGATCGGCATGATTTACTACTGACACACAAAGGAAGCTATAGGACAAAATGAACTAGTGAGATTAAAATAAAGCGAAGTTAAAAAATCATTTAAGCACCATTTGGGCATGCTGAAATCTTCCAAGAGAAGCAGGAAACTTAACTTGGTGGAAAAAAACTTGAAGTAGAGTAACAAGGTCAGATAAGGAAAACGGAGGGAATGCTAGTCATAATAAATTTATTGTTTTAAATACATTGCAAAAAGTTAGGAAACCATGAAAATAAATGTTGTAAAATCAAGACAGTGATCTGACACATAAAAAAAATGAAAGGAACACGTGAACTTGAGAAACAAAACCACTCTAACAGTGTCATTACCAATAGCTGTGTCAAGGTGTGTGCAGGACATTAAAAAGTGAAGTAAATAACATCTTACTGCCTCCACCAAGGTGTTAGAGAGAGAGTAACATGAAAAAGCATATGAATCAGCATAAGGGGAACAGACTTATTTAGTCTCCATAAAGTGCAGTACTGATTATATAATCACTGTTTTGCCACTGCTACGAGACAGCGCAGGGAACATTCCTGGCCTGATTAGCCAGTGTCTGCAAACGCAACTGAAAAGCCATCATCAGGCATATTTGAAAAAAAAAAAATTGTATACACACACTTCTGGAACTTGGTTAAACAGCCACTTCCAAACATGTGACATTTAGGAACGAGATTTCTCAGAAGGCTAAGATGAACGAGTGCAGTCTGCAGGTTCACTCATTCTACTGACTGTTGGGACAGATAATTGTCTGTTTCCCAACGGGGATTTTTCTCCAGTCACAGTTCAAGAGCCTTTTAAAATCAGAATTCAGGCTACAATTAGAACACATTTTCATTTTATGAGAAATGGCCCTGAAATGGTGCAGTTGCTTTTAGAGTATGTATGGACTCCTACAGAGGCCACAGTTAAGCCTTACAATTTATTTGGGCTAAAAAGAGGAAGAAAGAGCAGCACACATACTGCAGCTGGCACACAGAAGGCAACAACACAAAGTGGCAAAACAAAGAGCTGCTTCAAGCATACCTGGGCTCCAACCAGCTGGAGGAGTGCAAAGTTCACAGGAAGCACATCGATGTCTGTGTTGATGGCAGTCTGGTCAAAAGGACATGCCTTGCGATGGAGCTTGTTCAGGCAGGTCTTGCACACGGTGTGAGAGCAACCTAAGCTGATGGGTTTGTGCACATTCTCATCAAATTCATTGTAGCAGATTGGGCAGGACAGAAATTCTGTCCACTGAGCTGCCTGCACGGGCATTGTGGAAGCTGGACACTTGTTTAGCAGGCTAGCAGACCATTATTTCACTGTACTATGTTTTGGCAGCTGTAAGTGAATAACAGAGTATTTAAAACATGCTTTCTGTCAATTTAAAATAATTTTTAATTAAAAAAACCCCCACAATTTCAATATCACAAAGAATAAAACCAAATCTTCATGCTGAAGTAGTCAAAACCCCCAACTCTGTGTTAGTTTAACAACTGTACCAAAAAAGGCTCATGAACTAAATTAATGCAGACTACCATAAGTTTAACTTACTCACAATAAATGGCATTAATTTATTTTTTTGGGGGGGTGTGATTTCAAATGTTTCAAATGTGATTTTCATTTGAAATTAAGTAGAACACCTTCCTTCTGCAGATCTTATTGAGACACCAAGCTAAACCGAACTTTGCTTTTTTAAAAACACATTTTCTCTTTCTGTAAAATACAAATCAACTAACAAATATCAAGAGACATAAGGAAGCACTAAAAACTGAGAGACAAGTTTTTAGTTTTATGATTCTCCTGTTACTTCCGCCATTTATTGCAAGAACTGGAGCACTCAGGGGAAGAAACTGCTGTGTGCAATTTTGCTTTTCATGTCTCTACCTTACATATAACTGTGTCCATGAACTCACAGCAAGAAAATCTTTGATGTATGTGACATCCAGGTATTTAGGACAAAATCTGTCATAAGGCAAGCAATAACTTCTGATGGCTTCCTTGTCTCTTGAAACATCTCTTTCGTGCAGCAGTACAAGTAAATTGTTTACATAAGTGTATTTCAAAGAAAATAATAGCTTTATGGGGATTGGTTTTGGATCTTATATAAGTCACATTCCTGAAAAAGGTACCCGGTCTAAGAAGCTCATCAAAAGCGCTCTCATCCACGCTTTCGTCATCACAATTTACATTGAGAGCTCCACCCCGGAGGGGACAGCCCCACCCTGGGCTGTGATGTGCCTCCGCGTTGGCTCTCTAGGCAACCAACAGACCAGTTGGGTCACTTCAAGGCTAAGAACAAGCTTGTTACAAATGCAAATACACAAATGCTTTAATTATATGTTTAGCATTCTATTTTTTTACTCTGATGATAGAAAAAAAGGTGATTGCTCTGAGGAAGCTGAGATCTGCCCTCTGTGTTCAAATTCAGAAACTCCTTACTGCAGTTTCATTGTTGGCTGTGCTACGGTTTAATTAATGCTAAAGTACCATTACAGACCATTGAAAGAATTACTAGAAGACCAAATAGACTCTTATCTGTGAATGTATTTCATGTTAATTATGACCATCTGTTTAGAAATCCTATTCAGTACTATGAACATTCAGTGCCCTTTAAGTAACAGGATACTTGTACAAGCTGTCCTTATCCAAGCGAGCTTTTCAATATTATGCAGCAATTTTTGCCTCAAATGAATTCCCATAGTAAAACACACCAAACTGGAAGTTGAACCTCCCAAAACCAAAGGTGCTGAGGTTACACTTGCAACATAAGGCAGAAAATGCCCATGTATTGGACAAACAGACTTTCCTCTGGCTTCTATGAAAGCACAATCAAAGTGCTCTAGCACGGATGAACAAAACCAGCCATCTTTACCATGCTATTGCTACACGTGTCTTTTAACCAAGGAAATTTAAAAACAAAACAAATAAGAAAAAAGCCAAACACTGACACAACAGGCCTAGAAAGATTTTTGATTCCTTTGTTAAGAATCCCACCATTTCCTTTAGCACATCTGCTCCCCTTCAGAAACAGCTGGACAGAGATGCACAGAACTGCAAAGCCTGTCTGTAAATACCTTCCTTAAAGCTTCTTGCAGCACTAGCAGAAACATTAAGATACCAACATCAACATCACTTCTGCCCTAGGGCTGATAGTGCTTTTTCACCTCTCTGACTGCAAGACACAGGTAACAGCACAAACCAGACCACTCTGGGAAGTATGTGACTGTCATGACTCACATGGGGAAAAGTTTAAGAGGCTGGTACACAGAGAACTCAACTGCTGGTATGTCACTAACGAGCTCCTAATAAACAGTCCCTATGTCCACACTGCTCATTAATTATCTCAGATACAGGGATCTCTGCTCTGAGACAATACCCTCATTTGGTTTCCACAGGTGCTTCAGAGACTTGCAAGAAACCACCTGTCTGTTTATGAGCTTTTAAAATACAGTTGTTTTCCTGACCAGCATAGAAATGAACACAACAGATTCTTCAAGTGTGCACCACCGATTTTTAAAGATCTCTCTCTGGGTGTTTAATCATCCCAAATGACAGATTCTACTAAGCATGTGTTGACCTTCAGATTTTTTGACAGGAAAAAAAAATCTAATTAAGCCAGCAAACAGCTGGGAAAAGCTCTTGACTCCCTAAACTTCAAGCAGCCATACAGGGAGGAATCTCCATACTTTATTGAGCCTGCCAGCTCTCCTGCCACTCTTGCACCCCAGTGTGTAGCAAAACAGTCTCAAATCTCCTAATTACCATGTCAACTCCTACAAAAAGCATAAGCCAAATGTTTAATAGATTCTTGCTCCTTGTCAGAAACAATGTATTTCAGGGATGTCCTCTGGAAGAACAAATGGCTCCTGCGCCCTAAACTGAGCAAACACAAGGAGAGCAAAATAAAATAAAGGTAAACCAGAACTCCTTTGGATTCTGTTTTTAACAGGCAGTACCCTCCACTAGAACAACTACCCTTGGCCTGATCATTCTGGCAGATGTGTTACCTATCTCTACACTACACAGGGCTCCTCTTCCCTGTCAAAGTAGAAGCACCCTGAAAAAAAATCCCAAAGAAATGTCTGACACAGAAACTAGCCAAACATTCAAGGAAGCAGTCAGCACAACACAGCAGCTGCTGCTTAAAAGATCATTACACAGTGAAGTTATAATCAGTTTTGTAGTACTACTACAAGAAGCAATACTTCAGATGACAAACTGGGAAACGTACAAGCCTAAATTCAGAAATTACATAATAATAAAAACCAGTACAGCTGAGTAATTTTGTGATTTTAAAACGCTCGTATCTTCCTGTTGCAGTAATGGCTGCAATGAATCAGAGTGACAATGAAAACAATGATAACTGACTGATTTTCTCATTTTAGACCAAAATATCTGATGAAATTGCAAGGTGGGGTGGAAGGGGAAATGGTTAAAACCTCAAAACCTTCCTCAAATAGCTGTACCACTTACAAATGATGGAAGTTGTAAGATTTACATGCCCTTAATAATCTTACTTTAAATTTTAGCTACCTAATCCCAAGCCATTCTCTGAAACTACTCTAAATCATTATGCTTACTCAATAACCTCTGGACATGATAAATATAATTAAACTCTGATTTCCTGAACAAACCAAGCTTTGTTCTGTTAGGCTGTTGCCAAAATGTAGACAGGCAAGTTTCACCCCTTAGCAAAGAAAAAGTTGAAGGCTTAAAACTCGGTTCCTCCACAGTGTAAATTCTGCTCGGCTCAGGCTGACTCCATCAGGTCTCTTGTGGGCCATGAGCAAAGACAAATAAGCAGAGCTTGGGTGAGAATGAGACATAGAATAATTCTGTCAGTGCTGAACAAAGGGAAGTCTTCTCTACAGATGAATGAAATGCTTGCAAAACTTGTGAAATTATATGGAATTTTCACAACTGAGGCTCAATTACAATCCTACTGTGGATTTAAGCCTAAATCTTAGAATTCAATTGATTTTTAATCACTAAATTAGAGTCCTTGATATTGACTTGCTCTTAATGTTGACTGCAGTATATGCTTTTTTAAAGTGATCTCCATTAAAGTTTTTCATTTATGCAGATTAATGGTTGGTTTGCCCTACAAGGAGGCAGCTTTTTCAAGCTTTCCTTCCTAAGTTATGTAGCCCCTGAAAGCATCCTGACTGGGTCAAAAACTGACACATAACATAATATAATTATCAGTATTAATGTGTTCTCTGGAAAGGCTAGAATCTTTTATTAATTTCTCTTCAACAGCCACCATCCATAGATCTAAAAAACTGGCTTCATTGAAGGCTTAGGGAAGGGCATCCCCGTAACAGCTTTGCATCATTTAGCAATGATGGCTTGAAATTAAAATAAATCCTCTTTACTGAGCAGACTTGCTTATTTCTACACTCCATAATATCTGTCACATGCAAATCCCTTTACATCATGTGAAAATTCTATATATGTAAAGTCTTTAATGACCATTAAATATAGTATTTCAACACAATTCCTTCACTGAACAGTAATGCTGTTCATGTTGCGAGTATCTGCAGCTCAATTCAAGTTCCAGAAAAGTCACCAATAGAAATCCTGGAGACATAAGAATCAGAGAAAATCTCAAGTGGGAAGGCACATCGTGTCCAACTCTGTTTCTTGCAGTATCTGGCACTACACCATGCGTCCAGGAGCATTGTCCACACATTCCTGGAGCTTTGGCAGACTTGGTGCCACAACCACTTCCCTGGGGAGGCTGTTCCAGTGCTTGGCCACCCTCTGGGGGAAGAGCCTTTTATCGATGTCCAACCTGAACTTCCCTGAGACCTTCACTCCATTTCCGTGTCCTAAACATAGACCTCAACATTTATGTGTACCCAGACTGCGTTTTGCCAAAACACCTACGAGATTCTCTTATTAACTGGTTAAAAAGCCAGAGCTTGAATCACCTCTGCCTCCTTAAATCATGTGGCTGAAGAGTAATTCCTATCAACAGGGGTACAATATAAATTTCCACCCAGTGACTGTCAAAGTTCACTCAATTCAGGGTTAGCTCCCCCCAAACTAACACCAGTGTATCCTCAGCAGTTCACACCTGCTCCTCCCTGCTCAACTCTTGCCACCACAAATCATGTTAGTAGATTTTAAAAGTCTCCTAAATACTTATGTAATGCCACCGTGGGTTTTCCTTTGTTTCATAGGTGTCCCTGAAAGGAGAGCCTGTCCTTGCCATCAGCCTGATACCAGCTCAGCTTCAGTAACAGTATTGACTTTTCAGGACCAACTGAAGGGCAAATAAATGAATTTTTTTTTTGCCACTCAAATCAGTTTAACTCTCTCCCAATGCAGAGAAAGAGAATCCATTTCTAAGCAGATCTACTTTGACACAGTTACTCCGAGAAGACATACATTGTAGAACTCCTAACTTTTTGGTAATATTTTCCCTGAATAAGGACTCCCATGTATGGTTTAGTTCTCCAGGCATTTTTTTTTTACATGACCTTCATGTTTAAACTATAATATTTTTTAGATGAGAAATTCTGTATTTTAATATTTTTATAAACAATTTTAATGAAATACCAATTCTGTTCTGAGATGTAGGCAAGAAAACATAGAGCTCCATCGAAGCTGGAAAGCCTTTCTAAAGGTTGTACAGAATGACTTAAGATGCCTGTGAACATATAATTTTTTCCTTTCCTTAGGGCTGTCCAGTGAGCAAGGAGAGACCCTGCACATTCATCCCCTTAAGGGTATATAAAATATCACCAAATGAAATGCAACATACTCCTAACAAGTGCTATCAGCTATTAACATCTGGATATTGTAAATATTTTATCTATTTTAAAGCAACAAATCCTTAGGTAAATGAGAACAACACTCAAGACCAGGAGTTCACTTTGGGATACCTAAAGCACTGACACTTGTATTTGTTAGAATTTAGTATTTTTGAGAGAAATGGCCACAACCTCAAAGAAAACAGAATTACAAGTTAATAAAAACACCTTTTCTTGGGGAAAGTTTTGCTTACAATGCAGGAACAAGAAAAAGTTCACTAAAAAGGCATGAAGATCTTGGGAAAGTGATTCACTACAAAAATTAAGACTTCAGTGTTTCATGGACTAATACCAGACACAGATGCTTCAATTTCTAGTATTTCCAGAGATGTTTAGGATAGACCAAAGGCCAAAGAATAGTATTTTGATTCAGAAGATTTACAGCTGTACTGGTTGCTTCTCATTTGAAATTAGATTTTTGTCTGCCATAACAGCAAATTTACACCCTCGTAATCCAAAGAACTGTTTTAAATTTTAGTTTCATTACTATAATGCAGCTACAATGACCATGAGGGAACAGCCGCAAGAGAAGCTACAGGAACTACAATTAAACCCAAACAAAATTCTAAGTTTGCATGGAAATTAAGCAGGCCTAGACAGAAATTCTCCTGGTTGCCTGTCTAATCTCTGTCATTATTTTCTCTCGTTTCAGATCCATGCCATTCCCCTCCGAACCCTGCATGAACTGAACACTCATCACTCTCCCACCACCCTGCTGCCCTTCCTGTGCTTTGTGCTGACTCCTGCACTTAACTGGAAACCCTCCGTGCACCTCGAGCATCAGCAGAACCGGGACACGCTTTTCCTGCTCAGTTGTGGTTTTTTTGTTTACGACACTAAAAACATGACACGGTGGGTGCAGTCCTAGGGCCTGTCTCCCACTACGACTCTCCTCCACCATTACCCTAACGCACAGCTCCACGAGTATTCCGGACTAGGAATATTCATGGCTCCGGTGCGATTCTCCCCGTGCCGGGAGGCACCTCATTGCGGCCTGCCCGGTGCCGCGGCTCCCCAAGGGGCTGCCGGGGAGGGGACCGGGAGCTCCTGCCTCCGTTCGTCGGTGCCAGGAACGCCGGGCGACCCCGCGAGTGCCCCCGCAGCTTCGCCCCGTCCGCAGGCCGCTGTCAGCCGCACCCGAGCCCGGCCCCGCTCCCGCACCAGGCTCGGCTGCCGCTCCAGGGCCCGGGCCCAGCTCCCGTTCCTGGGCCCGGCTCCCGCACCCGGGCCCAGCCCGGCTCCAGCTCCTGAGCCGGGCCCTGGCTTCCCGTTCCTGAGCCCGGCCCTGGCTTCCCGCTCCCGCACCCGTTGCCCGGCCCTGCTCCCGCCGTCATTTCGGAGCCGCCACCAAATGGCTGCCCGGGTCCCCGGGCCGGCCCCGCGGCCTGGCGGGGCCCGCCGGGCGCCGACACCCCTGCGGTCCCCGACGGGCCGCACTAGACGGGTTCTGCCCGACGCCGCTCCCGCCCGGCTCCCGCAGCGCTGGGAGGCAGAGGAAGGACCAGGGTGGGTGATGGGGGCTGATGGGGGGGGAAGGGGGGGGCGGGCGGGGCCCCGGCGGGTCAGCGCGTCCCCCGCGGCGGCCGCCCCCGCCCAGCCCGATTCGACACGTACGGTGCGGTCCGTACCTGCTGGGCGGGGGCGGCGGCCGGAGCGCGGTCGGGCGGTGCCGGCCTCACGCGCCATGGGGCGGGCGCGCGGCCCGGCGGAGGCAGCGGCGGGAGCCCCGGCGGCGCCGCCTCATCGCGCTGACAGCGGCACCGCCGCCACGCCCCGCGACGCCGGTCTCGCGAGACCCGCGCGCCGCCCGACGCACGTGACCGCGCGGAGGGCGGGCAGGCGGGAGGGAGGGAGTTACCATAGAGACGGTGGTGCAGATGCGCCGCCGCACGGGCCGCGCCACCAGGGGGAAGCTGGGACCATCGAGACGGCGTGACAGAGCGGCGGCCGGCGCCGACAGCGCCCCCTTGTGGGGCGCCTCAGCCACGGCCGCCTCAGCGGTTCCTCCGTGCGCAGTTCGCGTCTAGCGTCGATTATTTATTGTCGTTTTAAGTTTTAATCGGTTACTTTCGCCGCTAGTGTCGATTATTTACTGTCGTTCTAAATTGCAGTTGATGACTTTATTATTGCTGGCGCTGAGGAGGAAGAGGGCATTTGAAGCGCCCTCTGGCCCACGTCGGTTGTCTCGGAGCCGCCTCAGGCCGGCGGGGCCCGGTGCGGTGTGGGGAGCGCTCGCGCTGCTGCCCCACCACGGCAGCCCCCGGAGCAACACCCGGGAGCTACAAGCGCTTCTCCGGTCACGCAGAGATAACACAGCCTTAGCCAAGGTCACGGCGGTGCAGAGACTCCTGAGGGGGAAGAATTCATGGCACAAGCGGGTCAGACAGACCTCTCTGAAGGACAGAAAAACGCATTACTAAATGACCGCCACTAGAACACCGTGTTTTGTTTACAACATCTTGTTTACTCAACACAGCAAGCCAAAATACTAACTGTTAAGGTATGCACAGAATTATTAACTGTGATCAGAAAAAAGTAGATGTATTTCTGATGCAACGCCTTGTTTGCATTTCATTTATTTTGTTATGACAGGACATGGTTACATGTATGGACAGGGGAGAGGAAAAACCTCTAATGTGAACATGTGCACAAGACGAGGGTTTGTTCACAAAGCTTACTGAAACATTGCAGCCACTGGACAGAACATGCTGGTGGCCTGTCACACAACACAACTCCCTCTCATGTTTACATGCACGACCAAAATAACTCGGAACCTGCTCCCACAGAAGATACAGATCAACAGATCAGTCTGTTTCCCCTTTGGCACACAGAGAAGTGCTCATGAGGGAAATACCCACACATACACCTGATCGTGCCTGTAACAAGTAGTAACAGGAAAGTGCACGGTAGACATTGTACACAGCCAACCCCTCACGTAGCTGATCAATAAAACCCCAAATGGGCTGGTGCACTTACAGACACAGGGAAGGAAAGCGAACTGACATAAAAACTATTGTCTCAGATTTTAGAGCCAGCCAGATTCTGAAGCATTTGGGCCAGACTTCTGGACTCAGAGCAAGAACTTGGAACAGCACTTCTGAAACTCAAAGGAAAGAGTGATACAGACAGGAGTAAGAACTACTGCTTTTTGCTAGTTGTAAGTACCATTATCTCATATTAACAACTGAAATCATTCTTTATTCATATCATGTTAAGTGGAAGAAACATGTACCAGCCAAAGACAGACTGCATCACAGGGTGCTCGATGCTCATGATGAAACTAAAATGACCTTTGACAAAGCACAAACACACTCCTGAAAACACACATCATTACTGTGTTACCGTGTCACAGAACCAGGGTATGAGACCTCTAGGTCTAAGCCATTGCTAGTTAGACAGAAATGCCTGCTTTTCAAAATTAGCATTGAAACTGTGATTACCCAACAGCACACAGCTGAATTTCACACAAGTACATATAGCAAAGATCAGTAAAAAAATGAAGGCAAATGTTATGATGCAACTAACAGGACTAAACTTACCAAATACAGGTGCAAAACATTGGTATGACAGAAAAAAACCCCACCATTAGAAGAAAGAAGTTTATAAAAATTCAGAACTTGATAAAACTAAAAGCAAGTCCTTTTCATAGGACTATCCAGTTACAAATAAACTGCAAGGCAATACTGTTTGTTTCTTTCTCTTTTATGAACTCTCTGTTTGCAAGAGACAACTTGAAAGGTTCCTTGATTAGTTTTTGTTTGTTGTGTGTCCTTAAATGTCACAGACTTGAGTATGAAAACACACCTTCTTTCTGTTGGAAGATCTAGCAAATTTTGGGCAAGGAAGGAGACGATTTCACCATGAATGATCCAGGAACTGGATGGGAACAACTGACTTGCTGAATAAATAGAAATGCTCCCTTCCCTCAGCTGTTGTCACCAACACCATGGCTCAGGCTTCAGCTTATTGCAGTATCAGTAATAGTCTGAAAGTCAGCAGCGCCTGCCCTTGAAACAAGGAATATAAAACATTATTGGGAGACCAGGATATGCTCAATATAATAGAAGATAAGCATGAAATAAATTCCTGTATTTTGCAGTTTACTTTCAGCTAGGAAACACCTTTTTTTCACTGACAGCGATAGCAACCTTAACAGAGCAGGCAGGTTTCCTGCTCCAAGGCCTTGGTCTTGGATCACCAGCCACCTGTTGGTGCTTCTCTCCCTTAGATGGGGATCTGGAACTGGAATTGCATCTAGAATTTCACTAGCCATGAGCTTTTTGTGGAGTCTGACTCCACAACTGCCCAGCTATCAATCATAGTCTATTTTAACTTTCGTAATAGTGTTCAGGTTTGGCTTTTCGCTGCTGCTCCTCCCATGAACAGAAGTCAAATGCTTTTTAAGAGCAGACTTGTGTTTAAAGTCCATGTCGCAGCAGTGGCACTTGTAGGGCCTGTCCCCGCTGTGGATGTTGAGGTGATCCTGAAGCGTGCTCTTGGCTGTGAAGGTCTTCAAGCACACCATGCACTGGAAGGGCCGGATCCCCATGTGCCCCCGGATGTGCCTGTTGAGATTCTTTTTTTGTGTAAATGTTTTGCCACATTGCAAACACAGGAAGAGTTTGTGCATTTTCAGATGTCTGAGATAGTTCTCAAGGTGCAGAAAGCCCCTTGGACACTTTGGACACTGGTGTCGCCATGAGCTGCCAGAATCCTCCATGCTCTGGAACCCATTCACCCCACTAGAAGTTCCTTCTGGATTGTCACCAACAAAAGCCTGAAAGTGATTTCCTGACATTTCTGTATTCCTGCTTTCAACTGTAGAGTTTATCAAGGAGTGCTGAGTTTCTGGGAAATATAAATTTGTTTTAGACGAAGTGCAAGGCTGAGGAAAATGATCATTTTCTACATTTGCCACACTCATGGAATCCATTCTGAAGATACAGATTTCATCATCCTTGTACCCAATTTCCACTGTTGATATTTCTGGAGATTTTGTGTCATTCCTTTCCGATATCAAGCTCTGTGCTGCAGGGTGTGGGCCATCCGCATCCTCCTGTTTCACGGGGTATTCTTCGTTCTCTGGGCTGTCTTCAGAGATCTCGATTATTTCACAATCTTTTTCTAAAACCTCATCCCCGCTCCTTAGTTCAGCATCCGAGGAGTGGCACCCCTCAGCAGCCTGGGTACTGCTCTCCATAGAAGCGTCGATCTCCAAGTACTTAGACAAAGCCTCGGTGCACTTCTCCACAATGTGAACCATCTGCAGGTAACTCGCGGCCGTCAGGTACTTCAGCAGCTCCTTCTTCTTGACTTCCAGCGCGCCCGTGTAGCAGGACAGCAGCAGCTTCCTGCCCACCTCGGCGCTCTGCAGGATGGTGATCCGCACCTGCCTGGACTGGTTGAGCAGGAACTGATCCCGCATGAAGGTGGAGCAGGCGGCGAAGATCACCTTGTGTCCCTGGAACTCGGTGTCGTTGATGTAGATGGACACGTCGCAGAAGAGGTTCTGCTGCCGCAGGAGGTTCATTTTTTGCAGCACGGCATCGCCCTGCTGCTCGAACTGGAAGTGCAGCACCTCCGAGTCCGCCGCCATGGCGGGACCCGCGGGCACCGCCGGAGCGTCTCGCCGGGCGCAGCCCACCCCCGCCGCCGGCAGGACCCACTGTCCCGTGGCTCCCGGGCCGCCCGCCGCCGACCGCGATCCCGCTCCGCCCCGCTTCCCGGCCGCTCCCGCAGCCGGTGCCGCTCCGCCGCCGGTGCCGCAGCGCCCCGGAACCGCTTCCCCGCCCGCCCCTTCCGCCCGCCCGCCCCCGGTGCGCCGTGACCGCGGTGGAAATGAGAGGCGGCGGCAGACAGAGTTAGCAGCACGTTTATTAGAAGACTTGGCACTGCTACAGCGGCTGCCGCTGGGGGAAACCGCACCGGCACCGGGGCGCGCCTCGCCCACCGTTCGGTAGAGGTAGCGACGTGTCCGCCCCCGTAAGGCATCCCGGGGAGCGGCTACTGGGGCTCCTCCTCGCCATCAGCCGGGACGCGCCGGGGGAACGGCAACCGCCGCCCCGAACGCCGCCGGGACGAGTTGCTGGCTTCTTCACGGCCACGGGACATCGCCCGGCAGCCGCCGACCCGCCTGCTTTGGTTATGACACGTAGTGTAAGACTTTTGCCCAGTCAGTGAAGAGGTAGCTAATGCTCAGTCCATCGATTATACAATCTCAAAGGAAAGGTGTCCGTCCTGCCTTCTTACCAAGTTGGGAGGCACCACTATGTCCCCCTCTTTGTTTTTAAAAATTAACATGTAACGTGACTTTAGAGTTCTCTTAACAATTTCAGTTTGTATCACATTTTGATTCTCCCTCCTTACTTTTATTCCTCCCAGTGACTCCAAAACGATAATCACCCCCACACAATTAATTTCTACATTATTTCAACATAAGTTCAGCGGCAGCTAAGTTTTGCCAAAAAACTAGGGGAGAGAAAGACTGACACTTCAAATTCATCAGTTACTAACTTGAAAAACATGTCTTCTAAAAGAAAAATAAATTAAGGAAAGGCTCATCCCTGATCTATGCAGGAGGCTGTGCAGTTGCAGCATGTGCTGCAGGAACATGCACATGCTACACAAGCTACCATCACTCAGAGAAGTGGTGAGCCCAAACCTCTGGCAAACCTAAATTCTAAAAACTCCTTCTTCTATATAATATAAATAAATAAAATGCCAACATAAAAAAAAAAATCCTAATATACTGAGGAGTTATTAAAATACTTTTGTAATAGACTTCAGTTATTTTTAGGATATGCAGGAAGTTGTACAGCACATTAAGTTGTGAGACTATCCACTTACCAGCAAATGGTATTCTACACAGTAACACACAGATTATGATAACTGCCATAGTCCTCATCTGAATATGCAGCATCAGTAGCAACAACCAATGGATCTAATCTTTCACTACTTGGGACATTGCAATGAAGACAACATTTTACATACATGGACAATTACGTTCATCTTATTCTATAATTGAGCTGCCTCTGCATATTCCATTTATCATAATTCTCACTCCATTTTAATCTGTAATTCAGAGAAGCAGCATTAGCCAGATTTTGCTTTTCTAATACCTCTTCTATACTCTTCATTTGTCTTTCCATATAGGGGCAAATTTTAGATGAACTCTACACCAGTGCACTTTGCATCGGCGTATTGCCCTCAGAGCTCCAGCGTTTCTGGAGTCACACAGCCATCTCCTGCATAAATCTTTTGGTCTGCACCCTTTTGCCAGGCCAAAAGCACAGATATTAGTAAAAGTCACTTTTCATCCAACAGATGTGTCCATTTTCAGTGAAGAAAATCTTCTGCATTTCTGCTTTTTCCTATTTATTTGTGTCGTGCTCTTGCCAAACGACCACAGCAGCCTTTACTTGAGCAGCCCAGCAGTCTTGGCCTTCTCAGATGTCCAAAGCACCACAGCACAGGGTGGACTGAACTCCTATGTATTTTGACCAAATGATTTATTTTTGTTTCTTAGGAAACCCCTTGTCTCTTCGTATCAGCTTCAAGTCACCCACAGCTACTTCGACAAGCTGTATTCTCCTTACAGTAACATTACAGCTTCATGATTCCACAAAAACCAAAACTTTCCAGATAGACAAAACTTTCAGTACTGTCCATTTTGCTGCCACGTTTTCTAGCATTTGTGTAGTTTTATTCCTTTCTGTGGCAGAAAACCATTTTATCTTTGTGTCCATATTCATATTGCCTTGGATGGTTCACTAGTACCTTACAGCACGTTGACCTGGCTCTGCAAGCTCTTGTTCTCCACATCTATCTTCATTTTGACATAGCACTATAACTTACTTCCATTTAGTGAACAGTAGATTATCAAAATGTTTGAACAATACAGAAGATTCTGCCTGAAGACAGAATGCAAGTGTCAGATGCAACTGTCACGGTCAAATTTAGTTCAAAACAACTCTGAAAATGGGTGGCTTCAAGAGGAAAAACAGTTCTTCCCATGCAAACCTATCTTCTATCCCAGCAACCTGAACAATAATTTAAAAAGTTTCAAATAGTTAGACTTTAGGCCTAAATATATTTGCTACAGCTTGAAAGATGAATGCCCTGATGTAATTTCCATTGCTTACTTCATAGCTGTCCATGTAAGAGTTCATGTAACAGTCAAGTACAGTAGTTCAAGAACTCAATTGCAAAAACTGATTCACAGAATCACCTTCTTTTTCTACTTCAAAGTACGTGGATTTCTGAAAACGTTCTGCAACATTAACGTGTTTTAACGTCCATCACTGTAATGTCTGCGTAAGGAAATCCTGACTTCTACACACACACACAGAACTGAAGAGCAAGACCAACTTCTGATAATGACATACATAACACTTTTTGCTCTAACACACCTTTGGTCATACCTGTTTAACACTTAACCATACAATAGCAGCCTTTCACCCCCATCCCTCATTCAAACACACCAACAGTACTACGTTTAGGCAGGAAGCATAATCTCAGCCTCATGGCAAACCTTGTGGAAAAGAGCTGCATTGGAAGAAATCCTTATTCCAAACACAAACAGCAGTTCTCTGCCGAGGATCAGCCATTTGATTATTAGTCTATGCTACACTTCAGTGCTAAGAGTGCTCTTCTACTGGGAATGGTGTGCCTCAGATGAATTAAGCTTCTTTCAGCTTGACTGGGATGAGGATAATTCCACAGCACTTTTGAGAAGCAGTATGGTATAATCCCAGAATCCCAATTAACATGCCATTCCCGCTACATTTGATGTTTAAGGCGGTATATAAGAGGTATTGCTGAGTACAGTCAATAGCTGATATATTAACCTATAGAAATTGTGCTACCTATACCTCATCCTAGGATCTGTAAAACACTAATGGTCACTTCAAAAAAGTTCAAGAAATCAAAAAACTTTATGTTAAGTTCTCATAGCAGGTATTTTTGTTTAAAGTTAAGTGACATGTGGCCCTTATTAGACATCAAGAAGAGACACACAAGAACTAAGGGGGGAAAAAAGCAAAAAAACCAAAATCATGGAGTTGTTATACATTGCAGCTTTAAAAAGATTCTTTTCACAGTGTCAAAAAAGCAGTTTTTCTCCACTCCAGCTTTGCTCTAAACCCAACAGCTGTTGTGGTTTGTGATGCAAAACTTACGGAAGATGGAGGATAACTTTTAGCTTTGAAGTGTTTAGCTTGTCTCAGTACATGCACTGGTAAGCGCCCTTTAAAAATCCCAGGTATGCCAGCGTAAGAACAGGTCACCATTTGCACTCCAGGCACCAGCCTCTCACATTCCAGAGCTGCAATTTATCCTCAGTTTGAACAGCTCTATGCAATGATCAGCTAACCCTGCCAAATCATTTAGGGTT
This sequence comes from Cyanistes caeruleus, assembly GCF_971803275.1. NCBI lineage: Eukaryota > Metazoa > Chordata > Aves > Passeriformes > Paridae > Cyanistes > Cyanistes caeruleus. The sequence continues at coordinate 8,894,445 of NC_141720.1, forward strand.
TCATCTGTTCATAATGCATGTTGAGGTTAAAAACCCTGAGAGTTTTTAAGAGAGCACTGATTGGCAGCAAAAGTTTCTTGAAATAAGTTTAGAAAGGGCAAAAAAGTGACACAAAAATACTTCATTTCAACTGCAGGAGTCTAGGGGTAAGATAAGAGAAAGGTAATTTTAAGAGGTAAGTTTAAATTTAAGTATATGGAGTGTTTTCAGTTATCCAGTGCTTTTTAAAAAAAATTTCGGGTTATCTCACACACTTGTCCTCTTTGCTTTCCTCCATCTGCCCAGACACAGAGAGACCTCTAACTGCACAGCAGATGGTTTACTTGCAGCCCACAGCAACAGTATTTCAAAAGGTGTTAGTCTTGAGTCTCCTAATCAGAGAGAAATGAAACAATTAACCCCTTAATCCACAGTAGAGACATAGAGAGAAACCTGAAGGAGGATTGCTATTCACAGAAAATATCAAGTAAGACTAACAGTGATGGCTGAAGACCTGCCAGGTTTTGCAAGCTAACCACCTGTAGCCTTTCAGGGCACACCACTAGTTTGGGGAAGAAACCAAACCAACGGTTTGCTCCTCTCAGTCACAATCCCTACACAGGGCGAGTTGTAATTGCTTAATTGACGCAGGTACTATCGTTTCTTAAACTGAGCACAGCCTGAGGCAGCTTCCCTGCATCCAGTACCTGGCTGGCATCAGCCTGCTGACAGACCTTACTGTCTGTAGCAGCGCTACAAGTGAATGAATCGAAGTCCACCGTTATGTCTTGCACGTTTCTTTCATTGGCATTGTCAAAGCTATTTTTACCGTGCAGCTGTTTAAGGTGTTTCCTCAGAACGGGCTTATGCGCAAAGACCATGTCACAGTAGTTACACTTGTGGGGCTTGTCCCCACTGTGTAGGTTGAGGTGGTCCTGTAAAGAACATTTCTGAGAGAACGTTTTCCCACAGATCTTACATTGGAATGGTTTGATGCCTGCGTGCACTCTCATGTGCCGGTGGAGATTGCCCTTCTGAGTGAACGTCTTGCCACAGAGCAGACACATAAATAGTTTATGCATCTTTAAGTGGTTAGCATAGTTTTCCAGATGCCGAAATACTCTTGTGCACTTTGGGCACTGATGGTGCCACTGGAGGCCTTTGTCTATCCCTCGGTTGTTAGGCCCAAACATATCTTTAGAGGCCAGAATGATGTTATCACTGCCGGCATACGAAAGGGCATAGTTGTGGAGGTGATTTTGCTCTATTTCACTTGTTCTGTTCTCAACAGTGGAGTTGATAAGAAAGTGTTGAGGCTCTGAGGAATGCAGTGCAGTTTGTTCAGAAGAAATAAACTGATTCTGATCCTTCTTATTCCTAACTTCTGTTACCTCCCCAATGGACTCCACCTTGATGATCTGAATATCACTGTCCTCCATGTCCATGCTGTCTTCTGAAGGTTGAATACAAGGCGAGTCTTGCTGCAGAGAGTCATCGTCCCCCTGGTGTTCCTTCAGCTCAGAAGAGTCGCTTTGCTGTTCGCACTCTTTGCTCTCCAGCGGCTGCTTGGGTTTGATGAACTTCCACAGGGCCTGAGTGCACCGTTCCACGATGTGGCTCATCTGCAGAAAGCTTGCAGCAGTCAGGTAGTTCACTAGCTCCATTTCAGGGAACTCCAGAGTGCCACTGTAGCAGGAGAGAAGCAGCTGCCTCCCCACTTCCGAACTCTGCAGGATTGAGATTTTTACATCTCTGGAGTCGTTCAGTAAGAACTGATCTCTTAAAAAAGGAGAGCCAGCAGCAAAGACAATTTTGTGCCCGTGAACTTCAATATCATCTATATGGACCACAACATCACAAAATTTGTTTTCTTCCCTCAGTTTGTTCATTTTCTGTAACATTGAATCTCCATAGTTGTCAAACTTGAAATGAAGAATATCTGATCTTTCTGACATTTTGGCACACCTAAGGAAAAACAGCAGGAAAAAACCCAAACAATGAGTACATTTTATTTTCTAAAAGGCAGGTTAGAAAGATTTAAAGTAGTAATATAAAGTGGGTATTTATCAGCTGTTATGCTTTTTATCCTAAGTACACATTAAAGACCACTACAAGTAAAAGAAAATTCAAGTTTACACCTCACATTACAATAACTTTTACCTTTTTTTAATGTAATGAAGCCTGAATATTAAGAAGTGGTGCTATGACAGAAATTCTCCTGAAGCAATATCCTAAAGAGTTATGATGTAAAGGGAAACTGTATTTTTAGCAAGGTTTGGGGTTTGCAGCACCGGGTTTAATACATTAGATTGTCTGTCTAGTTTTTCTGCAGGAGTTGGTTTGCTGTGTGTTGTTTTGGCTTTTCCTAAGATTATAGAAAAAAATCTTCACAATGGCCTCCACTAGGCTCCCTGTTTTGAATATCTGGGGAATAAGGAAGCCTTGCCTCTTGTCTTGTTCTTTGGAAGATGACTTGTCTAGGAAGATTGTTCTTGTTTTGATTGGAATGAAGAACAGTAGATCTTTCCTAAATTAAGTACCATTCTTTTGTCGTTCAACAGTTGCTTTAACAATTTATAAGACTACACTGATTCTGGAAGAAACACTGCTCACACAATCTTGCCAGAGCACTGGGATTGCAGGAAGTGAAGAAATAACATAATAAAATGATGCAAGATTTGGTTAGATAAAATTACAAAACAAAGCAAAACTTACACCTCCCAACTATTACAAACACCACATAAAGCTCGAAAGGAAGCTTTGAAGTTCAGAGATAAAAGCAGATACTGCTCTTTTGGGTCATGAAATATCAGCTGGGTGTACACACAGGAATGGCATTGTGCCCAGTGAAATGAATGAACACACAAGACAACTGTTCGAAGAATATTTTTGGAAGCATCTGTCAATAATCAGGGTTTTTTCAGTTTGCAGCTCAGACAGCATTTGGAGCTACATGACCTCCTCATTGATCACACCCATCAAGTGTATCTTCCAGTGCATGGCATGCAAAAACTCAGGAAGGATTTCAGAAGACTTCAAAAACCAGGGACCAGGGAAAGTTTGGAAGCAGGGGGGCTTCGTTCTGCAGTACAATCGGTTCTGCTGAATCCGCAGAACCCAGTCTCAGTCACCACCAGTGCTGCCTGCCTGACCCTGTTTATAGGGCTGAAAATTTAAGAGGCAACATCCTTTGGCAAATATAAATGGCAGGAACAGATCATCCTGATACAACTTCAGTGAATTTTAGCCATTATCAAATAGTTTCTTTTTGTGTTTTCTCTGGATAGTGATGAGGGAAGTCCAGTTATGAGTTTGTTTTTTCCACTTTGGAAATTCCTACAGTATGAATGCAGTTAAAGCACCCACGCTAGACTCAGACTGTGCTATTAACCACAGCTATTCCAACCATTCAGCCTGTCTCTGGTGGACTACAAGAGCCACATCGTGAGAAGCTGTAGATCGAAAAGTTGTGACTTGCCTTGGTACACGCTCAGTTTCAACTACTACTGATGTCCAAGAGACAAGAGCATCAAATGAGCCCCAAACCCTCTCTCTCGGGAGGGGGGGCAGACCAGGGCAAGGTTCCGTCGGACATGCGGGGCTCCCAGCTGGAAGCACGTGCTTTCTCGGCCTTCACCGACCGTGGATCGCTCCGGCCCCTCACATCTACTTCCCGGGGTCCGGGAAAAGAATATTCCAGCACAGCTCAGCCGGGAGCCCTCGCAGCATCCCAAAACAATGTAAACGCGATGCCCTTTGCGAGAGCGGGGAAAGCCGCTGTCCGCGCCAGGCCCGGCCCCGCGGGAGGGAGGGAGGGAAGGGGCAGGTACCTGTAGCGTCGGGCCGCGTCCCCGCGCTGGCACCCGCGGCCGTTCCTGCCTCCGGCTAGGGACCTAGAGAGGGGAGGAGACCCGCCGTGAGCCGCCGCCCCGGCGCCGTGCCGGGCTCGGCCGCCCGCCGCGCCCCCCGGGCGGCCCCGCGCCCCGCCGCGCCCCCGGCCGGGCCGGGCCGCCCTCCGAGCGCGGCCCGCGGGGGCAGCGGGAGCCGCGGGCCGCTCCGCGCCGCGCTCCGGGGCCGCCGGTCGCGCCCCGCCGGCCCGCCGGGACCTACAGGCGCCACCGCAGCCCAGCACCGCGACTCGGAACCGCATTGTCCGCCCGCCGGAAGAGCCGCGCCCGGAAGGACCGGCGGGGCCGCCCCTCCGCCCGGTCACGTGGGGCAGCGGCGGCGGCGGCGGCGGCCCAGGCCCGGCACCGGGAGCGGCGGCGGCGGCCGGGGTAGGTGCGGCTCGCGCTGCCGCGGGGGCGCGTCCGCCCCGTCCCCGCTGCGCTCCCGCGGCGCTGCCCCGCCGCCGCTCCCTCCCGCTCTGCGGGAGCTGGGGCCGCCCTGCGCTCCGCTGCCGCCGGGTCCCTCCCTCGCCCCCGGGCCGTGTCTCCCACCCGCGCCGTGCCTCTCCGGCCCCTCTGCCCGCAAGGGCCGCGGCCTCGGCCGCAGCGGGGCCGTGAGACCGCTCCGGGTCCCGCAGGGCTGGGCCGAGCCTTGGGGCAGGCGAGGGGCGCCGGGCCGGGCCCGGCCCGTCCTCCCCAGCTGCAGGTGTAGGGGACAGGGACGATCCACCGGAGCCGTGGCAGTGTCCCCGGGACCCCGCCGAGCGCGTCCCGGAGCCGCCGGCTTTCCCCCCGCGTCCCGTCCCGGGCGGAGCGAGGCCGACGCGGAGGGACCGGTCGGGCACCCGCTTTCCCTCTCCGTGTCGCGGGGTGTCGGTCGTTGCCTGTCGCTTCCAGGTGGATCCTAAATTGGGGCATTTCGTTGCGTACAGACATCTTTATTTGGTTCATGTACCGTAACCTCGTTACGGTACATGAACCAAACCTTTGTGGGTTTTAACCTTGTTGTCAAGGAAGTGTTTCTTTCAGTTTAAATGTCCCCAGTAGATAATTTTTAAGGACTGGTTGTGTCAGTTGGGGGTGAAAATTAAGTATAAACAGATTGTGCTAAGTTGTTTTAAAAACACCAGCAAAAATTAAATGAAAATTGAACTGCTGCAAGTAAACTTGGTGGTTTATCTCTGTGTAGATCTGCCTGATCATTTTAGGGGAGAGGAGAAGTAGAAAAAGTATTCAGTAGAGGTTTGTAGAGGAGGCAGAGATCATGTGAGAAGTTTATAGAGGAAAAAGATTGTGTTTATTTCTTGAGTACAAGCTGGAGAACAGGTAAGGCATACAGGTATGGCTTGATCTGTATTCCAGATTTTGTTTTACTTACAGGTTTTGTTAAAGCCTAACTCAGTAGGGTTTCTGAGACTTTTGGCTACTTAGAAAACGTGTTATTACAGGAACTGCCTACTGCTGTTTGACTTGCAGAAATACTGTATTCTTTTTAAAGGCCTCTACTTAAAAGGTCAAGGACCTGAGCAAACTTATTTTTGTGTACACAGTAAACAAATTAACAAATGGAGCTTGGCATAGGGGTTTCCTTCCAATTTCCAGCCCCAAGTGCAGACAGTGTTTCGTAGCACACACCAAATGTAACTCCTTTTTTCTCAGTTCTTCCACAATGTATTTTTAAAGTGCTCTGGTTGTCTGGTGAGCGTAGCTCTCTGTTTGTGTTTGAATCCTAATGAGAGAGCAGCTCCAGCAGTACTTAGGGCATCATCCCCAGAGTTTGTTGAGCTGCTGGCTGCACTGCCTTCCTCCCAGCCTCCAGCTGGTGCTGTGTCCTGCCCATGCACAGCACAGAGATGGGGCTGGTGCTGGGGGAGCATTAGCTGCGGCGCATGGATGAACCAACTGTTCATAGTTAATTCATTCCAGCAGCATTCCTGTGCTGGGCTGGCTAAGGCAGTGTCAGCATTTCTTTTATAAACTGCAGTTTCCCAGGATGGGCTGCTTATTTCTGGGATGGGGAATTTACTGATTACAAGAGCCTAAAATTAGAGTTTTGTTCTCTGAGCAGATAGTTGAAATTCAGATTGAAAGCAAAATGATGTTGGCAATAGCTATCAACCTGTTAAGGATTGTTAACAAAGATTGCATTAGCTTAACTCTTGTGTTTTGTCTGATGCCTGGTTTTGCATACAGTGTCTCATGATTCACTCCTCTTCCCGATATCTGTGAGGAGAGGGGTGGAATTAGAGACACCATTATCTCCAAATAACAGTATCTTTTACCTTCTGGCTCTTGAAATTAGTGGGAACATCTGTGGCTGTCAACGTGTTGTAAAATGAACAGAAAAGTTAGATTTGTAGTTGTTATTCTTTATTAATTACTCTTTAGTCATCCTAAATCTGTATTTTCACATGCAGTATTCCTCTGGCTTTCCTGCTTCATTTTGAGTGCCAAGGACTTCTTGTTGCATTTAGGAGTATGTGTTGCACAGGGAAGGTGGGTAAAGAATAGACACGATTAAGCAGACTAATCATGTGATACATGAGATGAAAAAAGATTGCTAGTGATTGGTTGTATGCTGTTTGTTTTGTTGTTTTTTTTTCTCAGAGCTGTGATAAAATACAAGCATTGACCTGGAGCATTTTCCAGGCCTTTTTCAGGACTTGCAATGTATTTTGAAACAAGTGTGTGCTAGGTGAATTGTACAGGTAGAAAACCCCACAGCTGTCCAAGGCTGTAGGAGCTCAGTCTTACAGAATGCTGGGTTCTTTGTCAAAGCACAGCTCTGCAAAGTGCACTGTAAAGCCTCTGAACTCTGCCACAAATTCCACTGTTCACCCACACAAAGATGCTAATGATGAACACTCAGAAAGCAGAACTTTGTATCTTTAAATTGAACTATACTGGATTTGTTGTGAAGCTGTGTATAGAGCCAGAGGAATAGAAACAGAAAATACATTATATTTAGGCATTTCAGACACCTCAATGTCTTTTCTGTATGTCACCTTCTCATTTTCCATGTATTTTAGCACTGTACTTAGTAGTTTCATATTTTGTAGGATAGAGGATATAAGTTTGTTTTGCATACCAAGCTTTCTGACTTTGCTTTTTAAGGCAAATGAATTACTGTTCTTCAGTAATTTAGTTAATATTGCTATATTGTTCTTTATATGGTGCATTCTGCATCAGATATATTGGAACTTTGTGGAATTACTTTAGAAACTGCAGCTGAGGTACAAAAGCTAAGAAAGATATGAATGGGGGAAAAAAGTCTCTTTTCCTCTCTGGTTTGCATACCTGTTCTCAGTCTTATTCTCTTTTCTGCCCTGGAAACCCAGAACTTATTTTTGTGTTGTATTTCCCTGTAAATTCTGTGCTAAGGATTCTACATCTCCTGTTGACTCTCAGGTTGAAGAAGTTCATGCCTGAAATACTGATATTTTCATTCACCATCTGTTTTTTTGTGTGGTTATGGATGTTCTAAGCACCAGAAAATGGGTATTCCTTGGAAATGGAGTAAGACCAGCCATAGTTATGAGTACCTTGCTTCACGTGTTGCATGTGTCTCAAGGTGCCATTCAAACCTTAGCCTCTTGCAGTAATGTAAAATGGAAGACTTTCTGGTTTTCTTTTTTCTGTATGCTGTTTGCTTTAGGCTCTTTAAATTCATTCTGTCGGAACTTAGAAGGAAAACTTTGATCATGAGTTGCAGGTCAGGTGTCAAATACTTGGGAAAGGGAGGGAAAGTAAAAGAGAAATGTTTTGTAAGTATGTGTAACTAATTGGAACTTTTGGTAGGTTGGCTTTCCTGTTGTTTAAGATTTTAGCATGGTGAATGGGGTCTCTGCTGTTCCTCTGCACATTATCTTGAGAGTAAGGTGTAACAGCAGCGAAGGGGAATTTCCCAGATAACCAGAATTTTGAGTAAAATTGAAAGCAGTGACCAAAGAGCCAGCTGTGTTGTCTTTCTCATTTTGCAACTTTCTCCAATAGTTTGTTGTGTGAAGAGAGGCCAGAGCACCCATTTAATTACACAGAGGAGCAAGGAGAGAGGTTGGTAGACGTTTGCCTCTTCATATATGTTTTATCCAGACACTTTGTCTCCCTTGGAGGTGTAAAGACACCTTCAGGCACACACTACATTATTGGTGAAGCTTTGTGTCAGCAGCTAAACTGTGCTGAATTCAAAAGACTGTATTTTATTTATGCTGAAATAAACCAAAGCCTCTTTCCCTGTAAGGAATGAGACACTGGCTGGCTCAGGAACATCAGAACTTGAGCTTGTGCTTGGCTGAGGTCCTTGGGTCCTAAGCTGTGAGAGCAGAAAGCTTTGGGTCTGAGACCAGTTGCAGATGTTGCTAAAGAGCACTGTCACTGCTGCTGTTTGTTCTTGGGGCTTGATTCCAGAGCAGTCCTAAGCCACATGTAATTGCTCTGCTGGTCTTTGATGTGTACCCTTCTAGGCTGGCCCTTACTTTAATGGGGTGGTGATTCTGCCACTGTGAGCTTTCTGATTCGGGTAAAATGATCCATGTGGTAACCTGTATTGAACAAAGTGATAGCAAGGAATGGAAAAAATTGCATCCATGCTAAGCAAAGTGTGAGGATATAGAAATTTTGGTTAACTTCAGGCAGTATTTTAATATTTGAAGACTACTTTTGCACCTCGAGTGTTTGAGCATTAATCCAACATACCTCTGCGGCTGATTCCAGCACAGTTGGGTATCTGAGCTTTGCTTGCTGCTACATCAAAAGCTTCTCTCAGTTGCCTGCTCCACAGTCCCCTTTGCTGTGCTCTCCTATCTTAGATAATTTCATGAGACTTCTGCTCACTGTTAGACTGGCAAAGCTGGGCTGATTGGGATGTCCTGGTGTTGCAATTCTGTGTTGTGACACTGCTGTGGGGTTAGGCTGGGCTGACTGTGTCCCGGGTTCCGCATGGGGTTTGTTTACACCACGCTACACCAGACACGGAGCGTGGAAAAGCACGAGAAGCTTGTTATTGAATTGAAGGTAATGCTGGGGAAAGGCGTTGGATTGAAACACTTGGGAAATAGGAGAAATTAGCACTTCAAGACAGACATACTATACCAAAATAAAGTGCTAAATTGATCCTTGCCTGGATGATCTTTACAGCTGCTTGTGATCAAAGCCTGCTCTTCTACTCCTGCTGTCAGTGTGGGAGATGAATTTGCTCTGTTTGAATGAAAACAGTAAAGCCAAAGGGGTATTTAGTGTTTGATGCTTATTTTTAGTGTGTGTTTCAAGATCTTTGATTTAGGTATTTTCAGAGATCTGTGTGTTATATAGATGGTGCAATATGGAACTGTTATAGAAATGTTTTAATATGAATTTTTAAGACAAAAGCATCTTTAAAAATAAGAACTCTGCCCTACCTTTAAGATACATGTGAGTAACACCAGATAGATACATACAGTGTGTAGAACTTCTGAAAATGTTTACAGCATTTTATCAGCCAGTAATTCCCACTGAAAGTCAGTGGGTCTTAAAAAGGTATTGAAAAGGATATCCAAGTACTACACATGATTTTGAAAATTAAATCAAATAACCACAGGTGTGCTGTCATTCATGAACAAACCATGTCCATTCTTCCTCTTACATTCTGCTTCAGTTGTTCTCTGAAACACGTTCCAGGATCATGAAGTGACTTGGTTGGTAATTGGTTAGAAGTTGTCCTCCTGGCAGACTTTATGTTGTATTGGTGGCAGTGGGGAGGGCACTGATAGGAATCAAAGCAGGCTTTGCTATTTTTGGTGCATTGTTCCTGGTTCTTGCAGGAATGCTATGAGCTCTGCCTGTGGCTGTGCCAGGTCTTCGTTGTTTGGCTGCGCCGTTGGAAACCAGGTTGGGATGGTGCTTCCAGATTGGAAGGCAGAACTGGAGGCTGAAAACAAATTTGAGTTTGGTTATGCTTGGGAGTTTGTAAAGACCCGAGCCATTGAGATAAGGGTATATTTGGATTTCTGGGAAATTTAATCACCCATTTTTATCACGGCAGTCTGTTTTGAGCCATGGATTCTGGGAATCTGTGCTGTAGAGTTCAAGGTGTGCAGCTGAACTTCACCTTTTGTTCCTTTCTTCAAATGCCTCTCAGTGCCAGTTCCAGCTTTTTAAAATCCTCTGTTGGCTCTGCTTCTCAGTACTGATCCAGCCTACGCTGTTCTTCCTGCTTCTTGGAAGTCTTTGCTTTTATTGCTCCTTATAGTACAGAAGATTCAGCATAGATTCATAAAGTGCTCTGTGTCCCAAGGTTTCAGAGCAAAATATCAAGAGTTAGGTCAAACTCTTGTTTGGGGGAAAAGAATGTGACTGCAGCATGCAGTGAGTTCTGATAGGTATGAGTAATTTTTGCATGAACATAGTTGAAGGCAGGTATTAACTGAAGGAAGCAAATGGACTTTATTGTGCTGGCCTTAATTGTCAGCAAGTGCAGTGTATGTTCCAGGGCCATGTTTTGTGTGGTGTGTAGAAAGTGGTGACTGACATAACCATGAAATACTGCACAGAGTTTTATTAACTTCCCTTTTGTGAGCTGTGGAAACCAGTACTGTAATAGCATGTGCTGCTTAGCAAAATGAAGCCAGGACTTTGAGTGTGCACTGAGAGAGGAGTTGGAGCTTGGTTGTGCTGTCAGATGAGTTAGTTTTTATAATTAGTCAGCAGGTTTCTGAAAAGAAACATTTGAGGATTTTAGCATGAAGTTTTATATAAGTATTTTTATGATTTTTTTGTTTTTCAGGAGTTTATAACATATTTAATCTCATTCATGAATCGAACTTCCTTTTTAAGTCATGGATGACAAGGCTTCTGTTGGAAAAATCAGTGTCTCTTCAGACTCGGTATCCACTCTTAACAGTGAAGATTTTGTCTTGGTTTCCAGGCAAGGGGATGAAACACCATCTACAAATAATGGTAGTGATGATGAAAAAACAGGACTGAAGGTAAGAACCAATAACCTGAGTTTGTTCCCTGTTCTTCTAAACCAAACTAACCGTAGAGAGCTTAAAGAGGGACTTCTTTATTGTGGAAAACTTGACAGAAGAGAGAACTTATTCAAGAACCAGTTTTGTCAGTAATTTCTTCACTGCTGACGTCAGAGGTGGTAATTAGGTTTTGAGTAAGAGCTCTCTCCATCACTAGCTGTGGGTTTTATCCCACTTTCCAGAATCCTTCCTGAGGTGCTTAGGATGAAACAGACTGATTGTCAAGAACTTGGAACTGTGATTTTATCACAGCTTTCAGGTGGAAAGCAATATTAACATATATGGATTTGACCGTATCTGTTAATTCAAAGATACGTTGAAGTTTTCCCCAATGTGAAATGTTCTCTTTAAGAAACATAGAAGAGTAGTTGTAACTAACAACTTGGCATGAATCAGAGAACAGAGCTCTGTGTGAAAGGCCTGTGAGAGCTGGAGGGGCACTGACATCTTCTCACTTGTAAAAGTGCTGTTCTGAAAAGAGACCCTTGTCACCCTATACTTTTTTTTTTTTTTTTTTGCTACTTAAAGCAACTTTCATCCCAATTTGTATTTCAGCAGTTTTTAAGGAAAGTGGCACAAGGTAATCACTCCAAATTCCATCACCTTAATGTGTTGAAAACTGGATCTTCCCTAGAGTGAGTAGAGTTAGTGTGTTCTTTATGGGATATGGAAAGATATATTCCACCATTGGAAGGAACTGATGTCTGTCTACAGCTGTATCTATGTCTTTAAAGATGATAAGAAACCCTGTGTTCTGCCTGTTGGACTGGGTGCTCCTCTTTTCCTTTGCAGTAGTTGTAACAGAGACTTTATTGAACATTTCTTGATGCTTTTCCTCATCTTGCTTTTACCTCCCAACTGCTTTGTTTGTTTGTTTTCCTTGTGTTCCTTTGAGTCCTGGGCAAGACATGCTGTTATAGTGGCCCTTTTCTTTTACACAAGACTTCAAATAAATTCTGTCAGTTAAGGGTCTCAAGACTGATCTTTTGCTTAATCTGACAAAAAAGTTCACATGTTTTATGGTTGTTGCAGAAGATGTCACTTTGCATCATAGAATAAAAAACATGAACATTTCTTGAGCACGGAGCCTGGTGGTCTGTGAAGCCTGCTGAAAGGCTGTAGCCTCATGCTTGTCTTTCTCAATGCTGCAAATACCATCAGCATCAAGATCAGTATCAGCATCAATACTTAGGAAATTCAGAGTAGCCTCACAGTGGTGCTTCTGTGGCAGTGTCTGTAATCAGCTCCTGAAGCATCGTTTGAGATCCCAGGAGACAGACACTGTCAACCGGATTCTGTTCCATCTTGTTATTCCCAAAGAAAATTTGGAAGCATGAAATGCCATAGTCTGCAACACTTCTTGCTCCACATGAGAGCTGTTTGTATCACTGTTTGCTTCCAAAGTGGTTTATGAAATGCTGGCTCCAGGTGTGCTTTTCTCTTGATGAGGAAGGAAGAACACAAGCTCTGCTGCCTCCTGATCATCTGTTGTAAAATAAAGTTACACTGTTCTCTGATTTGGCACTGAATGCCACAGAGCTTTGCAGGTCTTAAGCTTCATTATGAATTTGGTGCCAGGACTGAGCACAAGCCTTGAACAAAGTGATTTACCTTGAGCTTTTCAGTATTTCAGCATGGAGAGCATGTGCTGTTGGTTATTGGCTGCAATCTGAGTGATTAATGGGAATTTTCTACCTTAAACAAGCACTCTACATTGCAATCTAAATTCTCCATAGAGGGACCTTCCTGTTAACCTCCTTCCTTCTGCTTAAGGAGAAAACTTTTAGCTGAGGAAATGGGAAGACTTGCTAGCTGTTCTTAGGGAAAAAAAAAATAAATTGGTATTTTGGTATTGTTCTACAAGAAAAGAGACATTCTGCCATAGCCTATGGCTTTGTTCTTGGTATTTCTTTTTCCTCAGTTTGCAAGTAGCCATTCAGTTGCCAGTGAAGTGGAGTAGTGGAAGTTGTCAGAGGTGTGTTAAATGTTGTCACAGTGATATCTGAAAGTGTTTCAGTAGTTCATGAAAAATTAATGTTAACAGTAAGTGTGAGAGCTGAGGTTATGTATTTCATAGGAACAAATGAGATTTTTTTCAGGCAGAAGCAATTGCTTTGGTACTTATAACTAAGTTAATTTGTATGTGTCAAACTCCATTTTTTTTTTTAATGTGGCCTCTAAGAAAAGCAAAAACTGAGTTCAGGTTTTTGTTTGAGCAGGTGTCTCTTTCTGGTGTTCTCTCTTTTTAGAAAAGCAGTTAGAGCATATTTTATTTGCTAATGAGCACACTCTGAGGATGGTGCTGGAGGTTCAGGTTTGTGTTTGCTGAATGTGACAAGCTCTGAGATTTGTACATCAGGCCTAAGGCTCTTGTTTCAAATTTGCTGATAATTCTATAGGTCTAAGTAATAGTGCTATGGCTTGAGTTAATGTAAGTTTTTGTTTGGCACTTCTTTTCTTCTTCAAGTCCAGACAGAGAAATATTTCTTTTCAATATAGTTAGGAACCATATTTTTCTTCAGTCGGTCGTAATTCATAAATGCATTTTTGATTTTGTCAGTGCTGAAATACTTGGTTCAGTTTAAAAAGGGGTTGTCAGTGAATGTTTTCCAGAAATACAATTTGCCAGCTGTCTCTGCTTTCCAGTATTGTTCCTGTATCTGCTTTTGCCCACTGGCAGTGGGACTGGAAATCTGGATTTAGGAGAGCTTTGCTCCTGGAGCCCAGTGCAGTTCTGAGCTCCCCGGCACAGCGAGACCTCTCCCAGCAGAGGCCAGCAGCACATGCATCAGGAGAAGGGAATAAATCACAGTTCTGATCAATCCCCTGGTGTGCTAAAGGAAGTTTGCTACCTCCTAGTTAAAGGTTAAGTAAAATCAGTTTTGAGTTTTGTGAGAAGTGGAGAAAACCCTGATTAGGGCAATGGTTTCTTTGCCCAGCCTCAAGCATTTATCAGGTGCCCGTGTTTGTTGTTCCCTTGTGCCCTTGGCTCTGCCCCGCGCTGTCAGGCTGGCTCTGGTTTTGGGGCTGCAGTGGGGATTCAGGCACATTTACACCTTCCTTCCCATGATGTGGGGAATTGGTATTCTTGTGTAAGAAACTGGTGGACACGAAGTTAACCTTGGCTTGTGTTTTAGGCCTCGGTTTGCTTGCAGCTGCTGTGTTGATTTTTGGGGCTATGAGAACAACAGGACTCCTCTAGTCCAGAAGTGTGGTTACTGTGCCTTTTAAAATTCTTTTGAAGTCTGGGCTGAGAAGGAAAGCTTTCTTGAGAAATTAGTTTAAATTCCTTTTTAAATGGGGTTTTGATGATGATGTTTTAGAATATCTATGAGATGGATTTTTTTATTTTTACATGCTTGTTTTCTGTAAACAACTTGAGTTTGTGTTTTACCTGTCACAACTGTTTTTGGGAGATTTTATTTTCAAGATCATGTTTTATAGATGTAACATCTAAATATGTTATTCATACTGATTGTTTTACCAGAGTAAAACAATGATCACCATTCAGATTTTTTGCCTTTTAATCTTGATAGAGTATTTTTTATGTGCCTTTTACATTAATGCCATTACAACTTGTAGTTCTCACTGGATATGAATTTTTCACCTTCCTTTCCCTAACCAAAGTCTGTTGACTGTGAGATCAGTTTTTTACCAGAATGAATTTTAACTTCAGGTTTCACAGAAAACAGGTTCTGTAAACTAGAAGTTACTCTAGGTTTTTTTAATACATAGCCTTTAAAGGGGCTGACATGACACTATCATTAATTAATTCTATTTTGTTGCAAAATATAAACTCCATACAGTAAAGGAACATGGTGCATCTTCCATCATCATCATCATCACCTTTCTGATGAATGCCTGCAAAGACCTGAATAATAAATTTAATGCTTGAAAGCCTTCTGCCTTTGATAACCCCATGCTTGTGCTAGATTTTTCCACAATGAATCACGTGAAAGAATATTAAAATTGTTGGGAGGAAAATGGAAATCTGTGGATTTCTGTAACTAGTTGCAGGTTACAGATGCCTCCCTCTGTGGGTGTGCAGCTGAGTAAGGCAGTTAGCCTGTCTTGCTCCTGGCAGGTATCGCAGCACAGGAGTGTATTTTAATCTGTACAAAAAGTGACATTCTGAATCAATTTCGAGAGCATAAATGTCTCCTGTTGTTGTTTAGATTCTGTAGCAAAACAATCACTAGGTTTTTAGTTTTTGGAATAGTTGGATAATTTGGCTTTTATTAGCTGGCCTTTAGCATCTCAAGTGAGTGAGTTTACAGAAAGGTAAGAATATGGAAGTGCTCCTCGGGTTGAATTTTGGTGTCAGAAGGAATAACCAGCCACAGCTGAATTGTTAGAAGCAAGTACCTTTTGCTGGTGGCATCTGGTCAATACTTGGTAAACTCGGCCACTTCCCTATTAATTGCAGAGGAATGGACAAAGAGTTTCCTTAGAAGCGGTATCTGAGAGTTTCCTGAAATGAATGCTTTCTCTCCCTTTCCACTTCAGGACCTCATTTCACACTGTTCAGGTGGCTTCATGCTTTCATGTTGACTTCAGTGAGCTCAAAGTCAGGCTGCAGCTGAGCATTAGGAAACAAAGCACTGCTGTTACTTCTCAGCATGATGGCATAATCTTGTTCCAGGTGCTTCTCTTCCTGTGAAACCTTGCTGTCTTGCCCATGAACCATGTAACATATTTAATTATATTTATCCTTTCTGGTACTAATCTGAGAATTGTTATAGCCCATACTGTGGGGCATCTGTAGGTTTCTCTGCCAAAGGTAGTCTTTGTGGTTGGTGATTAAAGACTAGTTTGAAAGTAATCTCCTTGCTTTTCCTAGTGTAGAAAATTCCTGCTTTGAGCTTGTAGATTTGTTAGAGCAGGGAGGATATAATCCATGCTGGTGAGTGTTTGCACCCTGCAGTTTGTGTTTATGGTTGTAAGTGGGTTAAATTTGTTGACTGCTGCTTTGGCTGGTAAATAAAAAGCCGTATGAATGACCCTGTGCCTGAGGCGTTTTTTTTCGTTGTTTGAACAATCTTTTTTTCTTTTTTGTGTCCCAACTCTGTGGCTCTCAGATTGTGGGGAATGGAAGCGAACAGCAGCTGCAGCGGGAGCTCGAAGACGTGCTGATGGATCCACCCATGGAAGATCAGTCCAGTGAGAGGGACCATGGAGAAGAAGTCAGAACTGACGGAGATGGGGAAGAACCTGTTGTCCTTGAAGCATCAGCATCTTCTACCATTAACCCAGTGTCAGTGGCAGGACTCCAGAAACCAGAAATGAGCTTGCCAGTGAAACCATCCCAAGGAGGTTAGAAAAAAAGGGGGGAAATACCTGGTAGTATCATATGAACTTGTTTTTTGTGGGGAAAGTGAAGAGAATTTAGGTACAGGTATGGCCACTGGCCTTCCCCTGTGTCTCACATTATAATCACTTGGTGCAGTAAATTTCAGGTTATGTATGTGATGCAAGAGTAAGTATCTGCTGAACTGGCCTGTCTTATGAAAACACTGCTATGCCAGCCCTGAGATGTGTGCACAAATATGAAGGTTACTTGCCTGGCTGTATAAAATATAAATACAGGTCTTTCCTATAGTGTTTTGACCTGGCCTGACTTTTCTGTTCTTACCCTCTTTGGTCTCCTATTCAGGGGGGAGTCAGTGTCTGACACTGACTTGGTGTCTTGCCTTGTTTTTCACGTTCCCCCTCGTGTCATGCCCTAGACTGTGAGGATTTGAGCCCGTTCACGCCCGTGACAGACGAGGACAGCGTGGTGTTCAGCAAGCTGACCTACCTGGGCTGTGCCTCGGTGAACGCCCCGCGCAGCGAGGTGGAGGCGCTGCGCATGATGTCCATCCTGCGCGGCCAGTGCCAGATCTCCCTGGACGTCACCCTGTCGGTGCCCAACGTCTCTGAAGGGACTGTGAGGTACAGGGCTCGCTGCTCTGGGGCTGTGCATTCATCTTGACTCCTTTGGAAAGCAAACAGGCTGATGGTTTACCTGGCAGGAGACTTGAGCAGCTTGGATTTTCTTTAGTGGGAGAAGGGGGTTTTATAGATATCTGGGAAAAGGCATCCTTTGAATTTGTTTACCAAACACTCTGCCAAGAAGTACTGTGGTGATCCAAGCTGTCTCCAAAGCCATAGTGAGACTGGTTAGTGATGAACACTTGGAGAGTGTTGTAGAAAGTGTGTGGAAAGTGTTGTAGCCTGGAAAGTAGTTTGTAGAGCTAGAAAATGTTTGATACATGAGGCTTAACAGAGGTGGGTCTGTCTACTAAATATTAGTGTAACTTTCTGAACACTAATCCCTGAAAACCATGGGGAGGTTATTGATGGAAATGTCTGCACATTCTACTTTTTTGTGCTGTTCAATTTAAACACCATTATTGTTGTCGTGCTTTGCAGTAAATGACAGGGGCTAGTTTTTGTGGTGTACTTTCTCTAGGGTGTGTGAAATCGTCAAAGCTTGCAAGTTATGTCTGGCTGAAATAATTCTTCTGAAGGTGCAAGCTTGCTTTTTTTTTTTTTCCCCTCTCTCTATTTTAACAGACTTTTAGATCCTCAGACAAACACAGAAATAGCAAATTATCCAATCTATAAAATCCTTTTCTGTGTACGAGGGCACGATGGAACCCCTGAAAGTGATTGCTTTGCTTTCACTGAAAGCCACTACAATGCAGAACTCTTCAGGATTCATGTCTTCCGATGTGAAATCCAAGAGGCTGTAAGTGCAAGCTTTTTGTCAAATGATAATTATGTACATGTAAATGTTATTACTGAAATTTAAGTGAAGTTTTTCAGGCATTTTAAAAGTAATGTAATTCATCCATCAACAAACCTTAGTTATGGGATAAGAATGCACAGTTAACAGTTTATCCTAAGAAGCATAGAAAACCAGTTAATTATATGCTAAAGCTGAATTATTTTTGTACAATTTGTTGTGAATTAGTGAAAATCCAGGTAGGTTTCAGCTGATGTTTGTGCACTCTGGCTGCAGGTGAGCCGAATCCTTTACAGCTTTGCCACTGCCTTCCGGCGCTCTGCCAAACAGACCCCGCTCTCTGCCACTGCCACGCCCCAGACTCCAGACAGTGACATCTTCACCTTCTCCGTGTCCCTGGAAATCAAAGAAGATGATGGGAAAGGTTATTTCAGGTAGAGATTGTTCTTTTGTGCACAGTATGGTTCTGTTGGAAAGTGAATGAAGAGAGAGTGTGAGGCTGAGGTGGTCCTGAACTCCCATTTTGAAGGTTTTCTATTCTAGTTTAAATGAATCCCAGCCATAATTTTTTTTGGGAAATAATACAGTGATAACCCTCTGGACTAGGTAATCTTTGTCATTGAACTGAACATTGGTGCTATCTGCAATGTGCTTTTTCTGTTTAGTTTTTTTCCTATTGTCTTTAAGTCCTCTGCAATGCCTTTTAAGTTGTGCTCAGCAAAATTGCTGCTGAAGCTGAAAGTGCATCATTGTCACCGTGCTATTGGGAATATTGATGCTGAGACTTCAGTGTGTGATTGGCACTGAAGTGTAGTTTTATGTTTTCCCCCTCTTTTTGCAGCGTTTAGAAGGGCTTCTTCAATGAAAATAGAAGGGAAATAGTCTGAGGGTTGGTCACTCCTTGGCTTGTTAGTGTCATGTGCCCCAGCAGCCACATCCCTTGTGAAAGCAAGCAATATGCGGTTCCTTATGGGTAATACTGTATGTTACATGGGGAATCAATATTTAGAAACTGTTGAAATTAGCTCACAATACTGACCCCCACAGTACAAGTCCCCCGTTTTTATTTTGTAAACTGTGTCCTTGGTTTCCACCTAAACCAGTTGCCATTTCTATCATGCTGCTGATCACAGCATGCAAGGAAGAAAGATTTTGAGTGCTTTGGTGTAAGGAACTACACCAGTGTCTGATGCTGGGTTTGGTATATGCAAGGAATGCAGATAAATGATCCCCTGAGATTTATTTTTCCTTTCCTTTTGAATAACAGTGCAGTTCCCAAAGACAAGGACAGACAGTGCTTCAAACTCCGCCAAGGGATTGATAAGAAGATAGTGATTTATGTGCAACAGACAACGAATAAAGAACTTGCTATTGAAAGGTAATGTCATCAGTTATTTTGTGGATACTCCATTTGTGTGATTTAGTGCCACACTTCTCCTGAGTGTGGTAAACCAGGGGATGAAGTGGAACTTACCTGTGTGGGCCAGAAGTCCTTGTGAAAAGGCCAAAATGAAATCATAAAAGAGGTCCTTGTGTTTCATCCTTGTCTCTACTGAAGGGTAAATTGATGCAAATATGTCTAAAAAAACAAAAAAAAAAGCCACCAAAGGAAGGGCAGAAGACTGCAGGCCAAACGTTGTTGTGGTATAAGGAATCCCTTGTTAGCAGTGACTTCATCACACTGTTCTTTAAAATGAAGGTAATGGAGCGATTTCCAGGCTGCTGTAAACAGGGTAAAACCATATTGTAAATATGCTTCTGAAATCTTGCTCGACATTTTTGATGGTGGCTTGACATCAGTTTGCTGGACATGCTTGATGCTGCTTTCAAATGTCAAGGTTTGCTGATGTTTGTCAGTGGATTCATGGGCTGTTTGTGGTGTATGACAGCACATACTTGGATAAGAAATGTTAATGGCTTGTTTGTGAGCATGTCTAATTTCTGCAGTTATATTTTTTTGCTTGGCTTTGCAGATGTTTTGGCCTTCTCCTTAGCCGTGGGAAGGACGTTCGGAGTGGTGACATGCACCTTTTGGATTTGGTAAGGAGCTTTCCTAACAAAATGCAGTTAGAATTTTGGTTATGATTGTGCATGATCTCAGGATGGACAGAGAACACTTCTGCAGTTGTTGATGGGAACTGATGTAGGTTCTACTGTTGAGGGGGAGGCTCTGGGCAGTTGAGTCAAATCCCTCCCTGCCTCTGCTGCTCAGTTAGAACATGGACCTGGTGCTTGGTCAAGGGATTTGCCCAGTTTTAGTCAGTCATGACTATTCTCATTCAGGGGCCTGAAATAAGAAACATGGAACCTTATTTAGGTTGATATGCTGAATATTAAAGTGCTATGCTTTGAATGTGGAAAGTTTTACCGCATAGTTATCAGTGTGAGAATTGAGGCCTGAGAGGCTTCAAATATAACACTGAGAACTAGTGGGTGCTTTGTTCTTATGACTCACTTTTCTCTATAAAGTAATGATAGAGAACATTTGACTTCACAAGTGAGAAGTGACAACAAATTTGCTAGTATTTATGCAGTACATAGTGAGTACTCAAAAAGGTTTAATACTACATGAATAATTTTGCTTTCTACCAGGCTTTGGATTGCTGAGAAAATAAGGTTGTTGGGAAGACAGACAAGCTGAACATTAGATAAAATACTGATTTGGTTCTTAATGACTGAATAATATGTATTTTCTCATCTACACCTCTGTGAGCTGAAAGTTGCTGTCAAATGGCCACCTCCAAAATACTGGTCATGACATGTACTAAAAGAATAATTAGTATTAATTGGCCTTTCTGTGTTATCAGCGTGGGCACCAAGGATTGCAGGGGAACTCTGTTATTTCCTTCAGAGATGGTCTCTGTCACATGAACTTGCCCTTTCTTTGCCAGTGTAGTACCTTTCATAGGGCTGGCACTACAAAATGTAGAAGTTTCTTTAATTTAAAAAGACATACATAAACTTTCCTTGTTTCCAGGAGTCCATGGGTAAAAGTTCTGATGGGAAATCATACGTGATCACTGGAAGCTGGAATCAAAAGTCTCCACACTTCCAGTTTGTAAATGAAGAAACACCAAAAGGTATGAATGTTACCAGGTGTTATCCCTATGCAGGGAAATTACTTCCATAGTGGGCATTGGATCAATTCCCTTTTCTTTTCAGAAAAATCTCACATTTCACAAGATGGGATATATTCTCAGAAAGGGTGCTAAATACCACATAAAATTAAAAAAAAAAAAGACAAATAAAAGCAAAGTGTGTTCAGTAATGTGTTGTAGGAACTGTGTCCTAGTAGGAGGCCCTGCAGGTGTGGGGCAGGATGCAGGTGCTCTGTGCAGCACTGGAGCTTTTTAAGAATCCCATTGAGAATTGCACTAAATGATTTCTGCAGGCACTTGCTTTGCTCAGTGTCTTGTGGTCAGTTCAGAATTTTCCAAGCCCAAGTTTTTAATTAAACAGAAGGATTTCTGTACCTGTGAAAATGGAAGTAAACCACTCCAACTTGTCATCCAAAAATAGCTGATATCGCATTGCTCTCTCAAGTCCTGAAAGAGACTGTCATTACTTGTTTTAAGATGTCAGCTGAATTATCATCTTTTCAATCTCTTGTTGCTGTTGCATGCCAGAGGTTGGGAAGTTAATGGGAATTGACTGGGCAAAGTCATAAAAGTCAGCTGCTGGGCACAATGTGGTGCTGGAGTGGATGCCATCCTGCCTGAAGGACACAATTTATCATTCCCTGCCAGAGAGATCTCATAGGTCACTGAGCCCTGTTGCCTCCTGTTGGAGCATCAGAGTGTGTAGTCAATTTTTGGAATGTCACAGCTGAGATGGTCTTAAATGTCTTTAATATCATGGTATTAAACACTTAAGTAACTTCTAAAACCAAAAAAGAATTGAATTGTAATTAGGCTGGATGGTAAGAGATCTGCACTGTGCAGTTAAGTGCACAGATTCTCTATAATGTTTAACGAAGGTTTTGGATACATTTCAGTGGGATTTGAAAAAGCAGAATTTTTATTCTCTTTTAACAAGATCATTTTCTTGGCTTGAAGGCTGCAGTTTCCTTACTCTCTAGTGGATAGTGCATAGTGATCTAATTTCCCTATTTTGAAACTTGTAGAGGTTTGAGATGTTAAATTAGGGGGAAAATCAATTCTGAAAAGGAAAGTTTTCTTTTTTTCTTTCATGTTACTGGGAAAGGGGTTATGAAATACTTTATTTGAAATATTTCTTTTCATATTGGCTTCATTTTCTCTCTCTAGATAAAGTGCTGTTCATGACCACTGCTGTGGATTTGGTGATAACTGAGGTGCAGGAGCCTGTTCGGTTCATTCTGGAGACTAAAGTCAGAGTCTGCTCACCTAACGAGAGGCTGTTCTGGCCCTTCAGCAAACGGAGCTCAACTGAAAATTTTTTCTTAAAATTGAAACAGGTAATGCGTTAAAAAATAAAGAAATAAAATTGACAGTTAATAGGCTGTTTCTCCCTATGTTTGCTAAAACCCTTAGTAATATAATGTTCATAATGCAACATTTTCCTCCTGAATCAAAGAGGTAAAATAAATGCACTTCACTTTTAGAAAAGTTACCCTTCATTGTGCTGATTGTTGCTGGCTATCCGCAGTTCCTATAAAGAGACTCCAATAGCTTTTTTGATAGCTTTGATGAGTCTGCAAAGTTAGAGAGGCTTATGGATTTTCCAGCCAAACCACAGCAAGAAAAGGAACAGAGGATTTATCTGCAAACTGAGGCTGTGCTGAGACTTGCTGCCATAAGGGTATAGAGGGGTAATTGTGTAAAAATTAAGAGGGAAAAAAAGTCCTTACTGTAATCCTGGTGACATGGTATCTGATCTATCACTAAACTTTTATTATACAAATTAAACATTTCTTTTGAAGTTTTTTTAGATGAGCAAGCATTCACATGAAATTCCAAAGGAAATTATTTTTTGTCAAAGTCTATTTTCTCCTTCTGAATGGTTGGAAACAGATTTCACACATACCCCAAGTTTGCCCTGGGGAAAAAAATCCAAGCAATCACAAAAAAAAATCCCTAGAACTTGTTAAAGAATTTTACTGTTTTTTCCAACTTGTATTTTTACCCATCTACTAAAAATGGAAGCATTATTTCTGTCCAGAAGATTCCTAATAACAGTACAAGGCAATAACTTAGTCTTAAAATAAGGGTGATAAGTTGAAGGTCCAAGTCACTAAAGAGATGTTCTACTTCATGTACTTGAAGTAGCTGCTGTTCTTCTGCTCTAGAAATTATTGTTCTGAAATAAAAGTCCTGTTTAAAGAACTGGAAATGTATAAAAGCAAATAACAATGTGGATGTACGTGCTCTCTCATGGCTTAGCAATTCTGGGTGCAGAAAAGAAAAGCAGTGTTGGAGTCCTGATTTCTTGATAAGTGTTCTTATTTAGAAAGGTTTTGAGTTAAGCAAGAGGCTTTTCTTCATTCTTTTTACACTTGCCTTCAAGTGCTAACAAAGAGTGGCATCTGGAAGATGAAGTTCACCAAGGATTCTTTTTCTGTGTTAAAAAAAAAACCCTTTCCTTCAAAATTTAAGGTGGAAAAATTTTTCATGGATGAGCTCAGCCTTTTTATTTAGAATATTTTTGAGGTGGAACACAGAGATATTGAATAGTAGAGGCTGTTGGGCTATAAATATTCTACAGCCTCCAAAAGGTGCCTTTTCTGTTTGGCAGTTTAAAGGAAGCTTATCTTACTGAGCTAATTCTGGATCTTTTGTCTTACCAAATTCACAGACATTGTGACTTATCTTGGCCAATTCTCTTTTTCCACAGACACTGTCGGGTTATTCCACTTGCAGTGTTTACTAATGGAAGATTATCAAAACTCATAGTGGAAGCAACAAATATAGAATGTACTGCCTGATAAGCCTGGAAGGGAAACCTGTTTCTGTGGAGTCATGATTAGCCTATTAAAAATACAGCTGTGTAGAATTGGCTTATCTTACTTTGGCAGTGTTTCTTTATTCGGAAATGGTGAAAGCAGAGGGATTTTATTTGCTCCGATTACATTTAGTGATTTAGTCATTTTTAGTTTTGGTGCATTTCTCTTCATTTTTCATGCTCCAAAGAATAAAATTGAGCACTGGAAGCTTAGTATGGAGTATAATTATAAATCTTATTTCCCTCTTCACATTCTCTTTTCTGCTCTCTATTTTTATTCATTTAGGAAAAAAATTCTAAGTCCTTAAAATGTATTAAAATTTTAGAACTGCTTCATGAAGAAAAATCCTTCTTTAAAAGAAGGGAAGGTACCAAAGCATTGAAAATTATGGAGGAAGAGGGCCACAGAGTGGACTTTGGGGCTCAGCAATTTGTGTTCCTGCAGCAGTGTATACACAGAGTAGGAAGCTTTGCTAAAGACCATTGCCATGGGAAAATCATGGAATCCTAGATTGGTTTGGTTTAGAAGGGACCTTAAAGCTCATCTCATTGTGTTCAAATAAATATGAATACATTTTTTAAGACTACTTTTAGTATCCCCAGAAACCATTTCTATTTTAGCTCATTTTATAAATTCTCTTTGAAGAATAATTTGACATATTTTAAAGGTTTTGCTTTCAATTTTCCACTGCTGTTTAAGTAAAGGCAAAGTTGCTGCATTTTGAGGAACCTTCATCTCTTAGACCACAGATGCATTTATAGCTTTAAAAATCAGTGCATTTGTGTCCAGTTCATTTGTGGTTGGAAAGATGAGCTCCCTGTGGATGGCAGATCCCAGTGACACTTGTGCCTGTGACAGACACTTTGTGCCTTTGGGTGCAGCACACTCTCAGCACATTTCATGGCATCAGAAGCACTGACAGCCTGCACCTTGCATTAAGTGTGTTCCTGGTATGAACATTCCTCACTGTAGAATGGAATGAAAGTTGTTCCTCAGCTCTTCTATTCCAGAAAGAGAAGGCAGAGCCTTAGGAAGTGATCTGGCATTTGTGTAGCTTCCTCAGTAAGGTGAACCTTGTTTCCTAGATAAAGCAAAAGGACAGGAAGAACAACTCGGACACGTTGTATGAAGTTGTGTGCCTGGAAAGTGAGTCAGAGAGGGAGAGAAGGAAAACCACAGCCAGCCCCTCTCTCCGCCTGCCCCAGTCGGGCTCGCAGGGCTCCATGATCCCATCTCCTCCAGAGGATGATGAAGAGGAAGGTAAGAAGCTCCTGTGCTTTGTGGACTTTGAGAAAGGGCAGTTGGAGAATAACTGGTGATTATAAAAGATGTAGGATCCTTTCCAGTCAGAACCTGCCTGATGAATGGTTCTTTCTTGCTGGAATACTGCAAGATTCGATACCCAGTGTCCTGGCATTCCTGCTCAGCCTCTCCCTCGTCTGGCACTTCAGTGTCCCTGCTTCTCTCAGCCCAGGCCTCCTTTCTGGTGTATCTGGGACAACGTCAAAAAGGGCTCCTAAAAACTGGGGGTTATTGTGTGGCTTCTTCCCCTCCCTGAGCAGCTGTGAGCAGGTTTGAGAGCAGAAAGGAGAAGCTGGTGTTACTTGAAGTGTCAGCAGGCAGTGTTTTAGTGCAGAGTCAGACATCTGTGAGAGATGAAACTGTACCAGGACCTGCCCAGCTTGAAACTTGATGCATTTTCAAGAACTTCTGCTTTTAAAAAATTCTTTTAAAGGAAACCATGACCACTTCTGAGTATAGAAACATCTGGCCTTATGGCTTTGAGCTGAAATGAACATAACTTGGGTTTCTGCTTTTCCACTTTCCCTGCTGGCCTTCCATGTGGCCTTGGCTGAAGTGTCCCTTCTGTTCTTTTGGCAGACAATGATGAACCACTCTTAAGTGGTTCTGGAGATGTTTCCAAAGAGTGTGCAGAAAAAATCCTTGAAACGTGGGGAGAGCTGCTGTCCAAGTGGTAAGTGGCAAAATCACATTCTGAAAATTACAATTCTGAATATTCTCATTTGTTCCGTCTGCTTGGAGTTTTTATTTCCAGAGGCTGTTTGATATAAGATTAGTTTGGATTTAGTTCTCTATCCATCCCCACAATGCCTCTTATTCTCTGTCTTGATGTTTTTTGACTTCTTTGGAGGGTCTTCGAAATATATTAATTTTTGAGTGTGTGCTTAATGTATAGAAATTCATTTATGCTGTGTCTTTAGTTGGTTCTGTCTCAAAATGAGTATTCTACCTACCTTCAGGTTTCTTGGGATTTTGTTAAATGAAAACCTGAACTAAGTAGTACAAAGAAAATGCAGCTCTTGATTTGTCTATTTTGCACAGATCACTTCTATTCCTCTTTGTAATTCCGACTGGGTTCACAGCCAATTTTTCCTGCAGCTGTCATATCTTAGTGACTGTAGCTTAAGAAGTGGGAGATTTGGACTTGGATAGAGAAGATGTTTTTCCTCCCTTATCTAAAGGAAGGCTCCAGAGCCTGCCAAGAAGGAAGTACATGAGCTCTGCTGTTTTTTCCCTGGAAAATGTCAGTGTACAAGAAGAGTGTTTCTTGACAGTCCAATTGCTAATGCAACACAATCCTCCTTTGATGAGGGATTTTTTTATTCATCTTGAAGTAGCCTGAGTAGTTCCAAAGTGATGCTGATTGTTATATAATGCAGGGGTTTTGTTAGGTTTTATTTTTCCCCACAGAGGGAAGTGATGGGCAGCATGAGATTGAACTCAAACAGGCTTTATTTTGACTCTGGCTTTAATTGTGGCCTGTGGCTTCCTGAAGGAAGCAAGGGCTGTACAGCAAGTCAAAGGTTGTGTGGGGTATTGATCTGAGGAGTAGGACAGCAGAGGTTGGAGTCAGTCATGCAGCTTTGGAGAGAAAAATACTGATGTGACCACTTAGACAGGAATCTCTTTAAATTAAGATTATAACTATTTGGTATTTTCTGCAGTTGTTGCTAATTTGAGTAAGTAGTTTTCCTTCCAGTTTGGTTTTGCACTAAGTGGACACATTTTTAAGAGGGGAAGGTTGTGGTAAAATGTTACATGATCCCTTTTCCCTCTCTTAGATTTGGAGAAACATCTTTCCCAGATGAGCACTCTGCATCTGCTGCTGTGAGAAAGTTTCTTTCAACTTGAATTTTTTGTAATTCTTCCAAGGGCTCAGAGATAATTAAGCCACCTGACTCCCATTGGAAATGTTTTGGCAGCTCTAAGAGGATATGAAATGCTTCTGTGCTAATGCTGGCAACAGCTTTAATATGTGTTAAAGGGCTTTCCTTCTTAACTAAAAACGTGTATTTGGAAGCAATGATCCTCCAGCTTTTAACATAAGAGGATTGAAAATAATAAAAATCAGACTTCAGGTAGTTTCATGCTAGTTTTTTAGAATTGTGTAATTAGATTTGTATAGTAATTAAGTATTTGGTATTTTGTGGTACCAAAGACTATCTGGCTGATGTTTCATAACTGCTGAGTCACACAATTTTTCTCATTTCAAAAATAGTTTGGAAGAATCCAGTAGTGTGTAGCCTTTAGTCTACAGCCTTCATGAGTGTATTCATTGGAACTGCTGTTGTACTTCCTCTGATCTCAGATTAAGGCAAAGCAGTTTTATAGGCCTTTAGAAAAACATTGAGTATTTTGTATATAGGAGGTATTTTATATAAATATACTTACATATAATAAAAGCATAGTATATACTCTATAGATATGTTTATAGGTGTGACTGTATATTGCTATAAATGTAAGTACTAAATAAATACAATTTTTATTTCAGTTGATTTATTTTAGAGAAGGCACAGTGAAGGAGGACATGATTGTCCTGGGTTCTGTGCAGTAAATACTGATTTAAATGTCTGCCTTGTTAGTCTCTAGATTATTGTGATAGAACGCTGTAGACTGGAGAAAGGCAATAGGGCAATCCCAGTCTGTATAAAATAATCATCCACATACCTGTTAGACTGTTACAAACATTAATAAATACCAGTTTATGAAGAACATAATGTAGTTAATGTGGCACAACTTCATTTTTCTGCCTGGCTTTTCCTGTCAGTTCTCTTGATCATTTTAACCAGAAGTTTGTTTTTTTTTGGTAACTGTAGAAAAATAGTAATTTCTATGATTTAAGGTGTGTGTCTTTTGAGGATTTTTATATATAAGCCACAAATGAGCTGTTCAGCTTAACATGCTGTAAGTGCATAAATTATAAGCAGGTTTAGTTTTTACTAAAAACTGTTCTGTAATTTATGAGCTGTCAGTGGTCTCGCTGGAAGTAGCTGTTCAGTTTGGGCTGGCTGGTGCAGTGGAGGCTGCTCTAACCCAGGGATGCAGTTAGGGAAGCCAGGGATGATGCAGTTAGAGAACCCAGGGATGATGCAGTTAGAGAACCCAGGGATGTAGTTAGGGAAGCCAGGGATGCAGTTAGGGAAGCCAGGGATGATGCAGTTAGAGAACCCAGGGATGATGCAGTTAGGGAAGCCAGGGATGCAGTTAGGGAAGCCAGGGATGATGCAGTTAGAGAACCCAGGGATGTAGTTAGGGAAGCCAGGGATGATGCGGTTAGGGAACCACGAGAGGCAATTTTTGGGGCTCTGACTGACTCTGTCCCTTCTATCCTGAGGAGGTCACCTGCTGCTGGGCTGTGAGCAGCTGAGCAGTGTAGGCTTCTGCAAACTACTCATTTTGGGGTAGTTTGAACTTAGAATTTGCACACTGTGACCTTTGTCTTCTAGTATTTAATGGAGTGTGTTGGATTGTTGAATGTTCATGTATATTTATATATAAAAATTTAATGGGAATCAAGAAAATAGTTCTCCAAATTTTATTTATTTTTCATAACTTGAATTTCACTTGGAGATCTAGCCTGCCTGGCAGCTGTGCCACGTGTATTTGTGGTTGTTTGGGGCAATAACTGAGCCCTCCCCTGTGCAGGCACCTGAACCTGAGCGTGCGGCCCAAGACGCTGTCGGCGCTGGTGCGGAGCGGGGTCCCCGAGGCGCTGCGGGGCGAGGTGTGGCAGCTGCTGGCAGGGTGTCACAACAACGACCACCTGGTGGAGAAGTACAGGATCCTCATCACAAAGGTACCGTGGCATTTTTCAGCTGGTTTTTTTCACCCTGTTTCTTAAAGAATGGGAATACAGTGGTTTCAAGTGTGCTCTTGCCTGAGGGTCCCTGAGCGTACCTGAATGTTCAAGGCGTGACTCTGATTGAATCCTCCACCAAAACCCCTGACAGAACTGCTGGTGGCATTACACTGCTTTCCTTTTATAGTCCTGTTTCACTCAGCTGAGTTCTGAGTTTGTAAAAAATAAGTATCCTATTAATTGCTTTCATAATGGACAGATTAATTTTCTTTGCTTGTTTGGCTTTTCCGAATGGAAGCTGAATTTTGTTGTGATGTCTCAGTGTTTATGCTGAAAATCCAACACCAGCAGAAATTGCAGCCTTTTTTGGTAGAAAGAAAACAGAACATTGTGAATGTTTTTGCATTAGACAGCTGTTTTGTGGCTTCTCATCTTGAATGCTGACCTCACTAAGGTAGGAAAAGGATGTAAGGATTATATGTACAGACACCACTCAGTGGTTCTCAAAGTTCAAGTAACAAATGGGTCACAAAATGAAATGTCACTTTCTTATCCAGGAAACTGATGTGTTAGTTTGGATTTGACCATTATCTGTATAGCTACATTGGATTTTATTGCTTTCATCAAACATGCAAGTCTAGAAGGACTGTATTAGAAATTATTAATGATGCAGCTTTAGTACAAATATAACAGAAATTAATTATTCACCAGTTAAAAAGCAAAACAAGTGAATCAGTCTTTGTATATCTATATTCTGATGGCACAGATTCACAAGGAGCAATTAAAGACCTTATTCTGAGGGCAGGAGGGCTTCTGAAATTAAACTCAGTTTCTGCTGGAGTCATGCAGGAAGGATCTTACGTGATATGAATGAATCATGTTAGATCAGCTAAAAATGTTCTGCCATAAGTATTTTCATGTACTTGGTGAATATAGAAAAAACTTGATCCAAATTCCTTAATACTGGTTCATGCATTGTGGAGCTGTAACTTGGATTTTATGGTGAATAAATCATATAAGTAATGTGGAGGTTGAATGCTCTGGCAAGGAGTGATCACAGCTATCCTGTTGTGTTATTTTAATTGCCTGGTGAGTAGTTGTCAGCCTCACTTGTTTCTCTGTTTCAGTGTATCAGAATGCAAAAGATTATGTCTTTGTGGCACAGTTGGTGACACGTTCTGCTACTATCTTTGTCAGCTGGAAGGGGATAGTGTAACATTTCATTTTTAAACCTGTGAAACCTTTCCACTGGTTTTCATTTGGCTGAGACAAAGAAAGTAACCTGCATCTCATGTGTTGGAAGCATCTCTGCAGTCCAAGTGTAAGGGAGAGCAGGCAGGTCCTGCACTGTGTTCTGCTCAAAAGCACTGGCTATGCCTGCAGCGGTCATTCAGCACAGAAACTAATTAAGAAATTGGAGAGAATAGGTCCTGACTGACCATTTTCAGGCCCTGCTGTAGTCTCATGAGGTCTGTAGTCTATTACCAGCATGCTGCCATAGCCAGCTCAAGCAAATGAAAATGAGGTTTCCCTAATCTGGAGGTGCCATATTAGCCCAGTGCCATGGTTGTTTGTCTTGGTGTGACTTAAATACGGAAACAGGCCGGGACTGCTCCTGTAGAAGGGACAGAGGTTGGTGTTTGAGAACAGAAATGTGTGCTTGGCTCTCAGGGGAATTAGCATTTCTTCAGTCTGCAGGCAGTGAAAGAAGTGCAAGGCTTTAAATAGGGCTATCTCTCAGTGGCTGTGTGGAGGTACTGAAGAGGAGAACAGGCAAAAAATGCAAGGATTGTTTGAGAGGCTGAGGAGAACCTGAATTCAAGGCCCAGCAATATAACATTTGCACACCCTTTGTGTGCTATCTATGCCAGGAGTATAATAATGCTGGGCTTCACTTTGGCCTAAAATTTTTGTTTTCATGCCTTTCTTAGGCATGAAATGTGATAATTTTGGAGTTCTAATGTGACTAATTCTTACTGCTTTTAAAATAGCAGCTCAGATACAGTAAGTATGCAGCAATGGATAGGAGTAAATGCTCCTGGGGAAAAAAATGGTAATTATGTAAGACAAGGGTCCATTTTATTACATTGTTTTCCCATCTTTGTAATGCTTTGCCATGTTTTGCATGTCACTATTGCCAATTCTTCTCTGGCAAGCCTGCAGTTGTTTGCGTTACCATGCCTTGAAGGGGGTTTGTGGTAGAATCTAACTGCTGTGGTGTAGTGCAGGAACACAAGGAGTCCATGCAAAACCTATGCCATGAATGTGAGCAGGAGATGCAGGAAACCTGTGTGAGTGCACATAATGCTCATAATCCCTTCTGTCTTCATGTTATCCTCTGTTTCTGTAGCTGCATTTGATTTCTGCCAGGCTTTTCATGACCCATGCAGCAGCACAGTCCCAAATTAATAAGGATCGGTCTTGGCAGCTGCTTCAAAACCTTCTGGCCTGTTTCAGGGATTTTTTTTTCCTTTGTGCACAGGATGTTGGATGCAGCACCCCAGGATTTCTTCTGGTGGTTGCTTTCCAGGGCAGGCTCAGGTAATTTCTGGTTTTTGTTTTCCTTTGCAAATTAATTGCTGCAAGGACAGCTTGTTTACTGTTGAGTTCTGGCTGCTGAAGGATTGAAAAGGAAGTGTCTCCTTTATGCTCTACTATGCAGGAGAATTGTGTCTAGCTCTCATCTTGAACATGACTTAAAAATTGCATTGAAACTGTGTTTCGAGGTGTGCTTGTTCGGTTCTATTTATCATGACAGCATATATTAATTATTTGCTCTGGTTTTCTTGCCACACACTGGCTGGGGTTTTGTTGTCTGCGCTTTTGTTATTGCAGGAAGGTTGAAGTTTCACCATCATGGTGTTTCCACAAATTACTTTTGAGAATTTGCACACCATCTGTGTGCAGTAATAAAGCTTTTAGCGGCTCCAGTTTGCCATGCTCATGGTGGGGAGTGTGGATGAAAGCCAGCCCAGTGAATTAAGGTCATGTCCCTACTGGGGACAGAAAGGAAGCTCTAGGTAAAATGATCTAGACAATCCCTGGGAGAGGCATCTGGTCCTGGTAGCACTTTGGCAATCACAGTTATGGCTGTTAATCTCCAGGCTTCCAGCCACTGAAAGGTAGCAGAAGACACATGGGGACTCACTCCAGGTATGAACAGACACCTGCCGGAAAAATACTGCATGTTCTTGACAGGCATAGGTGGATGGAAAGCATTGTTGAGTAGAAAGCACGTCAAGTGAGCCAGACAGGCTAAAAAAGCTAAATAATCATGGTACAAAGTGAAGGAGACAGCAGCCACTTCTCAGGCAAATTTTAGAAAGGATTAGTACAACTACTGAATCTGTCAGTGGAGAAGTTCTTCATAATATCAACATTTAAAACCTGACATTTACAATATTGAGGAGAAAATAAAAAGCTTGTGAATATAGGTCTGTGTGGGAGGAAGTAATGTAGAAAGGAAAAAACCATGAACTGTTGTACCAGATAAATACACTATATTAGGAAAATTACAACGTGAGAGGGACATCTTGTGGCACAAATAAAATAAAAAGTAATAGTCTGGTGTCAGGAGGAGTATCCTGGAATGTTACCCTGGGGTCACCATTTCTCGGAGAAATCCCAGACTGGTAAGAGATTAATTTGTTCCAGTCTTTCTTATAGCAGGACTCCTGCTACCCACTTTCTCATCTTCCCACCTTTTTGTCTCCATGAGACGAGGATTATAGAACACAGATGTTCTACCAAATATACTTGTCTGTCTTGGTGCAAATGATGCTAGTTTTTAATGAAGAAATAGATTGAAATGTCACTACTGCTATTTGACTGAATGTGTTGTCATCGGTGGCATAAAATGTGGCAGAATCTTAGCTGTGGGTGGTTAACACTTATTTTCCACTTATATCACAATCATATTTCCATATGTTCCTATAAATTAAAAAGAATACATTGAATTTTCAGGAGGACAGAGGGCCTTGACTGTGTGCAATCAACTGAAATGGAACCTGCCATGCATCTGTGCATCACAGTGTACAGTGACGTAGCCTTGTCAGTGTGCCTGAACCTTGAGATTCCTTGTTTGATTAGTTTTGATCACATGGTGATAAAAGTTTAATTATCTTTTACAAGCAGCAGTTTTCCCAGGAGTTGTCATTTTAACTTTGAATAATTTCTGGAGTACTTTTCATTGCCTTAGAAGAGGTGATGCTGTTCCATGGTGTAGGGTGGGAGAAGTCTCTACACCACAGCAGTGTTTTCAGTCTCACAGACCTCAGCCACACATTCTGGTGTCTTTAGGGTGGTTCTTGTGGTGGTCTGGTGGTGCACCCAAGCTGAGAGCTGGGGAGCAGGCACTGCACCCCAGTTACCTTCCAGGTGCAGTTTACTTCACCTTCTGCTGCAGGGGCAGGAGGAGGTGGAGCTATTGCTGGTTTGGGTGTTTTAAGCGAGCGGGAGAAAGCTGGCAAGAGCACTCAGTGGAGTCATTGCTCTCAGCTTCAGAGAAACAATAGAATGTCATTTAAAGGAAAAAACAGACGTGGCTCTTCTACAGAAATACCTCGGCTCTCAGGGCTTTAAGCTTTTCGTAAAAACCTGAACACTGGGCAGTTTGTGATTTCATGGTGCATCTTCTGTTTAAAAATTTTAGCAACTAAATGTTGTTTTGGTTGGGCTCAGTATTTCCATTGCTACCTTGTTTTTATGTATCTGACATAGAAAGTTCAATGTATCAAGATACATTTTCTTGGGGCTGTTTATAATGTGTCTATTCGTGCCCAGGGATCCAGAAATACTATTTGAATCAAACGGTATGTAAATCATTCTCTGCTTTGGAAAGATAGGAGATCATTTCTCCAGCAGTAATTCAATCATAGCTTGTTTTTTTGTAAATCCACAATACCCTGGCCTAAATTTAATTCAAAGTTTATGTTTCCTAGATACAGTTCTAGTACTTCAGTTACCATGAGTAGAAACACCATAAATTAAAAAAAAATAAAAAAGGTGGAGAATAGTAAAGAGATTTTTTTGGGGTTAAAGATAGGGCAGAACCCCCAAATTTTTGTTTTCAGTCATTTGTATGAGACTTACTAAAAATCTGCCAAGTCATGCTGTTGTCCAGCACAGATTTGTGGCCAAGACAAGTGTATCATGAAATGATTTTTGTACTTACTGGTCAGCTAAAAACCTGAGAATTGCAGCTTGATTGCTTTGACATCTATCCCTTTGGCCTCAATTAATTTCCCATTAGGTATTCCACAGAATGACCAGCGTTGAGCTTAGGTTAACCAAAACCTTGTGTTTGTTGGTATTGG
Organism: Cyanistes caeruleus; assembly: GCF_971803275.1. Taxonomy (NCBI): domain Eukaryota; kingdom Metazoa; phylum Chordata; class Aves; order Passeriformes; family Paridae; genus Cyanistes; species Cyanistes caeruleus. The sequence goes on from NC_141720.1 coordinate 8,928,378, forward strand.
TTGAATTCAGTGTGGACCTCAGCTTGTAAGGATGCCAGTTGCACACTTTCATGTCTGACTAAATGATTTTGATTGCCAGAGAGCTTCACTCCGGTCTTTTTACTGGCTTGATCCATTCAGATGCAAATTCCCGTTGCAAGGGCCTGTCCTCAGCGGCGGCAGTGGAGCAGTTTGCTGTCAGGGTCAGAGAATGAGCTCCTACATACCTGGGAACACGTTTTCCAGCCTGTCAACTGAAGCTCTTGAGAAACAATAAACAAGAGCTGTACCTGGTTATGCCTCTCTGCCTTCAAAGAGGTTTTTCTGGTTGAATAGACATGGTATTAACTTAGGGTGTGAATACAAGTTGAAGTGCTGTGCTGTGAATCTCTCGCGTGTTTGCTGGCTGGAATGTCGCTGGGTTTTCTGTTTTGGTGTCCGATGTCCCAGGCACTGTCAGCGACGGCGATACCTTTGCGTTCTGTGTGTGTCTCTGTGTATGGAGGGAGGCGCCTGCCTACCTGGAGGAGCATTAATGGTGGGACATCGTTCTCAGCTTTGCCCTTGGTTTCAGGTGTCTCCTGAGCAGCACACACTACACCTAGGAAAGGCACGTTTATTCCAGAATAGGATTTTCCCCAAAAGGGCTGGGATGGAAAAGCCTTTAAGTGACGACGAACCGCGTGAATTCAGGGCGGTGATGGACGGCTCTCTCGCCGTGCAGGGGTGCGGGAGGAGGAGCTGGGCGTGTGTCCCTGCGGCACCGGCGGCGCGGGGACGGCAGGGCCGGGACCCGCGTGCGCTGCCGGGGGCGGCGGGGTCGCGCCGGGTGAGGCTCCCACGGCCACCGGCCGCCCGTGGATCCGCCTCGCCGAGCGCCCCCGGAGTGCGAGCCCGCCTTCCCGAGGCTGCGGCCGGCGCTGCCCCGCTCCCTGCGAGCCGGGGCGGACGGATGGGGGCCGGGGCTGCGGCCCCGCTCCCCGCCGGGTCCCCGCCGCGCCGCGCCCTCCCCCGCGCTCCCGCCGCCTCCCTCCCCTTCCTCCCGCCTCCCCGCCCCCGGCTCCGCATCGCCGCGGCCGGAGCACACGCCGCCCGCCTGAGGATGCTCCGCGCTTTTGTTCCCCCGCCGCAGGTAGGGCCGGGGCGGCGGGGCCGGGCTGGCCCCGGGCCGGGCGGGGGCCGGCGGGGCGGTGGCGGGGCCGGCGGGGCGGCGGCTGGGCCGGGAGAGGCGGCGAACAAAAGCGCCGTGCAAAATGGAGCCAGCGGAGAAGGGCTGGACCCCCGCCCTCCCCGCCGCGCATCCCCCCGCCCGGCTGCCGGGGCTCCGGGGAGGCGGCATCGCCTCCCGCTGCCGCCGGCGGGGCGTGGGGAGGGAGCGGGGCTGGAGCCGGGGCCGGCGGGGAGCGCTGAACAGGGCGTGGGGAAGGAGGGGAGCGGCGGAGGTGGCAGCGCGGGGGAGAGGCGGTTCTGTAAAACACTTTCCCCTTCTCTCTGCCAGCCTTTGGGAGGACTCTCGTCCTGACTCGGTGAAGGTTCCGCTCCCTCTTCCCCCAGCCCCTGATCCCTCCTCGGCGCGGCAGCCCACCCAGGAGGGCATCAGTATCAGCCCTCTCCGGTGCGCCGGGGAAGTTGCTGACATGCCTGCCGCTGGGTCCCGGTGCACCGGCAGCGGCGGGGAGCCGGATTTAAAGGGGAATTGTGCTGCAGACAATGCACAGCAGCAGCATCTGGAGCAGCCCTGGGGACCGGAGCTCCGGTTTTGACATTGCTGCACACACAGCACCAGCCGCAATGACAGCAGCTGCCTGGAGTGGCTGCAGGCAGCAGGCAGGAGCATGAAGTAGAGAGATCACTGCAGTGCTCAAGATGAACTCCTCTTTGGTTGGCAACCAGAGTGGCCGGCCCTTCTGTCTCCTGGCCATTAGCTATTTGGAGACCATCAATTTTTGCCTCCTGGAAGTGGTTATTATTGTGTTCCTCATGGTGCTGATTATTTCGGGCAACATTATTGTGATATTTGTCTTTCACTGTGCACCTCTGCTGAACCACCACACCACCAGCTACTTCATCCAGACTATGGCGTATGCTGACCTCCTGGTGGGCGTGAGCTGTCTGGTGCCTTCTTTGTCTCTGCTGCACTATCCTATTGTTTTAAGTGAGTCTTTGGTTTGCCAAATCTTTGGTTATGTGGTATCAGTGCTGAAGAGTGTCTCCATGGCCTCCTTGGCCTGCATCAGCATTGACAGATACATTGCCATCACGAAGCCCCTGACCTACAACACGCTGGTTACCCCGTGGAGGCTGCGAATCTGCATATTGACCATTTGGCTCTACTCCTGCCTGGTCTTCTTACCCTCCTTTCACTGGGGAAAGCCTGGATATCATGGGGACGTGTTCCAGTGGTGCGCCAGTTCCTGGAACACCGATCCCTATTTCACCCTCTTCATTGTGGTGATGCTCTACGCCCCGGCCGCTTTCATCGTCTGCTTCACCTACTTCAACATCTTCCGCATCTGCCAGCAGCACACCAAGGAGATCAACGAGCGGCGGGTGCGCTTCAGCTCGCAGGATGGGGAGGCTGGGGAGGCCCAGCCCTGCCCGGACAAGCGCTACGCCATGGTCCTCTTCCGCATCACCAGTGTCTTCTACATCCTGTGGTTGCCCTACATTATCTATTTCCTGCTGGAGAGCTCCAATGTCTATAGTAACCGCGTCGCGTCCTTCTTGACCACTTGGCTTGCCATTAGCAACAGTTTCTGCAACTGTGTCATTTACAGTCTCTCCAACAGTGTCTTTCAGAAGGGGCTGAAGCGTCTCTCGGGGGCCATCTGTGCCTCGTGTGCTAGACAGAGGGTAGCTAAGGACTCCTCTACCTCTAGGAGCAAAAGATCTTCCAATGGATGTCATGTCTAGGACGCCTGTCAGCTGGACTGGGAAGTGCAGGGACAATTGCGTAGATTGCAAAATAACTTAGATACAATTCTAAGATATCCAGATTTGCAAAAAGGTTTCTGAGAAATGCTGCTGACATAGGAGGATCAGGAGCACATAGCGTTGTGGTTTCACTTTAAAAAATGATTGCTGTGGAGGAGGCTGTGGAGTTTCACCTCCACATTCATTTTAAAGAATAAAGCTGTATCTTGACACTTACCTCTCCAGCTGGTGTGACTGAATGGAGTGGGTGTCTGAGAGCTTCGGCAAAATGTAGTCTTTCTTACAGCTTTACTGGGTTCTTTGGAGATTCGTGCTTCACATGTAAATGATAGATCTGAAGTGGAAATGTCACAGTCTATGGTATATTACAGGGATTTTTTTAATATATGCCAAAGTATATTGACACAACGTTCCAGCTTCAGAACAGAAGGGGCCAAACAATTTGTTTTTCAGTGCTACCTAGACAGGACTTGTAGAACAGGAGTTGAACAATGTGAACATTTCAGTGTGAACTCTGTTAATGAGCCGTGAGTGCAGCGATGTGGTCTGAGCAGTCATACTCTTAGGGCTGAGGTGGCTTCCGTGCCCTGTTTCCCTGGTAGGATGCATGTTTGGATCAGAGTGCGGATCTGTGTTTTCCTGTTTGTTGTGAAGTAAGAAGAAAAACTTGGATCAGACCAAATTTAGCAGTTAAATAAAATGTATTTTGATAAGCTAAGAGAAAATATGTGTTGCTTTATGATACCAGAGTTGTGGCAGCCACTCAAAGATGATGCCAACATGTGAAAATTGTTCTCAAACCAGTGGAGAAATGCCGCGGGTTTGTATGTGGAAATTTTCTCAAGAACAACTTTAAAAATAACATGTCCCCTTTTTTTTTTTTTTTTTTTTTTTAATCTAAATTCTTCTGATATTTTACATACTGGAACTTAAGGGGAAAGGAAAGAAAACAATTGTCTTCTAAACAGCTAAGGGAACTATGTTGTAAATTTAACTGTAGTATTTGAGTTATTCATAAGTGCACAGAGCTAAATCAGAGACATTTTTCTTTAGCCTTCATGGGATTAAAGATGGTTCAAATATAGCAGGAGCTAAATCCTGTTGGCAAAAGCATATCTAACTGGTCAGACAAAGGCAATATCTGAGGAACCAGATCTCATTGAACACAGCTTGTTCAAGCTAGCCTACATTAAATCTTTTGAGTACTGTCATGCTGTTAAGAAGGCAGAATGGCCCTCAAATTGTTGAGTTTTTTGTAGAGAATATCCTTGTCTTTTTACTGATGCCATTTTGGAAATGAAGGTGAAGCAAGTATTCCTGTAGTGGTGGATTGCACCAGGTGTGTCCCCCTGTCCTGGAGCAGGGCTGTCCCTCTGTCTCTCCTGCTCTCAGAGCAGCTTGTGCTGTGCCCCTGACCATCCACCCTCTGTGCCCCTCCTTGTGCTTCCAGTCACTGCCTTGGGCTGCTGAGTGGGGAGTTCCCTGAGCTCCTCTGGTACAGCTGGTGTGCTCTTAGTCACAGTGGGAATGCAAAGAAGGATAGGGAAAAATAATGTGATATTTTTAGAATTGGGGTAATTCTGTTGGCGAAAGGGAATGCTCTGTTTATGTTAAATGATTTCAAGTCTGTGTTGTTCCATATCAAGATCATATTTTTAATACTCTGCCCTGTCCCTCCTGGAAATTCCCCCCTCCTCTGTGCAGTGCTGTGAGCCCTGGCCTCTCCTCTCTCTGCCTTGCCCTGGAGGATACCAGCTTGTCTCTGCCCCATCACATGCCACGATTGCTACAGCCCGGCCCTGCTGCCCATCCACATTTGCTCTAGTGCAGTCTCGTGGGGCTGCCAGTGAGGAAATGGGGAAGGAGAGAGAGAGAGCAGCAGGATGAAGCATTCCTGGCATGGCATGTAATTGTCAGCACTCAGTGCTGGTGCACTTGAGTTCCTCTCCTGGATGTGTGTGTACCTGTTCAGGGGAGGATGGGGCAGAACCCCCTGCTACTGCTGCCTTCTTCTGTTGGAGGGCCCTGGGGCAAAGCATTTAAGTGGCATCTTGATCAGCTTCCAGCGTATTTCATCTCAAGATAAACATCCTCTTTAGTTCATCTGAAATTTTAAGAGCACAGGTTGTCTAAACCCTGCTGCCTTCACACCACCATTTCTTGCTCTCCTTGTAGTAAAGAGCAGAGAGGGGCTTGTGCTGGGTCCTCGCAGACACGCCCGGGGTGCTTTGCTCGGCAGAGCCCTCTCAGTCGGAATTTTGGTTAGACACAGCCAGCCGTGGGGGTAGCACAGGGGTGGAGTGACTCACTTGGAAAAGAAGTGGGATAATAAGCTTGCAGCACATCGTGGCTGATTGTCTCAGGCGCTCTGTGGGTATGATGGCAAAGGTGGGCTTCGGGGAACAATTCAAGGGCTTTTGTCACTCATATCAAAGTGTGTGTGTGTGCGGTGTTCTTGGAACAGCCTCTCAGGTAAACTCCCTGTAGCCTTTCTCTGACTCTTCACCTTATCTAACATTTTCAAGTCTTTGAAATGATGCAGTGTGTCATTTAAATAGCATTTGATTAGACTTAATAGAAGAGAAGAATCTGCTGCGGCCTAAAACCCTAGAAACGGCAGTTTCAGGTGTAAGTGGAAGCTGGAAAGAGTGTTGCTTTTGGGGTTTTTTATAGCTAAATAGAGGAGCATTGCATGCTAGTTTTTGAGAATTTTGAAAGTTTTTGGAACTGGTAAGGGGTCTAAATCATGGCCTAGAGATTTAACTGGAGCTGAAGCAGTCGTTCTTTCAGCCCTGAGCCAGGAATTGCACTTGGAGCATGGTGGCTGATCCAGATGCAGATGCATTCTTGCAGCTGTTGCTGCTTTGCAGCAAAGGTTCACTTCTAACATTCCTGACAGCCAGGCTGTTTTCAGTTGCCTTACTCATCTCCAAGTCTTCCTCAGCTCGGACGTTTTCTGTAAGAGGTGAAAATCAGAATCTGGAAGACTCCAAGAGATAAGGATGAAGAGGAGTTGCATCCAATTGATGCATTCAGGTTTCATCCACTATACAGACACTTCTAGTGTTGCCTCAGTAGCTTAGTTTTAGCGTCAAATATTTATCTTTTTGTCTGTGTTAATTTATTGATATTTTAAACATTTAAATTATGGTTTTTCCCTCTTAAGTTAATGTCGATGTAGCACATGTTTTGATGTTTTAAATATTTGTAACCTTTGAGTCTGTTGTCTTCAGTGAAATTGCAGGGGGTGAATTCTGTTCACTGTGCCAACAGTGGGAAAAATAATTTTGACAAGCAGGACTTTGTTTCTCAGCAGTGCATTGAACACCTTTGGTCGTGCACCCAACACAGGCACAGGGATCCTTCCCATCACAATCCATGCTAGGAGTGGTCAGGCAGCAAACTTCCCAGCTGGATCATTTTCATCCTCCACACATGAAATGAATCCACTTCTGGCTCTTTTTGTGTCTGGGTGCTTTGGAAATCGGTGCTGAGAGCATTGCACAGATAAATGCCACGCTGAGGGGAGGACAGAAATCAGATTGCATCTTCATAAAAATGGGGCTGTGATATGATTAAATGAACTAATTTTGAAGTTCCATCTCAGACTATAAATTTATTTTTTATTAGAGTTTATCTGCCTCACTTTAAAATTAAGCTGCTGGAAGGTTCAATTAGCAAGATGCAATTCAGTGGCTTTTTTTAGTGCCATGGGAAGGATTTCTATACTCACAGCTTCTCAGAAAATGGTAATTTGCTTCATGTAGAAGTCCCTTTTTTTTAAAAAAAAAAAAATTACTGGAAGTTTAGGTTGTGATTATTTTGTCATTTTCCAAATATACTGGGAAAATAGCTGTGAAATACATTTTTTTTTATGATCTCAATCAAGGGACAGTATTTTTAAACTCAACAGAAATCTTTTGTGTCAAACAAAAGTTTTGCTTTTATCTACTGTTAATTTTTTTTTGTTAGATGTTACCAGTTTCTACAGTCTTCATTTGTTGGTGGGGAGTTTGTACTTGTTTTTAAGCTTCTTATCACTCAGAAATATGTTTCTACTACTTGGAATTCTGACATGGCTCAGTGTCAGAGTGCCAAGGGGCAGTTTTGGATATTTGTCACAAGTCTTTGACAGGAGGAAAAGGGTACAAAGTACCGAGGCACAGAGAATTGCAAGAGACAGAGAATTCCCAATGGCATTGTTCCCTCCTGCTCATATAAAGGCTTTATGTGTGAGAACCCTACATTTCAGTTTGTCTGTTCTGAAAAAAGACATTTCCAAGGCCTGGATGTGATACGAGATGGAAACATTCAGTGTGCAAATTCAATATGCAGACTTTTTGCTTTTTATTGTGGTGTTCCCAAGTGCTGTCATCAAGGCAGTAATTCTATGAGTCAGGAAGTCTGAAATATTTCACATATTATACATGAAATATTTATACAAGTCTGATCTATCTTCACATCAGGTTTTGAAGTTAACAGAACTTCTAAGTCAGGTTGGTGCTTTAAAAAATATTTCTTAGGAACCAGTATGTGAGCACAGGAATCTGCCTTCAGACTTTACAAACAAAAGACCCTTTTAAAATTTTTCTGATTCATCTGTTTTAGATAATTTAATAAGAGGAGGTGGAGGTTTTGGAAGGCTTTTTTTTCATTGTTTTAGCACATGTTCAGTTCTGAATTTTTGAAGCACCTGCTGAAGCTTTTGCCTGACTTGACCCTTATTTTATTGTTTGGTTTAGAAATGTTTCTTCTTCCCTTCTATGATTTTGCAGAATACAACACATCCTTTCCGTGCTGTCATTCAAGATAAACTCAGATTTTAATCCAAGTTTATCCAAATGTTACCTTTAATGTTCCCTGTATGGTGAATGCTGTTGTGTGTGTGGGGCTGTGAGGAGCTTGCAGCTGGTCAGGTTTTACAGACTGTCTCCAAAGCAAACAGCCCCTCTTTGGGATGGTGGGAGAATGTTCCATTTTCACTAGTGAAGTGTATTCTTCTGGGCCAATGTCTGACTTCCAGTTGGTATTTCCATTATTGCCCGGGCTCTGCAGAGGTACTGCTTTGAAAGATGTTTCTGCACATAAACAAAGGCATTTAATACTAAAGTTATGCTTCTGGAAGGGGATATTTAAATTAAAATTTAATAAGTGTAGGACCAGGTGCAGTTGTGTTCAGAGAAAGAAACTGAAAGTTGTGGTGATGGAAACAAAGAGAGGAAACCTGCTGGAGGTCAGTCAAAACAATGGAGTATTTAATGTGGGTCATTTTCTTTACAATACACAGTATTTCTTTTAAATATGGAGTTTAACCTTCTTGCTTTTGCTTTGCTGCTCCCTGGAGGCAGCTCCTCTGAGCCTGGGGGTCTCCCACACCCACCCCAAAGGGATTCCCTGCAGACCTGGGGTGACGATCAGCCTCTGATTTGAGTTCAGGTAATGTCAGTCCATGTCACTGTCTGAGGTGTTCAGCCACAGGGAGTTAATCTGATGGGATATACTTACTTTGGTCAGCTTTTCAGGTTTTTTTCTTGTGATGTTGTTTTCTAGACAGGTGAAATGTTTGTTTTTAGAGGCAGCTTTGCTGATGGTTCTGCACACAATGTTGATTTCTGTCATCTGTCAGTTCTTATCCCATTGCAGAGTGGAAAACAAGCCCCAGTCTGTCAGCTCTGCAGGCATTCAGTGTGGCTGCAGATGGAGGTGTTTGTGGGTCTCACCCATATCCCATTTGCATCTCCTGAGCTTTAGCAGTTAATGAAGACATTAGCAGAAGTGATGCCTGTGTCCTGGTCCAGGTTGTTTCTTTACATCTCAGATGTCCTTCAGCAATCTGTGAATCAGAACTGATCCTCGTGCTGGTGATTTGGTGATTGTTTCAGCTGAGAAACAGAAGTTGTTAAAGTCATCTTTGTTTTGTCCTGAAGCTGTTTTGGGGTTGTGTTGCAATCCCTGAGCTGATCATAGGATGATCTCCAGGGGAGCTCAGGAGGCCCCAGGTCCCTGTGGAACAGACCTGTTGGTGGGTTGGTAACCAGTAGCTTTATTGGCTGAGAAGTTTAAACAAGTGATAATGTTTAGATGGGGGTTGACAGAGACACCTGTGTTTGGAAGGGGGTGATCAGGGAAGGCTCCACCTGCCTGCGCGTGAGGCCTGAGGTGCAGCACAGGGGGATGGAACAGAGCAGGCAGTCCAGACTTTCTGTTCTGACTTCTTTAGAAATTTGTAAGATGAGGATAGCAAGTTTGTAATTCAAAGCTTTGGCTTATTTCTGATGGTCTTTACTGGAGATCCTTCCATTAAAAGGTGAAATAAATTCGAGTGTCTCCTCATAAAGATGAACTCAAATCTTGCTGTGCATATGCGAGTCATTCTCAGTGTTACACAGACCACGTGAACCAAGCAATCAAATGCTTAATAAACCAAGTCATTACTTTTATGGTAAATTGAAAAAAGTTCTTCTGGGATTTCAACTGTAAATGAATCCTTGAAAATCAATAATTAGATTAGTAAAGGATGACGTTTTAATATGCTGGCAGGAATATAGAGGGATTTGTCAGGGGAAGCAAAATCAGACTTTGCACTAAAGTGGCTTAGGTATATTTATAGTTCTAGTGATTCTGTGTGTGTGTGGGATCTTTGGACTGTTTTAATATAATGTAAGGCTTTGAGCTTTAGCAAACTCAAGTTGCTCGTTTTATGAAGTTACATTAGTACCACACTGTGAAGTATTTTTAAATATTAGCATTACTAAGTATTAAAAGTATTTAATAAAAACATTTTTTAAAACGTTTTCTGTAGAAGCTGTCAAATGAATTGTTGTTTAATGTACAAAGAAATAAAACCTGAGGGCTGTAAGGTACCTGTATGTTTCTGATCACCTCGGTTTTTGAGGGGTTAGGTATTTCTTGAGGTTAAATTGTCATTAAAACCTACAAAAAATACTGGTGCAGTTAATCCTTTCAGAGAACAGAAAGCAGCATTACCTCCAGCCATGCTTTTGAACTGTCTGAAAGGATTTGCAATCATTGTATTGTCTTGACAGACTCATGTCTTTAGAAATGCTGTACAGCACAGTCTTTTGCAAGTTCCTATGCTGATACATTTCTCTCCATATGTAACCTTTGAAATCTAGTTTCTATTGTAATTCTAGCATGTAAACACTAGATTCAATTTTGTATTCCTCTAATGAATGCAACAGGATGGAAACACGTTTGCAATTGCTAATGATGAGCTTTTTTACTGTTCTTAATACTCATGGGTATGTCTTTTCTTCAGGGATTTCAGAATTGTATTCGTACCTTTTTAAATTGTTTTTTCACATGCTGTTTACAATTAAACCACGAGCATGGGAGGCTGTGCGTGCATGTGCTTTTAGGTTGCTTTGCTGAATGAAATACAGTGGAGTGATCTTACTCTAAAACCTCTCTCTTGCCCAGAGAGGTTTTGGCTGCCCCTGGATCTCTGGAAGTGTCCAGGGCCAGGCTGGACAGGGCTTGGAGCAACCTGGGAGGGTGGAAGGTGTCCCTGCCCATGGCAGGGGTGGAACTGGATGATCCATTCCAACCCAAACCGCTCCATGGCTCTGTGATGCTCGTTTTTCCTTGTGTCCCACCTGTCTCCTTGTACCCTTCACAGTATCTGGTACAGCAGAAGCCACCAGTGGGGTTATTCTGGTGTGTTCTGTGGAGACCTGACATTGTCAGAGGTTGTTATGAGGAGTTTTTTTTGGGAGGCAATCCAGCTCCTTACACAAGTAGTGTTCCAACCGATATATTTTTCCTGAATGTCAGTTAAAAGGCCAAGAGTAGATGAAATCACAGGTGCGAATGTGTATGTGTGTGTTTGTAAGAACTTCGTGCACCTTTTAATGCTGGAAGTTGTTTTGTATTAAAAGATGAGAAAGAGCTGTGAGTGTAGAACCCCTGCTAGGAAGAACTGTGGAGAAATCTCCACCAAAGCAGATTAGAAAAATCAGCAAGTGAATTAGAGGCAGTCTGACTCTGGAGACTCGAATTCTGGTTTAGTTCTGACACAGTGGGGTCTGTCTGGGTGGGCTCCTCGATGGTCCTTGGCACTGTTGGGTCTGCTGTGGCTCAGACGAGGGAAGGGTGTTCTCCTGCACAAGGCAGCTGAGGAAGAGTTTATGCTGAGGCTCCAGAATTACCTGTTTTGTGCCAACTCAGAACTGTTGTTAAAATACAGGGGAGAGGGGTTCTTCCACCCCATGGTTTTAATAGACATTTCTGTAGCTGACTTTTCAACTAAGACTAATAATAAGAAAAACTACAGTTGAGCCAAAAATGACAAATGTTACTGAGTTAAAATAATACTTGCATATTTTTAATTATTAAATGGAACTAGATAAATTGGAAGCATGTAAATAACTGATTCTAAATCTTTGCGTAATTATTTCCAAGAGGTAATTTTGCTATGAGCTATTAAAACTCCAAGAAGTGTATTATTCCCTTTTGAGATGGTGTGTACCCCAGCTGTGTCATACATCTCTTGGCTTGTTTCCTTTTTGCTGTAGATGTACATACATATATATATTTGTGTGCTGTGCAGTTGTACAGTCACTGCCACGTTAAATTGATTGCTTTCAAATGACTATATCTGTGTATTTTACATATGTGTGTATATGTATAAGCAGTTTAACAGGGCAGTGGTTGTACAGCCACAGAGTTTAGGGCTTTGTACAATATGTAATTTTAAGAATGTCAATGTGGTTCTTTAGCAGATTTTATAAAACACTTCTCCGAATCTGTTATCAGCACTTCCCATCCTACAAGAAACTGCACATTTTTCAGTGATTGTTCCACTGGTTACATTTTTGTCTGCCATTTGTTCTGGATTGATGTAATCTTGATACTACTAAAATTTCAAGGGCTGTTGACGCATTTCACATAGCCTGGGATTGCCTGTTCTCCAAATATATGGATCATGCATCAACAGTACTAAGTAGCCTTACTGTTTTGCCTAAAAGCCTAGCTAATTTATTTAATATTCTCTCTTTAAAGAGAGGTCTTTGGAAGGGGTGGCATATTTTAGGATGCTCCTTCTCTTTAAAGGGAAACTCGGAATTGACTAGCAGTACTTGTTGATCAGTGATATTATTGTAGCCAAAGGATGCATGGGTGGTTTAATAGGAAGTTTTTGCTTCAAGTTTCTTGATGAAATGTAGTGTTCTACAGAGCTGTGTGAAGAGTGTAGTTTTTTATTCTGAAATGCACTTGTACACTTTATTTGAAAGGTCTGAATGGATCATAAATACATTTAAGAAATAAATGATACATCACATGTTTTCATGGCTTGTCTGGAATGACTTTTCTGTTTCTGTGCTGCTAAAGGTGCGTTCCTTGGCACTGGGTGGGGCTTTTTCCCTTATCTTGATTCTCCAAATAATCTTGTGAGTGCAGGGGCAGGAGAACCTTCCAGCCTGGTTGGTGTTTATGCTTTATCCATACATGCTGCAGAGCACTGTAGGCAAACTCCTCACTTTAATTTTCCTGTGGGAAACTTGAGCCCTAAAAGGAAACGAACAGAGCGAAAGGGCTGGATATCACAAGGGATTCACTTTTATTTTTAGAATTGCACTATATTGCCATATTTGGCCTGAAACTATGCTGTATCAATGCACTATTGTATCCAATTGCAGTGTCTAACCAGTCCAAATTTGTCTAAATTATTCAGGTTTTTTTCCACAAATACTCTTTATCTGTGAATGTTCTTGGCAAGTGCTGACTCCAGGTAACACATCCTGCAGGAAGCATTCCTTGTGGGAAGTTAACAAGTACATTACTCTGAAAGTGTGGTTTGTGTCACTTCCTTGAGGTCTCAGTAACAGGTGTAATTCCTCCTACCAAAACCTTCTCCAGTAGTTTGGGCTAAGACAAATGCAGGAAGTGCTCTCTGTGTAAAAATGAACATAAATACTGCTTAATAAAAGTAATTATGGGAATGCCATCAGCCTGCAAAATAGACCTGGTGGCACAGGATCCTGCTAACACTGAAAATAGCTGTCAAAAAAACATTTAATGTATTTGAATGTACTTAAAACGTACAGATCTGCTTAAAATAACTTATATCCCCATCGTGTAATATTACCCCTGCTGCTGCCCACGAAAGCTGCACAGAATTTTGGCTCTCTCTGCCTGTTGGATCAGCTGGAATCTGTCCCTGGCTTAGTGCACTCTAGGGTGGCTTGTCCATGCCTTGCAGCAACACACCACGTGCTGGTCCCACCCTGGCAAAGCAAGGAGAATTCCAGTGGTGGACTGAGACTCCAGACCCTTCCCACAGTAATCTCTGACCGTGTGGCAGAATTCTTGCAGCCACTGAGACCTTCCTAAGGAGTAACTGGAATGTGGAAATGGATCCATTGTGGCAAGAGTGAGAGTCAGGCACAGCTTGGGTTGGGTGTGTCAGGTAACTCACCAGTGAGCAAAATTCCACAGCTGGAATCATTCTGGGGGTTGGGGCAGGGGGAACCTAAAGTTTGGTCCCCTTGCATTTCTCCATTTTTGTGGTGGTTCTGAAGTCAGCCTGTGTCCAGGTCATGGGTTTGTTTTATACCCCCAGGGGATTTTCTCCAGGAGCCTGGCAGGACAGGAGCTGATTTTTGGGTGATGAGCCCTTTCCAGCAGACAGCTTTCTCTGTTCTCTGGAGGTTTCTCATTTCATTCTTTTCATCACAAATCCTGTCCTTTAGCAATTCTTTGCTGCAGTTTCTTCATCCTCTTGGGGTTATGTAGGGGCTTAGGAAGAATAAACCTGAGCTGCTGAAAATTTCAAGTAGATCAGTCCCAGGAAGAGGGAACTCCAGCTCTTCCATGTCTTTGATTGTGCCTTAAGCTACAGAAAAAGCTTCTGAAGTAACACAGTCTTAGCCTGAATATGCTGATCAAGGCTGTAACTGCATGACATGGTTTTCAGATCCTAGGATGCTCAGGATGCTCCCTGCAAGATCATGAAAATACATGGAAAATACCTTTTAATTGTGTCAGGTTTAGGAGGTGGGAACCAATATGCTTTTATATGCAGCCTGACAGAATAAATGGGCTTTTCCCAGCTGGAGTGCATCCTGGTTTCCATAATTATTCACGTAGTTTCTGTTTAAATCAACTGGAGAGGAAGGTTTCAGTATAACTCCCCTAATATTTTAAAGTGCATAAAAGAGGGGGAGGAAGGGCATACTTTGAGTCTGAGCATCTACATTTTCCTGCTTTCCTTCAGAGCAGCAAACTGTTATGAGAATTTTAATCTTCACTACACTTGCCTCAGTTCTCATGGCTGGTTTCCACTCTGTTTTCTTTATTACTTTCTTTTTCTTCCTGTCATTCTTAGCTTTCTATTTTTCAATCCCAGTTTGTGAAGGGTGTGGGTTCAGAAGGGTTTCCTTCAGTTCCCAGTCCCCTGAAAGCATGAGAAATTGCCCATTGAGCCAATTCTCACAGCAAGGTATAAAAATAGGAGTAAAGAAAAGGTTACACAATGCTTGGATTGCAGCAGTTTGTACTAATGGGGAGATTTCAAAGCCATGGTTTGAAAAACATTTTTTAAACCTTATCATTTCCGTTGATTTTTCTCTCCCCAAGCTGTGTTTCAGCTGCAGGAACTCACGTTGGATTGCTTGAGGAATTGTACTGAGACACAGGAGTCAAAAGCTGAGCAAGTCACGCAAAGCCAGAGAGGCCACTAATTAGTTCTCTTTAGCCATAATGAATGATTTGTTTGAGAATCCTCTCTTAAATGTTTCCAACCAGATGCTTTGGTCTCTGCTGTTAAATAAGTGGATTAAAAGGCAAGTGGATCTGAGATTATTTTGCCATTGCAGCAGAACACAGGTGATTGTCAGGAAAGGCACTTGTGTGGTACCACAGATGCTGCTGGCAGTGGCCAGAACCTGTGCTCCTGGGAATACTTCACCAGAAATCAGTCTTGCAAACTTGTAAGAAACTAAAAGTTATCACTTAGTCTGCATTCACATGTTTAAAGTTTGTGGAATTGTTTCTGAGCTTTGTCTTAACCCTGCTTGCGAAGCCAGCTGAAGTTGACAGCCAGCCATTAGCATAATTGTCTTTGATTTAAAAGGTATTTATTTATATGAAATTCATTGAGCATTGGATTTTGTTTGTTTCTGATTCCCTTATAATGAGCAAGACCTCTTTACCATGTTAATTATTATGGAATTGGAATGCTGAACAGTACTTTTGGTATAATTTCCAAAACAATCTGGTCTTGATTCTAATAGCAGTATAATGCTTTCCTAATCAAATGTCTGTGTTAAGCCCCAGAGAGAAGCATTAACCTTGGATTAAAATCAGAAGAGAAAATGAATCACACTGTGGTAATTTTGTTATTGTTGTTGTTTGAAAAATTATTTTGTGAGGAACTACAAGCTGTATTGAATGTTCCTTACATGGATTACATTGTGTACTTTTTTTACTATCTTTTACTTCTAACCTTTTTCCATTTGCCTACCAGAAATCCAGAAATCTGGGTTATTTGGATAGATTAAACCCTATTTTTTAATTTTTTATTTTTTTTTTTACTGTTCAGCTTTCCAAATGTCCAAGGCATCTGAAACTGATGGTGTCAGAGTGATGTAGAAAACAAAGTTTTGTCTTCCTTATGCTGAAATCCCAGCTCATACAGGACCTGTCCCTGCATTCCCTCATGTTGTCCTGTATGACACTCCCTAGGGCTCATACTCATCTATTTTCTCTAGTTTAGAGTTCTGAGGAGGGCATGAGGAGTGGTTCCTCAAGAAGAACCTCAGGGACAGCATTTTGGACAGCTGCTGCTTACAGCTGACTCCTGCAGTTGTGAGATACCAAGAGTGTGCCTGGGCAGTGCTGGCATCCAGGAATCTCTGGGGGATGGCTGCATCTGCACTGTCCTGGCCTGGAACACAAGTAGGGTGTGTGTGTGTCTGTGTATGAACTCCTGCCACTCTCTGACCTCCCCAGATGTGCTGAGGTACCCAAATCTATCCCAGCTGTAATCTGCAGCTGCCAGCTCTGCTGGGGTACACTGGGATTTGTTAAATTTAGAACAGTGCACAGAACCAAGTGCTAATCTCCCAAGTCTCAATCCTAGCATATTGTAATTCATATTCTTTTGATGTGTTTTCATTTGCATGTTATTTTCTTTTTCTGATAGGAGTCTCCACAAGACAGTGCCATCACCCGAGACATCAATCGGACGTTCCCTGCTCATGATTATTTTAAAGATACTGGGGGAGATGGCCAGGACTCCCTGTACAAAATATGCAAGGTATTCTTTAAATTCTTCTGGGCTGGTTTTGGTAACTTGTATTAGACATCAGCAGCAGTGTGGCTGTTGGCTGAGAAGAAGGGGGATGTGTTACCATTGTGTGTCATGGGGACAGCCTCTGGCACCAGGCTCAGGCTGTTCTCTGTTGTAGCTGTTAGGCTCCTTCTGGGTACTGACACAGGAGACCTAAAGCCCTTCTGGATTCCTCTGCACTGATGTGTTTGGTGCAAAGACTTCACATCATTCCTGACCTGTCAGCCTGGATCAAGCTGGACAAATTATGTAACTGGAGATGTTATGTACCTCCGTAAAGGTTGTAAAGCCATAAGCATGCACTGAAGCTGATTATTAAAAGGAAGAAATGAGCAAAAATGTATTTTTGTGTATAAGCTCAGTGTATTCAGGTATCTCAGCTGGAATGGTTAAAGCTTCCAGCACTTTCTTTTGAATTCCTAGTGTTCTTCCTCTTCCTAACATCTCTGTGGGACCTGTTTAGAGATAAAAGCATTCAGATAAGTGGTTTAATAAGCTGCAGCAACGTTAATGCAGCACTGGGACCAGCCCCTGCCTCTGTGTATCCCAGTTTGGTTGTCATACAGATTTTCCCTTTGTTAGAATGACAGTGTCTGCACTCTATGCATGGGAATTTTATGGAGCTGTGTTCAATGCAGTGCTCTGTTTTATTTTTGTTTGTTAGCTTGAGACAGGTACCAGTAAAGTCTTGATTCCTCTTCTAGGCCTACTCTGTGTATGATGAAGAGATTGGCTACTGCCAAGGCCAGTCATTCCTCGCTGCTGTGCTGCTGTTACATGTAAGTGGTGCCTTTACCTCAGCTGTTTCAGACTTCAGAATAAATGTCGCTCCACTTGTCTAGAACAGACTTCTGAGCTAATAGGGTTGCAGGGTACACACACATCCATTTACACGTTGGTCAGTAATAAAGTGATTTTAGACAGGGAAGAGTACATTGTTTAAAACTTGCTGTGGTGTTTTGTGAGGACTTTATGCCCTTGTGTTCCTGTACTAGGACCCCTTCCATTTAGTCTTGCACTCAGGAGCAGTAGTAGGCATGGGATTTGTGTGTAAGACAACACTGTAAATGTTTTTGTTACAGGCTTTCAAGGTCAGATTTCTATTTTCTATTGGATGTTTCTATTGGAATCAGTCAGAAATACAGATGGTGTTTGCTATGTCCTGTATACACAGAGGAGTATTTAGGACATTGAAGGGATGTCAGTGTTAGGTCTCAGTGCAGGCTGTGCTGCCTGTGGGCTGTTGTCCTGTAGGTCTTTGTGCTTCTCTGTTTGAGAGGTTAGGGAAGGATACAATAACACCTTCGTATTTGTAAAAGAAACTGTATTATGCTTTTTTAAACTTAATTGCTGTTGATAGAAGTGATCTCATCAGTGTAATATCCTTTAATTGCTGGTGTGTTCAGAAGCTAGAGAGAGATTTATGGTTGTCAGGAACAAAAGTTTTATATGCACTCACACTTGGGAAATACAAGAGCATTAGAAATCTGTATTTGTATATTTATAGACTGTTCTGTTTCAAAGTAACGTCTGCTTTCTGTCAGTGTTTCTGTTGCAAGGGTAGTTGGAACTGCAGAGTTCCTGAGCCCAGCAATGCTTTGAGGTTTCTTTTCCCCAGCTGTTGCTGCCGTAGAGGGCTGAGCATGAAGAGTTCCCTGCAGTTTTTGGTGGAAGTCTGGCCTTCAGGGGAGGATTTTCCATACTGCTGTAAAGTCAGGGGAGGATACAGAAGAGATTGTAAACTCCATTCTTGTGAAACAAAAGCCAAGTGATTGATGATAACAACCTTTTAGTTCTTTGTAACTGTAATCTGAAATATTTCCTAGATGAGCAATTAATTCTTTATTTCCTCACTGAATCAGATAGAGACGGGCAACGCTTCCTGCTATGAGAACTGAACACTTTTACTGAAACAGATGTGCTTGCTTGTAGATTTTCATTGTCATGGGTCCCTTGCCTTGGAGATATTCACTCTCATGACTGAGCCATGTGTTATTCCAGAGTTCTCTCTCTAACAATATTTGTGGCTTCTGGGAATAATGTATGCATTTAACAAAAAGCTAAATTTCAAATAAGTTTCTTTTTATTTGAGTCTCTTTGAAGTCAGCTTTTGGAGTGTGGCTGCTAGGGAAAATAAATAATAAAAACAAATGTTGCAGAAAAGGAAATTAAGTTTCTGTGAGTCCTTCACTACCAGTTTGGAATGTTTCAGCAAAGTTTTCTGTTTTAATAAACTCCATCTGCAGATTAATAATAGAATACTTGAGATGGATGTTCTGTCCTTTATAGAAACCAGCAATTGACCTGAAGTCAGACTTTTCTACAGAAATACTAAAACTGAATTTTAAGGGCAGGGAAAAATGTCAAAATACTTAGGAGCTTTGAGTTTTCCTTCAGTTCTTGGCAGGAAAGGGACTTCCTAAAAAAGTGCTGAATTGTGAGGTGTGGAGCTTCTGTTAGCAGTGACTGGTGTCTTATTCATGTCATCTAATAAATAAACATAAAATGCAACAATGTCATTGAAAAAGGGAAATATATCATTAAGAATAAGGGTAAGGTCTTGTTCAACATCCTATAGTAATACTGTTTCTGCCTTATTTTACATAGGTGACAAAGGATTAGGCTGGTCAAAATCTGTAAGATTCAGATTCTGATGAGTTCTGGAACAAAGACCTGGAAACTGCTTTGGTCTTCATGTCTGGAAGATGTATTTTCAGTTGAGTGATTGAGAGGTGGCTTATTCCACTGAAATGCCATTTACAACACTAAACCTCATTTTGTGTGATAAACTCTTGTTTACATTTAAACTGGATTAAAAAGTAGTGGCGATTCCACCTTTCAGTCAGAGAGAGACGGGAGGTCCAGGCAGATTGACGTGATGTGAAAGGTTCTAATGCTTGGTGCTAAATCCACCTTCCTGTCTCACAGATGCCTGAGGAGCAAGCTTTCAGTGTTCTGGTCAAAATCATGTTTGAGTATGGACTCAGGGAACTTTTCAAACAGAACTTTGAAGATTTGCACTGCAAGTTCTATCAGCTGGAGCGCCTCATGCAGGTGGGACTCACACGGGGAGGGTGAACGGCCCCGAGCCAGCAATTCAGCTCTGGCTGTTTCTCATGGGATGAATGGTGTTTGTAAGCTGTGAGGAAGGGTGAATGGTGTTTGTGAGCTGTGAGGAAGGGTGAATGGTGTTTGTAAGCTGTGAGGAAGGGTGAATGGTGTTTGTGAGCTGTGAGGAAGGGTGAATGGTGTTTGTAAGCTGTGAGGAAGGGTGGAGAGCAAGAGCCGTCCCAGGTGTTCTAGGAGCAGTGTGGTGCTGCTGAAGGCAGATGTGCTGGACAGCTGGAGTGGCTCTGCTGTGGCTCTGCTGTCAGCACAGCCATTGCTGGGCCCTGCTGAGACAAATTCCAGGGTCCTGCTGGGCATCCACCCCAGGACAAGCCTTTGGCATCCTCGGGAGGCCCCCAGGCCCGTTCCTGTCACACCTAGTGGGTGCAGGACCCTGCACTGATGGTCACTCTACCCAACTTCCTTCTGTACTTTGAGGGTTCAGTTACAGCTCCAAAATAGCCTAAATTAACCTTCAGTGCTTCTGTGTGTTTTACTCTTAGGAATACATTCCTGATCTGTATAACCACTTTCTGGACATCAGCCTTGAAGCACACATGTATGCTTCCCAGTGGTTCCTGACCCTGTTCACTGCAAAATTCCCTCTCTACATGGTCTTCCATATTATTGACTTACTCCTGTGTGAGGTATGTGTTATAATTGGAGACTTGCACAGCTCCCAGCTCTTGACAGTTTGTCACTATCTTGGTTCACGTCCTTGTTACTATCTGTTCTCTCAGAGCAAGGCATGTGATATTTTTATGTCAAAGTGTTGCATTTCTGCAATGATAAAGATTCTCAGCATTTTAAAGAAACAAATTAAGAATCAATAGCTATATAAAAGATTATAATCTTCTATTCCCTATGGCACTGGTGCATCTATGTGAGAAGACTCTACAGTGTGATAAGAGCCGATTTACAAATATGTGGGTTCCTTTCTTCTGAAGTCACATTATACACAATGATTAGGGTTTTTTTCCTATCATATTATTGCATGGAGGCCATTGTATATAAAATGACCCAGCTAACTCCCATGCTGGTAATCTGACAAGCTTGAAGCTTTTTCTCCTGGAAAGGAAGTCTCTCTATATTTCACAACTTATATTTAGAGAGCAAAATTCTTCATATTGAAATGTTGTCTATAATTGTGTTTAGTACAGTGTATGTAGTGGTATGTGGGTAAGCAGTGTAATTGCAGTCAGCACTTACTACCATCAGTGAACAAATCCCATTTTGTACTGAAGCATCCTTGAGTTATTTAATGATTTGCTGGGTAACTTTATGCATCCATTCTTCTTGGATCTGCACTGGTTCCTGTGAAGTGGCTGATTTCCTGCCTTTCCTTTACTGAAGGCTTTCAGCATTCACAAACCTCCTGGTCAATGTTTTTGCCCTTCCCCTGTGTCTGCTGCTTGCTTTGTCTTTGTGCCAGTGGAATAGAAAGCAGCAGATGGTATGGAGAAAATCACTTTTGTTTGTTTAGAAACACATTTTCAATTCATAAATAGTAAATGTGCTCACAGAGAAGTTTTAAGGGGTTTTTCATCATTTTAAAGTACTAGTGAAAGAATAACTTGGTGGGAAGAAGAAAGGCAGGATCCTGAAATAAGATGAGCAATGTGTCATGATTATGAGTGGGACCCCTGAAGAAGGTGTGAGCTACTCCTGACTACAGAACTGTTTGTATTTAATTTAATTGGACAATATGAATAGAACTCTTGTAAGCAGTAGAGGCAGAATAGATGCTGTGGGACTCTGTCCTAAAGTGAGTCACTCTTTTTCATTGCATGAATTATCCCAGTTTGTGAAGACCAGAATTTAATATATTGGTATATATATTACTGCATTTGAATCAGTGTTTTTAGAAGTTGCTGTATGAAAATTAAATTGTCTTGAGCTGACCAACCACTCATTAAGAAATAAAGTGCTCAACATAATTTTAGAGTTTCAGACTGCTAAGGAAGCGGTAAAACCAGTGTTGATTGTTTTGCTCTTTGTAATGACTCTCCAGTAAAGATTGTTTGCAAAGTCATTCTTTGTGCCTTTGATTTATATAGCATCTGGTTACACATGTATGCTGGTTCTCCATTTCACAGAAACTAGACAAACAACAAAACCCACCAAGTAAATTCCTATCCAAGCTTGTAAATACTGAGAAATTTAATTATATTGTCATTATTTTTTCTTTCCAGGGAATAAGTGTTATCTTCAATGTTGCACTGGGATTATTAAAAGTGAGTATACAATGTTACACTGTGGTTTATGCATCTTCATGCACCATATAAAAATTAAGACTCTTGTTACAAAAATACGTTGGTTTTTTTGAGAAGCTAACAACTGCCTGTGGCACACGTGCTGTAATCTGGCATGTCCTGTGCAGCACAGTGCTTTTTTTGGGGGTGGAATAGAAGGTTGCAGAAATAGAAAGAAACACTCTTTGCAGAAGGTTAAGAAGCAGCGATGTTACTGCAGCTTTCCAAAGCTGTTATGGCTTTATTGTCTCTGGTATTCAATAATTGTAAAGAATTGTCTTTTACTGGTGTTCCTTTCCCTGTCTTCAGACTACCAAGGATGATTTGTTGCTGACTGACTTTGAAGGGGCTTTAAAGTTCTTCCGAGTGCAGCTGCCCAAGCGGTACCGCTCCGAGGAGAACGCCAAGAAATTGATGGAGCTGGCCTGCAACATGAAGGTGAGCTGGGAGGGACTGCTGTTCACAGCCTGGGAGCAGCTCCTGGCTCTAGCTCCAAGGGTAAATGCAGGTTAATTGGCTGTGATCATGGAGATTAATTTTGAGCCAAATACACTGATATGTTTCAAAGTGTCCTTTTTCCTTAAATTCCCTAGAGGAATTCTTTGTAGTGTCAGTGTGGAAGTACACAACTTTCCCATTCCAGGCATTTTGTGATCTAGGTACAGTAGCAGTGTGGATACCAGTATTCTGCTCAGAGTTCAAGCATAACTTGTGTGAAACTAATGTAGAAATTAAAGAATAATCAAGAATAAAGCTATTTTATCTCTCTAATCATTTAGCATTAGCCACAGATTAAATGGTCCACATAATCCTAATGAGTGCATTTGCCTTTTATGTTTCCAAATAACAACTTGTTCTTCTTCCCACTCTTCCAAAATTGCCTGTGTTCCCAGTGCTGTGTGGAGGGGCACAAGCAGTCTCTGAGTGGGCACAGCCAGGCTGCCCACGGTGTCCTGGAGTGCTGGGTTAGAGGGGAGCTTGTGGAGGGAGCACTGCTGGGCTTGGCACAGAACCCTTCTCTATCACCATCTTGATGGGAGTGCTGCATGTAGTTTCTTTCCTTGACCTAGAATATTAGTCCTTTGCTGTCAGTAGAAATCTCCAGCTCTGTATTTGGAAGTGTTTCTTTGAGCAGATAAGGACCTGATATCAAAATAAATAATTTATAGGAAGGGAGAAATAGCCTGGCTAGGGCATTGTGATTAGAACAGCATTCTGCTGGAAAGGAGGTCAGGAAGTCATCAGCTGGAGACAACACCAGATTCTTAAAGTCACTTCTCAGTGTTGCCGTCAATTCATAGAATCACAGAATGGTTTGGGTTAGAAGCCCAAAAAAGCCCTTAAAGCCCATCTCATTCCACACCCCTGCCATGGCAGGAATACCTTCCTCTATCCCAGGTTGCTCCAAGCCCTGTCCAGCCTGGCCTTGTACACTTCCAGGGATGGGGAGTTCACCTCTCTGGGCAACAGATGTTAGCAGAGCTGCTGCTGCCTCCAGTGCCCCTGAAAAAATGTGATGGGACATCAGTGTTTATTTCTGCAAACCCAGAATCCCTGCTGACTTCCCCAGGCCTGCCCAGAATTAATGACAATGACAAATCTGCTCAAGATCCCCTAAAAAAGGCAAAAATGGCTTAATGCCCTTGAAAAGTAGAAGATGGGAATACAGTAGTGTGCCTGCCTTCCTTTCCTCTGGCATGGTGAATGCTTCACAGGATCTGACTTTACATTGTGGGAGATTTGGGGTGTGAAACCCCAAAATTTGGGCAGTGTTTGAGCAGGGGCAGAGCAGTGAAATAACCTCCTCAAGTTACTGGCTCCATTGTCAGTGAAGGGTTAATCCTGTAGGGGAGTGTCTGGAGAGCAGGAATAACTCCTGCAGTTGTGGTGTGGTTGGACCAACTCCAGGTAATGGTTGGCATCTCCAAAGAAATATTCCCCCGAGTGCAGAGAGGTGTTTCTGGTCAGCTCTCACTAGAGGGAGCTTGGCCACCACTTTCTGCAGCTCCTTCCCAGGAAGGTTGTTAGTGAGAAAAGTAGATTTCAGGGAAACCAAACACGTTTTCCATTCTGCCTGTCATTTTTTCATGTAAAATTCAACCTGTTTCTCAGAAAAGGGTTTTTAAAGAGGAAATCTTAGCCATAGCTTTTAAATTTATTTGGTTTAATGGGATAATAATAAACGTTTAAGTGCAACTTTTAATGCTAGAGATTTCATTTAGATGCATAATGCCTTGCATGTGAAATGCTCACAGGGATCTTGGCATGGTCTGTGTTGCTAAACCATTGTAACCTCTGGCACAGGTGACACCAGGCTGGTCAGGATCTGTTACAGCTTCCCTGGTGTTCCCTGTCCCTGCAGGACTTGAATTCCAGACACAAAATACTGAATTCAGCATCACCTTTCTGTCCCTTGTCACAGAAGGGGAATCTGAGGGCCTGTGAGGGTGGCTTTGCTGGGGCTGTGTGTGTCAGAGCCAGGGACAGAGCACTGAGGTGCTGCTGCTTGCCCAGACATCTCGGCAGCTCGGGCTGTTTTCTGCTGGGCTTGAGTGACACTGGCAGAAATGTCAGCTGAGCCTGCACTTGCCCTTTCAGCATTTACAGTCTCATGTAAAGTAAACCAAATGCTTCTGTGTGGTGATAAATGTTACAGCTGAAAAAGCAGCTGAAGAGGGCTCAGCATCAGGCCAGTCCAGAAATGAGCCACGTCTGTCAGGTTTCTGTTCTGCTGTAGCTCTGCAGTGTGTGCAGCACCAGGGAGTTGTGCAGCACCAAGGGGAGCTTGGGCAGGATGCTCTGGGTGCCTTTTGAAACCTTTCCTGTATTCCACAGGAGGAGGCTGCTGTCATTATATTGAGTGGAACCAAGTTTTTGACCACACCTGAGGGTTTGATGCTCAGAACTGGGTGAAGCCTTGAGCTGTGCTTTGTAGAAGGCAGGAGTTGCCTGAAGCTTGTTCTATAACCCTGTGTGTGTTGTGTTCTTTTATTGATGTTCTGGGCAGGAACTAATGGGCTGCTTTAATTTAGATTAGCCAGAAGAAGCTGAAGAAATATGAAAAGGAATATCATACCATGAGAGAGCAGCAGGCTCAACAGGAGGATCCTATAGAAAGATTTGAGGTAATGCTTTACCTACTCCAGTCTTAACAAACAGCAAATTGCACTTTGACTCTTTTTTGAGCTGGTTTTGTTTCCTGACCAATTTGAATGCAACAGGGGAATCAGCTCCATGAACATGAAGGGAATGTCTCTCTGTTTGCAGCATTGATCAGGATGGGGTTGTTGTGAGCCCAGCTGTGCAAGAAAAGGAATAGTATGAATTTTTATTTGGGCTTATAGAGCTGGTTCAGTAGAGCCTGTTTAACGTGCTGACTGCAGCACAAGCCATGAACAGAAAGGAAATGCCTGACTGATTCTAACTCTGCCTTCCATGGTTATGCTCCCGCCTTTACTCCTCTTCCTAGTTTCAACTGATGTATACTGCAGTAAGCATATACTTTTATAAATAGTTTATTTACCAAATAAATGTAATAAAGGCATGAATTACACATGTAAAGTTACATATGCATACACATACCACAATTACACACACAGAGACATAGATACAATAAATTCATGTATTTTAATCAGGGAAGTTTTATATAAACTTTCTTTAGTATCCATCTATGTGCTGGGAGTTGTAACAGGAGAGAGAAAATTGAGTATTTTTCCCAGGATTCTCCTCTCTTACCTGTTTCTAGCATGCAAATTCAATTCTTAGCCAAGAAAAGCAGTACTTGTAGGAAACTCCTGGCAAGGTGTCGATGGCACAATGATATCCCTACTATTGCAGGCTTCAAAAACATTTCTGTAGCTCAACAAGTAATGGCTGAGCAGAGTTACTGGTACCTGGTGTCTTCTCAAGGCTAATCCTGTATTTATTTTACATTTTACTATGGCTGTAGTTTTGTCCCGGGGAATTTTATGCAGTTAGAGTTGTCTTAGCATCCTGGAGATGCAAGGTGGGCATTTGTGTGCAGGCACAGGAAGCTGTGTGTGGCAGACACTCACCTGGGCAGCCCCTTTGTGTCCCCCCAGCGCGAGAACCGGCGCCTGCAGGAAGCCAACATGAGACTGGAGCAGGAGAACGACGACCTCGCCCACGAGCTGGTCACCAGCAAGATTGCACTGAGGAAGGACTTGGACAATGTAAGTCATGTCCTCAGGCTGTCTGGGGCAGACAAGGGCTGACTCCTTGTTCCTTCTCTCACTGGAGAGGAGATACATGGAGTACTTTTTTTGTGTGGGGCAGGATTCCTTCCTCCACATCCATATTGCACACTGACTATGTATAGGCCTGGGACAGAGGTCCATGGGAAACAGGAGTGCTGACTGAAATACTCATTACTCTGAAAAACATTCAGAGTCACTGGAGGGAAAGGAGAGCCTGTACTTGAGTAGTTTCTTTCTTTTCTCTTTGGAAGTCTAGCAGGAGGTGTGTCTAGTCTTTGAACCATCACAGAGATCATAACATGGATGCTGGCTTGTGTTTTCCTGGGATTTTTATGAATACAATTTCACAGCAGACAGGCTTTTCAAAGTGCCTGATAAACTTGAAAGTCTGAGTCTGTCTGGCTCTGCATGGATCAGGTTCTCAGGTACCTCAGGCAACTCTGAAAATGCTGTAGTTTCCTTTTGGCTTGTTGGAATCTGCCCGTGTGAACTCCTCATCCTGAGCTGTTTCCAAATCAGACTTCAGGTTTGCTTTGTGTTACAGGAATTTTTTTCAGCTTGCTGTCCCACTCCCTTCTTTACATATTCAGCTGTGGGAGATTTTATTAGGATATGCTTTTTCTTTTTTTCCAGGACGTGCAGAGACAGAAAGGTACTGGCATCTCTAGCACAGGGGAGGCTACAACACATTTAGTCTGTCTGCTTGGGGAGATGAGGGGAAGAGTTCAAGTGCTCATGTTTTGCCATTCTTGTTCTGCACCAAGATAAGTGCATTTCTGAAATCTCAAAGGAAAATGACTTCTGAAAGTTGCGCAGTGCAGAAGCTGACAGGCTTTAAAATGTTTCATTGGATCTGCCTCAGACGATTTGAGGTTTCCCACGGTCTCCTGGAAACTTGCTGTTGGAAAACTATTCATAGTAAATGTTGATGCCAATGGGTGAATGTTGCTTTAATGAGGTTTGGTTCATGACTTTTGGGTTTATTACGTCTCCTGTTCTTAGGTGTTAAGAAGTGGATCATAGAAGAATGTTCTAGAAGCAGGTTTTCCCCACACATTTGTATGTTCACCTCCTCTTACCTGGGTATTTTCCCTTCATTAGTGAAGCTCCCAGAAGCTTCACACTGGTGATAGCCCAGCAGTGGCGCTCAGGACATGAACTCTGGCAAAAATTGTCCTGAAGAAATTTTTTCTATCAGTTTTTAGCTGTTGTTTGTGGCTGCTTGAGCCTGTATGAGACACAGTTATACTTTTACTTTTTTTTTTTTAATGGAGAGCTGGGAGAGGAACAAACTTAGGCAAAATTGATATGCTTAATTTGATATATACAATAGTCTTGTATTCAAAGATGGCAAATGATGTTGGCAGCATTTGGGTTATCCCCTGGGAGGAGATAGGTAGGTTTGATCCTACTTTAGGACATGATTAATTCTTCTAATTGGATCCTGAAGTGATAAGCTTCATTCTGCCAGCCTGAGGTCCTGAAAGTACCAAAGGACATTTTTTAACACACCTTTTCTGATACCTACATGGCATGTCTGAAATCTGCAACCTAAAAGATCAAAACAAAGCATTTGGAAATACAAGAATTTCCTTAATATCCTTTCACTAGACCAGAAAATAGGCTTCATTTTTCTACTGTTGTTGGGCTCCTACATCCCAGTGTTCTTTAACTTTAAAACAGCTTAAACCCCATCTGTAATGAAAAGATGTTCTCTTTACCTTTGCTGTCCGTTTTAAAGGATCAGCAGGACTTTAAGGGACTAAAATTCACTTTTTGATTTTCTTTCTTTGAAGGGAATTGGTACAGCTACTTTCAGAAGATTTTATATATCAGTTGAGTTATTGATCTATTTTTATGTAGAATCCATACACCTATTGGGAAGTGCTGTGTTGTGTATATGAGACAGGAAAAGATATCTTAACTTTGCAGAGTTTTAGTAGTTTATAAAGAGCTTGGAATTTTTCAACAATATATTTTTCTACTTAAAAAACTTCAGTAAAAAGGAATTTGTTGGTTTCAGGTGAGACATTTCTTTCCCTTAAGGAGGAAGAAGAGAGGGGCCTGACTTGTGATTGCTTTGGCAGCTCAGTTTTCATGCAGTATTTTCTGGGATGGTATCCCATCCATTGAGAAGTGTCATAAGAGTTCAGGGAGCTTTTTAAATGTTCTAGAGGCATTTTTCATTAATTCTGTTTTCATTGCAAGGTTGAATGTTTGCAAATTAAACTTAGGTCTGAGCTGGTTATAGTCTTTTATTGATCTTGCACATTGTGAGCTGTTCTGGGCCTTCTGTTGTCTTCAAAATGTATTGGTCAACTTCCAGACTGGACAAGAAAATGAAACTTATTTTTGGTATTGGATTTCTTTGGAGCAATCCCTACTCCAGTTTTGCTAAAATTAACCACTGAATTCAAGGAGGCATTTTGGAGGGCTGGAATACAGTGGTACACATCGTTAATTTTGATGTGTTGCTGCCTTGCCTATTGCAGATGGGAAGTTTCAGAAAAATAATTTTCAGAATAAAGTTTTACTGTTTTTGATAACAGTGAACTAAACCTTAGTAAGACTGGAATGGTTGTACTCTTGTCTCTGTCCTGGTAGAGGCACAGCCTCTGCTCAGCCTCCATTCTGTGTTTCAGGCAGAGGAGAAGGCAGATGCCCTCAATAAGGAGCTGCTAATGACCAAACAGAAGCTGATTGATGCAGAAGAAGAAAAGAGGCGCCTAGAGGAAGAATCTGCTCAGGTTAGAGCATTTCTGTCATTCTCACTGTTCTGTACAGTACAGAAATGATAAAAATAAAAAGTGACAAGTGTGGGAAGGGCTTAATGTTCTAAGTCATGTTTGTCCCTCTTCTGTAGTGTAAAGGACGTCAGCAAAGCAGAATTTGGCATTTTCCTGCCAGGTGCTTCATAGGGTGAAGAATTTTTAACTTGAAATCACAAAGTCACAGCCTGTGCCAGATGCTGCACAGAGAGGCAGTGCAGGACTTCAGGTGTCAGCAGTTTTTGAACCCTTCCTTTCCTTGGCTAGTCCACTGTTCTGTCAATGATGGCCACCAAAGCCTGGCTTTTCCCTGCCTGCATGGAGCTGAGCTGGACTCTGGATCCCAGGGTAGAGCAGAGCAGTGAGGTTAAGGAGAAGGAGGAAATAACACCTGGGTATTTTCCCAACTACAACCATATAAACCCTTCCCTTTTTGTCTTGTTCTTTTGTCTCTACAGCTGAAGGAAATGTGTCGTAGGGAACTAGACAAGGCAGAGTCAGAGATCAGAAAGAACAGCTCTATTATTGGTGACTACAAACAGGTAAGTACAACTTCATGATGATGTGGTTTCTTATTAAAGTACAAGACTTCCAGGTATTTTAGGAGATTTCTGGAAATCAATGTCATCTGTGCCATGCATTTGAGGACACAATTTAGCTGTTCTAAATGGGAAGCCTGTGGCTGGTTTTGCATTTTCTTTGGCCAAGATCCTGAAGTGGTCAGTCCTGTTTGCCCCTGATGCAGGTATTTGTAGATCAGCAGCAGTTAGAGCCAAACCTTGTTCAAACGGGCTCTTGGATATCAAACGTTCACCTCATGCCAAAAAAAGCTTCTCTCTCACCTCTTCTTTGTCAATCAAATGCACCTCAGAAATAAAAAAAAGAGATGCCTTTCTCCTCTCAAGGCTTTGCTTTGGCAATCAAGCTCCTGATCAGAAGGTATCAAGGGAGCAAATTCATGTGTCCCTTTAGCAGACCCATATCAGGTCTCAGGGAATGAGTTAGGTTTTTTTACTACTCTGTCTTGCCTGTTCTTTTTTCCCAAAGGCAACAAAAGGGCCATGCTATTCCTAACCTTTTCTGGCTCCTTTACCAGGGCCAAACTGTTAATAACTTATGTTGGAACTGCACCTTTTCCTGTGAGGATAGAAGAATATGTAGAGAATGGAAAAATGTACAGTGAGACAGCTTAATGGACTGTCCCAATTTTTCTAGCTTTCTAAGAGTCCTTAGACTATCCATGTTAATATTGCAGCAGCATTTATTTGTGCTTTAGCATTCATTTGGGAGGGAATTTACATTTATGAATGATCTGGTAACATGATTTTGCTTGTCAGATTTGTTCCCAGCTGAGTGAGCGACTGGAAAAGCAACAAGCAGCAAATAAAGCTGAAATTGAGAAAATACGGGTAAGAGACCAGATATATCCACTGTCTATAATCTTTCAATCTCTTAGCAAAATCACAGCAGCAGACACACAATTTATTTCATTATTAAAATGGTGTCTGAGAGTCATAGATAGAAGATAAGGGGGAGATGTGTGGGAAAAGGTGAGCCCTCTGATGCTGTAGTGGTTACATGCTAATGTTGATGCTGGGGTATTTTTGAGGGGTCTTTTTTTTTTTCTGGAAGAGATTCTCTGAATGTCTTTTACCTTAAAGTAATGGGGGGAGTGGGACAGAGTCCATTACTGGAACAAAATAACACAGCAGTGTTTCCAAAGCCATGAGTCTGGGGCTGGCAGGAGCTCCTGCTCGGCTGGGCCTCCCCAAAAGTTCCCAGGAGTGGCTTCTCTGGTGTTGAGCTGCTCTCCCAGAGCAGAGGCAGGAACAGGCTTCCATCACATCCTCAGCACGTCGCTCACAGTCAGGTGTTTACTTTAGCAAAAGGTGGATGACTGCGAGCACTGCCGCGAGTTCTTCAATAAGGAAGGCCGTGTGAAGGCTGCCAGCACTGCCAAGGATGGTTCAGACGAGGACACGGATGAGGAGAAGGAAACGCTGAAGAACCAGCTGAGGGAAATGGAGCTTGAGCTGGCCCAGACCAAGCTGCAGCTTGTGGAGGCGGAATGTAAAATACAGGTAATGCTGTGGAAGCTTGTTTTGTAGTCTGTACAGCGTGTCTGCATTCCTAGAAAAATGTGTGTGTGAGTTGTAGAGGGATTGGAACAGATCCTGTTGGTTGAAACCGTAACCTGCTATTTCCTGCATGGGTTATTTAACCAAACACTGCGTCTGAAACTTGCTGTATGCAGACGATATAATTGAAATTGCATGAACTGTATTTAGCAGCCACTATAGCTTCCAGACATCTGCCTGTCTGCAGTGCAGTGCTGGCTGCCTGATCTCCTGCAACTGCTTGGAAGGAGCCCAAGCTCTGACAGAGTACTGAATCATGCATGTCTTTATCTCACAATCAGTGCTAAATGAAGAAGTAACATTGACAAATGTTAGACATGTTTCTTAAAACACGATTGCAAAGCACTCCAGGTACCTGAAGTATTTCTGTAAAATATGACAACATTGCGCTTTTAGCCTAAAACTGATAGATCAGTGCAGCTTTTTCACAGAAAGGTAAAAATTAGTTTGTAGAAACTCCACTTCCTGTGGGAATAGCTTCTCCTCAGATGGAAGAGAATTAAAGAGTTTGGATGTACTGAAGAAAGCAGAATGTTTCACTAAGGGCAATGACACAAGCCTTGTTTTGCTTTTCAAAGCCTTTTTTTTTTTTTTTCCTCTTTGTCAGCTTATTGTGCTGCTTTTAATTTATGTAAGACTTGTTTAACTTCTTAAGTGGAGTGGCCAAGAGTTTGTAGATGTTCTAGAGCCTTCTAGGTTTAACTCCTATAACCTTGTGCTGTGAATATGTAACAAAATAATGAAATTACTCTTCTGTTTGCAGGATTTGGAGCACCATTTGGGTCTGGCCCTGAATGAAGTACAAGCTGCAAAGAAAACATGGTTCAATAGAACAATAAGCTCTATAAAAACAGTAACTGGAGTCCAAGGAAAAGAGACTTGTTGAAAATCAGTTCTGTCAAACACACCTTCTTAACACAACACCTTTTGTTGCCTTCCTTGGCCAGATGTTTAATTCTGAGACATGAGAGGACCAGAATGTAAATATAATAGAAACACAGCATGTCAGGATTTCAATAGGTCAGTGATAAAGAGGATGGGAACACAAGAGAGTTTTTATTGCTAGACATGGGATGTTCATACTACTGATATTTAACAGGTGATGTAGCTAGGTTGAAGCTCTTCAGAGAAACACTCCATTCTGCGTCTGGCTGGAGGCTTTTCACAGACTAGGTACGAGAACTTACCAAACCCTAATTGTTAAGTTTACATATGATAGCTTTTTTTACAGTTATAACCTTTTTTAATATTTTATTTGAAAGGAAAAGTGTCACTAACAAAGTTAAAAATAAAAAAGAAAAAAAAAAGGAAAAAATGCAACAAAAAAATACAAGTTTATCAAGAACTACATCAGTGCCAGAAAGCAGTCCCCAGAGGTAGGAAATGGAGAGTAGGAGGTGACATGTTTTGCTTTATGAATGGGGATGATTTCAGCATTCCTGTCGAGCAACCCCACTTTGTTTTAGTAGATGCAGCATCCATCTCTCTGTGTTTGGCATTTCTTTCTGTTACTAATCAATTCTATGCAACTCTGGGCTTTTTTGGCACAGGCTGCCAAACAAATTTGCCACCGGAGGCTGGGAGACTTTCGAAGTGCTAGACAAGAATAATCGGAATTGTGGGCAAATTTCCGTTTCACTTGTGTCATATTGTTTGATCCACATATCAACAGCATTCAAATCCCCAGCACCAGGACTGCTGATAATATGAATTATGTGGATGGTCTGACATTCAATGGAGTCTGTCTGGGTTTTGTCAGGTTTCTGTTTTGTTTTTGTTTGTTTGTTTTTACCCGGCTGTAGCAGGCCTTCTGCGGAGCTCCGACAGAGCTCCCAGGTTTTAGTTTTGCACATAGGTATGAATGGGACAAAGAAACAATAAACTGAGATATATATGAGGCAAAAATCACAGCGTGAGTGTAGCTGCGAGCATCTCTAGCTGTCCAACTCGCTTCCCTGGTAGCGTTCTGAGGTGGTGTAGGTCATTTTTCACGCTCGATGCAGTTGCACTAATAGGTGCTAAATGTGCTTGGAGTTCTCATTCCTTGGATTGTATTGAGTTCTCACCAGAAAGCTGTAGAATGGAGTTTTGCACCTTGTAATTTTTTTAATTTATAATGGTTTTGTGTTATGCTGAAGTATCTATTGCATCAGTGGATAAATTTTGTGTGCAGTGTGAGTATAAGCTGGTGACAATAAGAGGCACTGGTTTGTATATAAAGATATTTGGTTTATTTTGTATTTCTAACTTTTTCTTGTTTACTGTACTAATGCTAGCTAATGTACTCTGTAACTACAGGATAGAACATGCTATGTCCAAGCTTTTTTCCTTAACTGCATACATTATCTCTATTGTTTAATACCAAAAAAAAAATACTGTAACTCCATCAATATTAGATGCGTGGACATTGTGGTAGCATAGTTGCAGTGTGTATACTTTATGAATTGAAATATAAACTAGTAAAATTGTATAACTATTTTGTTGTTTCATTTCATTTGAACAGAAAATTATTAAATATTTTGCAATATAAAGCTAATTCTCTTCTTAAAGTAGGAGCAGTAGCATCTGCAGGCTTCTCCAAGACTGAAACCACAGTCATGCTGCAAAGGGCTTTGCTAAAAAAGACTGCATGTTCTGAGTGCTGCCAACACTGGTTTTATATAATAAAATCTAGGGTTTGCTTTGAAAAAAGAAACTGCAAAAATGACCTTGTGCAGCTTGAAACTTGTGACTCAGTATTTCTCAAACATGTCCAATTTAGAACATTTTTTTTTTCCCTGGCCCTCCAAATTCTGCTTGAATCTGCAAAATAAATGTAGGCTATCTCTGCTTATCACCATCAGTAACAAATTTGGGGTCAAGTGTGGTTCATGGCATCTTCAGCAGGGTTTTGTAGCTGTGGCTACAACCACATAACCGGGAGAACAAATGGATTCTCATCACCAAAACCACCAAAGGTGGCTCAGAGAGCAGCCATGCTCTAGGAGGCTGCTGTGATGCCACTTTTCCAGCCATATTTTGCTTTAAAAGAATGGTATTATGTGGTTGTGCTTGGTCTCCACTGCTTTGTCTTCCCAGAGGTGCATCCCTTGGTAAGGGCAGCTCTGCAGTTTCTCAATAATTGCAACCTTTAGAGAAAGTTTAAAGGTAAGTAGGGGACAGGAGGAAGCAACCCAAGAACACTTCATCCACTTGTCTTCCTCAAAGGTTCTGGGAAATAGTGTAATAGTGTACTTTCCTCTAAAAATGAAGTACTTAAAGGAAGAGCAAAAGCTGCTTTATTGTTCAGATTTCTTCTACTCTCTAAATGAAAATTATCTTCAGATTGCATGCAACATATACTCCCCTTTTAGTATGGATGCAGAACATGCATAATTGCTTCACGGCATTGCATCCAAAGCACTTTATAGTCAGTTTCCAGTCATGAATTATTTTAGATGCCTACCTGAGGGTTTTGGTGCTCGGAAATGAATATTAGCAATGTATTTCACATCCAAGTCCATCTAAAATATCCACAGTTAATTATGAAAAATGAATCCAGTGCTGAGATGTGCATCTTTGGAAGCACAATTACATGTGAAAGACAAGGAAGCAGGTCAGTTTTAAGATGATTAAATTGAATTTGCAGATACTCAAAACTATGAATAAGGAAGGTAGAAAACCACATTGAGTCAGAGCTGCTGTAAGCAAAAGTACTGTTCAGCCCTGAAAAGGAAATGAGTGTGTTTGGAAGCATTTGGGGCATTAATGAGATTGTTATTTTCTGGTAGTCAGTTACCTTTCTGTTCACATGTGCCTGAGCTGGGTTTGAGTACTGAGCTCCAGCTCAGTGCCAGTGTGCTGATGCTGGGATTAATCTCCGGTGCCCCAGGCTCCAACTCCCAAATGCTTTGCATGTTTGTGCTGTATCATTAAGTTCCAATGGTCTCAGTGTGGGAGCTCGGGTGTCACAATCTCATTTGTGTTGCAGAACTTCTTGGCAGCTCAGGGTCCACAGCTGGAAGTGGATATTCAGGATCTATCGGAAAGTTTTACCTTTAAGCATTGCTAGTAAGCCGTCTTGAAATTTATATAACTACCTCCCTGACTTTTTTTAGCTGCCCTTCTTATCTGTGGCAGTGATATAAAGTTCCTGTTATCAAGAGGAGGATTTCACTCCATCTGTTCAACAGCTTGGCTCACATTCATCCAGCCTAACTTTAGATACTTCGGAGGTGCCTAACATAAGAGTTTAATCCAGGGAGGTTTTCCAGCCCTGGCGGGTGCGGGGGCAGCACTGCAGGCGGGCGGCTCACCCAGCCTCGTGCCCGGAGCCCTGATGGATCAGGGAAGCTCCTGTGAGCCCACAGATTGAACTGACAGTCCTTCCTAAATAATAATAATAAAAAAATACAGGAAATGAGCCTTCAGTGGACACTCAGGGGGTTGCTTTCTAATTTAATTTTTCCACCTTTTCCCATCACTTTATTGTGCAGTGCTTTTCCTTCTCTATTGCCAAAGACCATCAAGGTCTCTTCATAAAAGAGATTTTCCTAGAATTTACCACTGCACATCCATCCTAATGCATTTGAGCAACACAGGCTTGGTTTTGCTGTTTTCTGCATACTAACGAGCATGACAGTGTAATCCGGGACTGAGGGCTTTCCCTCGGGATAATCTGGCCACAGGCACGGTATGAAACTCGGGCTGTAAGGCGAGCATGAGGGCTCTGCTTGGGAGCCATGTTTGTTGAGTTTAACATTGAAGTCAAGCTTTTTCGCATGGTGATGTAAGTTCCTTCTGAATGGGGGATGAGTGGAACTGAGCTAACTGAAGTAGAACCGGGCTGTTTGAGGTGGATTTATCCAAGGAGGCGCTCGAAGACCACCCCACACGCTCCGGCTCCTCAGACCTCGCCAGGCGCCTCCTCAGCCCTCACACTTTCCCGCGCTTTTCGCAGGGGCGGGGCCTTCGGGGCCCGCGGCGAGCTCTGATAGGCTGGCAGGTGATTGGCAGCAGGATCAGCCCTTGGGCGTGGAGGCGTCAGCGCCGCCATTTTATTTGCCGTGAGGGTCGGGGAAGCTGAGGTGCGGTGCCGGGGAAGGAGCCTTGGAGCGGGGCCCGGGCAGGGCCTGTCCGGCGGGAAGAAGGTGCGAAGTGCGGGCACACCGCTGGGCTGGAGGGGAGCAGTGGCCTTTGGGCGGGGCGATGCTTCCTGAGGGAACCATGCAGATCACCAGAGTGATAGAAGAGCACCAGGGCAGTGGGGGACAGCAGAGCTTTAGATCCAAACAATAAGCGCTGGAGATGAGTGATACTTTGGGGAAAACCTGTGCAGAACTTGCAGTGCATTAATGGCCCTTGTGGAGATGGTGTAAAATTTTCGCCTTAATTTGCACGGGGTTTAAATGGCCTCGTTTGTTCTTTAACGCTTACAGATTACAGCTCCCCATCACCCCCCCCCCCCCCCCTTCTATCCCCCCGGGCACCTCAGGCTGAGGCAGGCAGTGAGTTCTTCCCATGCAGCAGCCTTTCAGCAGGAGGTGGGTGATGTTCATGGCAACCTGTCACAGGCAGGTCTGAGCTGAGGCCTTCTGAAGTGGAAACCTTTGAAATAGGGTCTGAGAGCTAATAAAGTGGAGCTGTTTGATCTATAATGTGATGAGTGGCTGCCGTGGGCTGTTCTCCCCTTGGAGAAGCTGCATGAAAAGCCAATTGCACCACTGACTGCTGGTTAAGTAATTCATGGGTTTCTCCTAGAAGTCCTACAAAGATGATCAGAAAGTTGTATTATGGCCTTGTGCAAAAATGATCTGCTAGGAGGAAGTCTAAAATTGAAATGTCTTGGAAATAAATCTCTGAGATGTGTTTCTAATACACCTTGAACTTTCAGGTAAATCATTCTGATCCTCTGTTTATTAATAATGGTTGAGATAGAAGATGTAGCAAACTTTATAGCAAAAGTGTATCACAGAAGTTTTTCAGAATAAAAAAGAAATGTTTGTTGGTTAAGACGTTAGGGCAAAAGTATGTTTTAATCAGCTATAGTGGCTTGAATTACAGCCAAAAGTGACATGAGTTGGTCTCTCAAGATCTGACAGGCCCTTGATGTGTGGCTTAACATGG
This sequence comes from Cyanistes caeruleus, assembly GCF_971803275.1. NCBI lineage: Eukaryota > Metazoa > Chordata > Aves > Passeriformes > Paridae > Cyanistes > Cyanistes caeruleus. The sequence goes on from NC_141720.1 coordinate 8,965,191, forward strand.
CAGTGACTGGAGGGGATCAAGAATCCCAAGTGCAGGTGGTTTTATGGCAATGAGCAGGCTGGTTCAGTTATGGAGTTGGAGGGGTCCATCTTAATCAACAGCTTGTGTGACAAAAGTCATGATTTTTAGGAAAGTGCTGCAGTGTTTAAGATGGAATCACAGGCACACTGGGCTCTGAGGCTCCAGAAGGTGCAGAAGAGATGAGACTTGCAGGCTGCCAGCTCTGAGCAGAAGCCCTCCTCATGCTGAGCACAGTTAGTGTGTGCCATGAAAACATCCAAGCTGTGTGTTTAAACTCCCTGCTGTGAGCATCTGTCCATGCGCAGAGCTGGTGGTGTGATGGGGAAAGGGGGCCTTGGAGCCACATTCATAAATGTCATTTGGGAGGGGACACTGGAATGACTCCTGATGCAGTTTCCTGATGTGCCTGGTCAGTTTATGTCACACAGGGAAAACAAAACTGCTGTTTAGGTTTTATTCAGTTGCTGTGCCTGAGAAAAGGTAGTAAAGGACTCGCTGAGATGGCAGTGCTGTGTCACTGTCAGCTGTCATGGGGTTTATCAATTCTTCTAAGAACAGCACAGCAAACCACTGTGGTTTTGGCACAAGTCTTGGCTGCCCAGAAAACAGGGGAGTGATCTAACACCTTCTGTGTCCTGGAGGCTCTGCTAGCTTAGAGAAGTGCTTTGATGGTAATTAATACTGGTGCACCAGAGAGAATGGGTGGGAAAGAGGAGGAGGAGGATGAAGGCTGGTTGCTTACAGAGCAATGTATATCTGAGCTTGCCACCTACTCAGGGTATGGCAGAACTGCTGCATAATACCACAGGGAATCACTTGAGGAGCAAGATCTCATTTAGCATGGAGGGGAAGGGGTGGTGTTTCACAAAATGAAGACTGTGCATCTCCCTGAAGGGGCTTATGTGTGGAACAAGGCAAACCCACAGCCAGAGGGGCTGTGGGTGCCTGTGCCAGGCTGCTGTGAATTGTGGATGACATGGCTGCTGCTTGTAGACACGAGCAGCAAACTACAGCTCCTGGGTGCCCCCAACTTCAGCATTACAGGAGTAGCCTCAACTCTGATTGTCTTTAGAAATTACAGGTGTTGCACATTCCCATGGTTAGGACAGAGTGAAGAGGCCAGTAACTACCATGACTGGAAAGTTCTAAATTCCATTGAAGTTTTTATTCATTGGATCTCAGAGAGAATAGTTTAATATACAGACAGAAGTTTCATGTCTTCTCCACGTAACAGCATCTTTCTTTAAACCCAGGATAACTGAGCTGAGCAGCTCAAACCCGTGTCCATATGCTTGCTTTGTGCTGGATGCAGGAGTCCTGTGGCTACCTCAAGACTTGCTGTATTTTCAGTATAGGAATTTGTGTGCAACTGCTGTGCAGGGCAGCATAATTGGATTTACTGAACTGTATTTTGTCATCTTGCCCTGGTTTAGCCTTCCTTCTACTGTAATCCAAAGTTACCCAGATTTAAAAAAAAAAAAAAAAAAAGTTTCTTTGAGTGAATCTGAACCAGCAGAATGCTGAGCCTGACTTTATTGCAGGCAGGAAATCCCACCTTTGGTGTGTGCCAGCACCTAAGAAAAGGGGAAGAGGGAAGTGTTATTTGCAGGGTATGTGACCCTTTTTTGGGATCTAAAGGCCTTTTTAGGATTTTGCCTCGTGCTCATGCCTGGAGCAAGAAAGGGTCTTTTGTTGTAACTGTAACAAGAGTACACACAGGCTTTTTACAGCGTTACAAATAAATGTGCTGGAACCTATAGCCCAAAGTGAAGATGAATTCAGGGCCCTGAAAGCAGTGGCAGCTCCAGTTTCTTTCACCTGATTGTACCCAAGGATTTGGGTCACAAAAGAGAAGGATAATTTACAGCTTAGCAAATGGGAAAAACTCTTTCTAGCTGACTTGCTGGAACTCAACCCTGCAGCAAACCACTAAAGTCAGCATTATGTCGTGAGCAATTAAGTGAGATGACACTTCTTGCAGAAAGAGGGGTGCTGTTTTGGGCAGGTTTATAGATGCAGCAGTTCTTTGCACGTGGAAGTTACAGGCTGACTTGTTAGTTGCTTGACATCAGTCAGGCTTGGACACCAGTCAGTCAGTATTTTTTTCCTGCTTCCTCTGTAATCAAAGACACTTTTCCAAGGTGATGCTGATTGCAGCAAGATAAACTGGACATCTTGCTTGTTAAGCAGATGGTTCCTTCTGCATGGATCCCTTCAGTGCTGTGCCAGCAGGGGATCGGGCAGTCAAACAGTGCTGGGGAGGGCCTGAGATGAAGGAGCTTTCTGCTGCAGATTTCAGTGTGTGCATTCAGCTGCAGATTCATAGTGAGAGGCACTGCAGGTTGCCCCGGAAAAGTAGATGGACTTGGGTATTTCTTGGTTTGCAGGGGGTGAGGGCAGTACGGGGGCCACAAATCACAGCTTCCCTGTTCTTCCAAGTGAGATACTCTGTAACTGCCTGGGCAAATTACCTTAGCTACAGCAGGACAGGAGTAAAACTGAGCAGGAGATGCCAGGCATTTTCACAATGGGGAAAGAAGGATGTGCCAACATCCTTCACCAGCCTAGGCCCAGTGCCGTGTGGCTTCTCCCATGTCCCACTCCCATATGTGCCCCTCTCCCATTCCTGCAAGGCCACAGGATGCCCGCCAGCTCCTGGAGTGGGCCCAGCTCATTTTGAACTGCCACTGACCTGCAGTTGCCAGGCTGCTGCTGAAGAGCTGTCAGCCTTCTCAGCACCTCAGAGATGATAATCCCGAGGGAGCTTTTGGAATGACCTCCTAGTGAGCCAGCTAACATCAGGCCTGAGCACAGACAGGCATTACGCTAATACAGTAGGTAAGACTGATTTCAGTTTCAGTTAAGTGTTAATGATGTTTTCTTAAGCGACTCTCTTCAGTTCTTTGTGGATCTTACTTGCTAAATATTTGATACAGCTCTACATTTTAAGTGATGCATGGTTTTGTTGGGTTTGGTACAGCTGTCTCTGAGTGTAGCTCTTTGTGCTTAACTGACTTGTTTGCAGTACACCAGCAGACTGGGCGGGCTGCACCCTGGCCTGTCAAGGGCAGAAGTCTCACATCAAGTCCCAGTCCAGTTATCATACATTCTAAGCTGTGGGATTTCATATATCTCATTTCATTAACAGCAATCTCAATTATAGTCAGCTCATAACAGTTTATAATCCCTTCTCAAGTCTGAATTTGATTAATGACCTCTGCACTCAGATTTCAATTCAGCATCTCAAGACCAGAAAAACACTTCCAAGAAAAGTAAGACTATATGTTCACTGACTTCTCTTCTAGAGTACAGCTGAGTTCTTTAACTCCAGGCAACTGGACATATGTGTATATTTCAGTAAATCTTACCATGAGTTACAACCTCAAGCAAACAACACCAGCCACACAATTCTCATGGTATCCCCAACTTCTGCCCTCAGTGGCTCCAGACAAGGAAATTGCTTGGATTTACTTGGGACCTCCATGGACAAACTGGGACCACAGGAATTTTAATGTTTAACAACACAGTGAAATGAGAGGGGTGGAGAGAACTTTGAAAGATCCTTACTTGTTTTTTGTGTGTGTAATTTATCTTTTAAGAAAATAAATATCTAATTAGCTAATTAGTATTATTTTTCTAATTAGCTAAATCGTAGGTATTGTCCAGATTTCTTTTTGGAGTGAAACTTGCCTTCATGGTTGATCACAGTCATCACAGCCTTCTCTGGGCTTTTCTGGTACTGCTTCCAAGGCAGACCCCCCAGAGGTACTTGTGTGCAGCAGCCCTTGTAAATTGCAATCTGGTAATGCTTTATTCACTTTCACCTCTGTGAAGGAATGCATTCTGCTTGTTCCAGCATAAATCTGCTTTATGTTTGCATCTCCAAGTCGTCTCTGCTAACCCTGCAGCCTTCGGGAGCCTGTCTCTCCTTTCTGCTGAGTGCGTTACCTGACTCAGGCACAGTGGAGCTCACTGGTTTGGCATCCCAGGCTTGAGGAACCCCTTGAAGGCAGTTTGCCCACTGTAACCAACCCACCCAACCAATCATTAGGCCATAATTCCTGTTTACAGAGATAAGTCTTTATTGGAGCTATTGGAAGCAAATGGGACATGGTTCTGGTTTTATATACAGAGAAGTCTGTAGTGTTGGGTTACAACCAGTGGAAATGACCCGAGATTACAGTGCAGATTGTGTTGTGTACAGTCAGTAACAGTGGCTGGCGTACAAACCACAGCACAGAAGCCAAATGAAGCCAAGTGTACGGGGTACAGCAGCACAGGAGGAAGCAACTGAAGGTACAAAGAGCGTTCCCTTTACATTTGCAGGCTTTTTTGGCCAGTGAGTAGATACAGCTCAATTTAAAATTCACTGTGCAGTTATTTTTCTTCCCACTCAACTGCTACCAAATTAAGAAAATTCAAATGTTCAAATTATATTTTTAGTGCTATAAATAGCCATGGTTGTTGCCAAATTACTTTATTTGAAATTGCTTTATTTATAGTTTTGAATAGTTCAGTTATCATTGTTCTCTACTGATTACAAATTGGGAGAAAACTGAAGTATTTTGAAAGTAGTCTGTAATTAGACCACAAGGATCTCTTGTACTTCATTTGGAAGTTTAATTCTGGGTAACTTCTTTGAGAGAGATTTATTGGGAAGAAAGATGGAATCATCCACCATATTACTTATTTGTGGAATTTGTTCATAGTATTTAAGGTTTAGATAGTTTATAGGTCATACTTCTTTTTATTCAATGCCATGTCCAATCTTAGTTCAGAAATAAACACTCCATCCTCTGTGGATAAATAAACCCATCTCTTGGCTGCAGGTCAGACCTCTATTGGTGAAAGAGATTTAGAAAAATAGACATTTTCTTTAACGTTTTATACGCTGACTCACAAAGGAAAAGTGAAATTCATTCAAGTCTAGAAACAAATACAGTACAAGTGATTTATAGAATTTCATTCCTTCGCTCTACAAACTTGCTGAGCATGAAACACTGCCCCAAAGCACTGCCTCTGTCTTTGCCTTGTCTTGGAGAAGTAATTATCATCAGAAAAGTCACATCAGAGTGCACTGCCAGATTTCCTGTCTGAAGGGCTCTGCCTCCTGACAAGTCTTTGCCTAAGAATTCTTTAGATGCATGGTCGTTTGGGTTACACAAAGGTGCTATTTTAGCCCAAAATCAGCAGCAATTTTAATTGATTTCATTGATGGTGATTTTTTGTTGGTGTAAATTCAACCATTAAAGAAAAGCTTGTGAGTTGGCCTTGGAAAGCACCAGCCTTTCCTCAAAATCTTCACTTCTGAGACTGCTTCCCATTGATGCCCTTCTAAGCAAGGGGCTGGTACATTTGGCAGTACATGTTTCATGCTCAACTTTGTCACTAAGAACTGGACAGGACTTAAAAAAGCATACAGCCCACTGGGACTTGCTCTGCTGTCGTACTTCAGTGCTTTGGAGAGCCCCCACCCCCAGCAGTGTTGCTCTCTGAGAAGTGCAAGTGTCCCAGCCTGGCTCTGGGGCAGCTGGAGGACGGTGACATTCCGGACTGGAAGCAGTAGTTAAGCACCAGTTACTGGCCCCTGCAGAGGCTCAAGAGAACAGAATTGCTTCGTAGAGAGCTGGTCGGCCTAAAAAGCTTAGTCAGTTTGATCAATAAATATTGACTTAGGGTTAGGATGAGAAATAAGACACTGCACCTTGGAACTGGAAGACAGAGTCAACTTCCTCCTTTTTCTGTCCAAAAGGAGACTGGCTCCAAAACATTTGTCCTTAAGGACCTCTGTGATGCCTGACAGATAACTCATTATGCATGTATGAATGTACCTGTCCCCTTTTGCAGGGAGGGATAAATGTATGACTGGACAAAGCTTGGAGGCCTTTTTTCTGTGATTTTTTTTTCAACCATCTGCTCGGTGTCATGTTGTCCCTGAAGGCATGGTTACCCACTCCTAAATTATGCAGCATTGCCCAGAGAATGGCTCTGTAGTTGAATATGCTCTCTGCAGTACAGCCTCCCTTTTCTTCCAGTGTATGTGGATTTCCATGCAATAGATGTTATTAGAAAACTACACTTGTATTTATCTTGTTACTTTGAACAGGGAAACAGTGATATTGAGTTTAAAAATACAGGAAAGAATCTGTACTGCAAATCAGAATTTTCATAATTAAATTCATAGGATCACTAACTTTTCAAAAGCTGTACTGCTCTGAATGCTGTGCTTTAGCCCACCGTTATTCTCCTTTGAGCAGAATGACATTCCATCTGCTTAGAAACAGTTCTTTGTGAAAATAATGATAGAAGAATAAATACTGTCTCTCTTACCCTGACTTTGTTACTTTACAGGACACCCTTACAAGACTCACATTCTGTTGGGAGTGCAGCAATACACACATTTCGATATGCATAGATCATTAAATTGTAGCAGTGCCAATAGTAAAGCAAAACTTGCCAAGATGTCCTGTTCCTCTTAATTAAGCTTGATTTATGTGTGCCTGTTGACTTAAGATGCAGTTAGTGTCCACTGCTGAGATGATGCAGTACCCTGAGTAACTTTGTATTGATTACGCTTACACAAGCTTGTGCTTTTGCAAGAACACAGAAATGAAGCTCGAAGAAAATAAGTACATCAGGTTGTTTCCATGGAACACTGTTTATCTATTCATAGCAGCTTCAAAGTATGAAGTTAAAACTTACCTTCTGCTCTACTCCCTTCGAAACAGATGAGTGCTATGATTAACTCCCCTTTAGCTTAAAAAATAGAAGTGGATAGAATGTCAAAATACACTTTGCTGGTAAGATGAACCTACTTTGTCATAAGGAGTTACACCAGTACTGGCGACCTGAAATGTGTACATTGCACAGGTCACTGTGGGAGCAGTACCTGCTTTCCCTTGTTGCCATGCTCCTCTGTGTAAAAGCAGCTTGTCTAGAATACTGTGGGCATTGCACAAACAACTAACTACTATTACTTTGGAGGAAATTACTATTATTCCTCCCTCCCAGAATTCAACTGCATGCTCTGTACACTGCCTGGAACTATCTCTCTGTTTTGGGTAGGGCTGCATCAGGAAACAAAATTTGCCCATTGTATTTCTTGCATTCCTCCTCTGGAAAACCAGCAGTCCTGGACTTACTGAACAGAAAAAATAAATTCTCCTGTAGCAACATCATTAGCAGCTTTTAGCCTGCTGTATGGATAGCTTAAACCTCTTACCTAATTTCTCACTAACTATTAAAAAAACAATCCCAGCTCCCCCTGCTCACAGTACACAAGGCTGCTGGCTTTCCCCAGCACACATAAACCTCCTGGTTTTACCACAGACTCTCTTAATGGACTTGGAAAAGGCAGTGCTACTTTCCCTCCAACTTCCAGCTATGATGCTTTACCTCTAAAACTGGAGAAGGATATTCTACTTCCATTGTTATCTTTTCTCTCTCTTGCCTCAGTGTATTCTGCCAGAAGCAGATGCATTCAGAAATCCTGTGTTCAAGCTGATGCTGCACTACACCTCATGAACTGCTTTGCAGCATAAGGCAGCTGGAGCTTCTAGATCCTGGTTAGAGGTATAAATGAGGCTCAAGTTTAATTAAAAATTAACTGCAGCTCTTACTCATTCCAACTCTACTAACCAATGAAGGATAGCTAGTTACATTCAATTAATGCCTTTTAAAATGAAGTGTTATTTATTCTAGTAGAGATAACAGTCCAGTGGTTTTCACAAACATGCAGTTCTGGCTGGTGCAAAAACATTTTGAAGTCGTTTACTTACACAGCAGAGAAGAGACTGCAGCTTTAGTTATCTTACTGCCCCAAACCTTTGAAACTAGAAAGCAGATAAATTCAGTCTCAGATAAATTCAGTCTCGGCAGTTAAAATTTTTAAATGCTCCTTATATTCTTATAACTGTCTCTTCTTGGTGGATTATTAATTAAACATGGAAGAGTACTCCCCCTGAGAAAGCTTCAGTCTGTATAAGAATTTCTGTAGACTAAGCTTGATGGGTTCTTTTAAAGTACACAAGTACTGAACCACCTGTGTACTACATATATACTGTGGTACAGTATATATGACCTTAAATTGTAGAGTTAAGGCACCAAATACAAGATAAAACAACATCCAGAATAAGAGATATGCTTTAGAACTGAACATCTCCACACACCACTTTTGGATTCAGTTCCTCATAAACATCAAGATAAACAATGTGGTATGAACGTTTCATTCAATCTCAGGAACTGGAGAAAAAACCCACTTTACTGAATTTAAACCTTACTGTCTGATGAACTTTTACCTAACTCACAACACTCACAGTAAAGCATTGCCTTGCCTACACAGCATCAGACTGGGAGGACGAGCCCCTTTCTCCAAGGAAACCCCAGAGAGGAGCAGACAGAGGAACAGGCAGATGTGTCTTGTGCTTTTGTATTATCTCATATATCAGTTACAAACCAACAAGTGAATGTCGTATCTGTGAGCAGAAAAAGCACCAGAATACCTGGACATAAATAGGTATGGATTCAGATGACACAAATAAAGCTAAGAAGACATCACTCTGGGGTTAAGTAATAAAACAGTTTAGTGATGACAATTGTCTTCATGCCAACTTAACCACTAGCTTAAATGGTTTATGTTCAAAAGAAAGTGCATGTGAAACTGCTGCTGTGGTCCATAGGCACAGGACCTCAGTGCTGGGTTTCTCTGGTGAAGTGCTCTGAAATGACTTTAGCAGAATTTCCACTTCCAGTGGAATGAAACCAACAAGCTGTTAGACAAGCTGTCTCCTATACTAAGACAGCAGATTCAGCTACCCTGTCTCTTTGCTCTGCTTTAAACAAGTCAATAAAATATCTCATTTTTCACTGGATTATTCAGCAGGAAGCCCAAGAGGGTCTGTGTGCTGAACATTTGAGCTGAGTTACTGTTTTTTGAAACAGAACAGCCGTTCCTAACAGAGCTCCTCAGCGTGCCCAGCACAGAGCTCATTTTCATTCTTTTGATGCCAGAGAGGCGAGGTCCTAGTCAGTTTCATGACAGAACAACAATCTGAATTTCATGTTTACACATCTCATCATGTAGCCAAAGGAATCCACAGCAGCAGAGCTGTGTTGTTTCCCAGAGCCACCGGAAATAGGAGCTGTTTTTGTAAGCTGCTTTGTGACTTGGAACTCAGTGAGGCTGGGACATTGTTTTCCCTTCATTAAGTAACAGGCAACTGTCTTAGAATTTAGCTAAAGGTAAGAAGTTCTAATACTGAGTGAGCATATCTTGGTATACCAAGCACAAGGGGCAGAAGGAAACTTGTAACTTTGTCTGAGTAAAGACTGAAATACTGTCTTGTCATTTATACACATTTGGAGAGATGTTCAGCAATTCCATCTCTAGACTGGCTCAGAAGTACAGATACAGAATTGCAAATAAAGCAAGGGACTTTATTTCAGGGAGTTGGTGGAAGAAAAAACAGGGAGTGCCATGCTCACTCTCCAAGGGATGGTTCCAGGACTGGATCAGAGATGGTATGTTAGAGCTGCTCACATTTATTGCTGTCTTGGAAATAAAGAAGTGACAAGAGAATGATGACCCAGAGCTAAACAGCCAAGAAACAGCAAGATTTTTCCCCTAAACTACTTGAAAAATCTTCATGCCCCTCCTCCTGCATTTTCTACATTCTAATAATCTGAGGAACTTGTTGTCAGGGAAATTGTTCTCAATAGCTCAATAAAAGCAAAATTTTAGATTTGTGCCCTTTTCCGCAATTAAGTTATTTCAGGGGCTTGAGGGTACAGTCTTTTATTAAGACACACTTTAAATCTTTTCCTACCAGAAGGCAAGTGTTCTCAAATAGAGAATGCTTGTCTCCAGAGATGAGAGATACTGGAGCAGTTTTCAGATCTTTGTTAATGAGTAGAAATAGTCCTCTGGCACATGAATAACTTGAAATATTTGTAGGAAAACCAGTTTCTCTGAAGTGCTTCACAGTCTGCTTAAAAGTTTTTAAGGCTCTCGATACTTAGATGTAACAATTTCATAATTTGAGAGAGTCAGTTATTTACTGAGATACTAGAAGATGTTCAGAAAAGGCAGAGCAGGACAGAATTCACAGAAGCAAAGGTATTTAACAGCAATGAATGTTGTGGCAGCAACATTTACAGCACATTAAGTGGGGAGCCATGACAATTGCTGAATCATCTAATTAGCTCACACTGGCTACACTACAGCAAATTAGACAGATTAGGAACCACCTACCCAGGCACTAAATTGCTTTTGTGAGGGTTGGATTGTGCACTGTGTCCAACAGAAATTGCTTGGGCAACCGAGGCCTGGTGTTACACATTCCCTTCAGGAGCATAGGCTGGCCTCCCTCCATCCAACTGGCGAAACGCCCAGGAATAAGGTCACCATGTTCCAGCTCCTGAATGTGTGCTTAAGGAAGACAGCAAGCACTGGCAGAGAGAGAACACGATGGCAGGAAGCACCACAGATCATGCTTTGAGCTAGCCAAGCCCTCCAAACCAGCCTGGTTACTCTAAACCCATGTCTAGGCAGAGCATGCCTGGGGGAATCTCATGTGGCTGGCAAAAGTGGGACTGAAGCAGACCCCTAAAGCTCACAGGTGATATTCCAAAGTCAGAGGTGATGCCATTCATTTCCAGCAGAGAGAACACATTAAACGGGTCGGTTCTTTATTGTAAATCTCTGGCTTTTAATCCTTTAAGTGCCAGACACCATCTCCCAAAATACACACGATCATCTGGTTAGCTAAAACTAGCGTTAAGGTGGGTAGTGTATAGGCACAGACTTTCCCTGGTCTGCTATTTATAGATGTACTAATTGAAAGGAACTTTTTCAGAATTCTTTTCCATGAACTAGAAATTCAAACTGTAAAATACCATTTCTGCTTGACTGAAAAGGTACTCCAGAGTTGGTAATGCTACTGGCAGCTGCACAGAGCATACAGAACCAGATTTACATGTTTGGCTCTTGGGTACATGCAGAAATACAAAGCTCAGTAGCTGTAACACAGACCTCCAACTCCACAGAAAAGGCAATTCAGACTACTGTGAGGAGGCTTTTAAAAGGAAACCTACAAGAATTATGCAGAAGAAATGAGCTTCTAGTTCTGCCTTAGCAAAACCATGCTTGTTGCAACATTGATGAAGCAGATGTTACCCAAATTACTCATCAGATGATAGCTTGGTATTAGGCTAAAACCTCCTGATAGAATTGGCTGCTCTTTCAAATGTGAATACATTGGGCACTTCAGAGCCAACTCTGTGACCCTTCAATACATGGGGCTATTTTCTCAAGTTCCACGTCAATGAGAGGGGTTCCCAGGCACCTTAGGGTCTTACCTCTGATTGCCAGTGGCTGCAGAACCTAAGGATTTAGGAATCTTAGTGTGTTTCACATATCAGAAAATGGTTCTCTCCTACTAAAAAGGGAGGCAGCAAAGGCAAGGGGCCATCTCAGACATAATACTGCAATGCTTTACTGCATTACAAACAGCAGGGTATTAGAGAAATCCAGAGGAGAAAGATGCAGTGAAGTTGAGATAATTTTAAAAAACACAGCAGGAGAGTGGAAAGCTTAGGATTTTAAAGAGTTAAAAGAGTGATGGCAGAAAAATACAGAAATTCACAGTTAAAGCAATTCTGATGGAAAGAAATACAGATGGATTAAGCTGCCAAGCACAGTCCACAAAGAAGCAGATCAAATGAGAGTCAGCAAGATGTTTGTTATCAGTCCTTGAAGTGGACAGTGCTTGTCAGCCTGACAGCAGTTAAGCTCAGGAAAGGAATATTCAGGAGAAGTTCATTATAATGCACCTTGATGAATATAATATCCTGTCTGAAGGAGCAGAGCAGCCTGCTGCTCCAGGATCAGCACTGCTGGGCCTGCCAGGCTCAAAAAGGGACTGAACTGTAGGTGAGCTGCAGATCCAGCCCTGAGTTTGCACCTTGAAGATAACAGCAGATGGAAACCTGCCCCCTGAACAGGAAGGACGTTCTGATTGCTCATCAGTTGTCCTGCAGATGTCATGGAAGGATCATGTGCTTCCAGGGCCAGCCCCTGGAACAGTTCCTCAGCTCATTTCCCAGGTGCAAATTCCTGCCCACAGGAGCAAAGCTGACACTATTGAACAGCTCTTTTTCTCTTAGCAGCCTATGAATTATATCCAGAAACATCCTTAGCAATGGATAACCCATACATGCAGTTACTTAGTGAATTTGATGATTCAATATTAAAATCAAATATAGTTTATATTTGCTGTTAGTGTTTTCATGCAGACCTTTGGGCTTGATACACCACTATATATTCTGTACCAAGTGGTTTTCTGTTTGACACCAGTGTCAGCTGTTACCAGTCAGGGGTTGTTCATGTTTTCATCTCTGAATTGAGACCCTAAAATGCTAATACATCATCATCAGCTTGCTTCCTTTTGCTTTTTTATTTTTTAGCCATTTTTATATAAAAAGAGTTGTTTCCAGCAACTTCAAGTACTGCAAGTACTGCACTTCTGGAGCACTGTACTATGCAACTTTGCATAACGCAAGGTTTAAAAGACAAATAAAAAAATAGTATTTTAAAACGACACATATCATGTGCATCAATAGGTCATAATCCAAACCCATTTTAATCTAAGTAAAATATTGTTAAAACATTTACTACAGAACTGAAAACAATTAATTATGGATGGCTGTATCCTAGTTTCCAGCTGTAGAAAACCACAGCTAAGCAAAGGATTCACGCAGAGATAAATCCCTGCCTGCCCTCCTGTCCTGCACTGCAAGCACAGGAGGAAAGCAAACCTGTCTGCTTCTTGAATTAATTTGGCCTAATGTAATGTGATCTCTGCAGATTTTAACTGCAATATCATCAAAGTTTTTCATTCCTCATTTGGAGTTTAGGTTTAATAGTTTAGGGAAATAATTTCTCTCATTATTAGTGTCACCCATCACACATAGCTAGAAATAAGGTGTGGCGTTCAGAGCAGGCCATGGCCTGGCTTTGGTACCTACCCAAACGTGTCCACAGGGATGCAAGGAATGCAGTGCCTGACACAGCAGTATCAACACAGCTTTTTATGCTACACAGGAGAAAAATATTTGAAGGAGAACAGTCTGTTGGTAAAACCAAACAATTTCTTAAGTGTTAGTTAATATTTTCCTTTTTTAACTGAAACTGGAGTATTTGAATTGGCCTTGAGAAATACAAAGCTGGGATTCAGACCTATGTATTACCTCTTTAAACACTGAGTTAACAAGACATAATAAAAACGTGCCATATACAAGATTGTCACAGGTATATGAGATTTTTAGAAAAAAAGCAATAAAAATATTTTTAAGCTGAAAATAAAATCTCTTACCTTTTATATCACGATCTCAGCTTACAGTCACTACATTTCTGCTTATTTTATACAAGTGCATATGGCTATGAAGGTCCGGAGAGAATGAGAATAAAGTGGAATTAACCTGCTGAAAACTGCTTAGAAGTCTTAAGCTGCAACATATAGATGTTCCAATACCATTTAAAAAAAACATTCACCTTTCAGTTATTGCTGATTGACAATCTCAAAATATCAACATACAAATATTCAAGAGAGAAAAAATTCATTAAATTTAGAGCAGCAAAGGTTTTTGAACTGGATGTTTCCCAAATACTGTGTTTTCCTATCATTTGGTGATGATTTTAAGAGACACAAAAGCAATCCACTTGATTTGCAAGTTCAGGCCTAGCATTTTTGTGCCTCATATCAATGATGTGGGGAAGAGAGAAAGAGAATATATCATTCAGTTACATTTTGGAAAAAAAATATATATTCTGGGCTTTTTTCTTCTGCCATTTTGCTACATTTCATGTCTGCTGACATGCACAATGGTTCAAAGCACTGCTGCTTCAGGAGTGACCATTGCACAGCTCTGTAGCAACTTTTATAAGAAACATGCAAATACAGTGTAGTATTAAAATTCTGAAGGATTTCAATAGTGAAAGTAAAGGCAGATTTCACTGCTTGAAGCAGCACTCGACCCGGGTTGTGCCTTGGTTTGGCATTTGGTTTTCCCCCCTCAATACACCAGTCCTTCCCCTTCTAGTGTAAAGAAATAACCAGGAGTATATACACATCTATTGCTATGTACCCAAAGAGAGGACTGTGGCTTGGACTAAGTATTGCTTTTCATTACATGGAGCACAGTTCAAGAAGTGAGAAAAACACTTTAAGGAAAAAAAAAAAAAAGAAAAAAGGTCAGATTCCATGTCTGAAGTTGAGAAACCTCAAAACGAGCCACGTTTTTCTTGCTTTTAAGACATGTACAAAATGCCATTTGGAGCCACACAACCTGATGGTTCTAGAAGTCAGAGAAGAAATCTTGAGGGCCCAAGTGAATAATAAAAGGTGCGATGCTGAGAGGCTGGCAATAGGGACTGTCAATGAAAAAACCACCTACAGTGGGAGAAGAGCAGAGAAGCAAAAACCTCACGTTAATTTCTGAGACTGGCTGAAGCTAAAGCTCCATTTAAATTTCTCTGCTCTTTCAGCTGCAAGTGGAGTTTTCATTGTAAAATGGGCACTTTGAATTCTTTGAAGGTATTGAAACATCTAACACTTCCAAGGTTACCACTTTCTAAACAAAGAACTGACAGCTCATTCATATTTTCAGTAAAGCAGAGAAATGTAAAATATGCAGCAAGGGGGCAAGTTTACAATGTGGTTAGTAACTCCCAACAAATGACAAAAAATAAAAAATGACTTCTATAAATCATCTGAAATGACTGCCATCATGTTGGAAAAGAGCATAGCGCCCTTCTTGTCTTTGAAATAAGAACAAGTTTTTGGCTTACAAATGTTCATTGTATAGAATTGGTTCACAGAGTATTTTATTTGGAATTTTTCAAAACTGGGGATTCAAAAAAAAAAAAAAAGAAACTACAAACAGTTGCCAATCAGGGGAACTCCAAAAGAGGGGGGGCAAAAAAATGTATGCAGAGGAAAGATTCCTTTAATGAATATTTGATTAACAAAAATGGGCTCTGATCAGCCATGCTTTTTCTGCTCCGTGATGGCTTCCTTTCATCCATAGGCCAGCAAAACAGATCAGATTTCTGAGCACCTCTCAATTTGGCTCCATCCCCAGCCCCTGCTCTGTGTTCCTTGGGTGACACCATCACCTACGTTTTATTAAAGTACCACCGACACCAAACGGAAGCGAGAGCTACGGCAGAAGGAGAACCATGGAAATGTAAACACATTCCTAAGCACAAACATTTAGCTTAAGAATAACAGCTGCAGTTAATTCCAGGGAAAGCAGCTTGTTCTATAAGCCACCCCTTATTCAGCTTTTCTAATACTTCTCTCCCTCTAAGGGGGCTGTGGGGGGGAGGAACTTTCTGTTGCTTTAAGCACCACTCCTACAACACCCTCAACACTGATACAGCTCTCCTTGCCTCAGCAGCAGCGTCTGGTAAGAGAACAGGGGATAAAGGCAAATCTTCGGAAGAGCAGGAACTAAAGCCAGCCTATGGAAAAGCAATGGGCGAGGGCTGAGGAGAGAGTGCAACCAACAATGCTGCTTATTTGTGGGGTGATACCTTAATAAAGACTACTGGAATCCCTTGTTAGAACCCACAGCAGTCCACAATCCATGGAGATTCCAGTTGTGGAGCTGGGGCCTATCCTGGAATTTCAGACAGGTGCACACACTCCTCAGAAAAAAGAGGACTCTGGGTTTGAGCACCATCTCTTAAAAAAGTACTGGCCTATGGCTGAAGTGTGTCACTTTTCACAGCAGCACTCAACAAGAACTGGGACAATTAAATAGCAAGTTTTCATGGGGACCTTGTTGCTGCTTTAGATTCTTATAAATGTAAGGGGGAAAAGGAGAACCTTTGGTTTAACATACAATTGACAAATAAAATGCTTTCTGTAGAAATGGTGGATGGAAAATCAAGGGTGGGCAGACAATCTTAAAAGTGAAGAAGGCCACAAGAACAAGTGGAATTTGTTTCTTTTTTTCTCTTTTTTTTTTTTTTTTTTTTGTAAAAACAGAAAAGAAAGGAAAACATGTAGCTTTTGAGCTCTAAAGAACCTGATTGTAACATTATTATTGTCCTTTCTCTGGGCAATACAGGTGTAAGGTGTATCCTTGGAATTGCATCCTTCTGTGGGAACTTCCTTTAATACTTGTTTAATACTTGTTTCACAGAATGCAGCCTTATACAGAGACAGACTAATTCCTTTTGTTTCATTTGTTTTTCAGCATTTTGTGTATGAGTGAAAAGTCTTCTTGGATAATTAAGACTGTGTCTAAAATCACAGTTACAGTATGCTGATCTATAAGGAAACTCAGGTACTGATGCTTAACTATAAAAAATAAGATAAAACAATATTTTAACCCATATTTTACTAAGTTTATTACACACCATAATATTTACAAAGTTAAATGTTAACTGTAAAGTTTCTATCGTGTAGTTTTGTTTGATTTTGGTTTTTTTTAATTTTTATTTTTGTTTTTTAAACAACTATGCCCTGCATTTAATAACCCTACAGCAAATACAGGTCATTAACTGAGTCTGTGTGACTGCATTAGGAAACAGGCAGTACTCTTGTGTTACAACAAAACAGTTTATTTGTGATCAGTGTTTTATATTCTATACATCCTTCACAAATTTAATTTTACATAATCGGATACTTCATTTAAAACGTAAGATTTAAGCTTCTAGTTCTTCCCTATAACAGAAGGCTGGTATAAGTTATTTGAAAATGAGGTAACATTTCACAGAACATTTTTTTCAAGTTTTAGAGAACTAAATTTGCATTTTGTTAAAATCAAAAAGTAGGAAAAAGATGTTTCTTTACAAATGACTTTGCTCAAGTATGTGTTCAAAGAAAACAGGATAAAAAGGCTTTTTTTCTTCTAACATTCTGTACTGTACTGTGTTGTTCAATCAATGGGAATTAGCTTCTGCCATTTGCTAAAAGAATGAGTAGTGGGGAACGGGGTAAGTTGGGAATTTCATAACTGGTAACAGAACCATTCTCTTGGGTAAACCTACAGAGAGAAGAAAGGGAGAGGACTCCAAATAAGTTCAGCAATCCAAGAAAGTCAGATAAGAGCTTACAGTAGTGTTCTCATTAACCTTTTCCAGATCAGTCAGTCAATGTGATGTCAGGGTGCAGAGTCCCATAAACAGTAACGCTTCACCACTTTGCACTATTTCAGACAGATGGTTATAGCTTAAAGTCTGCTTTATTTTTGTCCTGGTGTTTGATAAAATTAAAGGAAGTGATATTCTCAAAAGCAGAGTGTGTATTTGGACTTAAAGCTCTATTTCATAATCTTTATGGTAATTAATCTCTACTAGCTTGTTCTACGTTGAGGTAATTTCACAGACCAGTTGCAATTACAGATATTTTAGACAGGCACTGCTGTGCATAAAATACAACTCACAGGGAAACTGTTCAGCAGTTTTGATCAGCATCCAGGTAGGTCAGCCAAAAATCAAGCACCTACAGTAAATTCTGCATCTGCTTCCTTATTCTGCACTTCCTCTCCTATGCTGAAGTAGTAAATCTGGAAAGATTGACATCTGCCTGATTTCATTATTATTTTAGAGTTCTTGTGGCCTCACAAACTTCTGCACAATTAAATGTTTGTTTGGTTTTTTAATCTTGCCTATTTAAATTCTAGTATTTAACCTATATATCCATTTAGAAATCACAAAGCAGCAACAGCAGGTATTCCAGAGCACCAGATGATCAAAGTGAAGTTTCCCAACATGCAACAGCTTACAAAGGCAAAGAGACATGTTTTCCTTACAGCCAAAAAGCATTATCCCAGAACTTTGCATCACAATCATAAGACATTAAGAACAGAAACTCTTTATGTGAGAAATGGGGGCATCCAATTCCACAATGCTTTGAAGTCAGTGATATGTCACATATATACAGCGAAGTGCTTAAAATCCAGCTCCCAAAATAGGCATAATTACAAAAAATCCCACAAAACAGAAGGAATGAATGAAAAAAGCAAGAAAAGCTGCAAGGAAACTTGGTAACAAGTTGTATGCCTGCCTTCAGCAGGGAAAGGATTCCTCATGTCACAGTGTGTCACTGCTTGTAAAAACACAGACATGCAGTTACCACTAATCCTAGTTATACTCTTGGGCTGTTGCTTGAAAAGAACCAAGAAGTTTTTTTTTAAAAAAAAATCAATATCCCAAACTAAATTTCCTTTCATTTTTCTCTGGGAAAACACGTTGCTGTTCCTTGTGTGATGCACCACAAAGGACAACACTCCATGGGACAGCCCTGCTGCCAGCTGCCCTCCTGTCAGAGCACAGGGCCAGTCAGCAGGTGTAAAACTACAGAGGTTCGCTCCAGTTCTGGGGGTAGAATTCCACACTGAGCCCGTGGGCCCATTCTCCCTCTCAGTACAGAACTGGACCAGCTGGTCCCAGTCAGGCAAAGCTAACATTTTCCATAAAGCAGCAGCATTTTTGCCCTGTTAAAGCTCATACTTGTAGGAAAGTCTTGTAATTGACATTTCAAAATATTTTTAACTTACCATGATATGATGGGAGTTAGTATTGCCCAAGTTAGACAGATAAGGGAGGAATGACCTATTACAAATGCTAAAAAGCAGAAATTTCCCATCTGAAAAACCCCAGGCCTTGAAACATGCCAGTCATTTGAGCAGCACATGACCAGTAGTTGCCACAGGAGAGGCTGGTGGGACTGGTCCTGGTGGGCTCACGTTGTGTGTGCCAGGACATATCACTGACTCCAAACTGCTCTGCTCCCATTGCCACATAAACCTCATTCAAAGTAACCAAAAGGGCCGGTTAGAGGAATGCATTGTTAGTCCAGCATAAAACAAGCCAGTGGGGAGGGAGAAGCCGAGTTAAGAAAAACCCTTCCATCACAGCTCTCATGGTTATCAGCTCATTTTACAATCTCCATGAAACCAGTGCTTTGCCAGCCTAATAGAACATGTTTCATAGTGAAAAGCATTGTGGCAA
Organism: Cyanistes caeruleus; assembly: GCF_971803275.1. Taxonomy (NCBI): domain Eukaryota; kingdom Metazoa; phylum Chordata; class Aves; order Passeriformes; family Paridae; genus Cyanistes; species Cyanistes caeruleus. Next base: position 8,984,233 of record NC_141720.1, read on the forward strand.
ATGACCGTGTCCTGGCTGCCTCACAGACTGATTGCTACCAGTACCAACTACCCAAAACCCATCCTGGTGTCCCAAGCAGTGGTGTTTTAGCCTGCAGGGGTGGGGGGTATTTTCCCATGGATTTCAAAGAGTTGACAGCATTAAGGGAGCTTTGTCCACAAGTCACATACACTTGGGGACAAACATTTCACCAACATTACTGTAATGCCATCTGGGTCAGAGATGCTGAAATAGGCCCTTCGGTAGTCTTTGAATGGAGCACAGACTGGCTGTAAAAAGTAAGGGAACTACTTTGACTGGGTTCCAGTATGAAGGGAACAGGCAATTAGAACAAGCAGTCCTTCCACAGACCAGGCAAAGCAGAGGCAAAAAGCTACTCCAACCAAAAAAGAACCACAAGGTTATGGCATAAAAGTGGTGTTCTTGTCATGGTTTAAGAGCTTAAATATCTTTGAATTTCTCCTTGGACTGCCACATTTGGACTGCCACAACAGTTTCTGCACAATTTCTAATGTGTTAATGACAGGGCTGTACGTACCGTAGGCTGGTGCTGCTGTGCTGTATCCATATGGTGCTCCATAGCCTGCAGGGAAACAGAGGATGGAGGGGGGTCATTCTCTGCACTGCCTGGCAGTGTTTGCACACCTGTACATGGGCAGGGACCATGTGCCTGAAGCGGGAGCACAGCAAAACCAAACTCACACTAACCAGTACATACAAATATTGCTGAAAACACTGAAATGTTCCTATGCAGTGGCCTGAAGAACAAGCAGCCAGGGACTTCCTCAAGCTTCAGCATCAAAGAGTTAAAATTCCCTATTTTATTTCCTCAGCATTTTCTTTTCCACTGAATCCCTCAAGTCTGCACTGTCAGAGTATGGAGTTGGCATGACACAGACATCCCATATTTGCTTATTTTCTTCTTAAAACACAAATGCAGTCTATGCAAAGAACAGTAATTTTCCCAAATTTCCTTTAAAAAGAGAATGCTGGATGCCTGTGGCAGATGTCACATCCCCCTCAATAAAGCTCCTGTGAATTCTGCTTTCTCTGCCACTTCAGAGTTCCACAGAAGACATGTGAACACCTCCACACAAACAGATCATTATTCCCCAGAGAGCAGAGTTTGACTCTGAAGCAGTTGAGAGAAAAAGCAACACAGGTAACACCAGCATTGGTTTCTACATGTCAGTAGTTCATGAAGGCTTTACAGGTTATTTTTTTCTGGTGAGACTGCTGGTGTCACTCCAAAAAGTAAGAGATTTCTGAGAAGAATAGGGGATGGAGAGAAATAATCTGTGAAGGCCAAGGCCAATAAAAGCTTAACTACAGCAACTGGGAAATTAAACTTATTTCTGGAATAATTCCACACTGGCAAGAAGCATGCCCCTGGCAGATTAAAGTGTCTCTTAAATGACTCCTCAGGCAGGCAGACAATTCCAAAAACAATGTTAACAGCCATTAAAAATGAATTACTGGGTTTTAATATTTAAAATTACATGACCATACAGGAGCAATGAAGATGACATGCTGCCAACAGTGCCAGGCAGGAAGGTTCCCAAACAACAGGCCTGTGCTATTAGCACATGTGAGCTGCTGGAGGGTGTAATTAGAGCTCATGCTGTAATCTGAAAACCTAAGCATGAGGACTAGAAGTGTTACTTTTTGGAAGCTATGACTGGACTTCCTTTGACTAAGGCATCTTCAGCATCATCTTCTTCTTACAAATCTGTGGTTCTTATAACAAGTGAAAACAATGTCTGGATTCCTTTCATATGTCACCCACAAATCTCAGACATGCTGTAGAGTCACAAAGAAAATGCACTTTGAAAAGTGATTTGAGGATGGAGAAAGTGACCATTTTATGAACATGTGCAATGGGAACCAGAAGCCCTTGGACTTCAGAAGCTGTTTCTGCTAATCAGAACAATGCATGACTTCCCATCACCCAGAGTATGAAAAGCAAGTCTTTTATTTCTGGCCACCACAGAAGCTACTAATAGATGCTTCCAGGTGGAATTCATGTAGAGGGTTTTTGGGAGCTCAGGGAGTGTTGAGCCTGCTGACTTCATGTTCACAAAGGATTCTTGGAAAAGGCACTCCTAATGCTAACCAGCACATGATCCAGAAGGTTCTTAGGTAAGAAGAGAGTTTTGGGAATTGTGCCATGGCAGTGAACTATGAAGACAAATCATAAAATAATAAAGCCAGGAAAGCCATTATGCCCGTAACTGTGTGCTCTGTGCACACAGAGCTTTGAGCTGCACACTCGTAGAGGATACACTCTGCCAGCTTTCCAGCTCTTTGATTTATTTAAACTCCCATGAAGCCTTCAGCTCCATCTCAGATGGTTAAAGAAATCACTTGCACAGGTGAATAACACACATGAAAAAGAACACCCCAGCAGACAAGTACTAAACTACCAGCTACGAGTCTGGTGCCTTACCTGGTGTTATGTATCCAGTAGCAGCAGCTGCCCCAACAAATGCCCCTCGTGTTAAAGCACCTCGTCCTCTGCCTCGAACAGCCTGGACTGCTGCAGAAACAGCTGTATTGACAACCCCTTTAGTCTGCCCAGAGTGACAAAAAATAGCAGTTCAGAGAGTGAAAGTGTTGCTGGAATACAAGGCCACCTGCATTAAATCACCCCCTTTGAGAGGGCTCTGTAAACATGCCTGATGTGCCAGGCTGGCTGAGCACAGACTGGAGAGAGCTGTGCCAAAGGATGTGAGTGACAGGGACACAGCAGGTCCCTGGCCCTGTCACTGCCTGCAGAGCCCAGCACGTTCCCCATGCTCAGCTCTGGCAGTCCCTTCCCTCAAACTGCGCCTTACTTACCTCGGATTTGGGCATGATTGAACACTGGCTTCTGGGCCTCTCTCTGCTGCTCCTCCTTGCTGTATTTCCCACCTCCTCAGCCTACAGCACTGGTACCCTCCTGAACCCACATAACTGCAGCAGGGCCAGGATTTCACCCCAAAACACCACCACCAGCCGTGTTAACCTCACTTTACTAGAATGCTGCCTTCCGTATCAAAAACCAACCCAGTGCTGGGATAATGGTCCAAAAAGCAAGTGACAGTTCTTACCTGAGGAAGAATCTTCTTTTTCTTGTTATTTGCTGCATTAGGCCCAGAAAACAGTTTTTCAAGTGCTGCTAATGCAGCACTTGCTTTTGCTACTTTCTTGTTTGGGCCTGCACCTCTGAACTTCTGCCCATCTACTTCTACCTGAAAATTAAGACATTATGTCAGTTTATGCCTAGTATTGATCCACAGGAACACAATGCTGCACCCACTCAGCTGATGTGCCACCCATAAAGAATTTCAGTAAGAAAAACATCCTTAAGTGTTTTATGTGACAAATTTCTATTGATTCTAGATTTGAAGCTGCTAAAGGATACCAAGGTGTTCCTGGGAACCAGTGTATCACAGATACTGGGAATCTGGAAACTACCAGCACAACTCAAAGAGGACCAGCATATCTGTTGGATACTGGATTTAGTGCATGCCCTGGAGTCTTTCTTGCCATGAAGTTTGGGGCTGTCAGAATCCAGGGTTAATTCTCACTGTATTTTTCTAAAGTGGAAAGGCTATTCCCTTTCCCAGCTGACACATCGTAACAGCAATGAGGTACATAACCTGAGAAATCACCATCACAGATGCACATTGGAAAAGGCAAAATAGAAAATTGGGAACTGCAGCAGCAAGTGACTCTGCTGCATCATTAATAACCCCTCACCAGCTGCACCTCTGCTCCACTCACCTCCATCACAAAACGCTTGTCGTGGCTTCCCCCTGTCTCAGAGATGAGCTCGTACTTCAGACCTCTTCTCTTTTCATTGAGCTCCATCACGGGGTTTTTGCCACTTGCTGTGAGTATGGGACCCTGAGTTCTTACCTAGAGAGACATGCAGGGTGTTACTTCACAGCCTTTCTCTCTTCAAAAGGCAGCCAAAACTCTGCACACACTGCCGTGGCTGCAGCACAACCTGTGATGCTGGTTGACAGCAAGGGCAAACCTCTAAGGAAGGGCAGGAGGACAAACAATGTTGTCACAGAAGTCACACCCATTTATTTCTGTTGGTGAGGGCTGTCCTCATGAGCTGGTCTGACGCCTGCACAAACTAAACCTGACACCAGCTGCACTTGGAATTGCAGCCTGAAGAGAATCAGAAGCTGAAGGTGGGGCCATGGTGTCAAGTTCCTTGAAATCTAAGGCTTTCACATGGAAAGGAGAGACTGGCCTTCCCAGCCCTGCACACATCTCTGCTGTTCCATCTCTTTATGTCCTGGCACTATGAAGAAATCTCATGCCCTGAGTCATGTGTTTAAGTAGAAATGTCTGTAACTGTCTGGAAAACAAGGTAAAGCTGAGACCTCAGCACACCAGATCAGTCTGCAATAGAATTCTCTCAACTATGGATAAAAATAGGGAAGTTCCATTAAATATACTCCACTTCCACTTCCCCGGAAATTTCTCAGTGGACTAAACATGTATGTTGTTTGAGTTATCCATGATTACACACTGTCTAGAAATTGTCTCCCATTGAAATTGAAGACATTTATGTTTTACCATTCTGACAAGTAGAACAGAAAAAAACCCCAAAACAATGAAAAATGAAACCCCAAACCCCACAGTTCGTCTTTTGTACTTTCAACGCAATCCTCACCTCTAGGGTAGCGGAGGTGTCAGCTGTGGAATTTCCAGTATTATTATTGCTTGCGATTGAAGATATTGTTTCATTTTTACCTTCAGTATCTGATTTTTCATCAGAACTTACACACTCCACATCTGCATCAAAACCTGTTGGATACCCCATCGCTTGTAAAACCTACAACAAAGCACCATGAAATGAACTGTGACAGAGGCAGCAGAACAGGAACAAATACAAAGCAACACAACAATCAATCCACCATACATGTAAAAAAGGCAGATTGCTTAGAATATTAGTTTTCTCTTGTTTGAAATGGAGATATCAATTTCAGTTATCAGTAGGGAATACAATATCAATAGGGAAAATAATTTCAGGTTTACAAAAGTGGAATCAACAAAGCAGAATTTTAGTCTCAAAGATACTCATGAGCATCATTCATCATCTCAAGAATTCCTTGTAAAGTAAGAAATTAAAGACTGTTTAATGGCCTTATAAGGGCATAGTTTCATGCATGATTTCCCCCCCTCTCTGTGTCTTTGGACAGATCAAGAGATGGACTGTGGGGCAAACATGACAAACAGTCTTGTGAGAATTAAAGCCTTGTACAAGATGGTACTTCTGGAGCTCAGTTCCTTCAAAAACATCCTCCATGAGCAAGGCCAGTCTCTCCCTTAGTCAGCTTCCTGATCCAGCTGCACACAGCTACCACACATAGGGCAAAGGAAACTGAAAGGAACCTGAAGCTCTGCTGAATATTTAGAGCCAAGAACAAAGTCTGCAAAAATGACTGTTCAAACCCTGAGCTGAGAACTGCCTGGGTAACCCCCAGCTCAGCTCCCATGCAGTTAGGGTATATCTGGCTGCATTTTCTGGGCTTCTGCATTTTAAAAAGGTCAGATTAGAAAGTGAAATCTCACATTATTCCCTCTTGTAAGACTGGGAGGGCAGGGTCTGTGTCTGCTGAGAAGGGAAGGAGAGAAAGGAAAAAAACCAAGTCTCAACCACACCACCCATTTCCTCTTGGCTTCAATTGCAGATGTTTTGATGTGTAAATTTAGAGAAAACAGAGCTGGGCCAGCACCAGCACAGATCTGGCTGACGCAGAGAGGTTCAAGGGCAGAGCAGTCACAGTTTTCAGGGCAAGTGGGTTTTTTGGGCTTTTTTTTTGTTGTTTTTTAAACTGCAGGGAGGAAGGCAAAATAAAAGAATGAGGCAGAAGGTCTGGAAGGACACACATGCAGAGAGCTACTTTTCCTGGAGGAATAACACATGCCCTCTGATGCTTCTGGACACTTTGAACTTGAAAGTACATAGGACAATGGGATTTTCAAAACTGAAATCAAAGGAAAGCAGAAAGTTGCCAGATGAAGATTCTAAAAAGGAAATTCTTGTTCAAAACAAAATGAGGCAGAGAATGACAGATGGGCCTGTTCCTATCAGAAGAACAGTAATATTAACAGATGTTCTTTCACAGACTTGTTTAGGTTGGGAAAGACCTTTAAGATCATTGAGTCCAACCATCCATTACCCCAGCACTGCCATGCCCACTACTAGGCCATGTCCCCAAGCACCACATCTGGTGGATGCTCACATTGGGCATCCCAGTCTGTTCTGCTGTCATGTAGAGCACCTACAGGAAGCAACAGCAGCCTGACCAGTGTCTGAATGATACCAGTGTCCTACTGGAAACTGACTGGATAAACCACTGACATGGTTTATTCGGTACACAGAGGTACTCTTCAGGCACTGAAGACAGAACTCTATTTCCAGGAGCTCACAAGCCAGGAATGGACACAGAGAAGGAGGGGGAGAAAGAAGCAGCCACCAACATGCCATTTCCAAACCAACAGGAGGAAGGAGTAGAACAGAACATAACTAAACCCTCCCCCATCCAGAATTTGACCACCACTGCAACTTGAGCTGACCTGTAGAGCCCTGGGAAATCCTTCCCCCCCAATTAGCACAAAACCAGTGATGCTCTTTGAACCATGCCCAGCTGTCCTTAGAGCATACAGCGAGCAGCTCAGCTTAATGATTTTTTTTTTAAAATTTTGAGCTTGCATATTACTAGTTCTAAGCACATTTCATACTCCATCTCAAGATCTGGGGTTAGCAGATTACTTCAGACTGCCTTACCTTCACTGCCACATGGAGCTTGGCTGTTTTCTTAGAAGGTCCTGATGCTTCATAAGTCGTACCATCAACATCTACAGACATTGTGAAGACTGGGGCATGGACTGGACCAGACTGTGACAGCAGCTTATACTGAAGCCCTGGCCTGATTTGGTTCAGCCTCATCAGAGCATTCATGAGATCTATTGCTTTACTATCTAGTACTAGTACAAGATAGTAGAAGGGGTGGGGGAAGGAGGGGAAAGGAAAATGAACAAAACAAGATGAACAGAAAAATGAAACAGTTTGCATTTCAGTGCCTTCTGTCTATATCAAGGAGCAAAACCACCCCTCAGCCTCTCAAGAGGGTGAGGAGAACCATAAATGCTGTAAAGTCTTTAATAAGCCATTCTAATTCAGGGTAACAACTATAATAACCTGGCTTTATATTAACACCATTCTGTTGCAGCTAGCTGTAAAAGGAGTAACAAGTTTTATAGCTAATGGGAAACCAGATCCAGAACTCGTATCCAAGTAGCACAATGAAAATAGCCCCCAGAATGACTGGATCCCAGCAATGCCAAGAGACTTCTAGTCTGCACATACGTGCAACATTAATGTTTTGCAGATTACACATTTTATTTTCCTTGTAGGAGATCTTGACACCTAACTCAGGAAGGGGAAGAGTGAAGAGAGTGCAATCTTCACTCAGCAAAGTCACTGCAATACTTTTAAAAGATCCCACAATATAGGGATGTTACCAATAAAATACCTCAGCTGCTTGGGCAACTTCAGGTCTGGTGTAACTTGATGGGTAATCCCATTTAAAAATGCAAATCATTCAGTTAGTAAAGCATGTCAGGGGAAATTCAGATGCACAGAGATGTGTTTGACATTCCGAATGCAGGGTGATGGACAACAATTTTTTTCAAAGACTTTTTCACATGCTCTACCACACCAACACAGAGAAGCTTTTAAAATAGCTCCCTCTGTACAATAGATCTTTGAAAACAGAATGGAGAAGTGCTGCACTTACTTTTCCTCAGATTACGCTTCATCTTTTTATTTGGATCTTTATCATCCCCGACACTGTCTTCAAACGGTCTCTTCAGAGCAGATGAGCCTGTACCTAGGGTATAAAGTTCCTTGTAATACGGATATGCCATTAGGAAAACACGATCCCACAGCAGGAGTCTGATTAGTCCCACACTGTTCCTTGCTTGTTTATAAAGAAAAGAACTCATCCATCAGTCACAGCTTTCTTACTGCTATGGGAAAGCCAATACTGCTTTACTGCTCACTCTACCAGGCCAGGCAGGATCTCTGTGTCCAATACCAGGTGTGGGATAAGGACTGCAAATCTGCAGTGCTGTTTTCCACATTTACTCTAAGTAAGATCTCCAACAGTATTGTTTTTACAAGAAAATACACATAGATTTTTTTTTTATTAGCTACATATTGTTTTCTAGAAAGAATTTTGGAGTAATTCTTATTGTGGACACTCATTATGTGCTTTTTGACAAGTCTACGGTCTCTCCTCACCAGGACAAGAATCAAACAGTACCTCAGCTCTTCACATGCCAAAGGAGTTTGTGCTTAAAGATAACCATCAGCTATATTATGGCTGTTCTGCCTTTCGTCTCTTTCTAAAGAACAGAACTTCCAGATTTCATTCTCACAATGAAATATTTTTTTACAAATCAACCCACATATAAAAAAGAATAGCTTCTACTTCACATTCACAGCACATAATTGAGAACTTTACCCATTCTAAATTAACTCCAGCTTTACTGCCCAGTTAGTGACTTTTGGAACAAGTAATACCTACCTTCTTTGTCAGTTACTGACCAGGAATATTTCTGAAATGACTTATTTGATGGGAGGGGATCCATTTCCAAAACTTTATAGATCTGCCCAAAGGCTGATAATCTGAGCGCATGCTGAAAGGGACAGTAGGAACACGAATTAATCAGCAGGATTTCACCTCAGTTGCCCAAGTTTCTTAGTAAGTCTTCAGACACACTTCTGTAGTTTTGACAGACAAGACAGCTTTTACAGCTGGCCTCTGCAATAGCTGTGGAAAATGCTAATGTCTAAAAAAAACATAAAACGCATGAATTTCTGTAACACAGAGTGCAGGGCACACTGACAGGGAGCCCACCCAGGGGCTCTGTGCTGGGAGCAGAGGTGGGTGCACAGACATCCCGCTGCCTCTGCAAGAATAAGATCCCACACACATTTAACTCCTGCACTCCTGAACTATGGCCTAACCTTTCCAGGATAGCACAGCACAAGAACTGTCAGGACTGCCATGAAAACAAGCTATCCTGGCAGAGAATAAATGGTGCTAATGAGCTGAATTCCTCACTGTTGCAGCACACACAGAGTTCCCTACCTGAGCACTGTGTGTAATGGCTTCTTTTTGCTGAACTGTCATGTAAGACAAAGCGTCCGTGGGCTCGCGCTCACAGGGGTCGTGCAGCCCCGGGCCCCCTGGCAGGGAGAGGAACAGGGATTACTGAGGGGAACAAGCAGCAGTGTGGAAACAGGGACTCACAGAGCAGCTGAGCCTGGCTGCTGCACAGTGGGCAGCACCCCTCCTCCAGCACAAACTGACCCAAGGTTTTATACCCTTGCAGTGGCCACAGACCTTATCAGGGTAAACACTGCGTGTGGGTGATAACATTAACTGAAATCAGTAGGTCTGGAAGAAAACACCTAATTTGGACAGATCTGTAGATTTCAAGGAATCTGTAGAAACCAGATAATCATTAAGTCTATTTACCTGCAACCCCTTGATGAGGTATGGGTTAATTCGTAACAAATCTAACATTCCCTGTTAAATTCTCCTGCAGTGGCAGTATCATTCACAAAATCCTTTCTTTTCATTTTAAAGAAAAAACCATTAATTTCAGTCCACAGCAGGTTCAGAGATCATGGCAGGCATTTCTTATATAATCCTACAGCTAAATGTTAAGGTGGGCTGCCCATCCCTTTGTGTCCCTGGAGTTCATTTGGCCCCTTACCGGGAAGCAGAATTCCAGATGCCAAACACTCCATCACTCGTCGCAGTGCTTCCCCAGCGCCCAAAGGTCTATTACAAGTACCTATAGATTTTTCACATATAAGCTCGAGTGGCTAGAAGACATTAAATTACGATTAGTATGGACACAAGGGTGACTGTGACTGCAGTTAAAAATGGGGGGCAGAGGGGATGAACATTCACATCAGGTCACTTTGTAATCCACTACAGGTCTAAAGCACAGAAACCTGCCCCAGAGGAGGCCATGTCCTCGTGCAGGGCATTTGTCTTTGTCCCCTGCTCTTTGAGGACACCAGCTGCTCTGCACTGTCTGCCCAAAAAGTCAAAAAGAAGAGGTCTCTAAAGTCAAGCCACATGAATGTTCTCCTCTCGGAGGGTTTTCAGTTCCACACAAGAAAAACACCACCTCTGCTGCCCTACAGAGTGTTCCTCTCCAGGCATACAGAGCAAACCTGCCCCAGGAAAGGGCAACAGCCACTGGCAGGAGTGGCATTGAGGAACAGGATAGTTTTGGAAGACGAAACAAGAGGGATGGAAGGCAACAAGTGGGAGTCTATTGCCTATCCTCCAGGATGTGTGAGGCCTGCAGCAGCATGTCCTGTTTCATGGGATTAGTGTGCCCCTTTCCATGGGATCAGTGTGTCCCTTTCCATGGGATCAGTGTGTCACAGACTTGAGGACTACTCGCCTTCTCTCCCCTACACAGGGAACAGTTAATGGAGAGCAAACGAACAGGGATGGAAGGAGGAGTCTCATACAAGACTCTGCTTTCTCCAGTCCATACACTGCTACAACTCTCAGGACATCTGAGACATGACCTTGTGGCCTTCAGCTCATTCTGTACTTACCCAGCCTTTCAGCGGTGCCCATGTGGGGACTCTGTTGCACAAATCCCGTAGAATACGAAGGACAATTACACATGATTTTAGTCCATTTGCCCTGGCCTAAAACAAACAAAATGATTCCAATACACCTGCAAAAGCCTGGTCTTCAATTTTGCTTTTCTTTTTAAATGCACAGAGTCCTGGGATAGACTTTGTTTTAAATTATTTTTACTTAATACTTAATCAGCTTCATGCAAAATAAAAACACTTATATAGAAGTACACTTGAATTTAGAGAGAAGTATAAAAAGGCAGCGAAATGTCAAGATTGCTTTTGTAGCCTCATGACAACTCTGGACCAGCTGACTGTCTCCCTGTCACGTTTGCCCTTGCACAGTACAGCACTGGGTTGGAATTCTAGACCTTTGCTCTAGGAGGGACTAGTCAGAAATTAAAGAGGCATTAAAATTAAAACTGTCTCAAATTAAACCTCGCAAGGCTACAATAACAACAAGGTAAGAACAAAGAGCCAACCTGAAACCATTTGGCGTGCCGCAGAGACGCCAAGGCCTCCAGGCATTTCTGCCTGTCCAATAAGTCCGGAGGATCTTTCATCGCAACATTATCTACTGGTAAAAATGGGATAAAAAGAGACAGATACAATTTGACCAAGGGGTTTCTGTCACAATACAAAAAGAGCGGCAGCATCTCAATGAGATAATAAGACTCCCAGAATTTAAGTGCACGGTGTTATTTAATTTAAACAAGCCATTAAAGGTAGTAAATGTGCACATGTGCAATAGAAGCAAAGGCATTCACTCCTTGTAAAATAATAGTAATAATAAAGATGGCCACTGCTACAGACAATCTGGGATCTTATTAAAAATGTAGAACACATTTCAAGGCAGAAAATAGCTCTATAGCACTTTCCCTTTTTTTTTTTTTTTTTTTTCTGTTGGGATGTACTGGGCTTTTTTTCCTCTTCTTTGTGAGTTTTATTCCACAAAGGTGGCACAGAATTTCAAAGCTGCTTTGGACAATAGGAAGATATTCTCAGGGGGAAATAAAAAAAAATGTAATAGGTAGAAAGTGAAATTACATCCATGCAATTGTTGAGAATTCCAAAGAAAAGCATTGAATATATTTGAATTATTGCATGAACAGTACTAGCCAGTATAATTCAATGAAAGAAATATACAGGAAATGCTAGTACAACACTTTAGTTGATTAGTCTTTCATATGACCAGAGCATATGAAAGAGTGGGTTTGGTAACTTCCAGGCCATTAATGTATTTGAGAGGAAGTGCCCTCGTGTGAAAGCTTCCCAACAGCAACTGAAACCAACAGGGGAAATTCAAAAATGGATTTGAGAGATAAGACACTGATATTTTCTGTCCAGGTTTACACTTTTTTTTTTTTGCCTTCCCCCCCCTTCTCCTTATCAACAAACTTGTAACAAATTGCTTTTAGCAGCCACATCCAATTCTACATTATAGGGAATTCTGTATCAGTCCTTTCTTCTGTATTTATTTTAATCCAGAGGAGTTTGTGACATCCAGATTCTCTGGAAACTCTACATAAATGACAGTCTACATTTCTGTGAAATCACGTTACAAAGATACTAGTTTTAGCTAATGTTGAGAACATCTGGAATAACAAAATTAATCCATGGCTTAACTAAAACCTTGACTATGACTTTTTTCTATGAATACATAGTTACTCTTGACTTAAAAATAAACAATATGGAAATACACTCTTTTCATTATTCATAATGGTTAATTCTCCAGGTCTTCAGAGACCTTTGCAGAGCTGAATAAAATTCTAAATCCATTTCAAACTGAAGACTCTGCTAGATGAGCAAAATCCAGCAAGACATCTAAAATACCAGGACAAGTTAGGAGGAAAAAGTACCATCAGTTTGTTAGTGCCATCTCAAAGGACATTTTCATGGGTTCCTTTGAATGGGACTGGCTGCATAAGCAATTGCATCTTTAATGTTAGGGCTCCCTCTCCTAAACCAATTCCTGGGAAAGTTTCTCTGGTAAAAGCACTTTATGTTATGATGAATAAAAGAGCCCAAAGCAAAAAAACCCCACCAGTGTAAAACTGAACAGGACCAGTATCTTGTCTGACAGGTGATGGTTGCAGTTCACAGCTGCTGACTCAAGTGCTATAAGCTTATTTTCTAACCCCTGTGAACTTCATAGCAGATATTTGCATTGTTTGTTATTGCCCTCATCAATATTCTCCCAGCATTCCAGGATTGGGATTAATCACTCCTTTTGTCTGTTTTCCAAATGAAAGCTGCAAAGTCTCAAAGCTCTGGCTTTCTTTGAGCACAGAAGGTCACTCTGGAACACAAGATTTGCTTCTAAATTTCCTTTGCAGTTTTGTTGTTTTCAGGAGTGCCATTTGTGACACTCAACATTTGGGATTACTCAACATCCATCTGGGTAGTTCTCTGAGAAAACTTGACTGCAGACAATATAAACATCTGCTTAAAGCTCAAGTATTGTATCAAACAAGTACTGTCAATGAATGATCAGAATCTTATTTTAAAACGTTAGAAATGGCAAAGGTGACTGACTGCAAAATCATTAATTTTTTGCAATGAACTGGGGCTCGGTGTTGTATGAAGCTTTGCTAAAGAGTGTTGCAGCCATCAATAAAGTAAATTAATTTTTCCTTTAAACTACAAGCCAAACAGAATACATGTCACCTGTCATTCAGGTGAACCAAAAACCTTTTAAGATTTATTTCAACTATTTAGAACCGTATTTTTTCTTACAGCATTAAGACCATTTTCCAAGGTCTAATTTACAAATATTTTGGAGAATTTTCCCAGTTGCTTGTTCAGCCCCAGTGTCCTGATGTTGCAGTCTGCCAACTTTCGGGTGCAAGATTCTATTAAACAGAAAGATGAAGAGAACAGGCAGTGAAGAGGGCGAGCGGCTTGCAGAGGGCTCCCTTCAGACCCCCTCGGGAGAATGGCATGTTTCTTCATGCTCTGCCAGTCAGGAAAGTGAGACCAAATCAAAATTTTCAAACAGAATCGCAAAGCTTTCCTTTTTTCCATGTAGTTTTAACAAGAGCAGTGATCCAAGGAGTTTAGTAAAGAGTAAATTCTAAAGCCCTGACATTAGCTCACTCTATGCAACGCAGAACCAATCCCTCAGGAATTCTCTCCCCACTGCTGTAGCATTCTCTTCACACAGGAGCTGCCAACTCCATTCATTTGGGCCATACGAAGAGCCCTGTCTTCTCCAGAGAGCGGAGGGCAGTCTGGGGTTTGCTGCCCCTTCAGAGGCACTTGGCCCCGTGGGAGCATCACTGGCCATGTCCTGCTCCAGGAGCAACAGGACTTCAGCCCCACTTTGGTGAACCAGCTTGTTTGTAATTACATCATTTGTTGTTACTGTATGCTCAGTAACAACAACTGGTTTTCAGGATACAAGGTTCTGGTCTGGAAAGCTCAATTTATATTTGGTGCTGTGACTAAAAATTCAGTTTCTTAAGACGTTTAAAATTTAAACTGATGCAAAATGCAGGCAAATTTAGGTGCTTGACTTCTCAACATGAGAAAGCAGAGCTTTATGGGTAGCTGTTTGTGGGAAACACCAAAATGCACACACACACTAGGCCACTATTTATTTTTGCTACAGAGCAGCAAAAACAAATAGGACAAACACATCTTAAACATGAACACTTTTCCAAAGAGGTGGGGACTGAAGAGAAATCCAGGAATGTTTTTCAATACATTCTGACATCAGGGCATGAAGGCACACACAGCATTCCTACAGAACAATGGGAGCACTGGTAACAAGGGCCGTTGGCCTGACCTGGGTTGTTAGAGGACAGATTAGTGCTAATCCCACCACAGAAACCTTGGTCAGTTTTCCGAAGGCTCAGGAAAGCCTGGGCCTATCTTACATGGAAGATGAAAGGCAAGTTCAGCAACACTTTGAGCTCCTTCAGTCAAAAGAATGCATGGAGCCAACTAAAAGATTTTTAAAACTGCATATGAAGTGTATTTACACATTGTTCAGTGGTAGTGAAAAAATACGGTAGTGCTTTGGAGATCAAGGTGTTTTCACCAGTTTCTCCAGTTATTCTCCCTTGATGCCAGACATTGAACTTTTTTGGTCTGAATCTAAGTGATTTCAATCTAAATGGTTGGAAAGATTACAAAAAAAATCTCTCCCTTTTCAACTTACTTAGTGACATCTGCATAATGCTCCATATACCTTGAAAAGGAATATGATAAATGTCTCTATGATGAATCAATGCCAAGGAACCTGGACTTTAAAATGAGATCCATGACCCTATTCCCTGTCCTCAGCAGCTGCACAGAATGACAGTGTATAACCACTTCAGGAGAGGTGGTAAAACCATTTTAAATTTAAAAAATATAGTAGAGACCTTTGAAAATATTTTAAGATACTGAAAAAAAAAAAATAGACCACCTACGTTTTAAGCATGAGAAAGCATAAAAATTCCAATCCTCCTTTAGTCTGAGATGAATTCAGAAAATCCTGGACTTTGCTGGCATAACAGCATCAATTTTTACAAGAAAATACTCGGGCAGCAGCCTTTGTGTAAAATCGTATCCCCTTGTGGGAATCGCACAAATCCTTCACCATCAGAATTTGTCCTGCACTTTGTGCTCTCTCATGAACATGGATGAGCTGCAGCAGCTCCAGGGCTTGGTCTCAGCATCTTGTGGGAAGCTGAACAACTAAGGCAATATGCAGTTTATTTTTAATGGTCTTGGAAACAGCATTGTTGCTAATTTGAGAGTAAACAGCCAGTGTAATTAAGGGATCTTTGCCATTCATCTGTTCTGTAAGATTTTTCTGCATTCAACTGCTGCCAAAGTGTTACATGTCACTTGGAAAGGGATCCTTCCTGCCATCGCCTCCAACAAAATAAGGAGAAACTGACCAACATTTCTCATCCCGTTGGTATTCCATGTGGGAGAGGGAGGAAGCAAAGGACTTGTGGCAAGTCTAGAAATGGGAAGAGAGCGACAGGGAGTTCCCTAGCCCACACGGGCCCAGCTGCCTCAGTTGTCATGACAGAGAGTGGCCAGTTGGTCAAAGGTCTGACATCATCCAGTGGCAAAGTTTCTAGGGATAGGTTTGGGAAGCAGAAGCAGAAATTACTGAAAAGATTTTAAAAATACAACAAAGTATGGCTACATTTGCTCTTCTCTATTGCTCACAGTCTGTTTCCAGCCTCACTGGTACTACAGGCACCATTCCTGCAGCACGGGCACGGAGCTGTGTAGGACACGGCGGTGAGGGAGAAGGAACGGAAAGGACTAAGTGACAGTTTTCTAGAACTATTTTGCTCTAAGGACATGAGGTACAACGTTCAATCCAGAAGCAAAAGTGCTGTATCACAGCACCATAATTTCAACTGTATCCCAGTTAGGACATTCTTAAAGCCAGAAACATATACATCATCAATCAATAAAAACTGAGGGCCAGGACGACACACTGGCGAGCTTTGCAGGAGAGGGCTTTTACATAAAGAGAAACATTTTAATTAGTTTTTCAAGAAACTGTGAACCAATCCCACTTGACTGACTTAATTTGCAAACAAGACTGTGCAGCGCCAGGTGCTCAAGAATTAAATAACAAGTCTGAAAGAAAGGAGAACTAAGATCTAATTGTATGTCAAAGTTAACACTGTAGGAATATTGCCTGCAAAGGGAAACTACACATATTTGCATGAAAATTAAGTGATTGCTGCCTTTTTAAGGCACAAATAATGTAACTCATGGTGGCAATAGCCACTCTAGTCAGTATGTGATGTACAATTAAAAACCTACTTCCCAATTAACCCTGTGCTGCACAGTCACGACATTTAGCTAGAACAGTCTTAAAACCAAGGTAAAACGCTCTGTGTACCTCCTTCCTTCTTCTCTGCTTCATCTCGGATGAGAGGGGATGTGAGTATCACCTTCAAAGTGAGCTTGGGCTCCTTTGTGTTATGGATAACAATAGCTGCCTCATTTACATGCTCCTCCACCAGATACTTCTCTTCTGTAAGTTTCTGAAAGTCACCAAGAAATATTTCAAGACTCTCCCAATCGACTGAAAAAGTGAAGAATCTGTTTATGCACCTCAGCTAATGAGAAGGCTACAGGGCATTGCAGTAACAAAGGTGGCCTTGCCTCCCTCATTAAAAACAATTTAAAACATTTCTTTTGTAGCCAGTGCTTCAACTGCCTTACAGTTTGCTCCATTAATGTGCACTGTATCAGAGTTCTCTGCAGTGATCTCTCTGCAAGTCTTTCAGCAGCCCGCTGGGACCTCTCTTGCCCTCCAGAAGCACATGGGCAGCCACAGATGGCTCAGAGCCTCCAGTCACTCCTTCTGTGTGGAGTCTGGCTCAGCAAACTGGTGGTTAGGACAGCTATTCTGACCTCTTCCCTGCTGCAATCTGCTCTGCAGCTCCTTTAGTGTTGGCATGAAAATGGCTGAGCATGTGCTCACCATGAGCCTTCAAAGCAGCAAAGCAGAAGCTTCTGAGGCTCCTTTTGTCCACTAATGGGCCTAAGCCCTCCTTCACCTCCAGCATCTGATCCCTCTGCAGAGTTTCTCCTCATCTTCCATGCCCACAACAGTTGGAGCATTTCACGAGTCAGAGTCCTCTTCCCTTATCTCTTCTGTAATCCCTCACAGTCCTTTCCCACAGGCTCTTACCTGCCTGTCTCTTGAATTTATTCACTCTTCACATATTTTAATTATGTCTATTCTCTCATTTTATCTTACTTTCTTTGAAGCACATATTAACTTTTCTTCTCACTTTCAACCTTTCTCATTTCATGCCTCACTACAAAGTTTATTCTTTAATACTCAGTACATCCCTATCATTTTCAAACAAGTAAAATTTACTCTTCACTACTCAAAAGATCCTTTTCATTTTTAGCTATGTATAGGGCCACATCTCTAGGAACAATATTAGCTCATTAAAACAAGCCCTTTGTGTGAGAAAATGAATGGTGAGAACTAACAGCTGTCAAGAATGGTAAAACACAGGGAGAAAAGCAGATGAGGAGAAAAGCAGATTGAGTTTGGTTGTGGTTTGGAGAGGGGAACTTGCAGTGGGACATTTGAGGGCAGTTCCTTGGCACCAGTATTGGTGAGTCTGGAAGCTGGACTGATTCCTCAGCCTCAGAACTCTGTCACAGAGCTGGTATCCCTAAACAAGCTGCAACTGCTGCCTGCTGGATGCCACCATCAGAATTAAGTAGCCATAAATAAAAATAATGTGAACTCATGATTAACATGAGCCCAAATGAGTGACCACCTAAAGTGACATGTCCTCACCTTGGCAGCACAGAGGGGTTTATGTGGGAACAGCCCAAGCAAAGCAGCTGCAATGGGGAACTGCAGGTTCAGGCAGGGGACAACAACAGGGACTGAGTGACACACTTGAGCAGGGAAGATTTCTGCAGTTTGGCTCATGTTGGGTGGAGCAGAGCGCCCAAACCCACCCTGGGTTAGTTACACACACACAGGTCAGCTGCCCTCCCAAGGAACTGACAGCACAAACAGGAGAAGGGCAACAACAGCAGTAAGAGGTTACATTTTGTGAGTAAGGACTTCACGGCACCACATTAAACATGTCGCATGCCCCAGATGCCGTCCTAGATTCAGAGTATATTCCTTTATATCGCTTGACTTTCTTGTTGGAACAATTTCCAGCCTTTCCCCAAATAGCCCTTGCAGTGCTGTCACCCATTGTGGGAGGACTGCTCCAAATGAACTCACCTGAATTTGAGCTGGGAGATTGTCTTTAACAATACATAACAAGGTCTTTGTGGGCTTTTCTTTGCACATGAGAACCAGCTCCAGATCCATATCATCTTTGATCAGCAAGCCCTTTGCAACCAAGCCAATTCTCATAACACCACATAACGTCCGACCACCTTGATCCCTGGAAATGAAACAATTTAGGGTAATTAAAATTTTACTCTTCAGGTACAGTTTAGGGGACCCTTTAAGAGCCACAGTAAAGAATTTTCAAAGCAACATAGGGACACTTACTTTTTGAATGCTGAGAAAAAGACTGTGACAAAAGCCAGTTTTGTAGACAAGGATTGTTTAAAATCATGGAGTAAAGTGCAAGAAATGCATCTTTGACAGGCCAGCACCAGCTCTTGTCTCATCCAGTTATCTCCAAAGCATTTACTGCACTCTTGGATTATTTTTTAATAAAAAATCAGCATCTATGTGGGGCTGACTTTCCAGCTGGGGTTAAACTATGGCAATAATGGAAAGTAATGGAGGCTTAAGAAACTTTGTTTGCTGGATTATAAAAACTTCTTTAGTGTATCAGACTGCAGGAGCCCCCAAGCACATGGCTGTTGATTTGCACTGGTGTGTTCCAGGGAATTGTATTTGCTTCAAACTGCTGAAAAGTTTGTCTGCTAAATGCAACTTCACAACATCACAGTAAAATAAGCAAAGAAATGGAGAGCAACTGCTGCCCACACTGGGCTTATTGCCATTCCCTGCACACCCCCCACGTGCTCCCACCTCAGAAAATCCAAATATATCCCCCTCCTATGAACATTCATCTGCAGCTGACCCAGGTAACACTACGACTCTTATTTGGAGGAAAGGAGCCATTGAGAGCAGCACAGGGACACGTTGTGAGCTGAGGCTTCACTCACTTGGCAGTGCCTTCTGCAGCTACCTCCTTGGCTTCTGCATCACCCTCACACTTGGCTGACTTGTTCTTTTCATCCATCCAGTCAGAGACATGCTTAAGGGCACATTCTACTGTTGAGACCATGTTCTGGACAGCTTCAAGCTCCTCTGGAGATGGATAAATGGTTGAATGTTTCACCATTACGTGGCGGTCATCATTAGCAAAAGATCGGATTGATCTCTGTTGAGGAGTGGGAAACAGGAAGAAAAGAGAACAAAGTTATTGGAGTATTGATAGGACATTGCCTGAATGGGAATCCTGCCTGGCAGGGAGGGTGCAGATTGGGCACAGCATGTGGAAAGGAGGGCGGGCAAGGAGGCATGATTCCTGTTTTGTAAAAGGCAATGATACTCTCCAAATACAATTTTGCATATTCTGGAAGTGCTGAGTGCAGCCACCTCTCCTCTGTTTATGCCAGGGACAAGAGCAGCACACCTTGGAAGAAGCAGTCAAAAAGCCAGACCCTCACAGGTTTGCTGCAGATGAAGTCACAGGCAGTACAGAACTGTGAGAGGCTCAGCCACTGCACAGGTATTTCCAAAGACATGAATGAAGACGAGAATAAAGATAAATGGTAAGAGACTGAAATTTCTTTTTAAAAAACATTCAAATGAATAGGAAAATATTAGAGTGCTAATTTAAAAAGTCTGCAGTGAAACTCAGAGTCCTGAGTGATACTGCTGAGGGAGGTAAACTTCACTGGTTGGGTAACCTGTGCTAGGAAGTTTTGCTGCAGGTTTGCTGCAGACTGTTCAGGTGAGACTTTTTTGATCTAAACAGTGCCCCAGACCAGCTGTGATCACAGCACAGACCTGTGGAAAGGGCAGCAATAAGTCTTGGTCTCTATAGACACATCAGTCATTGCTGAAAGCCTCCTGAAAGCCTCCCAGAGCAGAATCACCAACCAAACCTCTCTGTTCCTCCTACATGTTAAGCACCTTAATTAGGTGTCATTTTCACCCCTACTTCGTGGGTTTGTAGCTGTACCCACTCCTAAGGACACAAAGGGACTTTCAACAACCTCAGAGGCCTCGAGGCTGGATCCTTATTCAGGAACTGTCAGTGATTTCCTGTGTTATTGCACTCCCTGTGTCTCTTCCATTGAAGGTCATGACATCATTCCCTTCCTAATTTTTGTGTTCCTACCCAGATGGATAATTTGGCCAGTAAAAATTCATCTGTCAGGGGCTGGTTTTATCCCCTGCAGTTTGATAGGCTGCAAAATGCTTCCAGGAGGTCCCTCTTGTGGTTATCCACAACATGGATACAGCTGGGCTGCAGGGAAACGGCCAAGCTGCGTTTAACAACTCACCCACCATCTTCTACCTTACAAAATGTCAATTACAACAGTGGAACAGAAATAAATTGGTAATTCCTACTTATGAACACATTTTATTTTCTAATGAAGAGGGGCTGACAAGATCAACTCCTCATTACAATTCAGGCCAAAAAGAATGACAGAGTGGGACACTATTTAAAACATATTAACAACTCTGCTTTGCAAAGTGTTCTTTCTCCTTTTCACTCTGTAAATGGTAAGTCTTGGTTTAGGTCCTTTTTTTAAATATAAATATAAACACACAGCCTATGTGCAGCAACGAGCCACACAAACATTAGCAACTGTAATTAAAATTTATTGCATTTATTCTCATCTCCTTTCTCTCAGTAATAACCTTAGAGGTCTTGAAAATATATAAATAAGTTTAAACTGCTCTCCACTCGTATTGTTCAGGAACTGAGTAGGTTATTTGCCTTTTTGTGAACACATTTCAGAATCTCACCATCACAATACTTCATACTTGCACATCTTTACAAATCCCACATCTCAGGCATTTCGATTTGCAGCCAAAGCCAGGCAAATGAGAAGCGACTCCTCACTTAAACCATACACACCAGGTATATTTGGCTACACAAATTTCATCTACACTGTCCTGAAGTGTGCACAGAGGCACCTTCAATCACACACACATGCATGTGAATAATCAAAACCTGGTTTTGTGAGGTAGAGGTGGAAGGGGAATGTGAGCATTTGGTAATGAAATCTGCAAGTTCAAGGTCACTGATGCTGTTTGCTACAGCCTGCTAATACCAGTTTTATTAGAAAACCTTATGAGCATCCCTTCATTCGTATTTAATAATTCATGTACTGCAGGCTCACAAGAACACTCTCTGGCTTTAAGAGGCTGACAATACATCAAACCTCACTTGCTTTGCTCAAAGCACACAGTACCATCCCTCAAGTTAGTGCAAGGTCAGAAAATCCCCTGTCTCGGGTTTGATCAGGCCCCATGCAAGCCTGGCTGCAGAAAACACTTCTAATGCACCCCTGTGAAAGACAACAAATACCTACCATGGTTTGTTAGTGTTTCAGCTCTCTTTCCCTCCCTTTCTCCTTTTCCCTCCTCCTTGGTGTCTTTGCTAAGCACTGTTTTGCCTGACAGAACTTCTTCATAAGCCTCTCAGTCCTTTGACAGCTCAAGACTTCATACAGCCAAGGTGCTCTGGGAGTCACTTTCTCTAATTCACCTGCAAAAAGAGAGAAACAGCTTGAAATTGGCAGTGATGACGTGTTGATTCCAGAAGTGCTGGATGCAGCACATGAGGCAAACCACTGATCAGAGCACCCCAGCTTCCAGATGGGACGGTCACTGATCCATTTATATCTGAGCAAACAGATGTCACTGTGGAAAGCAACTTTTTTGTAATGTGCCCACACACATGTAACGACTTTCCCACGCCAGTTAGAGCTGATCCCAGGGAGGTTTGTCAGCCACCTGGCAATTCCAGCTCCTGGGATGAGGAAGACAGGAAATCCAACATGGCAAACATGTTCTATGTGAAACCAGCTCACAAAGTCTCTATTTTTGTGTCATATGCACATTAGGAATCAAACACACTACATTTAATTACCAAAAAGTAATTCCCTGTGGAAATCCTCAGTGCAGCCCTCAATCCTGTGTCAGATACTGCCCAAGAACCAAGGCTTCAGGTTGCAATAACTGCAAGGTGTTATTTAAAGACAGACAAGTACATTCTAAAAAACTGCAGACGTCAGACTTGCAAGGAGCTGAAATCACCCACACCGCCTGTGCTGCCCATGCACCGCCTTTCCCAGCACACAGCATGGAAAAGATCCTGCAGGAGCAGCCTTCTTGTACTAAACTGGGAAACAACACCAGCACTGGCAGCATAAAACTGCAAAGAAATGCTCTGTGAGAGAGAAGAGCAGAATAACAGAGCAGGTAATGTGAGAGAGGGAAGCATAAGCTCACTGCACAGCAAGACGTTCCAGTTCTTGCAGAAAATTCCTGTTTTGCTTTCACTAGACATATTGTTGCATCAGCTCTCCAGCAACGTTTTGAAGCAATTGGAAACCAAGTCAGTAAATTTCTGCAGATTGACACACACACACAAAATGTTTTCCTTTTCTCCTGTATGCTGACCCCCCTTCTCCAGCAATGCTTTGCATATTGTGTGTCAGAGAAGCCTGACATTGTTAGAGATTAAAAGCATGTTTGGCAACAGCACAGGGATAGGTGAGATGACTTGAAAGCTGAGGAAATACTTAAACCTGTGATGTGACAGGGAATAATTAAAATGTTGCATCCCACAGAGATTTGAATGTGACAGGGGAAAAGGTAACAGCAGATCTTGCTTCCCTATTTCCCTGGTTAGGAACAAATTAAGCAGGTTTACAGGACCAGTAGCTTTGGCAGCAAGGGCTTGATAGTTGTTTGTATGTCACACCACTGAGCTGAGGATGTAGGATTGGGTAAAACAAAAAGCCAGACAAGAACACTGTGCAGGGACCTGTCTGTTTCAGCAGCTGAAAATTACCAAGGAAGAAACCCCAAGAGAGTTAAGTGCAGTCATACTAAAAATACTTGGGAAAAGCAAGCTAATGAAAACCCTGACTGACCCCATTTCTCATCACAGAGGCTCTGTGCCCACCAAGGTGTATTAACACTCCACCAAACTGCTTCCCAGAAGCAATCAACAAAGGGGATGTTCTTTCTCTTAAGAGATCCTGGAAGTCAGACAGGGGCAGCTGGGAGGAAAACTAAGCCAAGATCACTGCTTTGGCAGTATTTATTTTGTGAACTAGTCATAAGCTCCTCCACATTCAACAGCCTTTCGCCATCTCCAGAACCAGCCAGACTCTTTACAAGGTCGTTTTACTTTTTAATAATATTAATAATAACTTGAGTCAGCAGATAGCAAACTAGAGAGACTTTTATGAGACATATTTCTAGATAATCTATTTTAAATTATTTCTCTCTCCAAACTGAATTCCAGCTATCTTCACCTACTCTTCTTCCCTGTCACTCCCACATTTCACATTTTCCGTTTGTTATCTTCTGTGGTAGCTGCAACTTGGCAATTCCAGGCACAGAGAAGGGCACTGGAATGTGTTGCTGACTTCAGCATATGCCCAGTACAATGTCTCCAGACTCCAGCAACACTCCAGCCCAGCCTCCCTCCCAAGACTCCTGCAAGCTGTTGCTTATCAGCTCACCCAGGCTGTGGCAAGCAGATGGACAGAGATATCTGGCTGAGCAAGTTCTGGTGCTCAGGAGGTGCTGAGCAGGCTGCTGTCCAGAGGGCGAGTCTGTGAGAGCCTCTCCCTCCTGGGGTAGCTCCGCTTCACCGGGCGCTTCTCAGGTCCTTGGAAAATGCAAAACAGGCTGGAAATGAAAGTGTCACAGCCACAATGGGGGCTCATCTCTGCTGGGCTGATGAAGTGAACACACCAACACCTCTCCATACTCTGTCTTAGCAGTGTATGGAGCAGTGAGTGACCTGTTTTCTTGTTTCTAAGGCAGGTTCAGTTTTCAGTGACAAGTAAAGGTTGTTGGCTGAAGGTATTTATGAGCTCTTTACCTGCCCTTTTTTTCAGCAGTGCATGGCTGAAGTCAGGGCACAGACAGATGAATTACAAAGGGATCTTTATTATAAAATTCAGAAAGCTGGAAAAAAATCCTGAAAATTGAGTCAAAGCTGATACACGATGTCTTCCAAGTCATTAACATCCTACGAATATTTCAGAAACACGCATAGGAGTGAAACCCTAATTTAGTTCAGACTTTGAGAGAACATTTTCAACAAAAGCACTAAACAGGAGGGAGTTTACTATAAAAGTATAGACACAATATACAGAATAAAGTACATTTGACAGCACACAGAATTAAATTAAGGAAAACCAAAATCAAATCTGCTCCAACCATATGGACTAAGGCAGCATAACATAGCTCAGCACCAAATACATCAGAAAGCATTATGTGAAGTGAGCAGCAATTCCATAAATCCAACAGCCTCATTCCACTACCAGACTATAGCTGGATATTTCCTCCTGCATCCTCAGGGAAGTAACAGTTGATGCTCAGACTAAAAAGCACAATATTTAAATGCACGGCTGTCTTACCTACGGGCAGCCACCCACTCTTGCAAGGAAACTTGTACAGGAAGCTCCCTGCACCACTGAGACCTTGGTAACCTTGAAAAAGTCACTTCTGCTCTGCATCATGCGCCCTAAAGTGTAAAACAAGAGTAAATAATCTCTGTCTCCAAACCAGGTCACAGTGGAGCCGCACAAAGTCTGCAGCGTGGTTTAAAATCACTGGGGATTTGACACATTAGAAATGTTATTAAAACACCATGACAGTGTAGCAACATTTCCATTAAACGTCCCATCCTTCACAGAGGAAGTTTATGCTTTGGCTCAAGACAAGCAAAAAGAATTTCAGATGAGGCTTTTGTAGTAGGAGATATTCCTGCATCTGCAGCTGCATTCCCAGGGGACTGACAGTTAAACAGCCAGCGGTGATGAATATGCTCAGCTACCTCAGAGTGAACAGGGAGGTGAAAAGGCAGGAGAAACAGGTACTTGCATTCCATGGGGACTGAAATACCAGAATGGGGGTGCTCTGGGCCTCTAGAAAGGAGACATGGACTGTGTCTGCAACCCAGTATCCCCCTGCAGCAGCACCTTGCAGAAGCGTTACTGGTGCAATGGAGAAGAGGAAATTTGGGGCACTGGACACCAGAGCTCCAAACCCTTCACTTCAGTGAGCTGCTCTCCAGGCTCCTGGCCAGGCCAAGAGCACCATGAAAATTGGTTTTAAATGCTCCATCAAGAAGGCACACACTAACAATATTCAGCTGAACATTAAAAACACCCTCCACCTTCCAAATCTACCCTGACACGAGGATCTGCCCGGGAGAACTGCAATTTGCAGTGTGCAGCACCCCAAGAGCAGACAGAGTTTATACTGACAGGGCAGCAAGAACAACAGAGGTTGCTAATAACAAAGCAATGAGTATCTAACACAGCCCGAGGTGTATCACACATAGTAACAGAAAATATCTGGAATTTACACTGGTTTTTGTTACCTTCAAAAGTCAGAATGAGAGGCTTGCAACTTCAAATTGGAAGTTTATTTTAGCCTCTGCTTTGCATTCAGAAGACAGGTAATTTTTCATCACACCACACAAAGTGCTGCTGAAAATATGTTGTGTTTTTCTGCAGTATAATTTTATTGCTGGCCTTCTGCCAAGAGTCTTTCTGGCAGCATCTCCCACAGTTGGAAACTGTGTATCTGGGTCAGAAAAGACAAGCCGCTTTTCAGAACAGCTCAATACATTTGGCAGAGATGCTGATATTGTAATTGAACTCTTTCAGCAACTCTCTTTATGATGTACCCAGACACCAAACAAAACAAGATCTGCAGTGTTGATTAATGTCAAAATAACTGACAGAGAAATATCAAAATAGTTTTTCCTCATGTTAAAAGTATCAACAAACCGGGGGGGAACAGATAAGAAATACAATTCATGAGGATTCAGAGAGGAGCACAGGGCAGAGAAATCTGCAAAATATGACTGACCTGTGCCTTGTGCAGATATTCACTATTTAAAATCCCAGCTCCTCATATGGAACTTCCTCCTTCCCTACCACACAAAGAGAAATCCTGGCCACTCAGAGCATTGTGGAGAGCAGTGCCCTGTAACGCTGGGACACATATTTAACAAGGTTCAGGCTGCTTCCAACAGTATGCTCAGCATCCAGTTTCACCTGGAGACTGTGTATTCATAGGAGTTTTATTATTTTCCATGTAATGCATTTCCTGGCAAAGTTGCATGTGGGATAACCTTTAGAAGGCTGGAATTTTCCATCCAAATGAATAATTACAAAGCAACACTATAGTTAGAAGCTGCAAAGGTACTTCCTCTGGCAAACTCTTGCACTTCATACAACAAATACTGGAGTCTAGGATTACTCTTGCCTGGTCACTTCTCATAATATTTCAATCAAAGGCTCCTGTGCTCGGAGACCTCTTGGGAGCAGCCCCTGCCAGGCAGCCCCCACACCCAGCTTTAAGTGCCAAATACAGGGTAGGCACAAACTTGACAACCAGATCTGGAACCACAGCACATGTAACCATCAGAACAGAGAAATCAAAGTCACCTTCCAGGGTCCAGAGCTCTGACAGTGCTCCCAGTGCAAGGAGCACAGCTGCCCACTTGTCAGCGTGCAGGAAGCTGCTGGAGAGCTCCTGGGGAGAATCCATCTGTGCCAAGGCAGGACCCTCTGGTCAGAGATGCAACTGAAAATCAGTGAACACATGGATTCCCCTCCACTGTGGAGTAAGGAATGAAAAAAGAGCCAAAAGAAATCACACTGGTACAGTAATTAAAGAAGTTGAAGAATCAAAGGCAAGCAATTGCTTAATCTAAATTAATGCATTAAGGTAAAGGAAACAGGGATGTGCCAAGTGTAGCTCGTATTTTTAGCTCTTAGAAAGAAGGTGAAAAGATGGTCTAAGGGGAAATCATTACCAGCCTAACAGGAAGGTTAAAAAAGGAACAACAGAGTCACTGTGTGAGCACACAGGCAATCATTTGAGGAAAAAAATGCTCTATTTTAGATAGAATCACACCATCCAGTCTCAGAAAGAAATAGATATTAGTAGAAATAACTGCAATTATTGAATTGTAATGTATAAGAAAGATAACAGTTTTGGAAAGAATGTAAGATCCTCCTGTGATTGAACCTACTACAGACTCCTGAGGAAGGTATTCACCATACTCACCACACTCACCAGGTGGTCCAGAGCAGCACACCAGCTGCAGACCTTGAGGTATTTTCTACATAGATTTTTCACATCTCCCTCTAGATTTTTATCTGGCTTCACATTCCCTGAAACCTGCACAACCCCCAGCAGAGCCAGGGCTACAGAGGGCCTCTAAGGAAATAATTTTGAAATTGCCTTCACCTCCTGGTATGGGTGTCAAGATGCAAGACTGACTAGAGCCAGATCAAGTGCAAAAAGTTTTTAAAACTGTCTGCTGACACTTATAAATAACAAATTGACACATGAACAGTTTATGTTTTCCCTGTTCAAACAGTAAGAAATATGCAAAACTGAACACTGCAGAAGACAAAATATCTTAAAGGGTGCATTTCTTGACAGGTGTCTTAAATAAAAAGTTACATATTAAATGGTACATAAATAATGAATAGCAAAGAGTTCATTTGAGACAAGGCAGCAACCACCACTGGATTCTCAATGTCTGTGAAACACTGAACTGATTTGTGACTTGAGACACCCTAATGTTACATTCCTGCTTCCCTGGCTAAACTGGTCAAAGGAAGCATGAAGGTACTTTGCAGCCATAATGTGACATCCACACTCAAAATCATCTGAAATTCTTAACTCAGACTGCATTCATTTACAGTTGAAAAATTAACTAAATTAATAACAGAATTACATTACACTGAAATGACACTCACCATCTGCAATGTCATTCTCCCAGAGACAGAGCTGGTTTAAGCAAAATTCTGGATCTATGCCTGAAATGACATCACATTCTCCAAAAGAGAATCACAGTTCTACCTCCTCCACCCAGTTTGTGCCATGCTGGGTCCTCACCATGCCAGCCCTGTCCTGCACCACACCCCAGCATTAAAACCTTGCACATCTCCAAACTCCCAGAGACTCCCCACATCCCTGGATTTGTGAGCACTGCCTTTACCTGCAAGGCTTTTGCTGGTCCAGAAACCACCACAGGAAGTAACCACGATGTTGAGGAGATTCAGAACAGGGACATTCCTTCCCCAGCACCCTTCAGCTTCACCGAAATAGCTGCAGTGCCCCAGTTTCTTTGCTGCTGTGATTCATATCCCATAGAATACGGGATTCTGCAGGTGGACCCGAGCTGCAGCCCAGCGACTCAGCCAGGATGGGGGAACTGCCACCAAGGAGGCAAAGGCACACACATGGAAATGGCTGGAAAGCATGACATTCCCTCTGTTGAAATACAATTTCAACAAAAAAAAAGAGGCTGGAGCCCAAACTGTCCTACAGTAACACTGGATCTGCTTGCATTGGTGGTTTGCACTTTTCATCAGTTCCATGAGGCAACAGCCAAACACTTTGGCTCTACTCTCTGCCCCCTGCTCTGCAGCTCAGGCTAATGCATATCCTGAATTAGTAAGAGGAAAGAGAAAAGCAACATGGATTCTAAAGCTCTGGTTATAAACAAAGCCAATTTAGTAATTCTTACAAATAACACAGTGCAAATAAGTCTTTGAGAGTTGTGTTTTCCCAGTGTTTACATGAAGTGTCAAAGTATTAAGAAGTTTTTAAGAATAAATGCTGTCCTTCTGACTAAAATTTCAGCAACCCTCAACAGTGAAGTTTCAGGAAGCTTCTCCCCAGAATTTCTTCCCTGATGTCAATTATACAGACCCTGTGTTTTTGGTGTTGCAAACCCCCCTGGTTACTGTGCCTGGCTGCCTTTCAGCCAGTTTAAACATTCATGACTTTCCCCTGAAATGCATTTTCTAGTATGTCAGTCTGGCTGCCTCAGTAACTTTTTTTTTTTTTTTTTTTAATTAAAGAGAGAAGATTTAAAAGGATTTGGAATGGAAGATCACTATACTCTGTGAATCTTGTGTAAAAAGCTCTTCTGCTCCCAGTCAGTGCACATCCTCCATCTGATTTTTCCCATGTTTTAGTTCCACTCTGACTCCTGAACAAGTTCAGGTTAATTTTTTACTTCCTGACTAATTGGCTATTTTGTTGAAGAACACATTGTCAAAGTTTCTGGATTACTAAAAGCTTCAAGTTTTAAGTGTTTTCTCTTGCCACCTCTTGCCTAGCCAACCACATTATTTTAAGTTTAATTCAGTGTCACAACATGCAATACCACAGAAAGATCTGAAACAGAATTTGTAACTAAAATCTCAGGCTGTTTAGGGAACAAAATTTGCTCTTTTGAAACCCTTCAGAACTCAGCAACCCTTCACTGGGGAAGGGTACCCTGGCTGCCACCCATTTTCAGCCTCAGAACACAATTATTTACTTCAAATGCATTATAACTCTACCAAAAGATTTGAATTAGGTTACTTAGGCATGAAAGCTAGCAACAATATCCATCAAAGTAAAACACCACACCAGCCTGAGACAGCTGAGAAAGAATTGTCACTTGTGACCCAAGTCCACCATTTGCCTTGGACAAGATCTTGTAGTAGAAAGTCCCAGCTTGGCTAAGAGGAAGAAAAAGAGCCACAAATATATTTAGAGATGTACAGAATTAGTAAATATAAACAAAAGCCCTATTTCCCTGGAAAATCATGAGTCTAAAAATATTTTAGATGGGCTCAATCCAGCATCCTCTTGCCTCAGCACATCTCCACTGCACGCATCTGCTGTCAGATCTGCCAACTTCACTTGCAAAACTCATGTATTATTCCTCTCTCCAGTTCTCACGGCACAGTACAGCCACGGAAATGTAAAAAGGGATGACTCTAGCAGAGACCATGACTGGTGGAAATGCTCAGTTTGTAGACCACAAGCTAGGTTACAAAATTAATTTCTGAGCCTAAGTTCTATCTATTAGTCTTATCCTTAGGAACATCCTGAGATGAGTAATGAATTCCACAGCCTTTTTTTTTGTTTATTTTTAATAGGTTGGTGATATTAAAAAAAAAAAAAAAGGCTAAATTAGGTGTCTGTAATACTGTATTCTGCGGAATCTTTGGAGAACAGAACTGTGCTAAGTAATTGATCTTCAACTTAAGAAGCTACAGTTACCCTTTTTTTATCTTTTGAATTTCAAATAAAATCTGGGGGGAGAAAAAAGAGCTCTCAGGATAAATGCACCAGTCCCAGGTGGATGGTGTTTTTAAACCACAGACACAACTTTGCTGATTTGGCCTCTTTCTTTAAATTTCCTACAGGACTATGAATTAGTTTAATTTCTCTTTATAGATAATGATGTCATCTCCATTGTGCCACTCACAAGAGCACCAAAGACACTTCCAGCTCTTCATTTGCTAAAGAAACTTCCCCAGCCTTTGCATTCTCCCAGATGTCACACCCCATCCTCCCACCAGCATCAAGCAGCAAATCTTGGAACAGCAAAACAGGATCTGCATCTTGGGAGGCACCAAACTTGCCAGGAGCCCCAGAAGCCCCTTGGGCAGGTCAGTACCCCCCAGCCAGGCTGGCACACACCCAGAGTGTGGCACAGCCACTGCAGCTCCTGGAGCAGGGGCAAACCCCACTTTCTCCAGGAGGAGCAAACAGCCTGGCAAATCAATACCAGCATTCCAAGTGCTCTCAGCCTTGCAGGGACATCAGCTCACAACAACACAACTCCCTCACCCCAAAGCTCCCTGAGTACTCTGGAGTTGCTAAAAGTAACACTTGGAATTACTGTCCAGGGAAAGACTAGAGAATAGCAATCAAAGTTAGTTTATTTTGGGCCATTAGCTGCAAGTTTGTGTCTGGCCACTTCAGTTCTCCAGATAACGGGAAACCTGCTGTGCCTAAATGCAGCACTGATGGGGTTTGTTTCATTTCTCAAAAGGAGTTGCACTTGGGAAGCCACAACCTGCCAGGGTAGGAGAGCACATGGTTCCGGATGCAGAGGCAGGATCAAAACCAGGATTAGAAACCAGCTGCCACACAGACTGAGGGTGTTCTCCTCAGGTGGGCAGTGAGATAGAAACCCTTTCATCCCTCAGGCTGGATTAGACTGCAAATATTTTCATTGCCTGCTTAGCCACCTGTGGAAATCTGTGTCCATGTCAACACCATCATTATACTGAATTCTGCTCCTGTCAGCACAAAAAACCTGCTTGGT
The DNA here is from genome assembly GCF_971803275.1 of Cyanistes caeruleus. Classification (NCBI taxonomy): domain Eukaryota; kingdom Metazoa; phylum Chordata; class Aves; order Passeriformes; family Paridae; genus Cyanistes; species Cyanistes caeruleus. Next base: position 9,015,742 of record NC_141720.1, read on the forward strand.
TTTCAGTCCAAAACTATACTTTTAGTGATAAAAGAATGTCAGATTATAATGCTATCAATCTATTTTATTCCACAGTTAAACAAAATTCATCTCTAGAACCTGGCACTTCTGCGTTAGTGAAAAAAAAAAAAATTCTAAAAAATGGACATAAATACTTTGTGCACTGAAAGAGTTTTTGGTTCTGCTGGTTCTCCACTTTGCACAGCTCCTCTGTTGTGGAAACAAAAGTCCTTGTACTGGCCTTTCTCAGCGATATTTGCAAACTCCTACACTTGGTGTAACAGAGTGTTCAGAAACAGTTCATACTGGCCTGGGAAAGTTAGGTCATTATTTACTAACTGCAGAAATACATTGAAGAAAACAATAACAAGGTAAAAGAACATTCTTGCAATGGCTTGTTGCTTGTTTTCACAGAAACAAAAAAGTAATTAAACCTAGCTAACAGCTTTTCACTGAGCATTTTGCTCTAAAGCATTTCTGATTCACACACTGCAGAACCAGGAACAGAACAGCAGAACCACCAGTGCAACACTGTCAACACAAGGAAAGGCTGTCCCTGAAATTCAGTGGACAAATATTACCAGACAATTTCATGCTTTACCAACACAAAATCCAGAAGTTAAATTTAGAAGCATGATTTCTGCAGACACTCAGATGTTTCTGTTCTAAATTTTCTAGAAATTGCAAATTACAACTTGGCAGACTTTAAAGTAACCCAGCACGTGTCTTGTGCAATCCAAATCATGGTCTGTCCTATTACTCTGCAAAACTGTTAGGAAAAAAAAAAAAAATCATTCCTTTCACCACATGGCTTCAGACAAATGACAGAGACATTCCATTTATCTCTGTGCTAAGAATGAAACTTAAGTACTGTTTTTTCCTCTTGGAATATTGCCATGAAAGTTAAAAGCTAATAAAGGAACCAGCGTTCTCCCCACTGAAGGATAAGCACAGTTTGGTTGTGGCCATTTTCCCCATTCACCATGGGGAGAATATACTGCATTTCTAGACTGATCTCATTCCTAAATACTGCAAGGAGATATCAAAGCATGCAGGTGTCACCAAGGTGCTTTGTAGAACTGGCAAACCCTGCAAAGTTTCTGCAACCACTCAAGAGATAAATGTGCTTTTCAACACCACGAAGAGTAAATTGAATGAAACAGCTCAGAGGTAACAAACCAAAGAAATCTTGGAAATTACTTCTCTATCTCCCAGTAACCAGACTGTACTGCCCACCCTCCCCCTGCTAACCTGGGGGAGATGGCAATCTCCATGCAGGACTTTACAAGAGACTGACAAAACCATTACTCTATCTTATCTATTTTGATTGCAGTTATCAAGTTTCAATGTACTTTTATTAGCAAAACACCCAAAATCAGACCTTAGAATTTCATGACTCTTCAAAACATCACTTCTCTAATTGCTGATAGACGTGATAGACATAATTGCTGTGCTGTTTGCATGGGGAAGAGGCCTCAGTGCTCAGAAATTCAAGTGATTTGCTCAGGGCCAGAGTAACTCGGTGCTGGCACTTGGAACAGTGCAAGTTTTTCATTTACTACACACACCAAGCACAGAGCATCCTCTTCCCCTTTCTAGCTTTCCACCTGCTTAGGCTTCATTCCTTTAATTTGAACAGACATTGCATTCCTGGCTGCTTTTGTTATTCAATCTCTCTCATGGGTTCCTCACAGGTCAGCTTGGCAAACTGTCACAGGAAACGCTTGACAACAATTACCTGTCCATTCATGAGAGTCAAATTAGCAATTCAATATCTGAATATGGTATGATTAAACTGAGGAACCTAATTCACAATGTGTCCTACTTTCAGGTATCAAATTGTTTGAGCACTGTGCTCTTTTGAAAGTCAAACTGACGAGGACTCAGGAACCTTGTGTCTTCTCAAAAGAGGCCAATGGAATCCATCTTTTGTCAGGTAGCAGGACACACACAGTCTGTTCTCAGGAAGATCAGGAGTCAAAAAAAAAGAACACTTCAGAACACTATTGAGAGACCTGAGCCATTGTGCAGGGTAAGGGGAAGCTTTGCAGGCAGCTCCTCAGCACTGAGCACTCTGCACACCACATTCTAGCACATGTAAAGAAAACCCCCACAAGCTCTCTCTGCCACTTGGTTTTCCTAAAGCTCCAACTGACATAGGAGCAGTTGGATAAGGGTGTTTCTTCTCTCTCTCTCTCTTAAAAAAAAAGTAACAAAATAATCAACCAGTCAAAACTCAGCTTTCACATTAAGATACTGAGTGACCATGTAAAACACCCAAAATCAGATGTAAAGGATGGAGAGGGTCTGAGAGCATCTCTCTTACAAATCAGAAAAACTACTGGGAACTCCCAGATGACCAGGAGTGCACCTGTCGTGGCTTCCCCTGTCTGCACCCAAACCATACCCCTCAAACAAGATCCCTTCAGGCTGCTCCACACAGAGCTCCAGCCATCCAACAGCACTTTATATCTCCTGTCAGTTCATTCAGGATGGCTAATTTGATCTTTTAAGGAGATATTTCAAACTTTATTAGAATATTGTCAGCTGGAGGGACCTACATCAATCACCTAGTCCAACTGTAACAAGAGGAGCACAAATAATGAAAGCAGAGCAAGGGAAAGAAAGGAGAGAGGAAGTACAGTAAATCCTGAACTCCTCAACTCTCCACCAAAATTCAGTCTTCTATAGACTGTGCATGAGAGTTTCAACTGTGCTGTGTGATGAGGGCTGTCTTGGTTTGAAAAGACAGGTCTCTGATAAGGAAGGCAGGAGCCTCTCTTGAAATGGAAAATGTAAACCCCCTTCCTTCCAAATTATTATAATTTTGAAATTAAGGGGTTCTCAGGCAAAGATATGGGAATAGGAATAACAGTTCTTTACTAGTATGTATAAATAAAAAACCCAAAACCCCTACAACTTAATAGGAAAATTAAAATAAAATGCAGTAGCACAAAAACCACTGACAGAGTCAGAATACAAGCTGACACCCTGTTGGGCAGGCTGTTGGTAGCAGTTTGATTAAGTGGTGGCTGCAGTCCTGGAGTGTCAGATGTGCTTCTGTTGAAGCAGTGATCCTGCAGAAGGGTGTAGTTTTCTGCTGAAGGTCCAGCGGTGACACGGAATGGCCTGGTCTTCCTCTGGGAATCCAGTGGGAAAAGGCTGACTGGTGTTCCAGCTCAGATTATATGCAAATGGGAATGCTTGGCTCCTCCCCCTGGGTGGAGCATGTCCCAATGGGATGATGTCATTTTATCAGTCCTGCAGTGAGACTCCATGGCCATTAACAGAAGAGATCCCCCCGGAGGGAGGATGGGTCATGGAAGAGATAAAGAACACTGCCACAGCTAGTTTTAACAACTGCTAAAATACATCCTTTTGGTTATATCTTGCATTGCAGCCCAAGACGGGGCAAAGAGGACTCATTGAGACAAGGTGCACCTGCTAAAACTGGCACTAAAACCAGGCAGCTACTGCAAACCAGCAGTGCCCAGCACCAACAGAAAGCAAGTCTTTGTTCTTCTGGCACAAGAGGACTCCTTTACTGTGAGTACCACATACAGATCAAACGTTTGTAATCAAAAATAAAGAAGCTAGCCAAGGGATTTGTATTAAAATAAAGATTGCAGATCACAGTGTGAACGTACCAGTGAGTCCCATGCCCAGCCAAGCTCTCCCCAAGCAACCCTTCCTCTGAAGAAGAGCTGCAAGGAGACAGCCTGAGCCAACAGTTTCTACAGCAACTGCAGAAGCACCAGTTCAATGATATTCAAACCGTGCAGTAACTGCAGAAGCATCAGGAAATGGATACTCCAGAAGGAACATTTGACAGTTTCTCCTGGGCTCCCTCTGCCTCCCTGGGCATTCCATTGATCCCAATCAGCTTAGGTCAACTCTGGAGTTGCCCCTTTCTCTGCAAATGCTTCTGAATCCTCTTTACTCTAATATTCTCTCAGCACACTTACTCCCTTTCAAAACTTAATGGGACAGCCACCAGAGAGAGTTTTGTAGACACGGTGCTGGAAGGATGAGTGTCCTCATCCTGCAAGGGAGAGACCAATGCATCCACGTGTGCTGCTGCTGCAACTCCTCACAGAGGGTGGAATGCTGTTATGACAGTGGCACTGGGCTGCTGCTGCACCACTAAAAGCACATTTGGAAGCATCTCAAGGGGAACCAAAGCAGAGGCCAGTTAGCACCCAACTGCACAGAAAGAGCAGATCCATTTGTAATGTGGCTATTTTAAAACTAATGTAGAAGCCTTATTAAGGAACACAAAATATTTCACTATACACTTGCTAAGTTCTTACCTAAGAATTGTCATTTATGGAAGGATGTTTAGGGCAGGACATCTCTTATTCCCCTTTTAAGAATCTGCTGTAATAAATCACAGCACCTCAACAGTCACAGTTTCATCAGTTCCATATTGCAGGAGTTTTTCCCTAAGTCTGCAGTGTTACTTTGGATCACGCTGAAATACTTGGCATGAAGCTCAGGCTCCTGACCCACAGCAAAAAGTTAAACAAAATTGCTCGTTTGTTTTTAAAAGGGTCAGGAGGTTTCCAGTTTCAGGCTCCTCAGTGTTCAGGTTGAAGGGAACAGTATCCACAGTGACAACTCAGGGACATTCAGTATTCAAGCCCTCTGCAAAGAATGGGCTTGATCAGAGACCTGTCAAAGATGCACTTTGTAAGCTGTTCTCTTTTATTAGTTTATTACATAAGGCCACATCCACAAAACCAGGTTTTTGGTTGAGAGATCACTACTGACTTCCAACTACCTGCTTTAAAAAAATATCCTTTATCTCCTGAGCTAACAAAAGTTGCTGAATTCCCCCAAAAGACAAGGCAGACCATATAAACATATTCAGTGTAAAAGACAATCTCATTCCTACACTAATGGTAGAAGAAAGAAAACATGAAAACAAAAATATTTTGGTTTTATCTTCATGCCTTTTATCATGATTTATCCAGATAGCACCATCACTATTGTGACTGTGACAGTTGTTATTTCTAAAATATGAAGAACTATGAAATCCAAAGTGGAAAAGCATCATATAAGTTGCTAAAGCATGCAGAGATGACTTCTGGATCAAATATATTCCTTAGCAGGCCAGTTTTGAAGGAATAAAGACTGCAGTTCCAGACAACCATCTTTTAACACAAATTAAAATTTATGAACAGTGTCAGGTTCCACAAAATTTGCTAAGACTGAAAATTCAACCAAATTTTTTAAATTGTTGAAAACCCCCCAGTTACAGGAGGTTCTTATGTGCCTCCAAGGTGGGAGTCATGATTCTTTTCTCTTACACAAATTTAGACAACTGTGTTCTCTCTTCAGCCTTCTGGCCATCTGTAGAGATGAGGAGGTGTGTACAGATGTGGGCTCAGAGCAGAACAAGCTACTTCTCTGAGCTCATATTTTTGGCAGTCACCAATTTCACCCTCACCCACCAGAAGCAAAGAAGTTATCTGTTTTGTCTCCCCGCCCTTTTCCCAGTATTTGCCTTTCTTCCTGGCTTTTCTAGAACACTTGTCACCATATTTACTGGAGTACATTTATTACTGGTTTTAAAGTAAGAGTTTTTGTGAGACAGGAAAACATTTCAGATCTTTATAGGGGGAACTTCAGATATGAAGAAATAAAATTGTGTGGTAAGTCAGCAGCAGCACCTGAAAAGGGAACAAATGCTGCCCTAATCAATACTTGCAGGTTAATTGCCAGACACTTCACTGGAACACAGTGTTGCTCAGTGCCTGCTGTTGAAGAGTTTTACCCACTTCCAGTTTTGGAAGCAGTGCTCCCAGTTCTCCTACACCCCATCCCCGTTTACCACACACTGCAGTTCAGCCCCGGTGATGCTCTTTCAGGTCACCCAAATGGCACAGCTGAGCACTTTAAAGGAACAGATTAAGTCTCTGCATGATTGAAGACTTGGACAGCATGGCTGGGTAACCAAAGAAGCCCTAATCTATTTGCCAAGTCCAATTACCTAGCCATCGAATCAAGAGATCACAAAGCATTAGGACATGGAATAACTGTTCACCAAATACTTTTAGCTCTCTGAAAAGATGACAGTTACTGAGAAACTATGACATGGAAAAGGCATCATTCAAAGCAGAGGTGGGGAGAAATCAGTTCTTGGACATTTATCTTTTCCTCTCAATTATGAGAGTAAAGGGGAAGAGATTGGGATTGGAAGAGCAGTAAGAATCCAAATGTTGAGTTTCTGTTTCCTTGAAATCCCATCAAGTATCCTGCTTGGAGATCCATGTTTGCTCCTTGTTCCATCATACCACAGCCCTCAGCTTTCCAGTGGCTGTGTCTGTTCTCTGGAGTCACAGGCTGTACATCTACCCTTCATTCCAGAGTCTTTTCTATTAAAGCAAATCCCTTCAGATTGTCACATCAGACATAGAGCAATCGGGCAGAGCAGAGAAGGAAAAGTAGAAGAGTACCAGGAGGGTCACAGAGCAAACTCAATCCCCATACCTAGAGAAAAAGAACAAGTTTCCGCATGCAAAGAGCTGCCCCTTTCAGCACAGCTGTATCAAAAACAGGAATAAATTACTAATATGTCTCCTTGTCTTCATACTGGAAAATGGCTGTCTTCAGCCAGCCCCAGCATCAGTCACACCTGCCAAAACATCACACAGCTTTCTCAGCTGGGAAAACCAGCCACGCAGGTTGGGCCACTGCCACCACAGCCAGGGAAGGAACACCACATAAATAGCTGTTATGTGCATTCAGCTTCAAAATTGATCAAACTTTAACACGCGTTAGTCAGCACTTCCACATTCACTGATGTGATTTGTTTTACAGTTAAAAACAACCACCTGCAGCCCCATCCCATGGACCTTCCCCACACAGGGTGCCACCATTGGACCCTTGATGATCATGCTCCTACTCTGTCAGAAACACAGCACCAGCTGACTGCCATGGGGCAGCTAACTCAAATGCTTTCTATTTTCATTTTTTAATACAAGTTGTAATTTGTTTGTTGAATGGATCTATTCATACTGTCCTGATATGTCGCCTCCAGGTGATGTGTTTGGTCCAGCTGGTCAGTGTCTTGCTAAGCAGGCTGTAAAAAGACCTTGTAAATCAAACACCTTTATTCAGGTATATACCAGCTGGCAATTGTAAAACATCACCTATTTCAACAATGGCAACTGAATTCAGTGGAGTATAGCATGTCAGCTTGTTTCCTTGCTGAATTTTGTACAGTCTCTTTAGTGAGCAAGATAGCACACTTATAATTTCATGTTAGTTCATGTTATGAAAAAAGACACCATGTTTATGGAGAAGGTTATATTGGGACCATGCTTTGGCTGCTACATCCTAGCAAAGAAAACAAAGCCCTGCAACATGTGAAGAAAATTTTATGCCTCTTTCAAGATCAACCATGATTTACCACAATCTTGTTATGGGACCCATCCCCTGCAAATTACAGACTAAAAAAAAGATGCATTAATTTCACAATGTCAGTGGAACTATGGTAAACCATTTTTTGGCAAAATCTTGGTGGAAGGAATCAGTTGTTGTGTGCCCAAAAAGCTCCTGCCCACAGCCTCTGGCCTCCTCAGCCTCTTGAGGGAGTGTTTTGCTAAAGCTCATTTCTGGAAGCACAAAGCAGCTGCACAGAGGTTGTGGGGCTGGGCTTCCCACACACCCGTGGGCTGTGCCGGCCTTTCCACAAGGCAGATCCTGCTGGCTGAGAACTGGGATTAGGGGACATTTGGTTTGGGGTCGTTACCAAGCCAGTCCAATAGCTCTGGAGGAACTTTGCCCCATGGAATATCATCCCCGTGTGTCAGGGAATACTGAAGACTCTTGAGGGCCCAACACTTAAGACGCTGTGCCAACACTCCAATCTGCTGTGTTGCAAGTCAAACAAGAAATGTGTTCAGTCGAAGTGTCTTCCCTCCCAAGAATCAGAGTTAAAAGAGAAAAGCACAAGACCCTAAACTCAGCCTGCCCTTTGCTCCTACCAGGGGGCAATTTCTATGGGGTAGCACCAGTTTCTCACCATCGAGTTCATTTACTGCCAAGCCAAATGCCAAGTTCTGCTTTAAAATCTAAATGAATTCTGGTTCATAAGATTTCTTCAAGTTTTGTGACATCTCACAGCTACCCACGAGTAAGACTGTTCTTCCCAACCAGATACTCAAACATAAAATTTTTCAATAAAGACAGTTTAAACTAAATGCACAAAAAGAACAAGAAGCAGCAAAATTTAATTTACTGGCATAGCCATACACACCCCAATTTTATTTTCTTTTTAAGCATACAATTAAGGGTAATTTAATTCCCCTGTATAGGCATTACATGAAAGAGAAACGTTATTGTAAAAGAGCTCAATACTGTTGGTACACAAACCTTACGACAGATAAATTAGACCTTAGGAAAACAGCATATAATTTACATTTTGTTATGTCAATCACCAGGAGCATCTTAGGGCTCTTAAATAGCACACTAAACCACAACATAAGGGAACTAATGTAAATCAACACATGTGGCAGGATCACTTAAGTTTCCACAATCCAAAAGATCCGTAAAATGGATTTCATAAATGATTCCTCTTCAACATCCACTTACACCTTTAAGTTATCAGCAGGTTATGACAATATTTTAAGACAGAAGAGTTATAAAGTTTTGCATAGTTATAGAAAAATCAACCACATATAACCATAAGGGCATGGGGTTTACTAATTAATCCCTGGTCCTCATTATTGGAGAAGCCAGTGGGCAGATGTGCAGGTGGCCCAGAGAAACAGCAGCCTGGCTCAGCTGCATGGAAAATCCAGCCTTGGGTTAGTCCCAGACTTGGGTTTAGCAACAGAGGAGGGACAGAGCAGCCCAGGACGATGCTTTACATACCCTTCACAAACAGCAGAACAAATGACATACTCTGAATTTGTTCTGGGGCTTCCCCTACAGCCAGCACCTGATCCACATTCTGACACCACACAGGAAATTAGCAGAAAGGTCAGGATGTGCATTGCACAGCAGAGCCAGGAGCACAAGGCAACAGACCAACGTGGGGTGGGCTCCAAGAATTCTGTCCCTTCCAGTCCATGGTATTAGAGGACCAGAAACATAATTTACCTACTAAATAAAGTCTGAAAATTCAGAGTGCAAGATGTTTACTTGCTCATATAATTCTTAAGAATTCCTCTACAGGTTTTTTGTTAAGGGACATGAATTGGGGTTTTCAAAGAAGTTAAATAGGAACACTGTCCCTCTGTGAGCTGACACAGACACAAACTGTGACACTGTTTTCTGTCATCAGTGCTCAGTGAAAAACTCACACATAAGAAGGAAAAGCTACACAACTGCCAAGAACTGCAGAAGTACAACTGGAAAAAATACTGTCTTTGGCCTTGTAGCTTGTATCAATTATTGCTTTTAACAAAAGATACCAGCAATGCCTTTCAGGTAAGGCTTCTCCTTCCTTAAACATCAAGTACAAAGTTTCTGTTTGTCAAATCACACTGCAAGTACAACAAACGTAGTCAAACTATGGTTTCTACAGAAGGGTTTGAGACTTGCATTTTTCTGTTCTTTAAATCTCTTAACATTTCTTTCATATTGCTTTAAACAGGAATTTTCCTTTTGATTTCCTCACTGCAGCATATTCAGCAGCAAAACAATCTTCACTTGCCAATACTGCTGGGCTACAGCAAATCCAGGACACCGCAGCAGCCAAGTGCTCCTCATGTGGCTGTTGTCAGAAAAGTCCTCGCTCTCCCCAGCCCAATCCAAAGTAAGGTACTGACCCAAAATGCTGAGATGGTGAGAGACACCATAAACCCGAACTCACCAAGAGCTGGAGCTGAGCCCAGAGAGGTGCAGAGTGACCCTCTGCATCCTCATCCCCCTAGCATCTCCCTCAGCAGCCAGAACATCCCAGCACCTCCCTCCCACCTGCTCTGAGCGCTCCCCCTCACCCAGTCCAGCCTGTAAAATACACAAACTGCCACAGTTCTACTCCTTCTAAATTGATACTTTGACACATTGGCTACTTCTAGGAGTATGTACCTCACCCCAGCCCAGGACAGAGCTCCATGTTTTAACAGACACTTCACCAAGCATGCTCACGGTGCCTTTTTACACACTCAGAAGATTGTTAACCAGCTAGAGCCTTTCCCACTCCCCTTTTCCAGCCATGCTCTTCAAAGAGCTCTATTTACATGCCAAGCTACAAAGCAACGTGGAAAAACTGAAGCTTTTATGATTCTACAGTGAGGTTTTTCACAACATGAAGCAGCTTCTTAGACTATTTTTTTTTTCATTTTTTTATTTCCAAACAAGATTTCACAGTTAAAAAAAAAAAAAATCTCAGTCCACCCACAGGCTTTTGAGGAACATTAACAGAGGGTCTTCAAAAGAAGAGAGCTCTGCAACCTTAAGCATTGCATTCTGAATGAACATCCATGGAAAAACTGCGTACAAGTCAGAAACAAGAGTCACCAAAACCCACATATGCACCAGAGTTGAAACTATTTCTCCCATGTTTAGGTCTGGCATGGCTTGCCTTATGCCATCTTCTGTTGTACCTTTCCAATTGCTTACTGTCTTCTCATTTACTTCTGAGCCTTTGGTTTGAAATCAGCTGTGTCTGAAATCCCTTCTAGGACAAGCCACCAAGCCAGTGTTGGTCATTTCCTCAGCAGCATTGATACCAGTTTGCCCTGGGGCTCCCCCAGCCCCCAACACACAAGAATTTCTATGTGGAACCTTTCTCCAGTTCCCCGAGAAATCAAGTCCTAGATTTCCACCTCATATTCTGTCAACCACACAGAGCAAGAACTGACACTTCATCAGCATCTTCTTTGTGCAGAGATGAAAAATACTGCCAAGAGTTCAGCAGAAACGAGTCTGGATGAACAGCCTGTGCAAATAAAGCCCTTTATAAAACCAGGACTAACCAAACTCGCAAGACTGAAGATTCTCTTTGAACTACAAATGCCAAAGGAGCACCAGACTGGCACCATCAATGATGAGATTCTGAGGAACACAGAACTGAAAGCATTAAACCCTCACTGTTAGCAATCCTACTCCCTCTTCTCCACATTTCTCCCTGCATTCTACACAAAATGAAGCATAGGAAAATGGTTGGAAAGCTCCAGACAGAAGAAAATTATACATGCCAAGAACTTCCAGGGACAAGTCTAACTTCCTAAAAATGACCAGGAATTTAGTAGAAGCTTCAGCCATCTGCTGACAGATTTCTCCTTCCTCTTTACACTGGCAGGAAATAACTACAACCCAGCTTGTACACCTTCCATGGAAGAGGTGGGCTCGTTAAATTCTTGGAAAACATTCTTCAGAGAGAGAACAACGACCTTGAGCAAACTCAGAAGTACAGCAATGCAACCTCTCCAGGGACACTGCCAGGCCTTCCTCGCTTGCCATTCCAAAAGTTTTGTTTTAAGGCCTCCCCTCCAAATAGCCAGCACTGCTCCATACTCCTTCCTTCCTTCCTCTCTGCCACCACTGCTGCTTCCTTTGGGTCTCAAAAATGGTTTCCATGTCTTTAAAAATCAAAGAAAACTAGACCAAGTTTGCAAACAGTCCTTTCTTCTCCATTCCTTCTAAAGATGTTAAAGTATTCTGCATGAATGGAGGAAATTATTTTAATTTTCTGTTTTTACCCTAGAAGGCCAGGCTTCAAATGTTTGCTGGAACACAAGTATTTTAATTTAAGTTAAATAGCCCAGCTATTTTAATTAACTTACAGTTTCATAAACATTTTTTGGAACTGGAGATCTGAAATATGTGACATTCTTCAGAATAATCCTCACTTAAATCTTTCTCTGCTTTAACCACACTTAACATTTCTGAGTTGTCACAACAAAGTACAGTAAAACTTTTAAAAATTGTTAACAAACTAGAGGACACAGATACAGAAAAAAATTAATTCCAATGTATCTAGGACCCCCTACGTTATCAATTTGCTCTTCTGCCATACCCTGTGCAGGAACTGCTTGGAATACTCACTCTCTTATTTCTGTAAATCACAAGGCACCCTTTTCACAGCCACGTAAATAAATAATAAGACATTTAGCCAGATAATGCATATTTTCACTTTGACTCAAAACTCAAGTTTTGCTCTACTCAGCAGCATGCATGTGACTCCCTGGTTATCCCTTTCACGCTCTCACTTCCAGAAGGAATAGCGGGTTAATGATTACAAAATCCAGTGTAAAGCAAATACAGAATGAAAGACGGAAAAAAAGCCCAAACAAACCATGGACCATAACACTCATGGTGTGCTCGGAGCCAGGAGCCTGCCCGGGGCCCGGAGGGACCGGGCTACCCCGCGGGGCCGGGGCGCCGAGGGCGCTGCACCGACCGCGCCGGAGCGAACTTCGGGCCGGGCCCCGAGCCCCGAGCCCCGGCTGGAGCCGCCCAGCCCGCACCTGGCCGGGACCGCCCGGGGACACCGCGCACAGCGGCGCTGCTGCGCATCGGCCCCGCCGACAGGTGCGCGCCCCACGGACAGGTAACGCGCCCCTCGGACAGGTAACGCGCCCCGCCGACAGGTAACGCGCCCCGCCGACAGGTAACGCGCCCCGCCGACAGGTAACGCGCCCCTCGGACAGGTAACGCGCCCCTCGGACAGGTAACGCGCCCCGCCGACAGGTAACGCGCCCCTCGGACAGGTAACGCGCCCCTCGGACAGGTAACGCGCCCCTCGGACAGGTAACGCGCCCCTCGGACAGGTAACGCGCCCCGCCGACAGGTAACGCGCCCCGCCGACAGGTAACGCGCCCCTCGGACAGGTAACGCGCCCCGCCGACAGGTAACGCGCCCCGCCGACAGGTAACGCGCTCCACGGACAGGTAACGCGCCCCGCCGACAGGTAACGCGCCCCTCGGACAGGTAACGCGCCCCGCAGCCGGCGGAGGGGCGGCCGCCCGCGCACGGCGCCGCCGAGCCCCTCACCCCTCCCCACCGCCCCCGCCCGCGGCCCCTCGGGCGTGGAGCCCCCCCCCCCGCCCCACCGCGCCCCTCCGCGCGCGCAGCAGCGCCCCCCCCCCTCCCGCGCCGCTCCCCGCGCCGTGTCCTGCCCTTGCCTCCTGCCCGCAGTGCCCGGTGCAGTGGGAGGAGCGGTGCCCGGGGACGGGCCGCCCGCTGCCCCGACCCCTTCCCGCCGCCCGCCCGCCTCACCCCGCTCGGCGCCGGCCCCGGCGCTGCCCCGCGGCCCCGTCCCGGCTCCGCGGCCCCGTCCGGCTCCTCCGGCTCCGCAGCGCCGAGCGGGGCTGCGCACGTGACCGCGCCCCGCGCCCCCATAGGCTGCGGCTGCCGGGCAACGCGCGCCCGCCCCTTCCCTGCACCTGAGAGCGCCCTACGCCAACTGCGTACGGGGCGCCGCGCCGCCCTGCGCCAGCTCCGTAGCGCCGCGAGCTCTGCTGTTTCCTGCAGGCCGGTGCAGCCTTACGGAATCGGCGTAGGGCTGCTCGGCCCGCCCGGCTCCCCACCTGCCGCCGCTGCTCTCCGCGCGGTCCCGCCCGGTCCCGCCCTCCGCCTGGGGAGCGGCGCTGCCGCTCGGTGCGCTCCGCGGCCGCGCGGAGCGGGAGCGGCCGAGCCGCACCTGGAAACGCCGCTTGCGTAGAGCTCCACCGAGAGGTCGGTGTGTGTTACGGACTTTCCGTAATGTCGTCAGCGCGGGCGGCGCACCTGAGGGCTCCCGCCGCGCAAACGGCGTAGGCGCGAGCGTGCCGGGCGCAGAGTGCGCAGCACTGAGAGCACGGGCCGGGCAGGTGTGTGAGGGCAGGGCCGGCTCGGTCCCGGCCGCGCTCGGGGCTCCGCGGCGGACACCGGCAATGCGGCGGCACCGCCGCTATAGAGGCCCCGGCCCCGGCCGCGAGCGTGAATAGCTCCGGCAGCCCCGGCCCCGCCGGCTGAGAGGGGCGCGGGGCAGGGCTGAGGGGAGGGTCCAGGGCAGGGGTGCGACAGGGCCTCGGCCCCTTGGTTTTATAAGGGGTTTCATATCCCCCTGCCAAATCCAAAGCGGTGCAGGAAGAGTAGGTTCCTAAACTGAGTTGACGAATAGGGTTTCCATTTGAGCAGTTGATCTCCTTGTGGAATCCTCTGTGTCTGAGGACAAATCAAGGTACCTTCATGGTGTGTTTGGGCAGGTTGGGCTGCAGAAGGAGTGTGGTGGTCAATCATTTCCATATTTCTCTTCTAGGGATCAAGACTGAAAAAGACAAATGGGTTTAAGTTAGTTTTCAGTTCCCTGCAATAATTCTTCCCAATCCCAGACAGGTGGCTGTGCTAGAGCAGATGGGCACTGCAGTGGAGGTGGAGAGAGCTCCCAGAGCTGATGTTCATCGCGCTCCAAGGCAGCCCTGATGAGCAGAACCTTTAGGTATGAGGAGAGAGAGGGCAGAGTCCGATGGATTTTCTTTCTTCTTTGTATGTGCGTTACATAGAACAGTTATAGACTTCATAATCCTTCAGCATTCCATGTGCTTCAACACTCAAATGGCCAATACAGTCGCTTGAGTGCTTCACAATTTCTGCCAGATTTTCTAGGTTAAGTGCCTTTTCAAACTCAGCTTCCAGTGTACAAGTGCATGGCAATCATATTGAATATCACTTTTTATACTTTTCAAAACTGGTTTTATACAGGCTGTGAAGATGAAAGACTGCGGAGCTTTATTCCAAAATAATCAGTACACAATGTGCTCTGTTGAAGCAGCCCCTGAGGGAACTTTGGCCAAAGGCTGTAGGATCAGGAGATTTGTGGTGCTGAAGTGAAACAGTAACTTTCATTCAAAAGGGTGATTTCAGCATTAAAGTGGAAGTGGAATGCATGTGTGCAGTAATAATTTTATATGCAGGGAAAGGTCCACCTTGTTCCAATTAGACTTACATTTTGTGTACTCCTTTGCAAGCTTGTGGCTGAAGTGTCACCCTGGTTCTGAACAGTAAGACATTGCTCTGCCTTTGTAACAGACTTTTATCTTGTCATGCTTGAGGATTGAAAAGAGAAACAAATATGAGAAATCTCAGTTACTGCTTTCAAGTCTTGAATCGAGAGATTTCAAAGCGATGAATGAATTTAGCCAAATCTCCTGTGTGACCTTAAAATACTTGTGCGGGCCTTGTAAAGAGGCAGAAGATAATAGCTGGAAATCAAGGACTGGTCCAAGGACTAAACATGAGAACAGTTTTATCTGAAATTGATTGCATCAAATGGAGACACAGCACAAATACAGCCTGGAGAATGGCTGCTGGGGGGATGGTGGGATGGGAAGGGGCAGCTGTGAAATGAGTGGCTGTGCAGTGCAGCTGGAAATGTAGTGAGGAGGGGAAAATCTGTAAGAGATGGCACCTCAGGTAGTGAAATTATTGCAGAGGTACAAGAAGGATGTTTTCAGCTGTGGTCTGAGTGAAATCTTGAATTTTTCTGTTGAGTTCTCCCTTGGGCTAATGATTTACCAAGGGCAAAAACACAGAGGAAAGGGGATTGATGGATTAATTTGGAATACAGGAGATTGGAAGAGCTTTGGTGCTGCAGTACAAGGATATACATTTAACAAGGAAAAGAACATCTGAGGCTTGAAAAAAAGTTAACATCTGTCTTTAGGCTTCGTGGAATAAAAAGGAAGAAAATTGAATTTATAGCTCCAAGTATTGTCAATAAAGGATGGGGATTGAATTATACCAAAAGCAACATGGAATTAAGAGTTACCTTGGTGAAAGTTTAAGTAGTTAACAATAATTATGCTCTTTCTTGGGACAAAATACTGGCATAGAAATAATGATTTTTTTTAAAGTATATAACTACGATGGAAATAATGTGTGTTTCCTACAGATTTTTTTCACAGAAATAGTTAAGACACTGTCATGTGTGCTTGAATGTTACCTGCACCCCTCAGACAAACGGGGGGGCCCTCTGTGAGGAGTTGCTGATCGGTGCCAGTGAGAAGGCTGGAGTGAAGCAGGCACTGGGGAATGCAGTGTTGGCCCCAAATGCTCCACTGAGCACTAAGTGGCCATTAGCTACAGGACAGGGGAAACCCCTACCTGAGTAAGGATGAAATGCAGCCTGTCAAATTTCAAGTGTTTGGTATTGTTTACAGACAAATGGGAATGCTTGTGTATTGCCCAAGGGAAGAGGGATTTTTTCTTGTTATAACTCAGAAATCTCTATTTGAGACTTAGCATTGTTCGGTGACCCAGTTGTTTACGAGTTTCAAATTCTGCCTTTAAACTTGTACTAAAGTTAATGGGATTTGTGCAAAGATAGCTGAGGACAGACTTTAAATTGTAAAAAATAACTTTACGTGCATGTATTTTAAAAACCTTCATAGGAAAAGCTGTCTTTACATGGGAAATTAGTCTCATAAGATTGATATAGCAGAGAGTTTTATTTTGAAAAATCCTTACAAGATCTATATTTATTTTTATTTTAAAATGTATCTCAGGCATAGAAGGGAGAGAACTGAGCAGGTAAGTATCCAGTGTAGAGGATACTTTAAAACTGAGACTTTGTGCTGCAGACCAAAACATGACACAATTTATGCTGGCAGTCATTTGTGTACCTAACTCTCTACCAAGTTTTACACAGTGCTTGCTAGTGTCTGTTGCAACCCTGAATGATTCTCTGACTTTGAGCTAGAGCAAAGGAGATAAAATGGTATTGGAGGAAAATTAGACACCAGGACAGGAGGAATCACACCATGAAATGTTGCACAGGGCTCCTCAAGTCCCAGAACAGGCTCTGCAGGGTAACATTTCAGAGATCTTTTAAGCAATAGGGATGAGGATCAGCTTGAAAAGCAAGCAAAACTGGAACTAAGGAAATGGGAAATACTTTTAGGTTATGACTAATGCAATTATTAGAGCGGCTACTGCAGGCACTGTGGTGGATTTAGCTTCAAATAAGAACAGAAGTTATGCCATGTGTGATTGATTCCAGGTTGGGTTACAATTTAGAAGTGCAATTAGTGAGTCATCTGTTACTTTATATCAATTATTAAAAACAACAAAGGTCTAGGTTAAAAAAAAAGTGCATGTCTCAATATGTGCTGCTCTAGTTTTTAATTTTCTGATTTCACTTTCTTGTTTGAGGTGTCTCAGCTTTGCAGAGTTGTGGTACTGAGTGTTCCTTAAACCAGCACGTGAATTGCTCTTGAGCGAAGCAGCGCTCACCTGTCAGCCCCTGTGGTGAGGCCCTGTCACACCATCCCACCCTTACCTGCTTTGGCCAGAGCCACCCTGGGGCAGTGTCTGTGGTGGCAGACCTGCAGGCCAGCAGGTCACCACAGGTTTCAGCTTCCTAAAACGTTTGTAAACATGAGTGCTTTAATTTGATTTTTATAGGTGCTGTTCAGGACAGAGTGCAGTGTAGCTTGGCATTCCTGACAGCTCAGTTGTTGTGTAGACTGTGCTGCCCTCAGTGCTCTGGTTGTGTTCTCAGCCCATCTGGCAACTGCTGAATGTGTAAAACTTTTCTTCTGGTGGCCATGACAAAACTCAAAGCAGTAAACATAGCTTTGAGGGACAGCACCTGGCTCCACAGGAGAATTGATCTGACCCAACAGAGCGTTCCTCTTGAAATAAGAAGGCCTGGAAGCAAATGATATTACCAACCTTCAGTGGGCATTTAATTACAGTTTCTAATTAAGGTGATGCCCTATATGGTCGTGTGAAGTCTCCTGAGCTGTTACATGGTGTAACATGACATATCAACATGGAGTGTTGGTACTTCATCTGAACTTCAA
The DNA here is from genome assembly GCF_971803275.1 of Cyanistes caeruleus. Classification (NCBI taxonomy): domain Eukaryota; kingdom Metazoa; phylum Chordata; class Aves; order Passeriformes; family Paridae; genus Cyanistes; species Cyanistes caeruleus. The sequence goes on from NC_141720.1 coordinate 9,033,486, forward strand.
CACTTCTGTTGTGAATAAAAGTGTGCCTGTTGTGCCTATGGGAATGGAGGACTGCAGCTGGGTGCAGGGCATCTCTGCTGTGTGGGAAAAGGGGCAGAAAGAAGATTCTAAGGTCCTGTTGTCACTGAGCCTGTGGGGTTGGCAGTATCGTATGCAACAAGTTGGACACTGCAATTTAAGGGTGTGAAGTTGCAAAGACTGAGCACTGACCTGCAGCTCTCCTCTCTTGGCATGCCTGGACTGTGTGAACAGACATCCAAAGCAGGACTGAACTTCAAAGAGCTTCACGGTTTTCAGTCTTTATAGTTTGTAATACACATTTGAGATGTGATTCTGTGATCACCGAGCCCTTCCAATGATTGTGGTTGATGTGGTTTGCACTTCTGTGTTACTGCACTTGTAGACATGCTGAACCAATCTGGAAATCAGCTGCTTTTTCCATTTGTGGGTAGGACATGATCTGTGTTTATCTCATATCAATATGAGATAAGTGTTTTCATTTATATCAGAGGCAAGTAGATAAATATTTGGGGGTATATGTATATCCTTTCTAGAAAAACAGAGATACAGTTGTAAGGATTATTGTTTTGGGGAAGAGTGTGATTGGACCAGATAAAGGATGACAGGAGTTTGGTGCAGGTCCTTAGACAGATATATTAGGGTAGGTTTTTCCTTTTCCTTTGAAGTTTAAGATTGAAAACCTGCCATTGTTCCAAAGCAGAAACAACTTGGGTGGCCTTTTTATCACTAATAGGGAAAGCAACTAGGCAGGACTGACTCCACTGAAAAGAGGCTCTGTCATACAAGAGGTTTTCCAGGTCAAGATTAAAAGCAAAACAGCTCTCATCACATGAGCCTTTGTACTGCACCCATATTTTCTAAGTGCTGTTGGCTTATCTTTAATGTTTATGCTGCTATCAAAAATAAACCCAGCTTCTGTCTCCCCGGGTGTTGTATTCAACATCAACAGTGAATAGCCTTTTTCATTCCTAAATGCTAATTTCCTTTCTGTTTTCAATCTGTTTCTGGTACAAAAATTTTTTGTTCTCAGTGGGTTTGGTTTCTTCCCTCTTTGATTTTTTAACTGCATGTTTTCTCCTTCCCAAATCTGTTTCTGTCTTGGTAATCAGTATTTTTTTGGTGGAAGCAGTAGCTGAGTGTCTATCCATGACCCTGAAGCCTAGAACTTGAATCAGAGTTTGTTTGAGTGCAGCTGACAGCACAATTATAATAATTTAAAGAAAAAAAAAAAACTTTACCAAGATTAATTTTTCATTAATAGATTGTGGGGTACTCTTAGGAATAATTGTAATTGTCTCACTTTGAACTGTGGTCAGAAATATGATCTAAAAATCTTGCTATAATGAGAATTTTAGTTCTAATGAAGTAGTGTTATAACTTCATCATACTAGAGCCAGAATTCAGTGGCAATTGGAAACTATTCCCAGGCTGCACCCTTGGGATAAAACACTGACCTTGCTGAAGCTGGTGAGGGTGTTTCCTGAAGGCACCAGTACCTAAACCCAACACTGAATGTGGACTGTCAGCCTCATGTTGACTGTTGACCAACACGCTGCCTCCTGTTGGTTCATCTCCAAGTGGCTGAAGCTCCAGAGCAAACAGAGAAGGTCCAGCATGCTGAAGCCTGGAGGTGACAGACGGGTGTTGACCAGCACCAAGACCTCTTTGCAGTCTGCTTTGTCTCTGATGATGTGCTGTCCCCTCAAGCTGCATAAACTAGAAGTAACCTTTCTATATTTGAGACTCTTCGCTCCATGTACCCATGGAGCTGCTACTGAGCTAACCAGTTTTGTCACATAATGTGATAATTGGAAAACAGATCTGCAACAGATACAAGTCATATTCCAGACTTCAGGCATGTACCTCAAAATTTCATCAACTCTGATATGCCAAAATGTTGTCTAAATGTGGATATTCAGCAGCTGGAGATGTCAGTGAGCAGTGACTAGCAAATGAGCTGTGCTGAAACACTAAGAAAGATTTGTGTCGTAGGAGGTATGGAGACTGCAATGCTGACTATCACTTTTGAAGTGTCTCACATTTCTCTCGAAGGGAAAATTGAGCCCAGTCTGTAACAATGGTGGACAGTCCAAATGTTTGGACAAATAGTTATCTTTGTGATAAGAATTTATAGTAAAGGATCTCCCAGTGTTTTCTTGCCCCAGTGCAAGTCCAAAATGGTCAGATTAGGCATTTGAACAGAAATGTACCTGGATTTTGGGGAGAGTATATTTTACATGTACTTTCCTACGTTGCACATGTCAGTGTGGAAATGCTTCTTTACACAGAACGTTGTCTACACTTGGCTTCCTACCTTAGAGTAGAAGCTTCCTGTCACATCTTTGATCTAAGTTTGCTTGCATTAAGAGTGTGAAGTTGAGCACTGTTGATGTATCTTGTATCCTGGTTATTCTTTTTGTTGTAATTAACCTGCCAAATAGTTTTAATATGTGCATGTGCTATCCTATTTGGCTTTCCTGTTACAGGTGCTGTGCAGTTCTGCCTCATGCTCTGGTGTTCAGCCTATCAGTTAATTTAAATAAATGTAAAAATTCTATTTGATGCAAGTGTCCATAGCACTATAACTTTTTATTTATCCTGCTTGTTCTTTGATGACCTAAATTATTTCAGCTCTAATTACTTATTTAAGAACTGTTGATCTCTCAGGTTTTTTTTGGGGAGGACTTAAGGAATAGTGTGTCTCACAAGCAGCATTATAGTTGCCTGCAAATTAAGGCAAGCAGACAGACTGTAGTAATGCTGTAGTAATCAGCTTATTTTAGGTGGCTTATTTTAGGCTAAGTTTTATGTGAAATATCTGTGTACTCATTTAAATGCTAAAGAGATGGGGTTCCTGCAGTCCTGAGAGCACAGCTGTGTGTCAGGCAGCAGTTGTGTCCTTAGTGGAAAGCCCCCCAGTTGTGTTCTGAAGGCATTCAGCACTTGGGGCCCTTTGCTAGAAACCTGGAAGCTCAGGTGCTTCTGGTGCTTTTAACCTTCTCTGTCACTGTGGTTTGTAGTGTGTAAAACTAAAATCTCTAAATTCTTCTGTGCTTTAGGTCATCCTGGCTATGAAATGGGGGATAGTGGGGATTTCCTGAGGGTTTAGGGAGCTTGCTTCATAATTTATGTTTGAAGGCAGCATGGTATGTTTGTTGCAGATATCATTAACAAGGTTTTTTTATCTGCAAAATTAAAGTATTTTTAAATTATAGAGAAATGTAAAAAGTGAAAGCCAAAGGAAGAAAGAGATTCTGCTGTTTCCTTTCGGTTTTGCTGCGTTGTGCATCTTGCAGTTAGTCCCAGCCTGTGTTAGCACTCCCGCTGGATAACGATCTGCCCTCCTCCCAAGGGACAGCACAACGCAGGCAAAGCTGCTCCTCTCTTCTGTGCTCACTAATTGATCTCTGGCTTGGCCACTTCCAGCAAGGTCACAGAACTGGCAGCTACAAAAACAGTGTTCCGTGGAAAATTTAAAGGGGAAGAGTAGAAGTACCTAGGATGGGATTATATGTTTTTTTAATTCATAAACAATTTATTGGATCTTCTGTTTTGTTTCTGCAGAAGTCTGAAAGGACTGAGGTGAAAAGGACTGAGAGCTGTTCCTGCAATTTGTGAGTGATCCTTATCCTGCAAATTGCCCTTTTTTCACTTTGTAATTCTATTTTTATTAGAACACAGCATGAGTATTCCTATTCAGATCCTATAAAGGAAAAATAATTCCTAAGCAAGTATAGTGTAATCTTCACAATTTTCTTTCTTTGCAGAGGGTTTGTCATGCTGGCCTTGAAAGGCATTCATGTGTTTGGGTTTTGTTTTCTTTTTGCAGAAGTGCTTGAAATCATTCATGCTACTTCGTCAGAGCTGGCTCTTGATTAGTTCAGGTGCTTTACCATTAGAAAGGCGATGGAAATGTGGAGTTAAGAAGCCTGGACAAGCACCAAGCCCAGGCTGTCAGCGAGGCAGTGCCATGGTGCCAGTCCCTGCCATTGGCACAGCAGGGCCTTCCTGGGGCTCTCTGTGCTCACCAGGGAGGGCTCCCACAGCCCTGCCCAGCCCACTGCATGCCTGGCCTGAAGCTGGGTGCCCTGCTGCAGGGAGCAAACCCAGGCAGAACTGCAAATACAAACATGCATTAGCACAGCCAAAGTGCTCCGTTACTTGAAAAGCAGAGAACTGTACAGGGTTTGAATAGAGGAAACGAGCCAAACTCTGTGAAGTCAAGGCTGGAATACTGAGGGCAGAACGAAGCTGTGCTGCATTATTAGGGGATTCATGAGTGGTGTGGCAGAGAGGGGAAAAGGAGCTTGGTTGACCTGGTGTGATCTAAAAATACATAGAATGTGCTATACAGAGTCAGCTGTTGTAACATCTTTAAAGGATAAAATATGCAGCTTTCTCTGAAGTGGGGGAATGGAAGGGTCTCACAAAGCAGGCGTTCAGAAGCACCTTGTGTTCATTCACGTGATCCAATCACAGTGAGTAGCATACACTGTCTTTGTAGTTGCTCTCAATAATCTGGTAATTGAATTAGCAGCTAAATACTGAAAGATTAGACACCATATCTTTGGGAGAGGAGTGTAGAAGTGAGTCTAACTTGATTATTGCATCAAATCAATTTTGTCTTCATTGTGAGTTGAAGCAAATAGTTAATGGTTCAGAACTTCTTATGCTCCTTCTGTTGCAAAGAACTCTGCCAGTTTCTGGTGTTTTAACTCTTGTGTGAGACATGATACCACAGAGAAGGAACAGAAAAAAAATTAAATTGTGTTAAATTGTCATAAGCCCCTGAGCTGGTGAGTTGGTTTGATATTGTTTATTCCACTAGAACTCGAAGCGATTAATTGAATAAACATTTGTTTGAGTCTTTAATTTGTCTATAAATATGTATAGTAATTAATGAGGAGGCAAGAAATCATCTTGAGAGTCACCTTGAGCAGAGGATAATCATTCCCGGTGCATTCCTGGGAAGCAGCGCTGTGGTGAAGGTACCCAGGCTCTGCCACCGCGTGGCAGCTGCAGCTCAGTGCCGGCCGGGGCTGGCTGCAGAAAGCAGAGCTGCTCCCGCTCAAGGGAAGGTCACTGTGCCTCAGGGAAAGACAAAAGCACAAATACTCCTTCTGCAAAATCACACCTGGAGCTTCAGAAGTTTTCCCTGCACAAACCAAATGTCGGCCTGGGTGTGGGGCTGCACCTGAAGTTGACGGTGTCTGTTTCCTGCACAAAACTTGCTTCAGGGAGCAGGGTGTAGTGCTTTGCCCAATGCAAGGCACACTCTAAGGGGGAGGTGAGGTGGAGGTGGAGAGATGTTCTTTGTCGATGTCTGCCTATGGAAATGCATAAGAACAGACCAACCTGTCAAACTGTCTCAGAGGATTAATCCTTTATCCACTATTACTTCTCTAAATAGTGTGTATTTATTCACATATAATATATAATTTATATATTATTATATATTATAATAATTTATAAAACATAGATGTGTATTTGTTTCACATATAATGCACAACTGTGCATTTAAAGTGAAAAATAGTAAAGAGAAAACAAAAGCAAATGGAAAGAAGAGTATGGAAGTAAGGACTGAATGTGGGGTTTTTGTACTCATGCATGATTTGTGTATGTGTACATTCATTATAGATCCACTATAAGTAGCAATGGCAGAACTTGAGATAATGGTTAGTGTTGGCTAATGATACAATGATTAAAGTTGACTTTTTTTTCCAAGAGACCTTACAGCCAGATTATGTGGCATTGTAAGAGGCAATTAATGTCTGTGCCTCACAAAAATGGTGAAGGTGTAAATATTGACTTAGAGTAGCAAAAACAGTCATTACAGTCAACAGAATGGTGAAACTGCAGATTAGACAAATGCCATACATTACAAAGAACTGACTGATATGAAAGGCATGATCTGTATTTGAACACTTGACATTAAGTAAGGTTTTATAGGTTTAAAGTACCTATGGATTACATTATTCTTGAGGAGTACTTGGGCTAAATAAGCACAGTGGGATCTAGGGGAAGTGTTTGCTCACAATGGAAGTGTGCTTCTCTGAGGGGGCAGCAGGGATTGTTGAGCAGGATGAGACAGCTCCTTTCCTTGAGACTGGCTGTGCAAAATGTCTGGGAATGGCAGGCTTCCTTAAACTGGAGAGAGCCTGGTGCAGAGCACAGGATAAGTCATGTCTTATCCTGGGGATGAAGTGCCAGTGCACAGCGCTGCTTCCTTCCGCCAGAATTCCTGCATGCCCTCTGCTCCATACATAATTCAGATGCAATGCATAATTAAAGGACTATAAAGCCACACTTACTTTCATGTATTTAAATTCCTTGATGAGCCATAGATGGGTTTTGCCCTGTCTGTGCTTTTGCTTTGCCTGTTTCTGTAGTTTGTTGAAACAGTGGGGACCATGGCCCAGTGAGTCAGCAGCTCCTGAGAACCACTTCCAACATACTAATCAGTGCCAACTGTCAGGATTAGTATTCTATTAGGAAAAAAGTATAACTATATAACAAAGTCTAATTAATTTGCAGTACCATATATTCACTTCCTCTGATCAATTTGCAGTATCATATATTCAGTTCCTCTGTTAGCAACATCTTTGTAAAGTACAGCCTTTTCAAAGCAAAAACCCTAACTTTTAAAGGGTACAGATCTCACAGTAGCAGCAAAAAAGCTCTGCCTTGAATGGCCTAAACTGCCATCCTTCCTAGGAACAGTGTCTGTGTGTCAGCTGAGTGTGTACAACTGTTTGCTCATAGGGGTCTGCAATAAAGACTGGCTTTAAATGGAATTAAAAGCGAAAACGTCAATCATACATTTTGAACTTTCTCCCTGTTCCTTTCTGTTCTAACTTCCTTCTCTTTAGATCAGTAGTTTGTGACTGGATCACATGATGGTATTTCCAGTACTTCCAGTGCTATAATTGCTCTGTGTGGAAAGCATTGCTGAGGTGCCCTGGGCCTTTGCGTTTCGAACATTGGATGTGTAACATTTTATATATTTAATCACCATCAAGTAGAGTGTTTGGATCCAAGCTATTTAGAGCAACTGTCTGTGCTATTGCAACCCACTCAGGGCCCTGAGGGAGACCTATGAACAGAGAGAAGGCTCAGATTTCTTTGAGTAATTCAGTATTGCCAAATACTTTGGTTTGCTACAGCTGCTGGAGAAGTATTGGGAAGATCTGTTCAGAGGACATGGTGTTAGAAAAGATCTGTTTAGAGATTTGGGAAAATGCTGCTGCTTTCTGCTCTGAGCACCAGAACTGCGAAGAACACATAACTTACGTTGGGTATGAGGTAGAAATCAATATCTGAAACATTCTTCAAAAACAGAATTGAAGGCTAACATCCTTTTAAGCTCGTGGCAGGAAGAGCCTCCTCTTTGCTTGAACAAGTTACTGTTTACAGCAATTTTAATAAAGTATCTCCTGGCAAAAAGACGAAGTTGTAACATCTCTAAACCTTTAATAGATGAAACAGTGTCCTTCAAAATCCACACTGCTCAGTTAAACCTTGCTGGCATGTGTTGTGACAGGGATACATAGTGTTTGATAAACTGTATTGAGCCTTTTCCATTTTATCTTGATAATGTTTAGTTCCTTCCACTTTTGGGATGTTTTTCTTCTGTACTTTCCCTTTGTTTTTTCTCCTCCTGGAAACAAACAACCCAAAGCATTATTCTGTCACTTGGCACCTCTCAGGAGCTCAGCTACTCAGAATTTGCATGAATACTTCTGCAAGCAGTTTAATTCTGGGGCTGCTTCCAACACCAAGCTGTGGGTCTGCTGTGCTAGTGCTGTAGCCCTCACCTTGCCCAGCGCCAGGACCTGCCCTGCTCCATGGTGTGGATCCCCAGCCCATCCTTGGGGGATGTCAGATCCTCTGGCTATGAGGTTAGGTACCTGTACTTATCCAGCCTCAAGTAATTGAGGCATTTTTCTGACAGGTAACTACAAACAGGATTTCACAGCACAAGGATCTCAAGCAGAGGGGCTCTCACTTTTTTCTTTCTTCTGTTTCACACTTTGTTATGACACCTCCATCTGTTTGCTGTTCCGTGCTTGTATCATTGCTGTGAAAAGATAATGCCATTGCATCTTTTCTTCTCTCTAAAGACAGAACAGATGACATAAAATTTCTCTCAAGGCTTTCATGATCCAGTGGTTTTGACTCACTGGACAGCTGTTATTCAGGACTTATTCCCTCTCTATATGGATTTTCTGACCTTTGACAGTCTCATGACCCTCACAACCTGCTGGAATGTGGAAGGACAGAGCTCCCTAGGAGCAGGTTCTCCATTGGCCTGAACCAAAGCCTCCTGTAATTGTTAGCTGTCTTTAATTGCTTCTTTGGGCTTTGAGTCAGATGCTAAGTGTAGAAGGCACACAGTAATTAGGGATCTGTCTGGCTTCTTTTGGCACTCCAACCTGATGTCCCATGAATAGCCATTTTTCCCAGCCTTTGAATTGGGATGAATTCATCTGCTTCTCTGCTGCTTCGCTGCATATTAATTGATACTTGCATTTATGATACTACATTGTATAATGGATTGTATAATGCCTGAGACTGGGAAAATGTGCAATATGGCAGAAAAGGGAGAGCTTACCAATGTGTTTCCATAGTTCAGTCCCTACCTCTGCTTTGGGAATACTTGTGCTGTAGAGAAATCAGCTGGGTAACACCGAGAAATGCACTTGCAGATGGAAGGTACAGCATGCAGAAACTGTGAGTCTGAGGAGGGTACAACAAAAGCCCTTTCTGGATCCATGTGTTTGTACCACCTTTCCTGGGTCTCAGATCTTCAGCAGCAGGGTCTGATCTTAATGATTCTGCACTGATGGAGAATTTTGAGTATTCTGTTTCCCAGAGAGGATCCTTAAAGAGTGTGATGTGAATTGTGGAACCTTTTACTTTTCCTGCAGCTGCATGTAATTGTTTGTGGGTGCCTTTCCCAAAGCAATTGACTTTAGCTGAAGCAAGTTGAAGCTCGTGCAATTGCTGAGTTCATATTGCTGCTCGTGTCAAGGCAGCTGTTGGGGCAGTTCCTGTGTTTGTAATGGCAGAGCAGAGGGGGAGTGCTCTCATGTGGATGGTGCTGCTGAGGACTTGGGGAGCAGCAGAAACCTCCTGACCCTGTGGAAATGCAATCCCAACAGCAGCCCTGGCCAGATACTCCTCTGAATGAGGCTGCGTGACATGAGTGAAGGTTTGTGACGAGGGCCAGGCATGTCTGTTGTGTTTAGCACAGCGTAGTCTGCTTCCTTCTCTTCAACACTTTGTCTGCAAAAAATGGTGAGTTTTTCTTGTCCTAATTGGCTTTGTGCCTCATTAACTGTTACTCTCTGTGCTGGCATACATAATGACTGGGCTCTGTTGTGCTCAACATTGTCTCTGGTGCGGTTTGATTTTCAGGATATGAGTTTATTTTCTTTCCCACCCAATGGTGACATAGTGGGCCACAACGGGGAGGGGTCATTAAGGCTGAGTCCATAGATCTTTGTGCATCAGTTGATGCTCAGATGCTACAGCTGCCAGTCCATCCCACAGGCTGCTCCTGCAGCAGGACCTTCTGCAGAGGCACTGCCTTAGGGAAGTGCTGTGGCTCCAATCTGTACTGCCTTGAAAGGAGTACATTGCTCTTGCATTGCTCTCGAGCACTGTAATTCAGAGCATTCTCTGAAAAGTGAAATGGCCAGAGCAGACACAATAACAGCTCCATCAAATATTGATAAAGTAGGATTGTTAATTAGAATAGGGGTGTAGGATTAAAATGTCCCTTGAGTTGCATTCCCCATTTGATGTGAGAGTGTGGTTTTGTGGTCAGGGAGTGGGAAGCTCAGGATAACTGGAATCTTTTCTCGTCTCTTCAATGTGTTTGCTTAATGTCCTTAGTGGTTCAGGGGATATATAATACTATTGACCAGACTTGCTAGAATTCTGATATGCTCCTTTGGTGGCACTGCTGGGAGTGAACTTTACAAGGATATCTCTGTTAGTGTATTTTGGTCCAGTTTGTAGCTCATAAAAAAGAAAAACCTCTCTGACCAAGCTGGTAATTTGCAGTCCTGTTGTCCTGGAGTCTTGTCCTCCCTCAAAGAGCTGTGTGTCTTTGTGAGAGGGTGAAAACACTGCCTCAGTTCCGTGGAGCATATACCACTGGACCACTTGGCCCTCAGGTACAGTGAAGGATAACATTTTGCTTTTGAAAGTGTGAGTAGTGCTGAACTAAATAGATATCAAAGCAAACAGGATGAATTGAATTTCCCAGTTACACAGCCCTGGTGTAAAAAGGAGCTTTCAATGTCTCCCACTTGAAAAAGACACCACAGGTTAGCTATGAGACTTCCTTTTAGAACAAAGCCCTGATCTGCATCACTAATAACAGCTGAGGTCATTAAAATAGAAAGAATTTCCCTTTGAATGTCTTTTGAACACTATCTGCATTCTCTGTGTCACTGGTGTTAGGTTTTGTTTTCCCACAGTTCTGGTCCATTAGGATGGTGCACTAAGGATTTATTTTCCTCTTAACATTCTTCCTGGTTCTAATATTCTACCTAGAAGAAGTGGTTTAAATCTGTTATAATTATGCAAGTTCTGTAAATTCATTCTTCCATTCCTGTGCACAAACTGTGTGCTCTTGGGTCCCTCAGAATGTGTCTGTGCAGCAGCAGTTTAACATCCCTGTGTGCCCCAAGGCTCTTTTAGCTGGTAGAACTCTCCAATCTGACGCATCTTCTCTTTTTTTTTTTTTTTTTTTTTCCCTTTTCTTTCCCTTCTGAGTGTTTCCCTGCTCTCTCTAGAGCCATTAGATGCTCTGACTATGCACTTCAGGAGATCAATATGCTTTTGGCATTCACAGGCATTATTATTCTGAGACTGTACGACTGGTATGTATTCATCCTATTAACATCTGCTCAAAATTCCCAACATCCCAGCACAGCTAACAGAGAATGACCGTGTTGTCCTTGGTCAGGCTCTGTGCAATGGATGTTGACACCTGGTTTATTGTTGGATAGATTCCACTTCCCCTTTTACTTTGTTTTGACCTCATTTTACCCCTGGAAGCCCCATTTCAGCTGGAGATGGATGACTGAACTGGGAAGCATTGTGTCCACTGCTGCTGTAGCAATTCCTCTGTGTTACTGCCCAAATAAGTTATTTAGCTCCTACATTCTAGGGGCCAGTTCTGACTTAGCAGTGAGGTTCCAGCAGCCCTCGAGGATGTGCCTGTAATGGAAGCACCATCTCTGCAAAGCAATAGAAAAAGACAAGAATCTGCTGGGCAGATTCAACAAATCTCTGTCCTTACGGCTGATGTAACAGAGGATTATAAGCTTTAAAGTCAGGGAAAGAGGATGAACCGTGGCTTTGACTTCAGTGGTAACTCTGTGGATATTGGGTGGTGGGAATACAATGTCAGCTTTCTGATTGTAACAGATCATGGCAAGTTAGGAGGGGAGAGAAACAAGGAAATTTGAGCTAAGCGTGTATCAGTGTGGAAGTTAATAGCCAGGAATGGGATTCTCTGTTTTAAATCCTGTCTGAATGATGTAACCTCTTATGAACGGGAAGAAACTGTTTCTAGGGGAAACATGTGTTGACATTCCTGACTTTCCCCCCTGCATTTTTATTGCTTTGGTTTTCTCATTGCTGCTCTCCCAAAAGTTGGTTGCTATAATAAGAGGTTTGTTCAGATTGTAATGTGCACAAGATTACTAACAAAATAAAATTAAAAATAATCATTTGCTCATTCAAGATTTCAATGTCTGTATGATTCCGCAAGTTAAAAGAGGAAATGTTATAACAGCCCATAGAAGTTGACTTTTTACCTTCCTATGTGAAAGGAAGCTGTGAAATCTCAGAAATACTGGGTATTGAGAACTGATTAATCTCCATTGCCTGGCCTGAATCAAGGGAAATGCAGAAGCCAAGGGAACCTGTGTTTTAACAAGCTTTACAGGAGGCAGAAACAGAATTGAAGGAATCTTCACATAGTCTCATATATTACAAGTGGCAGTGGTTTGTCATTTTCTCAGAACACACACAATCACACACACTCCCCAAATAGATTTTCGTGCTTCTTGGATTCTATTTTCTCCAGCATGCTTGCTATAGTGACCTTCTGTGAAGGGAGACTGGCAGAAATATGCAAAGTGCCCAGAGTCATGCACTAAAAAAGGGTTTGGATCAAATGGAGTTTAATTCTTCAGCCAAAGCTTTCCTTTGAAAATCACTGATGGGCCCTTGTGACCCTCCAGTGGCTCACTGAAGGTGTGGGTTAGCAGAGCCAAGGAGCCACAGATCGAGTGGACACCACGGAGCAAAGCTGAGCTTCTGCTGCTCTCTGTGATTCTGGGAAGCTCAGCCATCTGTATTTTGGCTTCCCTTCTGCTCCCAGAGACAGCAAAGGAGATTTTGCTAAAGTCCTGTAATAGATGGGGACCTAAAGCTGAGTTGGAAGCAAAAAGGTTCATAATTTGCCCAGAGAATGTAGCTAGGCTGGCATATGGAGTCACTCCCAAAGCTAATGAGAGTTAAATTGTCAGGTTTGTGACTTCTGTCTCATAAAGCATTCAGGCATAACAAATGGTGCTGACACACTGGCCTTGGCATGGAAAACTTCTTTAAATATACAAGATGTTGCTTCTTACTGGGGTATATATAAAGTTGGCATGGATGCAGTGAAGTTTCTTGGGGATAAAGTGGATAGTGTTCCAATAAGCTGTCAATTATATTTCTTTCCAGAAATTATACATATAATGGGTGAATGGCAAGGCTGGATTCACATTAAATAGTTGATTTAAAGTATTATAATTATTTTAATATTTTTTCCCCATAGTCCTTGGGAGTATTCTAGATCCATCCACTTCAATATTTTGTATACAGCCTCATCAGAAGCCTTATGTGTGTCTCATCAGAGAGATGCTTTGGTGCTTATTCTTTCTCTTACTGAAACAGTTGTAAACCAGATGAAGTGATGCTTCTTGGTGCTTTTACCAGTTCTTGGAAAGTTTCTAAATCCATCCACTTGAATATTTGTATACAACTTCATCAGAAACCTTAGGTTTTCTTGTTTTATTTTTTTTTTCAAAAGCCATTGAGCAGATTTTGTTTCAGACATATTGATGAGCCCCTGTGCACATTCAGCACACAGGTTAGCAGAGCAAGAGATTCAAGCATTTGTGCTGCAGATCAATATCTGCTCTGACAGAAGCCCAGCAGGAGCTCAGTTTGCCTGCTGTTGCAATACATGAAGTAGAAAATGTGCATAAACCATGCTGGCTAAGAGGAGTGGAACAGAGCTTCCCTCAGGGCAGAGGGAAGTGCTGAAGCCCTTGTCTCTGGTCCGGTTCTGCAAGTAGAAGCATACAAAATACTTATTTGGAGACCATGAGAACAGGCTTGAATGCTGTTAACAATTACTTGAAGATCTGTATTGGTCATTCTTAGAGGTTTGTTAAGCAACCTGACAAATGGCTGGTGATGGAGACACCAGGATTCAGCATCCCCGTAAAATGGTAGTGTGTGCTGTGGTAATCCCTGCCAGACCTTCTCATCCATGTGAGAGCAGATCCAGCAACTCGTGCACACCCACTTTAGGTAGGGCCCTTGTTCTGGGGCCTTTGTGAAGTAGAAACAATTGATTCACATGGGAGCTTCAATCTGTGAAGTAATAATGCTAAAACTGGTGTGAAACTGTACTTTCAGTATTTTTCTATTATTTCTAGTATTTCCTAGAAAGGCAGGAGTGTGCCAGGCCAGAATACTGAAAGTACTGGACAATATCCCCACCTTTGAGTCAGGAAACTGAATGTGGGACTGTTCCTTTACAGTTGTCTCTTGCCTTCATACTGACAAATCTATCTTTAGTTACCTGCATTAGATCTGGAGATAGCACGAGTTTTTAGTATTCATTAAGGTATAAATACACAAAAATGAGCCCCACATCTTTGGCATCTTGGAGAACATTAATCATTCCTCAACATTTGGCACATTTGTGATCTGCACCTATTTTAGTTCCTGCCACCTACTGTGATGACAATGTCCAGTTTTCCCAGAGGCCTCCCTACGGAGCAGACTGTGCGTGAGGTCTGTGAGGGAAAGCAGAGAGTGCAGCTGGAAGGCAAATGAGGCAGAGCTTGCTGATTTTATGCAGAATCCAAAGGTGTCATTTCCGTGGCTGAGATAGATGTCAGACAGGACTTTGAGGCTATACTCATCATCAGAGCTCACTTGGTGCAGCAGAATGTGTTTGTTTTCCAGGTCCAAAATTCCCCATTTTCCCAGTCCCCTGTTCGGCCTTCCTGGAATAGAAACTTCAGCAGGAGGAGGTTCCTTCAGCTGGGCTGTTCTCCCCTCTGGCTCCGAGTGTCGGTCCCTTTGGTGTTCCCCTGAAGCCCAGCCTGGCTCTGGGGCTCTGGCAGTGTGGAGCTCTGCAGCAAATGCTGATCTGACCTCTGCAGGCTGCTTTGGGGCTGGGAGCACAGACCTGCCCTCAGCAGCCCTGCTGGAAAGCGGCAATTTCCAAACGTGTGGGATCGTTTGTGACAAAAACAGCAGCAAAAAGGCCTCTTGATAGTCACCATGCCTTCAAAACACCCTCAGATCCTGGCAATGTATTGGGCACATCTTTCCTGCTATAACATTTTACTGCAGAAAATCTTGCCTGAGACCCTTTTTACACCATTTTGGCTGCCTCCTGTTAGGTGATCAACATTCTCATCTTCCATCTGCCAGAGAGGCCCCTTGGAAGGGATTCACCTCCACCAGGCAGCTGTAAGCAGGGAAGAGGATCAAAGAGCATGAAGCTGACCTGCAGCAGGGTCTCACATAGATCAAAGGGTACATCCATGGTCAGAGCCTCCCTCCTGTGACTTCCTCCAGAGACAATTTGGCAGGAGTGTGGCCCTGTCTTCACTACAGCCCCATCTGTGGCTGTTTGAATGGTTTATCTGTTGGAGAGGAAGACATGGGTGCTGTGCACGTGCTGGATATTTGTGTTATGATCCTTACAATAAGCTCTTTTTTGGGATGAGGTGTGTCATGATGATCTCTGAACAAGCAGCCAATACTGCAAGCAGAGAAAGTGATTTCAGACCTCAGGCAAACATAATCATTCTGCTCTTGTCCTCTGGACTGCCCCCCTCCTCTTCCTCAGCACTGCAATTTTATCTGAAATTGATGATCGTGCTCCAGGAAAGCGAGGCTGTGCCAGAGCTCTGCTCGCCAGTGCCCAGACAAGAACCCTCCTGCTCTGCCTTGTCAGCCCCCTTTTTCCACTGACCAGTGTCACAGGCTCAGGACTCCGGTGTTTATCCAGCAGCATGATTTGCTTGCCAGCAGTTCTGATTAGCAATGATAGGAAACTAAATTTATTGTGTCTAAAAATGCAATTAAGATGTCTCAAGACTGGAAATTTTGTGTGATTTTGCCAGGTTTTAATAGCAACTTTAAGATTTTGGCTCACAGCCCAAACTCTGCTTTGGCTGCTGTGCTGTGGGGATGTTGCAATGGGTCTTACAGCGTCCCGGGTGCTGCTGGCACGGTCCTGCAGCAGGTCAGGATGTGTCCAGTTGCTCGGGTTCCCCAGTGCTGCTGTAACATTCTTTTCTTTCCAGCTCTCTTGTTTTCACACGGGGGGCCTTTGGTGACTTTGGCAGTGCAGAAGGGACATCTAGTGGGCTGATAGGAGAGTGGGGACAGAGCCTGTTCAGGGCAGCAGGAGAGAGCCAATTTCCAGTTAGAGATTGGACTCTGGGGAACCCTTGAGCATTACAGCACCAAATTATATTTTAACATTTCAGTGTATAGAATTGGCCTGTGTGTCTGGAGTCTTGAAATTCCAAAAATTGAAGTTTTTAAAAATATTCCTGGCACTTTTCAGTGGTGTCAGAAAGCAGAAGAGTGTATGGAAGCAGTCAGGTTTGGCGCAGTTTTTGAGTGGAACTGGAAAGTTTTCTCTTTACTGACTCAACTTCCCAAGCCTGCAGCCACTGTTAGTATGGACTGCTTTGTGTAATGTTGTGCCTAATGACCCTTAGATGACTAGGCTGGGACAAAAATCATGACTGATGCTGTTGGCTTCCATTGCTCAATTCAGTAAAATAGGTGTGTGCCCAGTGGTTCCAGGACGGTGGGGAGGGAAGGCGAGGCTCTGTCCTCTGTGGCAGTTACAGCATGCACGTGACAGGAGAGAGGAATGGCTTTATTTGTACCACTGATATTTGCCGGCCTGTCACACGTCTCCAGTATCCAATCTGCAGTATTAGGATTATTTTAAGCCCTGTGTGAGGAAAGATTGTGAAACTCATGCAAATGTACATTGTTCTTTGAATTAAAAGCAGACTTTCACTGAGGTACTTCGGTGTATGGGTCTCTCTGAACTTTTTGTAGAAAGATGTATGGGATTGTTTTGTGACAAATATACAGAAGAGTATAGAATAAGTGGACAGGAAAGTTCTGCTGAGTACCCCAGACCTACTTTCTCATTTTTCCTCTAATCCAGCTTGCCCACTGCTGCCCCGTTTCCATGGCATGCGTTTCCGGCTTGCGAAGGTTCCTGCTTCAGGCTGAGAATAGAAGCCTTGCTGTTATGCTGTCTTTAAATCTCTCATAATGAGTGTTGCACCAAGGAAAGCAGCTGTGTCCTTTGGCTCTAGTTTTAATTCTATGTTAAAGAGCAGATTATGGTGACGTTGGACGGCAGCGATGCGGAGGTAGCACAAACCATGACCAGTTTGGGGAAGGCTTTAGCAAGGATGACTAAGGACCTGGAGCTTATGCTTTAGATAACAAATCCACCCAATTGTGCTCCTTTGGAAATGTAGTCAAGCCTAACAAATCAGGGCCTTAACAGAGTTGCATTAGGGTCATTTAATTGGACTAAGCTGGTTAATACCGACATTGGCTTTTGTATGCCATGGGGTCCAGCACAGGAATGGTTTGCTGTTTATGCTGGCAAAATCTCATAAAATTGCAACCATGAACATTGATAAAATTAAATTATAATGTCCTCACAGGTAGAAAATGGATTAAGGTATTTTGATTATTATAAGGAAGTTGGATGTAACTGTTTTCCCTCAGTCTGGCTAGTGTGCCACAAGTCATGGCTCTGTCCAGGGTTCAGACTGTGCCAGGCCACACAGCACAGCGGGAACGGCAGGGCTGCACAAGACCTCAGCCTCTGTGGGATGACCACCAGTTTCTGGGGAGGGTGGGGTTTGTCATTCTCATTCTGCTTCATGAAAGCTGAGCAGGTCCTTCAGGTAGTCCTAGAAACCATAAATTACCATGGATTAGGTTTGTTTTCCAGGTGTTGTGAAGTGTTGCACTACTCAACTTAGAGCAGTGCCTGGCTCAGAACGGTGCTTTGTTGCCATTGTTATTTTGTAATTGTAATTTTGTTAATTGTGCAATGATTCATATGTATTTGCTGGGGTTTGGAAAAGGTGGATTGTTGAGAGCATAATTCGCACAGGTGAGGAAGAAATACTCTGAGCAGAAAGATTCTGCACACATCAGTGTTTGGTTACGTCCCCTGACAGCAAAACCAGAGTCTAAGGAGAGAGAAATGAGTTCCAGATGGTTGTGGTAACTGGAAAGAAACTAATACTGAGGCTGATCTTGAGAAAACAGACAGGACAGCAGAGATGAAAGAGGGGGCAGGGTGGTCCAGATAAGGTTGATAACACATGATATATCATCTTTGGAGCATTCCAAGGCAGGACATTGAGATGAACCATTTGTTCCTGAACTGCTGTGTCTGGGTGGTGGAAAGGCTCTTGCTGTGGCTGTTCTGTTTCTGCACTGAAGGTAATACCCCTGCAGTAACTCTCCCATTTCCATGCACAAATCCCACCAGCCTCTGCTGCCCTGCAAGGATGCTGGGATAATGCAGATTACTCTGTTAGATTGCTCCTGTTTTCTGCATCTGTAGCCTAGGTTTATCTGCACCAATTCCTTGCTATCTTGTGTATTTCTTGTTTAAACTAGGAATTTGTCTGGCATCTTACCTGTGTTCTATTTTTAGTTGTTAGTGAAGGGTGAGGCAATGTACTTAATTCTCATTACAGTTAGTTTAATCCAATTGTGATGTGGATTTAGAGAGACTTAGTAGGTCTCAGCTGAGTATGGGCTGTCTTTTTCCAGTTACTGTCATTAAACAATGCACTCTGATAACATTTTCCACTTCTAAAACTGAACCCATGTATCCAAAGGTGATGTGATTTGGTGCCTGTGTTTTGCACCTCTGTTGATCTCTGTAACTGCTCCTCAGTTGGGAAGAGGGTTCCTGTGTGTTTTGTGAGCTCACCTGTCCTGTGGGATCACCCACCTCATGATGAGACAGCAGTAAAGACTATTGTGGACTAACTCTGCTTTTTGGGGTTAGCAGAATGCTTTTGTCTTACTTCTCTTTGAACAAAGCAGCTTCTCTCAGGAAACCGCGTTCGATCTTGCTGTGGAGTTTGTAAATACGAGCCGATAGAGCACGCTGCATCCTCCAAACAGCCTCGGTCCCGAGCCGGTTCTGAGCGCTGTCCCGGCTGTGGGGCTCCCCCAGGTGTGTTTTGTGCATTACGGAGCGGCAGAGAGACCCGGCCGGCCCCGTTCCCCGGCAGCCCCGGGCGCTGCAGCGCCCTCAGTCCGCTCCGCGCGATCCAGGCAGGCTTTGCCGGCGCTCCCGGCGAAGGGCTGCGGGCTGCGGGCTCTGGGCTCGGGCTGCGGGCTCTGGGCTCTGGGCTGCGGGCTCTGGGCTGCGGGCTCTGGGCTGCGGGCTCTGGGCTGCGGGCTCTGGGCTCGGGCTCTGGGCTCTGGGCTGCGGGCTCTGGGCTGCGGGCTCTGGGTTGCGGGCTCTGGGCTGCGGGCTCTGCCGCTGGGCTCGGGCTCTGCCGCTGGGCTCGGGCTCTGCCGCTGGGCTCGGGCTCTGCCGCTGGGCTCGGACTCTGCCGCTGGGCTCTGTCCGCGGGCTCGGTGCTGCTGCGGCCCGGGGAGCGCGGCCCGAGCGCCGGCCTGGGGAGAGCCCGCCCCGCACCGTGATGTGGCCGCAGGAGGGGCTTGCTGGGCTCCAGCTCCTGTCTCTCTCCGGAGGGGTTTAGAACGGCCACTCTTACACTTGTCATGGAATTAAAGAAAACTACCTCCAAGCCGTACAATGCTGCTCTCCTGCTGCCACTTTTCCTCTTGTTTTGGGGTAAGTTTTTGTCTTCTGTGCCTGATTCTTACCTGGCTACTGTGCAGTTACTTTGCATCAAATCTGTGACCTGCTCTTATATTGAACAAACTGGCATCTTGCAGTTAGATCTGTGGCCTGAAAACTTTTCTCTGGAAGATAAATAGGCATTTCATTCTAGACATGTTTTTCCTTCTATTTATTTCTTGTCTCTTTTCATCTTTCTCCCTGTGCACATGTATGTATGCATTTATTCACAAGAACTAAAAGTAATTAAGCATTCATGTAATTAAGTATTCAGCTATTGTAGTAACCATTTTCTCCATTGGAAACGTCTGAATATTTTGGTTGTGCCCACACAGAAGAAACACAGACCTTTATTTCCATCCTGTATGCTCTAGAAACACATCTAGGCACAAGAGGATGGTACCCAGGGGAGCATAGTGCCCAGTACATCTGCTACAAAATGTGCAGGGAGATCACAGGACAGGAGTGTCTCCACTCAGAAATTTTAAATAAAGCAGATCCATCCTCAAAATGCAAGAAGCAATGAGGTAACAAAAAAGTCTATCACACTGGTGGGGGGGTTGTTTTCTTTGGCGTTTTTTTCCACACTGAAAACTTATTTTATAGCCAAAGAATCTGCTTGAGTACACTGGGATTCTCCATGTTCCCATGACCATATCTTTGGGTTCCATTGTCACCTTTGTTTACAATATCTTATGTTCCCTGAAAAATAGGTATCTGTTTCTTCTGGAATAGGTGCCTAGAGATCTGCTGGGCCTAGACATCTGTTTTAGTCATCTAGGGATTATAAGGTCATATCAGGAACATGTCCAGCCTTTTACTGGAAAGTATGATTGGAATTGAACTGCTCTCCTTATCCTGCCCTCGGCACTGCCAGGCCGGTTACCTGTAGGTGCAAGTCAGGTTTGGTTTCCACTGAACAAGTACAGGTATGATCCATGACGTGAAGAAATGGATGTAGAATGTGGAGGACATTGAGAAAATACAGTCACAGCCTCTTCTCTGTGTCTGCTGAACACGGCACTTGGCATTTTCTTGCATTAGTAGGTGATGTTTATGTAATTTTTGAGATTTGGAGAAAGTTTTCAGCTTTTCCTCTGACTCCCCAACAGTCTCTTTTTTTTCCTTCTGAAGCTTCCTAAGATTTCTGTTGGTCTGACTACCTCAGACCGTGAATGTGAAAATCAAAATATGTTGTGATTTTCCTTAATTTTTTTTCCCCATTCTCTTCCTTGTACCAGCTTCTTTGTCTGGTGCGTTTGCTCCAAGTGCCTGGAATTCCTCTGGCCACAGGGAAGCAGCAGGACTGTCTTTTGTATCTAGTAACCATAGCTACTGGTTTGGAGTGTGAAGCAGTTATGGTGGCTTTGTGCTGGGCACAGGCAAGGCGGGTTGCATGGACGGAGCGGCCGCGCGTGGCTGCCAGCCCGCACCGTGGCTCCGAGGGCTTGTGCTCTTTGCCCACTGCCCTTGTGGCTTTTCACTCCTGGAGAAAGCTCTTCTCTGGAGCACTGATTTAGTGAGAATGTGCCGTTCTTCTGAGTGCAGGTGGATGGCTCTTCTTGCTGGAGCCAGCAGAGCTCGAGGGAAGTGCTGGTTTTCATAGTCTTTCCACTTACTCCCATTTTGCAAGGGCAGTTCTGCCAGATTTTAACTGGAGTGAATGGTGCTATTAAGGCAGCACTTGTAGGTTTTTATGGCCGTAAAGAAATGTCTTTTCTTGCCCTTGTAAACCATATCACTACTTCTTTTATTTCTTATTGACTGAGTCTAAATATCATTGAAGCAGAGAGTGCCGAAGCTACTTGTTCAAATTTTTTGTGGAAATTCTGAGAATGCAGTTGGTCTGCTGCAATCTTTACCCATCAGAGCATCCTGCAGGCAGATCCTCACTATCTCCAGTTGTTTAAAAGAAACCCCGGAGGGGCAACGGTGCAGCCTCTGCCTGTGACTCCCCTTTTACTGCTGCTTCCTGTGTGATGGGAACACAATAGAATAGCTCCCAGCTAATTCCTTGTCTTTAAAAGAGATTCTGGAGGACACAAGGAGTGTCTTCTCACTTCTGTTCCCACAGCTCCAGCCATCAGCAGGCACAGGAATTCCCATACCTTTGGCCTGGAAGATGCTTTGGACACCTGCTGAGGGAGAGCATGTGCAAGACAAACCTCCTTTGCTATCAGCTCTAATGCCAGCTCTTGAGATTAGCTCGGACACTTTAAGGACATTTTAAGGCTTACTTCAAAATGGGGAACAAACAAAACCAATCTTTCCAGCTGTTTTGTTCATTGTCAGTATATTTAAATAAGAATTGGAAATTAAAGCCTGTGACTCACTCTGGTGAACTGAATACACAGGAAAGTCCCTGTCCCAGTGTTTGATCTGTGGAAATGGCTGAGAGATCAGAGAATATGTGAAACATGAAGGTCAGTTTGGAGGAGTGTTTATTAAGGGAAAATACTGGGGTGTCCTGAGCGCAGAAGATCAAAGGGTTACTGTGGCAATATATTCAATGCTGTCATAAACCAGGGATTCATAGCTCCCATCTTCCTTCCAGTTCTAGAAGCATGAAAATAGGAGTTACACCTTCTAATCTGCAGTAAAGCAGTGAGCATATCTGCTCACATGAGCACAATCTAGCTGTCTTTTTGTTCTGTGGTAAGAATGAGTTCAGTTCCCTGAAGCGGTATTTCTGACTAATGCTGTTAATGCCTTGGGCCATGATGTTGGCACTGCTGGGCCCCGTGGATTGGTGCCCACTCTTTGGCACCTTTTAGCAATTCACTGGGAAAGCTGGGGGGCAGAGAGCCAGGAATCACCATCCTCCCTCTTTGAGGGGGTAAATATTCTGCATATTTCACAAGAAGAACCTGAGCCACACTTCTCATGCGTGAATGAATGCAAGTCTAAGTCTAGGCCTTTGTAAATTCTGTATAAATATTTTACACCAGTAGACCGTGTACATGTATCTGGCACGCAAAACTCTGTCACACCAAAAGCCTTGTGTACTCGTGTGGAATTTGTTGGTCTCCAGTAACAAAGAGAAACAATGTCAGAAGCAGTCTGAGAAGTGATTGACACACAATATCTGGGTAAAACTGTAATCTGGCCTGTGTGCCAGGGATGTGAGGAGATGCCTTAAAGTTGGTATCCAAGGTGGTATTTGGCTGAGACACTGGGCTTGTGTGCTTAACCTACCAAAACTCTTCAAGAGATATCAAAGTCATGAATAGTGAGGCTCTTTTTAAAACTGACTTTTCCAAAAGACACTCTTGGCATTGCTGGGATCCCTGGCATTTTGTCAGGCCATTTATTCAGTATTGTCTTAGAAGTCCTGCCTGCTGATTGCCAAACATGCTTTTGGATTAGCTAATCTTTATTTTCAACATTTGGGGTTTTTTTGGTCATAGTGTCATGTCCTGCTTCACATAAATTATCAAATCTGATAAGCTGATAACCTGAGACAGTAACAATAATGTTTAGTTTCCATCAGCAGGTATATCTCAGAATCTTGACTCTGGGCCCCAGAGTCACCAAGTTACCCCAGCAGAGCTGGGCAGTGGGAAGCTGCTGCAGCCTAGGGGCTTAATAATTGTGATCAAACTTTGGTATTTTGGAGAGTTTCCCATTCCCACATCCCCTATTCTGAGGCAAAATAGAAAAGCCTGCTGTTAAAGCAGCTCTCACAAGTGCCACTACTGTGTTAAACAGGACAGGGAATACAGGTTCTGGAATATTTTGGGCTAGGTGAAATATCACTGCCAATTATTAGCATGTCATGAGCTCGTCAGCAGCCTCAGAGAGTTTCAGGCCATGTTTTCTGGTGCTGGTATTACCCAGAGCAGATGCTTAGCTTAGGTCTGGATAGAAAGTTTTAATCTCTGTGTGTCAAGAAAGAAATGGGGTTTGTAAAGCCCTAGGATGTGTAAAGCCACCTGAAGAAGCCTTGTACCCTCCTTGAGCAGGTATATGGAAGGTGCTTCCTGAAGAAGGATTTGGTTTTATCCTGCCATTCCCTTTCATATCTGTCCTTCCAAAGTGAGCAGGGGTGAGGAAGAGAGAGGGTGAATATGAAACCCCTTTTCAAGCCTGTCCATTTCCCTTTCTGGTTGTGTGGATCCTGGGAACAGGCCAAAGTGTGTCCCCTTTCACTAATCCTTTACACTGACCAGGATAGGGAAAGATCAGCAGAGGTCAGCAGGGATTTACTAATATAAGCACATGCCTTCCTGTTGTCATGGAGACCTAACTCTCCATTCCTTTATTCAGAGTTTATTTAGTAGTTGTGTTGCTCTGAATCCCTGCTGGTGGATGGGTTCCCTTTCTACCCTTGGCCTCAGGATCTTTCTCCAGTGGGAGGTGTGGTGGGATGAGCAGCAGGAGCACAGCCTGACTGGTGAGAATTGCCCCAGGCTGGGGTTTACCCAGTCCTGATTTTGGAAATTGGATATCCCTCAAGCTCCAATATTGTTGTGGTGTAGCTGGGACCTCTGGTGCTCTGAGAATCCTGCTGTTCTCACCTCTTGATTGTAAATCAGGTTTTCCTTCAGTTGTTGCAGTGAGTAGGGCAGGTGAAAAACATCTGAAGGAAGCTTCTTTCTACTTGAGGTGGATCTGGCTTGTCCAAGCTCATACTCACCTTTTGCTAGGCCAGGAAATAACATTCTGTCTGCCTGACTCTTCTGGGAGCTGTGTCTGTGGTTATGACCATTTTGCACAAGTTGTGCACAGGTGATGGTACATTTTTGGTTTTCACCCAGTGCAGGGCATGTGCTTGAACAGGTATTCAGGGATGGGGATTTCCAGTAAGTACCAGCAGGTACCACTGCCTCTGCTTGGATTCTTTTCCTGTCCTTCAGTACAAATGAAACTGTCAGCTGAGAACCCCAACGCTGCCATTCCCTGCTGGAATTTTAAGTGATCATTTAGACACCTTTCGGGTAGTTATCAGTGCAGCACTGAGCAGCTTCCACAAGTTCAGGAAACTGACAGATTGACAACATCCATCCTCTATCAGAGTCACCCAAGTCTTTGAGAAAATAAACTTGTGAAAAGCAAACCCCCAAAATAGAAGTCTGTGAGTGATGCTAAAGCAGCGTCTCCAGTCACAGAAGTAATTGCCTAACTTCTCATTCATTTCTGATTTTTTGTGGTCACAAAACTTGCTGTTGGAACTTTAACAAGATCACATAGTTCATGTATAAAGTGTAAGATTATCAAAGTCAATTATTAAAACAGAGCCTGGTAATGCAGCTTGTTTGCCTTAAAGTGTTACAAAAGGTCACAAACCTCATTGTTTGGGGAAAATCTTTGTCAGCTACCTTTAAAGTGTAAAACCAGCCCTGTCCTGACAGAGCTCAATGAATGCTTTATATGGGACTCTGGTAGCCTTTGAAGTTCCTCCTAATCCACCCCTAAATGCCTGGAACTGTTCTTCAAAGGAGCTCTCCTCCAGTTTCAGTTCAGCATAGGTTTGCAGGATGGTATGACTGTAATAAACTTCTAAGGTTTTTTTTTCCCTTACAAATATCACTAATTTATATTTTTCTTGTGAAATTTAAAGAAAAACTTCTGAATGTCATTGTTAATCCAGCAACAACTATTTTGGTGAAAAACTAACTCTTGTCATTCAGTGATTTGCTTGATCTGATTTTCACTGTGTTCATGAAACAGCATAGTCTGAACCACGTTTTCATGGTTCTTATATTGTGCAGCAGGAAAAGCTAATTTACTCATTTTTCTTATTAGTGTTTGGTGCATATTCATGTGCTGTTCACATTCATATATTAATCTATTCCAAAAGTGAGAGCAGTAAGTGTATGCCCTAGGACTGATGGTTGAAAAGAACAAAAAATGCACTAAAAACATCAGATGTGCTCTTTGTCAAGCCAGATGTTCAGCACTGCCATGGAAGGAGTATTAGGGTTGGAATACATTCACACAGGGACATGTTTTGTCCTCAGGAAATATTCCATATTAGTACAGGTGTGCTGGATACAGGGGAGTGTGTGGTACAATTTGGGGTTGTTCCGGCTGTTAGTGTGCCTGAAGCCTCCACTGAGTCAGTCAAACACGTGGGGGATTTTCTGCCAGCTGCAGTTCACAGAATAATTTGCAGTTATTTAGATAAGCTTCATTTCTTGTGATTTACACTGCAGTGTCCTCAGCCCGCTCCATGCATGCCCTGTGAGCAGTGCTGTGTTTCTTCAGGATATCTGTTCCAGAAAAGGAATGTTTTCCTCCAAAACGCTCCTGCTGGACTACATATATTGACAGTGCTATTGTTCATGGTCACAGTGAGTTTTGAGCAGACCAGAGTTCTCTCTGTTCCTTCACTGCTGTTTTTGGTAGCCAAGAAGGCCTTTGCACTTGTTAGTGAAGTTTTGTGTTGTCTGCAGTTGAGGATGGACCAAACCAGAGGAAGTACAACAAGGTGTGTCTGTTGAGACACAGCTTTGGGAAAGGTGGGGAATACCAAAGGGCTTTGATGTTTAACTTTATTTGCAAAAAAGCATTTTGCCTGTGTTCTTCTCATGGAAGCAGAAAGCCAAGCATGAGGCTTGGCAGTGACTCAGCCTGGCTATGCCAGCAGTGCCTGGGGATTCTGTGGAAATGGGAATTTCTTTGCAGATGGAGTGTGCTGCAGCTCCTTCCCAACACACAGTGGACTCGGGCTCCTTTTGTGTCCCAAAGGGTGCTCCTGGCCCCTGGAAAGTGCAGGCTGTGGCCAGTTACTCATTAAGCCTACAAAGGCTCATGTCTCCTGCCTAGTAAAGCTCTTTTGCGAATAGTTTCCTGGGCTTCCACTCTAATTGCCACAGAGATTCCAGGCAGATTCCGTCATCCTTGTTTTCTGCCTCACTGGGAATCTGAGAATAAAAGGGTTGATGGCAGAATAATGGGATTGCTGGACAGTGCAGGGCTCAGCAGCTCTCCCCAGTATCACATGAGAGGGGAAGGGAGGGGTAGGCCATGGAGATGCTGCTGGGAAGAGAAAGGGCTACCTAAATCCCTGAGCACCCTCCCTCCCCCAGCAGCACGGCCTCTTAAAAGACTTAGAAACACTACAGTCCTTGGTGGGAGGAATTTGGGTTGGGGGAGGTCAGGGCAGGGGCAGGCTTTTGTAAACCAAAGTCTCCTATAAATCCCTTTCAGGCCCTGAAGTCTGTGCCTCCACCCTCAGGTACAAAGAGACTGAGGAGCTGATGGGGCAGAGTTGATAAAGCACCACTGACACAGATCAACTACCGGGGTGGGTAAGGTGCACCAGAGCAAGGCAAACGTGACCAAACTGGGCCAGGATGGTGCTGGCACCAGTGAGAGGATGTGGAGGTCAGCTGGGGAGCGATGCTGAGGTGTGTGATCCCGGCAAGTCCTTAGCATGGAGCATGGCAGGGTAAAGCAACATTCCTCATGGAGCAGGGAGGGCTGAGGGAGCTACAGGGATTTGGGATCCTGCCCTCTCTCCACCTGCAGTTTTGTGGGGTTTACAGAGACTGAGGCCCGTCATGACCTGGGCCATGGCTACATAGAGAGGGCAGCAGGAAGGGTGAAGAGCTGCTTGCCCAAAGGCTTCGAGTGATGGTTTGACTTCTAACACCAGGGAAGTCTGGATTGTCTCACCAGTAGCAATTTCTCAGATACCATTTGCTCCTTCATGAGCTTTATCTCTGCTTTGAGACCATTTTTCATAGGCATTTTCCAAACATCTGCTCTATAGTTGTTTGCAGAGTTACTTCCAAGTTTGGATGTTTCATAACACTTATGCAGGAATCAGGCTGGGATATCTCTACCACACAGCTTCTCTCTTATTTATCTTGGAACTGAGCAGAATGAAAAGTTCTGATCTCAGAAGGCCACAGTGGGATGAGGTGCTAATGACTGCTGCTTTTGTGGATGGCTAAATTCTCTTTTCCCCTGCCTTTGTCCCTTTATTATATTCTTGGTTGGTTTATGTCTTTTGGAAAGTGCTTAATTGTGGCATTGAATGTGGGACATATATCCTAATTCTAACATAAAGGCCGTTATCTCCTGTCCCCTGGGCTGTCCTGCCCTCTGGCCAATCTGCCGATTGTTTAACAAAGTAAATTTAAAATTTCTTCTGGAAAAGAAATGAGGATTTCTCCTATTATTCTATTCTGCTCCATTTTGAAATATCTACTTTGAACACTTTTTTTTTTTCTTCTTTTTTAATATCGTGTATCCTACATAATCTCATTTATAACAAGGAAATTTGCAGTTCAGTGGGCACGTCCCATCGCATTTCCGGATGGTGGAGTTGCTAATGGGGCAAGAGGCTTTTAAACACCGCCTTTGTGGGGACAGCAAGGCATTGTGGCTCAGCGTGAATTAACTGATCACATCTGAATGCTCCCAGATTTAGGGGAATCTGGTCTCAACATTAGTTCCTGGTATCTGGTTGTTAGACTGGTGTTTTGGCTCAGCAGGTACTGATCCAAAATGCCATCAGCACAGTGATCTCAGCACTCTCTGCTTCTCCTTGCTAAAAATGTCCTGCTGTGTAAATTTGCATGTCTAACAGGAGAGGGTGGTTATCAACCTGAGCTGCCTGATGTAATCAGAGACTCTGAAATGTGCCCGTTTGGAGTTTGCCTTGGGTTATTATTTATGGGAGCATCTTCAAATCACTCCCGGATTAGCTGAGAAAAAATTATATTCCCAGAAGGAGCAGCTGGGACATGCAGAGCTGCAGCCAATACCTGAACTCATCCTGCCCCTCTGGATTTCCAGGCACAAATGCTGTGCCCTGCCAGTGAAAGGGGTCATGGAATTTTACACTAAGTTAATCTCGTGAATGGATTTAAGGTGATATGTGTCACTGCTCTCAAAGTGACTCATGGATGAATAAGCACAAGTAAAATAGTTGGTTTGTGAGTGTCTCCTAAAAAAATCAGGTACCTGGTTACCCACACTGGCAAGAGATTCCTGATTGCCTCCAAATGAAGGGCTGTTGTCTTCTTTATTGTAAATGTTTGATTCTCCAGTATCATCCTCATCTCATGGCTAGCACAGCCCTTTGGAGTGTGGAATTTAAGTGGGAAATCTCCAAGCTGTATGTGGGAATTGGCAGAACATTTTTCTTTAGAGCTGCAAATGCTGACTAACAAAAAGTCTTTTCTCATCAGGAACCTCATACTCTGAAAATGACAGTGGCTGTTCCTCGTCCCCATGTGAGAATGGGGGGAGCTGTAAGGATTTGGAAGCGGGTTACCAGTGCACCTGCCCTGTGGAGCCTGTAGCCTACATGGGCATAAATTGTGAACTCCTCTACGATGCTTGCATTGAACATTCCTGTCCTGCCCACATGACCTGCAGAAGGACTTCAGGACTGCTGGAATATGAATGCGTGTGTCCAGCTGGCTCTGCAGGGGCTGCCTGTGCCAGCGTTGATGAGTGTGAGAGCAGCCCTTGCACAGACCCTCGGTTTGAATGTGTAGATAGCCCGGCCGGATACACCTGCAGATGCCAGCTGGGCCCCGGTGGAGAAGGCTGCCAGGCAGAAAGCTCCATGTGCTCCGGCCAGCCCTGCCTGAACAACGGCACGTGTGTGGAGGCTCCGGGCGGGTTCCGCTGCCTCTGCCGGCCCGGCTTCAGCGGGGCCACGTGCGAGGACGACATCGACGAGTGCGCGTCGGGGCCGTGCAGGAACGGGGCCATCTGCAGGGACAGGGCGGGCGAGTACAGCTGCTTCTGTGTGCCCGGCTTCCAGGGCTCCAACTGCGAGATCGACATCGACGAGTGCGCGTCGCGGCCCTGCCGCAACCACGGCACCTGCCTCAACCACATGGACCGCTACGAGTGCCGCTGCGCGCCCGGCTACGCAGGTACGGCCGCTCTGCCGCCCCACGGCCTCACCCAGGCTCTGTGTGCCCACAGGCTGGGGCTGTGGCTGTGAGGAACACTGTAGGGCTGCTTACAGCGGCTTCCAGGCACTGCTTGAGGACTTGAATTCCGTGCGTGGTGTAGGTGCTGAGAGACACGGAGCCAGGAGTGGCTGAGAATGGAGTACTAGGCACAAGGTAGCTGTCATTAGTTCTCAGCATGAAATTAAGGGAGATAACATAAAAAGATATTTATCATCAGGAAATGGATGCTTAGTGTTTCCAGGTATAACAGCTCTGCCGACTGGCCTGTAGTTCTTTCTCCTGTCCAGCAGGATTTTTCCAAGGAAGTACTTGTCTTTTGGAAAAAAGTGTCTTTTAGTTGGAGATTTCCAATTCTTTCATGCATGGCAAATGTTTATTTGGCATATGATTTAAGTGTTTCTCTTTTGTGCTTCTGTGCAAATGGTGACTCAGAGAGGAATCCACACCTGTAACTTATCTGTGAGGGAGGCGGTGGGGGGCTCTCCTTCCCCCAGCCCTGCTTATCGGAGTGGAATGTGTCCATGTCTGCCTGGTACCACTTTGCACATGAACTTTCTCAGCCTTCCTCCTGTTCACAGACTGAAGTGTTTAAGGAGTTGGGTTGCTGTGAAGGAATGCTGCTGATTACCAGTGGAATGAGGAGAAGTTACAACATCGGGAATGTAGTCCCTGATGCTGACTCACTCTGATAAAAGTGAAGAGACATGAAGGAGAAACAAGACAGAATTTCTGTGTGGGCCCTAAGGCTGAATCCTCAGTTTGGGATTGTGGGATTCCCTGCCAAAAGAGTGATAAAGTGACCCAGGCAGCTGGAGGAGTTTGTTGTGCTTCAAGTTATTCTGATGACAAACATGAGGTTTAGCCTTGGGATTTGGTTCTTCATCCAGAGGTTTGAGCACCATTGGCTGGCAAGGCCAGGTTGTTTCCTGGTGCTTACAGCTGGAATTAGGGTGAAGGGAGTTTTGTGTGGGTATTGAGGGGTTTGAGCCAGATTAGGGGCCCCACATTCCACCAGGATTAGGATGGCCATGCCCACTCTGTGGGGAGCCTTTGCCAAAGAGGGCAGATCAGGTGGATTGGTAGGTGCCACTAATGAGTAAGGTTTGGAGGTGATGCCAGGCCACAGGCAGCTCAAAGAGGTGGAATATAGATAAGATAATTGCATAGATGTCTTTGATGAGGTCTTGTTCTGACAGGGAGGTTGGGACTGAGTATCAAACACATGTTACTTGCTGTGACCACTGGTGGAGCTAACATTGTATTTTTAATAGCATTTCCCAATAAAATCATGTGCTAACATCAGGTATCACTGTAGCCAGTGTTTTGCACTACTTTAGTGCTTTCTTCCTGGGTATCACAAAGCAAGTTACAAACAATTGAGATAAATGGAATTTATTTTTAGAGAAGCAGGTAGAGATCACTCTGGTGGCCAGCTGGGGGTGATAACTGATGACAAAAAAAAGATGACTCTTGTGATTTCATCTCAGAATTCCAGGCAGCACATATACACTTCTGTGGATTTGTAACACTGATATTTTTCTGTTTCTTAACAAAGGTGTGAACTGTGATACTGAAATAGATGAATGTGCTTCAGACCCTTGCCAGAATGGGGCCTTGTGCAATGATCATGTTGGGTTCTACACCTGCACCTGTGCACCAGGTTATCAAGGAGCCCAATGTGAGGTGGACATCAATGAATGTGAGAGCCAGCCATGCCAGAGTAATGGGACATGTCATGACCTCGTTAACAGGTGAGAAACCAGTGCTGGGGGGCAATGAGACACCAGGACTGATCTAAAGGTCTACTCAGCACGGCCTGTGAAAATCAGAGTAGAAAGCTGTGGGGGGAATTGAATTTAGTGTTTTGTACATTGAGTGGCAGTAACAGTGATTTGTGGCAATAAAAGGGAGAAGCCCCCTCCCAGCAGCAGAACTCCAGGGGTGCTTAAAGGAAGGGAGGAACAAACACAGAGAAGCGGTTTGCAGAGCATGAACAGCACAGGCAACTGCCGAGAAAATACCTGTGTGTCTGAATTTACCTTTCCACAGGTAAGGTGTGAACACAAGTGGGTGTGAGCACTGACAGCTGAGCTCTTTTGCCTGTTCCTTACCCTGGGCTTTGCTGTCCAGGCAGAGCTGATGCCTTGCTGTGTTTGGTGCCCCACAGCTACCGTTGTGACTGCAGTGACACCGGCTTCGAGGGGGCCCACTGCGAGCTGGACATCCTGGAGTGTGCCTCTGACCCCTGCCACAACAATGCGACGTGCCTGGAGGGAATCAAGGGCTACAGCTGTGCCTGCTGGCCAGGTGGGCTGGGGGTTCTCTGCTCGTGTGGTGTGTGGGGACACGGCCCTGGACATCATGGGCTTGATTGCTGTGTTGAAGAAGTAGAGAATTAATGATCATACTGCATGGCCTCATGTGAGATTTCATTGTCTGGAACAGTGAGGCTACACTGCTGCCCTTTACAGGTCATCCCAAAATCCAACAGACCTGCAAAAATCACCCTGATTGTCAACTATAAAATTCTCTTTCTGTTTTCTGCCATTTCCCATCATCAGTTCCTCTATCATGAGGTGATGCTTTCCTGCATATTGATGATTTTGGTTCATGTATTTGACATAGTGGAGAAAGTAAAGGGCCTGGGGGCTCTCTGCTAGATGAGTGCAGGTCTGGGGGTCTCATTCCCTCCTCTGAGTCAGGCACAGCATTTGGGAGCTGAAGTTGTGCGCGATGCTGACAGCGGTGTCTCGTGGCAGGTTACACCGGGCAGGACTGCGAGGAGGACGTGGATGAGTGTGTGGCAGAGCCCTGTCACAACGGTGGCCTGTGCCTGGAGCGCTCCAACCCCGCCCATTACGGGACACAGCCCCACTTCCCCAGCAACTTCAGCTACAGCCAAGCAGCTGGGTTCCTGTGCCAGTGCCAGCCAGGCTTCACAGGTGAGCTGCACTGCAAGTGTTCATCCTGTCTGCACTGGGTGTTGCTGCTGTTTGAGGAGATGGGAATGGAGCAGTGTTATCTCTGCAACAGAAATCCCTTAAGGACTGGTACTTCAGAGGGGCTGGCAGCCTGATGTATCAGGAATGTGCTTCTGCTGCCATTGCAGACAGCTGAATGTCATTCCCTGTCCAAACCTCCAGGCTGAGGCAACAGCCTGTGCACTTCCCCATGCTGCCATGAGTGCCCTCTGGCTATGCAGGTGCCAGGGTGTTTCCCCTTTGTCAGTCTTTCATGCATATGGCAGGATTAATCCCTAGGGAGATCTCTGAAATTCCTCATCAGAGAAAGATAATTCCCTGGAGTCACAGATTACTATTCTAGGTGTTTTCTTGGTGAGACTACTCCCATGGCAGCAGCTGTGTAATCAGAGTGGGACAAGAGGAGTTTATTGGTGTAAAGCTCTTGAACCTAGAAGCTCTGTGGATGTCTCACTGAAATATCACCCTTTCCATGGATTGGAGAAAGTGTAAAATGCTGGATTTAGGAATTCAACAGCTAGGGAAATTCCCTAGTGGGAAGTCTTAAACAATAATACTTCATTATTTTATGAGATAAATGTGAGTGTTTGGTCCACTATTGCACAGATAGGAATGGTTCAGAAGTTCTAATCTTGCCAGTATTTGGAAAATCTGGAAAATTATTTCATACTTCATTTGCCCCCGTTGTTCCGTGCTGGTGTTTGTGTGCCAGTGCCTGCAGAGATATATGCTAGACTTCAAGGGATTCTTTTATATTTCTAGGTGAAAGAAAAGAAGTGCAAAACTTATGACTGCAGATGTCATTTTTGTTTGACTAGTGCACAAGGGCACTTCAGATGTGTGTTTGTATTTTCACTTCCCAGGGGAGACCTGCTTTACCAACATCGACGAGTGCGAGTCCCAGCCCTGCCAGAACGGGGGGCTCTGCCAGGACCTGGTGAATGGCTTCCTCTGTCAGTGCCTACCTGGTTATTCAGGTAACCCTGGGGAAGGGCTGGCTGCAATCAGATCCTTCTGGCTGGCTAATGCTGAGCTGCTGCACTGCTGCCTGGCTGCAGGATTCCAGGATGAGAGGGCTGGATTGAGGGTGTGTGCAGCAAGGATGTCTGCAGTTCAGGGCTCAAATGCCACGGGAAAGCTGTGTGAGTGTGGGCAAGATAGGCCATGAGCTAGATTTGGAGACATAAGATCAACTGCATAGAGTCTAAGATCAGAGTATCCAGGTCATCTTTAACCTGGAGTGAAAGTTACCTGGGAGAGCTGTGGGGTTTTCTATACATGTAGAAAGTATATAGAAAACCAGCCTTTCAATAAAAGAAGGGATGTTTAACATTCTAGCTGTCACAAATTGTACTGGCTGTAACAGATTGGCTCACCAGCACATAAGCATCTGTGAAACATCTCCATTCACTAACACCCTGGGATGATAAGAGCCAGCCATTTTTGGCTGAAAGCAGTGATCTGCTATGTTAGGAGGTCAAAAGGTCTTTGTGATGTGAGCAAAGGAAGCCTTCTCTGTTTACAAGGGAATGAGGAGTCTGGATTCTTCCCCAAATGCCCTGCCTGACCCTAAGGGTTCAGTTTGCTGGTTAAGAATCTGGGAGATGGTGAACATCAGCCCTGCTGAGAAGGTCCTCTGCTAACTGGTACTATACCTCATCTTTCTTTAAAATATTAATTCTCAGTCTTCTTTGTCTTTAAAATCCACGTGTGTTTGGCAATTTAACACCAGAGTAGTTTATAAGAAAGGTGATCCCAGCACAATCCTGGATTTCTGGATTTGAGATGAGGGTAACTTCTCCACAGTGTTACCAGGCTGCCATCTCGTGGGAAAAAGAAACACTTGAAGCCAGAAAAAAACCCTGTCCTTTAACTTGCAACAGCAGGTAACAACATTCCAGAGACTCTCCCAGGCCTTTATGGCATGGGAAAATTTTCTGTTTTCCTTCTGTGGTTGCAGTGGTTGAGCTCGTTGATTTAATTCTGCCCAGCTCTTTCCTGGGAAGATCTATCACTTTCATTCCCAGAATGTAAAATCAGCTTCTAGTTAACACCTTCTGTAACTGGGGTGAATTATTTGTGGGATTTTCTGGCCTACCTCATTTGCTAATTTAGGCCAGATCAAGAAAAATTTGCTTTTGTAGATGACGCCTTTGAAAATCAGTTTTTTTCTAAGCTCGTTATCGCTGCTTTCTCGGGCAGTCACAATGTTGTACTCTGAGCTGAGATCTTGTCCAAAGAGATGGTTTAAAGTTTATCCTTCTTGTCAGAATTCCCACTCACATCTGTGCCCTGCTCTCTTTTCCTCCTGCAGTGCCCCAGCACCCTCACAGAGCTCAGAATTTCATTGTGCTTTGCCAAGCTGCAGATCTGTTTAATCCTTTCCAGTTCTCAGCGTGCTCATGGGCAGAAAAGCTGACAGAAACACAGGCTGATGGGCAAAGGAGTGCTAGAGTTCATTCTGTTGCATAAATTTGGGTTCATTAGCACTTGAAGAGGATTAGAAGCAGGTTGCTCTTCTGGATATTGCTTTTGGTAAAGACCTTTGTCTCAGCTGAGGTAGTTCTGACACATTAACACAGCGAAAGGCTGGGAGCAGTCTGTGAGATCAGTGAGTGCGTGTGGAGGAGTGAAGCTGACAGGGAAATAATAGCAATTAATCTCCCCTCCTTTGTCAATTAATCCCAGTACAGTCATGCTGGGTAAACAGCTTATTACTTCATATTAGGATCACAGAACAACTTTGTGAAGCTTCCCATAATGTTTCTCTTCAAAACACATTTCTGTGGCTTAGATCTGCCATGAACTTGGGTTTAAGCTGCCTCTGCTGATTAAAGTGAACTTGCTACTCTGATGAAGAATGCTTTCTTGGGGTGGCAGGGGTTCCTTCTGTGTGTTTGCTTCTTCAGTCTGAGGAATCTGGGGAGTGTTGGGATAACAATGCAAGTCAGGAGAAATTCTTTCTTTGCAAATTAACTGCCTCAGTGCTGTCTCAGTGTAGTGTGGGCAGATGAACCTTCTCTCTGAAATGTAGCTGTTGCAAAAGTGGTGTTTCATTCCTGAGAGAGCAATGTAACAGGTCCTGAAGAATCTGTTCAGCACATGGTTTGTGCTTTAGCAGAGCATATAGGTACCTGAGAGGATACATGAACTATGAATCAAAAGATTGCATGGGTACTAAATGAAGTGCAAAGGAGAGGGAATCTTGCATGCTCTTGGAAATTATGTCAGCTCTGGTCAAGAGACAAAGCATATTAGGAAAAGCATATTTTTAGGTGGGGAAAGAAATCAAACAAAATTAATTCTTCATTTATTTATTTTTTCAGAACTGCTTTCAGTCCATGAGGTATTTATTAGGCAATAGGTTAGGCCAGGACAAGAAAAAGACAGGTACCTCCATTTGACATGGCCACTGATTTTTTACCTGCAAAAATGAAGTTTGGATCATTCATTCTTTAAAAACTTTGAAATGGCCTGAGTGCTCCCACTCAGCTGAAGCTGTGCTCAGGCAGGAGAGGCCGTGTCCTGCAGCAGGCCCTGCCATGCAGACACCCAGCCCGGGGCACCACACCTTGTGATCATGGGAACATTCTGAGCTTTTCTGCACATGGCTGAGGAACACTCCTGCTTTCATGAAAAATCAGAAGGTGATGTGGTGTGAATGTGTCCCAGTATAATTGGAGGGTTTATTGACCATCTCACTTTGTTCAGCCCTAACGTCTTTGTCTCCTTAAAGAAGTAGAAACCTTCTGTGCAGCAGCTATAAATGGTGACTCTGTGAGGGTGCCAGCCCAGATCAAATGGGCTTGAATTCCTGGGTCATGGGTCAGGAAATAAATGGGAGATGCTTCTTCCTTCTAACCACCTTTGGCTAGATTTAATTTTTTTTGTGCAGGTATTTCTTAAGTCAGATTTGTTTTAGAGATGGAGCCTCTAGAGCAAGGGCAGCTAAAAGGTTAAGATAGTAAAGAGATTAGAGGCCTGTTCCACCTTCAACCAAATCCCTTTTGGTAAATATAGCTGAAGGGAGCTAGGCAGCACTTGGTGAGGCTCCCCCCCTTCCCTTCCCTTCCGCTCCACGTTTCTTCTCCCTGCTGATCACAGCTCCATGTTAATCAGACCTTTTGACTTCCCTGTCATCTGATCAGAAGGCTGTGAGTGCTGCAGTCCAGAGCCTGCTTGTGCCTGGTGCCAGGTGAGAGCAGAATCTGTGCTGGGTGCATTGGGGTGTGATGGATTTCCAGGCAGTAGTGTCCAGGTAGACTCTGTGTGTGTATGTGGAGATAAATATGTGGGTGCATAAACCAAAATAGACATCTTTTTGAAGACATTGAATGTTCTGCAGTCTTAAAAGTTGTTACACTTTATTGTTGCAGTAGTGGCTGAATGTGCACAACTGCCTGTTTGTTTTCTCCTGAACAATAACAGAAGGGTCAGAGTAGCTAACAGAGATAATGTTTGAAATCTGTGCTGGGATAGGTCTGTGTGTGCACAGGTCTGTGGCCATCTGAGAGGTTTTGACTCCAAGTAAACACCATATCCCTCCCACTTCAAGTATCTGTAAAAGTGACTGGCATGTTTGGATTGAGTAATATTACAAAAGTGAAATAGCTAGAGGAGTTGTTGGAATGCTTTTTTAATATCTTAGTGATACTGCTAATGGAGATTCCAGACACTGACATGTGGGAGGTTTTGTTTGCTTGGACCTGACATTGGTACAAACAGAGACTCCCAGGTTTGGGGAAAAGCTCCTAGATAACATTTCTTCACAGAATAAGAAACTTCTCTGGGTCCTTACAACACAAAAATACAACTCTGCCTCCAGAAATTTTATGATATGAAAGTAACTATATTAAAAAACAAAACAAAAACAAACCCCAGAACCATAGAGGAAAAGGGAGACTGCAACAGCTAATTAAATGAGGTGGCTAATGAGGAAAGAGAGTTTAGATTGTGCGCTGCCACGTACATTCAGCATAATGCAGGGAATTTCCTTCCATCCAGTTTGACTTCAGAGAAACAGATCACAGTCATTAAAACCTGAGATTTTCCTTAGTGAATACAGCAGAGTGGAAGTGTCTGTGCTCACAGATCCCTGGAACAGGGCACAGGGAGGAGGAAAACTGCCTGATGGACCCTGATTCCCTCAGTAGTGAATGTGCAGCAGGGCCCAGGTTCACCCTGCATTTGGAACTCCCCTTGTTCCTATGGTTTAGATATTGCACAATGGTGGAAACGCAGCTTTTTGGCTTAGCCTATAGAAAGACATTTTGGCCTTATCACGGAATTTGGCAGATTCACCTGGAACTCAGCAAGGGCAGGAGATTGTCTCTTGGCTTTGCCCTGCTGAGCGAGGCTGTGGGCACCGCCGGGCCCCGCGGGAGGCACGGAGCAGGAATATGCTGGGAGCACACATTCCTGGTGTCAGCACGGACAGGGGCCAGCTGGGAGGGTCAGAGCCAGGCTGGATTAGACCTGGCGCAGGGCAGGGCTCTGCTCCCCCGGCTCTTTCGCTCCAATCCCTTCTCGTGTGACCGGCACCAGCGAGCGCCTGCACGCACTGCCCTGTCAGCCCAGCCTTTTTGTCATCCCTCCCCCCCTTCACCCCCATTTTTTTTCCCTTTACTGTCACCAATGTCCACAAGGAGTCGGCCATGAAATCTGTGCTGATTGGCGTGATCCTGAGGGGAATTTTTCTGCTAGCAGGTAATGAGATGTGTACAGTGCTTGCAGCGGGTCCTGCCTGTGTGCGTGCCTGCCCAGGGCAGGGGGCTGGGTGTGTGATGAGTGATGGCTGGAGACATGAGGAGGAACCAGAATTGATTAGAAAGGAAGAATGTTTTTATTTTGAAGAGACCTAAAGTTTTGTTTTGGAAACTTTAAGGCAAGTAAGGAATTTCCTTGCTGCACGGCTCTGGCTGAGAGCTGCACAGCCGCTGTGCTCTGCCCTGTGGTGCAGTGGCAGAGCCGGGTGTTCCGAGGCTCCGTGCCCAGGTGAGCTCAGGAGACACACAGGAGCATCCCAGCTACTTCTGGAAAGCGTTAGTTTTGCTTTTTACTGATGTTTTTGCAGTTTTCATTTTTCTTTTATTGATTGAAAGCTGCCTTAGTGAGAAATAGGTGTTGTGGTTGTAACTCAGGACAAACCCTTCGGTGGTCAGTGCCTTCCCCAGCTCCCTCGCCCCGAGCAGCAGCGCGGTGGGAGAGCAGCAGAGCAGGGGTTGCCATGGAAATGGCAGTAATTGTGCAAATATAATTGTGTCGGGGTCCGTTTGTTGCGGCTAATTCTCTGCCTACCCCCTCTCCCTCCCCTCCTTTTTCCTTTTGATAATCATAATACAAACCCTAATTAGGATGCAGCAGGGAAAGGTCGTTAGGAATTCAGCTGCCTCATGGAAAGGGCAGGGCGGTGCTGGCCGGGCAGCCCTGCTGAACTCCCGTGTTTCAAGGAACAGACCTTGTCCTTCAAGGTTTTTGATATCTGACAGCTAAATTAGAATATTTCACTTCATTTGTGCTTATTCTTTTAACATTTTATCTGTTGAAGTATATGATTCTTACACTGTATATATAATCTTTGCTTATTAATAGCAGCCAGTAAATCGTTCCATCCATTCAGGCAGTGGTAAGCTGTGTGGATTTAATCACACTCTCATCTACAAACCAGAACTGTTCCCACCACAGCAGTAACACTCCCAACGTTGGGAAGGATTTGTATTTGAATATTTGAATATGCTGGAGGCTGTGAAAGCTCAGCCACTTCTGAGTTTCTGACCCAGCCCTTGTGGGTTGGTGGCTTGGGACTGTTACCTCAGACACTGCTGAATTAAGGAATGTTTGAAATCCTTGACTCCAGATAGCAGCCTTTTAGATACCACTCATCTGATTTTCAGATAACAAGTTCCACTGCTTTGCTATTGTTAGTCCTTAACTAGATAAGGAACTCATTAAACCTTTGAAAGTCTCCTAATGGTGTAATGAATCAGATTGGTTGCTTCTACTATTGTTGGCTCAAATAAAAGTAAACATTTCAGCTATGAAATTTAGAAGGAACAGAGGAGACTACTACTTGTTTACAAGGAGAATAACTTGGTTTTGTTACTTGTTTTTGTCAAACAGAGTCATGCCCCCAATTTATTTTTTTTTTAATAAACCTGAAAAAGGATGCCTATGCTGCTCTTAGAAAAACCAATTTATGTTGAACAACTTCTTAATATCTACTTCCCAGTGGGTCTGCAAAGACACAACTGTCCATGTCTTGGAGAAGATTGGAACAATGGATATCCAGGAAATGATCTGTACTTTTGGAAACTGTAGTGATGTAGCTCCAGATAACTGCTTAGTAAGTCTTCCAGGAAAAGAAGTGTCATTAGCCAGATTTTTAGAACTCTTGTGCAATCCCCTTTTCACCCATTTCAAACAAATAATTTAAGAAATCAAACTAGCTGCATTCCATGGGAAAGCCTGGTGTTAAATCTGCTACCAGCCTGGGGCTGTGCACCCACCCCGGGGATTCGTGTCCCACCTGGTGTGAGGCACTGGGGCAGGAACAGAGCACAGGTGCTCCTGCTGCTGTGCCAGAGCTGAGACCTGCTCAGGCTGGGAATGTGGAATGGGAAAATGGGCCTCTCACTGCCTCCCAGCCTTCTCAGAAATGCAAAAATTCATGGCATCTCTCCTTTTGTTATCCAAACCAGTGTTATCTTCCCCTCATTGCCTTGGTAAATATCAGCAGCTCTGATCGGAAACAGCAGCATCTGGGGGTTTGGGACTATGCCAAACTATACTATACCTGTCTTTCCTTATTCAACAGCCTCTCCCCTTAAATCTGCCTGCAGACTTGCCTCCTGCAGCTTGGAGAGCCCTCCAAGAAAACCCACTCCACACAGTTACACTTCTCTACTGATTTTTCCCAGTTGTGATGGAAATCTTCCCATCTTCTCCCAAACTGGGATTCTCCAGGCCCAGTGATGGCCCTTTTACTCTATTTATTCCAACACATTGCCTTCACAGCTTTGCGCTGCAATCTGAATTCCGTCCCTGCTGTTCCCTTGCTGAGCAAGCCCAGCAGTAAGAGCAAAAGGGCTGTGCTGAGGTTGTGAAGATACTGTTGCTTACAGAACAGCTCTGGCACATCTGGAAAGTGCAGAATTAGAGCCTTGCATTTCTCTTTCAGTGCTTCCCAGAGCTCTGTCCCTACACTGGCACAATTGGAAAGTTTGGAGCTGGAAGCTGGTGCTCATCTCTCTGCAGAGCTCGGGGGACAAGCCATCACTGCAAATATTCAAGAATCTGTATCTCTGCTAAGTTTTTATTTTTAATCACACATCAAGTCCAGCTTCAGTGCTCCTAATGCCCCATCTCCCCTCATCTCTCTGCCCCAGGCAGCTCTCTAATCTCTTTGACATGCACATTCTGTCTAGTGGCTTTTCTTTACAAATGTCCTTTGTGTTTTGATTCCCCTCCTTTGTGTCTGAATTCCTTCTTTTTCTTCCTGCTGCCCTCGTTGTGCTTGCTGGCTGGATCGGGTGTAATGCTATTAGATTGGGATAATCCATGCTTGGTTTATCTGTGGGACTGTCTCTGAAGATTAGTGAAAACCAATGTTATAGGCTAGATAAAATGAACTGGTTCAGGGCTCTCCTGTCAGCCTGGGGATGCTCAGGAAAATGACAGCAGATTTTCATTAGCCAGATTTGGTAATTTACTTGAGCCCCTTTGGGATCCGTGTGCCTCCAGGAGACAGAGCTGCAGTGCAGGACCTCACCCAGTTCATTTGTGCAGGACTGGGCAGAAATCAGCTTAGTACCAGCATGGCAGAGTGCCTGTGGAGCATGTTGTGTCTGTTGTTTGGTAATGAACTGAGTTTTGTGAGTTTTACATCTGGTGGGTCGTCTTGGAATTTGAATTTTTTTAACTGAGACTTTCCAGTAACTTCCCATTTTACTGCTGTCTGCAACACTGGTGCCTGGAGCATGCTCCAGTCAGAGCTGTAGACCTACCTGGCCTTTCAACATACCAAATCTATTAAGAAAAAAACATAAATTCCTTGTCTTTGCTGTTTTGGTCCTTCCATACCTTCTGCATATTGACTGCCTGTGAGGTTTGAGCTTGTGTCAGGACAGCAGTTGGTGGGGGAATTTGGGCTGACAGGCCAAAGCTCTATAACCAGCACCTGGGAGGACACAGAAGTTTGGGTTTCTTGCTCTTGCATGATGAGCAGGACCCTCTGAGTGAGTGTGGGGTTCCTTGCTGGCAGCTGCTCCCTGGAGAGAGCTGGGGAGGGCTGTGCCAGTCCCACGGTGAGACCCCATCTCTCAATCTCTTTCACAGGTGTGGAATGTGCTGTTAACATCAATGAGTGTGAGGAGGGGCCCTGCAAGAATGGAGCTGTCTGTGAGGATGGCATTGCTGACTATTCCTGCCATTGTGCCCCTGGCCAGGATGGCATCACGTGGGGAGGGAAGAACTGCTCTGTCCAGCTCACCGGGTGCCAGACGCACGACTGCCAAAACGAGGCCTTGTGCATCCCAACCTACCAAGCTGAGAGCCACGGCCACCTGTGCCAGTGCCAGCCTGGTTTCTATGATGCCACCTGCTCGACTCCAACAACGTTTTCCTTTGCTTCCAGAGGGTATCTCCTCATTGAGCTGGAGAACAGTGAGAGCAGGAGGGGTGCAGGAGCAGCCAGCGTCTCCCTCCGCTTCCGAACCACTTTGCCCAGTGCTGTCCTTTTTTACCGAGGCCGTGAAGCCGAGTACTTGTTCCTGGAGCTCCTGGATGGCATCCTGCGTGCAGAGCTGAGGAGGGAGGATGTTGGGTACCCGCTGCTCCTCAAGGGGCTGAGAGTGGACGATGGACAGTGGCATAAAGTGGAAGTTGTTGTGCACAGCACGGTGCAGCTGAAGCTCTGGCATGGCTCTTGTGAGGCTGGGCTCTGCGTGCAGAGCTCTCCTGTCCCACCAGGTGCTGCTTTGATCCCTCCAGCCTTCCTGAATCTGTTTATTGGAGGTGCTGAGGATCCAATGGCCAACAACACACGGAGCCAGCAAGGCTTTGTGGGCTGCCTGGAGGACTTGCAGGTGGATGCTGAGGCCGTGCTGCCGGCAGATCTGCCGCTGGGGGAGTCGTCCCCAGTGAAGCTGGGCTGTGACCGCACAGAGTGGTGCCTCTCCCAGCCCTGCTTCCATGGAGGGCTCTGTGTGGACCTTTGGGCCACCTTCAGGTGTGACTGTGCCAGGCCCTATGGAGGCCCAGCTTGCTCCTATGGTAAGTGCCATGGGATTGACACCTGCCAGCTCCACAGGTACTGGAGCAGCTTGGATGTTAGCTCTAGAAACAGGACTTTTGATTTGACCGGGGCAAAAAATAAAGCAAAAGCCACTGTGAATAAAATTCTCATTGATCCCTTTCCTGTTGTTTGCTCCTGCAGGAATGACTGTCAGTTATGTGGTACAGGTTATTCCTGTAGAGCCAGAGGCTCTGACTTCACCTTT
Organism: Cyanistes caeruleus; assembly: GCF_971803275.1. Lineage (NCBI taxonomy): Eukaryota > Metazoa > Chordata > Aves > Passeriformes > Paridae > Cyanistes > Cyanistes caeruleus. The sequence continues at coordinate 9,076,069 of NC_141720.1, forward strand.
TTAGGAGATCTGTGTGAATGCAGGGGAGCAAGGAAGTTGTTTTATTGTGAAAAGTTGTTCTTGAGCTTCAGAGCTGAGGATAAATAAGAATGTATTGCTTTATGGATAAACTACAGAATGTTATAGGAAGCTCTTTGACAATTTTGAGTTAAAATCATTTCTATTTGCATTTTTTGCTGCTGCAAGGCTTGTGTTAGTATTGGGGTTTCTTTCAACCCTTCTGAGCCCTAAATATGGCATGTACTGCTGTTACCAAATTTACAAATTTTAAAAGCAACTCTGTATCTCGAAAGTCCTTGAGTAAATCTGCTGGATTGGCAAGAGCTCTGCTAGACTTTTATTGCCCTCTCATGTTACTTGGATGCTGGAATTTGTGCCCTCCAGAGGAAGCAAGGATACATTCACCTACTTCTTAGTGTCACAGACCTGTGGGGAGGAGCACAGTTACCCTGGCACATGTGGAAAACATTGAGAAGAAACATTTGCCCCATTCCTAAGGAGCTGCATCCTCATGCCAGCTGCATTCCCTTTATCTCTGAGCTGAAGGCTGTTTCTTTTCTCTTCCAGAGCACCCAGCAGCAACATTTGGCCTAGAGAATTCCACCAGCTTTGCCTCTTTCAGCCTTTCTGACAGCCTCGGTGCAGACTTCAACCTCTCCTTTTTCCTGCGGAGCCGGAAGCCCGATGGTTTGTTACTGCAGGTCTGCAATGGGACAGGCCCCTGCCTCACCCTGTACCTGAGGGATGGCCAGCTGAACATAGAGACATCACCTACGGACACTGTGACCTTTCCAGGGAATCTGGTTGATAGCAGAAGACACTTGGTAGCCCTGTCTTTCCAGGGAGGCTCTGTTGGTGCTCTGCAGTCAGACACATTTGTGGAGCTGGGCCAGCTGCCAGCACAAGCCCTGGGAGCTGGCTCTGAGGTGTTTATTGGGGGACACCCCAACCCTGACAGCGCTGAGCTGTGGGGGGGCTATTTCAAGGGCTGTTTGCAGGACATGCAACTCAACAGCCACCAGGTACAGTTTTTCCAGGTGGAGAATGACAGTTTGCCAGAGGAACTCAATAGGACTCAAACTGGAAATCTTGTGAATGGCTGCATCTCTGATGACACCTGCAAGGTATGTGCTGTGTCTTGTCTCTGTGTGTGCAGGGGTCACTGCTCTTACACAAAGGTCTGGCTGTTGCTGATACCAGAAAGAGAAGGTTTTTTTATGTATTGAAGAACACATGCTTCTCTGTGCTCTTACCTCACTCAATATGCTACATATAATTTAAATACTGAGTTTTCTTAAGCTCCCCTGTAGTTTTTGTGGTTTTAGAACTTGGGCAGTGGCTTTTGTGCTGCCCATCTCCACTTTGCTGAGCCCACACAGGTTCCAGACTCCCCTCCCTAACCTGTAACCCTGCCAGCCCTTCCCTTCATCCTGTTCGAACTGTGCAACAGCCTCTTCCCCAGGAATCTGCCACTTCAACAACAGAAGCTGAAGGAGCTGTCTCCATGTGCCCTTGGATCAGAGCCTGGCTCTCTGTGCCATACCCGGTGATGGGGAGGCCATACCCCCTAATCTTGTCCTTGCTTATGGTGCTCTGAAGTATTGTCACACCTGTGGGGTGTTAGGGGTGTCCTGCTGACAGAACTTTGTGAGCTTCTTGGGAGCATCACACTTTGTTTCATCTGTTCCTCACCTGTGCTTTTGTGCCTTGCTCTTTGCCAAATCTCTGGAGTTCCTGTTGGTCAGTGCTGTGCACAGGAGGGAGCAGGGGCTCAGGAATCTCTTGTTCAGAGAGCCTTGGGCTTTCCTTACTGCTCTTGAGTCACTCTTGAAAAACAAATAAACAATGATTAAACAAATCATTTCCTTCCTCTCTTGATTCAAATGTGGCTTGTGCTCAGATTCATTGTCACAGTTCTACCAAACTCTCTTAGACCTCAAGGTGAATTACTCTGTCCCTAAATTCCCCTGTTTTGTTTTTCAGTCTGAGCCATGTCAGAATGGTGGCAGATGCATTGTCACTTGGAATGATTTCCATTGCAGCTGTCCAGCAAATTTCACTGGGAAATTTTGTGAAGAGAAAGTCTGGTGTGAAAGTGACCCATGTCCTGAAGCCACCACCTGCATAGATGTTGTGGCAGGATATGTGTGTAAGTTCTGTTTTCCTGCTTGTGTATTGGGAAAATCCCCCCAGTCCTTGTCTATTCCAGGGATATTTCCAGTTTGTGCTGTTGACAGCAATGCAAACACATGCTGCAAGGACACGGAGTGGTGCAAGGTACACACTGCTGCAGGCAGCATGGGCTCTGTGGGCTTGCCCCAGGTGTGACAGAGCACAGCTGAGCAGTAAAAATTGCTGCCTAAGAGCTGGATATTATTACAGGAGGTGCACTTGTAAACAGGAAGAGCTTTAAGGCTGCCAGCAGCTCGCCTGTAATCCTGCTCATGCTAAGCTTAGGGGTTCTTAGGGAGAGAACCTGCCAGGGGTGTGCCATTGGACTGGCTCAAACCGGGCACCAACTGTCTTTGAAATCCCTCATGCTCTCCCCCTTTATTTATAGGTCTGGCTAATGCAACATTTAATGGTCATGCTGCCATAGAATTTACCGCCAACACATCTGTGACCAGAACTCTGAGCAGCCTCCATGTGGACTTCAGAACCAGAGATGAAGATGCCGTTTTGCTTCAGGCTGTGGAAGAGGTGGATTCCCTCCAGGTAGCCATTAAGAATTCCTCCCTGCTTGTTGACATCAGGAGTGGGAACAGCATCGAGGGTGTCAGCTTCCTGAGCCCGCAGCCCGTGGCGGATGGGGCCTGGCACAGTGTCTCCGTGTCCATGGAGGAGCCGGCCGCGCTCTCTTCCCGGTGGCTGCTCCGCTTGGACGGCTCAGCGAACGCGACTCTGCAGGGAAGCGCCGGCAACTTGGACTTCCTCAAGAAAGACGCGTTGGTCGTTTTGGCCGAGAATTTCACCGGCTGCCTGGGCCGGGTGCAGATTGGGGGGATCTTCCTGCCCCTCCCGGCCCACCGGCCGTACCCTCAGCCCGAGCAGTTCCAGCGGGCCGGCCCGGGCAGCGTCCGGCTGGGCTGCTCCGGGGCCGACGTGTGCGCCTCCGGCCCGTGCCTCAACGCCGGCACCTGCGAGGATCTGTTCAACTCCTTCCGCTGCGGCTGCAGCGCGGGCTGGGCGGGACAGCGCTGTGAGGACAACATTGACGACTGCCAGCCCAGCCCCTGTGTCCACGGGGACTGCGTGGATGCCGTGGCAGACTTCCAGTGCGAGTGCTTCCGGGGCTTCATCGGGAAGAGGTGCGACATCAACGTGGACGACTGCGTGCGGCACCAGTGCCTGAATGGAGCCACCTGTGTCGACGGCGTCTACGGATACTCCTGCAAATGCCCCCCTCAGTACTCCGGACCTCGCTGCGAGTAAGTGCTGGGCCTGCCTTGCTACAGGAGGCACAGGAGCCTCCAGATAAATGGGACTTTTACTTTGGGAACATTTTTCATTGCAAGCATCTTGTAGGTAAAGAACCTAAATTCTGCTGTGACAGGGAGGCACTGGGGGCTGAGGGCTGTGAAGTGCAGCAGCGTCCTACTGGAAGCTCTGAAGGTGCTGGCTGGGTCCACTCACTGCCAGGGGCTCAGCCTTGTACAGGAGAAGGGTCCTTCCTTTTGATGTGGGTTATCTCATTTCAGAGCTGTTTGAAGGGCACATACTATGGCCTTTTGTCATTTGCCTCTAGCACTCCTCAAGATGTCCATCCTTCTCTGTGACTTGATTCCCCGATGCCATATTCCTATGTGATTTAAACAAAACATCTTGTGCCAGTTCAAATGGAACATGGATTTAAACACTGACATGGTCAGTTATCTCATCTATGCAGGATGATTTTCCTGTTGTTCCTGCTGCATTCTGGTGCAGACTGTCACCTGGTACTGGCATTATCCTTCCTGGGGCCTGGTTGTACCATTCCAGCACTGTCCTGTCCCTGCCTATATTTTCATTAGCAAGAACAGGCCTGTCTGAGAAAAGTCTGAGTAGTGACAGAGCTCCTGTCTGTTCCCTGGGCATGATCCAAGGAATACTCTTGATTTCTGAGATGATTCCCTTTTTCACTTGTGTCAAACTCCCTCCTATGACTCCTTCCAATGACTGTGTTTATGACCCTTGCCAGCCCCAGACCACTCTGCCCTTCCCCAAAACCTGAGTGCTCTAAAGGCTGTCCATTGCTGTCCCCAGGTGGCCGTTCCCCCCTCAGCAGTGTGGCAAGAACTTCACCTGCCTGAACGGTGGTCGGTGCATCACGGAGAGCTGGGGAGCCAACTGCTCCTGCAGACCCGGCTTCACTGGGAGGAAGTAAGTGCTGCTTTGGGTTCCAGTGCTCCAGTCCTGATCTCAGTGGTGGCACAGCAGGGCCACTGCTTCACCCTCCTCCATGTCCTTGTGCCAGGCAGCTGCTCCTAATGGGAACACGAGCTGTTGCTTGGAGCAGAGGGAGGCTTCAGATCATCCAGCTGCCAACACCAGTTTTTTGCAGTGAGAACTGCTTCCAAGTCTTTTCAAGCACACTACCTGTGCTGGCTTCAGTCCCATAGAAATCACAACAAGAGGGTTGGTGTGAACAGGGGAGAATTTCATGTTGCTTGACTCTGGGGAAAGTACCTGGAGAAGCTGCAATGGGTGCTTTTCAAACAAAAGAGGGGTTTTTTTGATTGGATGATCTTGTGTTCTATGAGACAAGAATATATATGACAATTCCAACACACTCTTCCTTTCCAGCTGTCAAATCAACATAAACGAGTGTGACCCGAACCCGTGCCAGAACGGGGGCACGTGCCAGGACTCTGAGAACAGATACGAGTGCGTGTGCAGCGCCAGCTACACCGGCGAGCGCTGCGACATCAACGTAAGCACTGCCCTGCCCGTCCCTCTGCTCTCACCAGGGGCCTCTGGGCTCTGCTGGGGCTCTTCCTGCTCCTGTCCTGCCTAAAGCACACCTGGGCAATCCTAAATGGTTTTCTCTCTGCAGTGCTGCTGCTTATTGATCTCCAGCATATAAACAACTGCAGGAAATGCTCCTCAGTATCTGCATGTGCTGCCATATGGCTTTTGGGGCTGTCTCTGCACACTTCCATAGATTTCACAACTCTTTAGACAGTAATCCAACTCCTGCATTTGACCCAGGTTCCTGGAGAGTGGAATTTGGTGTTTTATCTTGGATAAGAGTTACTAAACACCTTCCCTCTCTAAAGATCATCTGAGTAGAAATGGATGTTTGGAGAAGGGAGGTTGGATAGTGTGGTTGGCCAGTGTGGTTCAGGTGTGTGTAAAACAGCTGAGTCCTGTCCCTGAGCTGCCGCCACCACGGCCCAGCTGAGCTGTCCCCGTGTGCATAATCCAAGTGTTTGGGGTGGGGCTGGGATCCTTCCTGGGGGGAGATGGGATCCATCCCCTGCTTTCTCTGGGAAGCCGTTGCATGGACAGGCAGCTTGTTGGGTAACCTGGGAATGTACTAACCCATCCTGCATGGAAAGGGCTGTGTGCCAGGCGGGGTTTGCTGCTGTTGCTGTTACCCAGGGCTCTAATGCACGTGCCAAGGTCACCCTGACATTTCCAGATTGCATGCACATACTCCTTCAGGCATCTCTATCTCCTCTGCCCCAGGACACTTCTTGTGGATTCCCTGTATTCATTTTCATCACCCTCCCCTTGCTTTTCTTCACTCTTTCCTTTCCCTCCTGCGCAGCCGGGCCCTTGGTGGGGCAGGGAGGTGCTGGGGATGGTGCTCGGTGCCACCAGGGACAGCTGGAGCTCAGCTGAACTCCCTTTGCTCTCTCCTCCCGCAGCAGCAGCTCCAGGGGCTGCCCTGCTGGGCCCTTGTGGTGCTGGACTAACCTGCACGGTCTGGAACTAACCCCGCACGGCGCTCGGGCCTGGACGGGCTCAGGGAATGCACCTGGACTTCAGGTGTTTGAAAAGGGCAGAAGGACTTCCAGATCCCCTGGAAATGTTCTTTCTTTGCTCTGTGACATGAGCAAAGACTGAATGGCATCCAAAAACTGTAAATAATCCAGCCTGAATTATTTTGGCTTTAGCTGTAAGGTGGCTGATATCATTGTTAGCAATAAGAAGTATTTTAAAGCTTATTGTAATTTTAAAGCTTTGTTTCATGACAAAAGTTCTACAGTTGTTTAAGTTATGTTGTTGTCTTCCATTCCATCCTTGAGTCCACCAGAATCTAGGGAATTCTCATTTCCCTTCTCAGTACTTGGGCTTTTTATCATCTCCATCTCCCATGCATGTCCTGACCTCTTCAACATCTTCCCCTTCCTGCTGCAAGTTCTGCAATTCTGTTTCACAGTTTAACAGCTTAATCAATTCTCTGCTTCACCATTATAGGGATCATTGAACTTTTTTTTAGTATCATTCCCCTGCTTGGGGAAATTCTTTGGGGTTACTGAAAATTCACATTACTCTGCATTAACTTTAAAGTTGGTGGTTTTTTATATTTTTATTTATTTATTTTTTACAACATTGGTCAACATTGGTGCAACTTTGCCAGTGCCACCTGTGTAATTTGCGTCTGATATTGGTAAGAAGGCACCTTTAAAGACTCCCACTGTAGATGCTGAGTAAACTGGCATTTACATCTTAAGAGGCTGCCTTGCTGTGAAAAAGTGCTTTTTTTTTGTTTTTCTAAAAACTTTTTTCCCTCTAATCTGACCATTTAGGTCAGTTATTGCAATTACTGTAACCACTGGAGTTTCATTGTTTCTCCGTTAATTTCTTTTACAGAAAGGGACTCCAGGTGCTCTCTTCCCCTCCCCACTAATTGAAGTAGCTGTCCCTGTAGCCTGTGGCTCTGTGCTGCTCCTCAGTATTGGTCTCATATTCATGGTTCTCACGGCAAGGAAGAGGCGCCAGTCCGAGGGGACCTACAGCCCGAGCCAGCAGGAGGTGGCAGGAGCTCGGCTGGAGATGGACAGTGTCCTAAAGGTGCCACCCGAAGAGCGCCTGATCTAGGCCCTGCCGTGCCCAGGACCTGCACCTGCAGGACCTTGGGCTCTCCCAGCCCCGGCAGCGGCAGATCCACCCCATCCCAGTTCCCCTAAGGCCTGGGCACGAAGACAAGGACGTCCGGCATGGGCAGCGGTGCCGAGAGCGCCGCCCCAGCCGGGCCCGGCGCTGCTGCGCTCCAGGGGCTCCAAGGGAGCCTCCGCCCTCCCTCCTGCCCTGCCCCGGACCGGCCAGCGCTCATCTCAGCAGCAGCTCAAGAGGCGCTGGCTCCAGTCCCCTCCCAGGCAGGAGAGGCACATTAATTCTGCTTTCCAAGGCAGGGTGACCCGAGGCACCTGTGCAGGCTCAGCTCCCCGAGTCCCGCTCAGGAGCTGGGGGAGGTCGTGGCTGGTTTGTATATTTTGCTCTGGTTCTGTCAACAGCTGAAAAACATTCAAACTCTCAGCTCAGGTGTGTGAGGTTTTCAGAGTCCTCAACAGCAACAGCAGCTGTGACCTCCCTGTGACAGCCCTGCGTTACAGGGAATTGTCAGGAATGATCAAAACCCTTGTAAAAATCAGTGTTGAATGGCGTGGTGCTGTTAGACATTCCCACGGGTACCGTGCAGGGAAGGGGCAGGCGGCACTCCGGGGCTTTGGGCAGTGCTGGAGCTGCCAGATGCTGAACTTTGGGTGTGCAGGGAGGGGAGAGGGGAGCAGGAAAAGGGTCCCCAGCCTCCTGGGCGTTCCTGGGCTCCGCGGGGCCGGGAGGGGCCAGGTGTGGGGAGCTCCTGCCCTGCTCGGTAACTCCCTGTTCTGCCGCAGCAGCGAGTGTGGGCGCACCTCAGCCACTCCTCCGTGGTGGGAGCAGTCGGGGCTGCGGGGGCTGCCCTGCTCCTCGCCGTGCTCGTAGCCACGGCGATTGCCATGAAGAGGAGGAGAGCGACTCAGGGAACCTACAGCCCGAGCCGGCAGGAGAAGGACGGGGCCCGAGTGGAGATGTGGAACGTGATCAAGATGCCCCCGACCGAGCGGCTGATCTGAGGCCGGGTCAGGCGCTGCCCGGGGGGCACTGCCCGCTGGCCCTGCCCCTGCAGCTCATCCACAAAGCGTTCCTACAAGCTGCCCGGGAGGAAAACCCCACTGTGGAGGACCAGGGGAGGAGGGGAGGGAGCAGTGGCCGTGGCACAGGGTGGACACGGACAGAAGATGGGGCTGTGTCATAGCCAGAGCCGGCTGGGCCCCTGCTCCTGCAGGCAACAGGAAAAACACCCTGAGGCAGGCCCGGCGAATGGGAATTAAACCACGGTATTCAGAAATAATGTGGATAATAAGGTTTTTTCAAGAAGACACGTGCCTGTGGCTCCTCTGCAAGGCTAAGCCAGGTGAGTGAGTGGTGGGAAATCCTTCCCAGAGCTGCTGCCGCCCTTCCAGCTGGGCCAGAGCCGGCATGGCCTCACTGGGCTGTGCTGGACGTGGCTGCTGGAGCTTTCCCTGAGACTAGCCCAAACCACAGGAATATTTTAAGTGCCTTTCTGATCCTGAGGTGCCAGTTCTAGTTTAACCTTTATGAAAAGAGGATGTTTCCATGTTGTTTGATCCAGCTCTGCCATTCCCCAAGCAGGGGCTTGGAGCTGACCCTTGTGAGAGCCAGGGGCTGAGCATCAGGTGGTACTTGCTGGGGTGAGGAGGGGAGAATGGAGAGTTCTAGAAGTGACCTCTGGATTGCCAGGTTTGGGCTTGTTGGTGCGGAAGAGTGGAATTTAGTTAACTAATCCTTTAACCCAAACCAGGGTTGGTGTAAGTGACACAGCATCTGCTTTCCACTGCACTAAAAAGAGGTTTGATTTTGTGGCTTCACTTCTGTGTTACTGTTTTAGCTGTGGAATGTGCTGTTTCCTCTTTAGCATAATGTGGCAGAGGCTGTGGAAGGAAATGCAGCACAGCAGGCCAGGTAAGGTCTAAAGCCATTAGTGTTTCAGGATAATCACTACAATTATCAATGAGGAATATTTTAGAACTCTGTCAGCTTTTTAATCTCCAAAATACTATTAAAAATCAGGGTGGGAACCTGCCTGCTGTAGCTCATTGCCACAGGAAAATGCTTTATTCTGGTCTGCTTTTGGATTTATTTTTTTTCTACTGTAGCTGTAAATGTTTCTGTAATTCCAAGCAAAGGGAGGGGCATGGAACTACTGCTCACATGTGTCCATTTAAGAACAGTGTGTGTAAGAACAGGTCTCTGCAGCAGGCAGCTGCTGACAGAAGAATGAAAATTTTAGAAAATAGAAAAAGACAAAGGAGTGGGAGACAGTATTTCAGATCACTTTCCCTCTGGTAGTGGAGAAGAGTGGAAGGTGTGATCGCAGCTGGCTGTGTGGGGGAGGCAGCTGGAGCTGGCAGTGCCAGAGAGGCCCTGGCTGCAGGTGGGAGCCCGTGGCTGCTTTCCTGTTCAGCAGCAGTGACTGCTGCCGCTGTTCTGGCACTGGTTTGCTGCTCTTGGGGAGCTCTGGCACACTTTGGGAACAGAGCCAGTGGCACTGCCCGGTGCCCTTGTGCCAGCAGGGCTTTCCTGTGGCTCTGCAGCAGAGCTGGGCCTGCCCCACGCTGGGGGATCCTGACAGGAGCAGGGCTGAGCACAGGCCTGGGGGCCCCTGTGCTGCCAGGCAAAGCCCCTGTGGTTTCCTGAAGCCCAGGGGGTACAAAAACCTCCTGGGGGCTCGGGGGGCTCTGCCACCTCCACCCCGGCACCCCAGGGCAGGTCCTGCTGCTGCTTTTTTGCTCCACTCCTCATTGGTGTTTACACTGAGGCTGCAGCAGGATCTGGAAGAGCCCCTGTTCCTCCAGCCCTGGGGTGCTGAACACCAGGCCATGTTCCCAGAGCTCCCCGAGCTCCTCCTGCACTTCCCTGGAAGGTCCAAATCCCTGGAGCCCCCGGCAGGTCCGGCCGTGCCCCGGCAGCAGCTCCTTGGGGCTGCGTTCCAAGCACCCAAAGCCAGTATTAGCAAAGGTGTTTAAAAACTCTGTCAGTGTCTTGAGCATTTCTGCAAAATAATTTATGGAAGGTGGTTGTTTTTGTTTTTTCAATAATGAACTGAACTTTCTTTTGATATTTAATTTTTGAATATATTTTTTCACAAAACTGGACTTGCTGTAGTTAATGATCATGATCCTGATCCTGATTTCTTTTTTAATTGTAAATTTTGTAATTTGTAAATAATTAGAATGTCCTTCAAAAGAAATTTACAATAAAATTTGGTTAAAAACAGACCTGGTTGTTGACTTGTGCATGTTTTTCCCCAAGAACACCTTGCTGTCTGGATGGCTGATCATGGTCTGTGCCACAGCCCCTGCACAGCTGCAAACCTCGAAGGCTCTTCACAGTTAAAGGATTCATTTTGTGATGATTTGTCACAGCCCAGAGCCCTGAGCACAAGCCAGGGTGCAGAGCTTTGCCCAGCAGCAGGACAGAGCTAAGGAAACACCTCTGCCCTCTGTTCACCTCACAGAATGTGGGAAAAAGGGACTCTGTGTCCAATGACTGCACTGTCCATGTGCAGTGAACTGAAGGCTCCACCCAGGGTGAACAAGATACAGAAGTGGTTTCACCTCCTGTGCAGCAGCAGATGCACCACAAACTTTGAAAAGGTTTTTCTTGTCTTGTTTGTTTTTAAAATAAACTTATTTCTTATGGCAGGAAGCAGCTGTAAATAAGCAGAGTGGTATCAAACATAGGGCAGGTACAAGAACAGGGACAAAGTCAAGTATAAAGTCACTGACGAGTAAGCCCAGGAACAGTTTTTATACTGGATTAATAAAAACATCCAATGCCTTCTAGTGCCAAACCAGAGCTGGCAAGCAAACTGTTGACACCTGGCACTATCAGGAGTGAATCATGTCAGGCATTCCTGAGTTTAAATAAGACAAAAAACATCCCTAAATGCTGTCCTAGGCATAGTTCAATTCCTACGTTACAATAAACCCCTAGAAAAGTCTCCTGCTTGCAAACCCTCTCCAGAAGTGAGGGAAGTCACAAATTCCTTGTCCTCCAGCATCTCAGAGGTGCTAAATAAAGTAGAGGGTGAATAAATGTGTGTTAATACTCCTCAGTGCCCCAAAACTGACTTAGCAAATGATATATAACATGGGCAAAGTAACCAGAGATGGAAATGAACTGCAGTGGGACAGAATTTCCTGAGTGGTTTAAAGCACTGTGATGGGCTGTCTGATCACTGTGTGACATTACTGAGTTTAAACAGGGCCTCTGGAGCCCAGCTTGGCACAGGCTGGATTGTCCAGTGCCCGTTCACATCCAGCTCATAGCAAAGCAATGCCAGACTGAATTATATATAACATTCTTACTCTGAACTGTATCAAATAAAATGGACCTGGTATCTTAGACTTTAAATATTTTACTATTCAATACTAAACCCATCTGTCTTTCAACACAAAAAGAAAATACAAATCCAAGTGAATGGCTTGTCAGAGGAACAGCACTGTACAGAAACAGAATATTCCTGGAATACTGTGGTCTTCCCAAAACCGGCAGCATTTCAGATATTACTTTCCTTTTGTACCGCCCAGCCTCAAACACAGAGACAGCCATTCCCATTCCCCAGAGTAAGAAAACTTCCAAGATAACATGAATAAAATAGATACATTGGAAATCAGATAAAGCTTTACAAGAATTTCCCCATGTGTCCAAGATGATTTCCTTTATCAAAGGCTCAATGGTGATGTGATTCCCTCTGCGAGAGTGACAGGTTTTACACCAGAGTGTGCCCCAATACAAAACAAACCAAAAAAGCACCACTGAAGTGAAACAGAAATGATCAGAGACAGCAGCTGTCCTGGGGGATGCTGAGGCTTGTGTGAAATGTCTGGAGAACACAGAGAGGGGGCTCAGAACACCCAGCTGAGCGTCCCCTGCGCTCCTCGCGGGCCAGACAGGGCCAGCCCGAGGCTCCAGCGAGGCCACAGAGCCCAGATCCCCCTTCCTGGCCATGCCCTGCCCTCAGCCCCTCAGCACACCAGCCTTCACCTGCACTCAGGAGCTGGGAACATTGATACCCCAAAATTTTTCTCTTTTTTTGTTTGTAATAATCAAGTAAGATATTGTTACATTCCATTCATATACTGTAATTTATAATATTGATAGATAATATTAAGATACACATATATAAGAACTAGGATACTCTTTATGGCCTCTATTTTCTGATGTATTTAACAAAAACAAAGTCAAAAAAATGAAAACAATTGCTGGTGTTTCCAGTTTCCCAACAGAGATGCAGGACCAATCCCTGAGCAGCTGCTCTGTGCTGTGGTTTCCAGGCCTGTGACAACTCTGCCCTGGCTGTCGGTGTTCACGGGGGGAGCCAAAAGTGCCACCAAAGTCCCTCTGACAGCACAGCTCCGGGAGTGGCTGGGGTGCAAGGAGCACAAACAGAGACTGATGATCAGTTCAGTGCAGCCCACAAGTCAGGCTGGTTTGCTGCGCTTTGCATGTGGAAACAAAACCTTGTATCTCTGTGTATTGCCAGAAAAACTGAGGCCCATTCCCAGCGGCAGGAACGAACCTCAGCAGAGCGGGCTGTGTCACGCTCCAGGTGTGCCAAGGACTGAAAATACAGGGAGGGAGTAACTTGTGCATCAGTAGTGCTGCCTGAAAAGCTGTGTGTGGAAATCCCAACCCACCCCACCTCCCCTCACGCTTTGGTCAGTGCAGGAATCCCAGGGTTTGGTGGCGGGGAGTGAGGGAGCAGTGTCAGGGACTGGGACAATGGGGGACTCTGACCTGTGGGCAAAAAGCTCTCGTGCTGAGGTGCAGCTCAGTGATGGTCCTGCAGCGATCCTGGCTCAGCCTTCCTTAAAAGAAATGCTTGGTTTTATGCTGGCTCAAAAAAACCAAAAAATCCTTCTGTCACTTCCAAAAGGACACCAAGGCCATGGGGTGCGTCACTCAAAGGTTTCCCATCGCTTTCTGAGCTGCTCCACCTTACCTGGTGTGGGTGACACGTCCTGCTTGCTCTTTTTTAACAGATCTTCAAATGGATCTTTTGTCTCCTCAGATTTTGAGGACAGTAACAACGACTCCAAGCCCTTGGCTGGCCTAGCAGGGACCAGAGGGGGTTCACTGGCCAGGAGAGCCAGGGCTTGTTTGGGATCTACCTTTGTGCTGGGCTGGCCCACCTGTAACGTTCGGGGTTTGGAGGGACCACCCAGACACACTGGCTGGAGAGAGCTGGTGGGAGAAGGGCTGTGGGTCTGCAGGAGCAAGGAGCCAGCTGCTGGTACAGCTGGAGCCTGGCTGAACAGGTTTGGCATGGACAGTGTGGCCATGTGGGACTGAGGTCTCTGTGGCGGGTAGAAGCCGGCAGTGGGGGTTATGAAGCTGGAGCTGTATGCGTGACCTAAGGAGTGGGTGAAGGAGCCCCTCGGGGGTCTGACCAGGGACACGGGGAGGGCTCCTGGCAGTGTCTGGGTGAAGGGATTCGGGGAGGGCTGTAGAAAAGGCGGTGGAGCTGGGGCAGCATAGCCAAGGGGCTGGGCAAATGGTGCAGCTAGAGGAGGCACAAAGTCGCTTGGCAGGGCACCCAAGGCGGGCGTGGGGGCCGAGCCCAGCGGGGCCGAGCCTGGCAGAGCCGAGCCCGGCCAGCCCGTGGTTCTCAGCGGGTCCAGCAGGCTCAGCAGGAGCTCGCTCTCGTTACTCGCTCCTTCCGTCTTCACCCGCACCGGCTGCAGCATCTCGGCAGCGCCGGCAGCGCCGCACAGCAGCTGTGACGGGCGAGAGGAGGAATTTACAGACTGCTGCACTTCGGTGTCTAAGGACACATTCCCAGCCCCAAAGGGCTCTGGGATGAGATCTGGAACCAAGTGGCTGCGCCCGTGAGGGGTGAAGATTTCCGCTGACCCAGCTGCAGCCTGGTGCTTGGAAGCTCTGGGTGCTGGTGGTGGTGGCACAATGCCCAGTTCTGGTGTTTTTCTTCCCTGTGGCCTAGGAATGGTGATGTTCCCTTGAATGGCAGGACTGGATTCCTCCTTTTCTGCAGGAGCCAGACCACTGTCTCTGCTCTGGGGTCTCCTGGTGATGGGGGGCACATTACCCAGGGCAGCCAAGGGTCTTTCGGGCGAGCTTTGGGAATATTTGGTGGGAATAGCCATATCATCGTGGCCCATACTCCACAGCTTGTTGTAAGCGTGGGACAGCTTCATGCTTGGCACAATCCTGTTCCTCTCAGACACACCGAGATCCATTCTCTGCAAGAGAGCAGAACAAACACTAACTCTTAGTGATGCCCTCACAACACAGAGCAAGAAGTGAGTTCAGGCTGCTGTGAGGGAAGAGGATCTGTCCCCAGGCTGCCAGCAGTGCAGAGGGACAAGAGCGTGTGCCCAGGAAGGACAGTCAGGAACCAGCCACGATTCTGCAGCTTTGCCTCCACGGGGTTTTTCAGCTGGGATTTGTTGTGCATCTGTCCCAGCCCAATAAGAAGCACACACCTGTGTCCAAGGCACATAAACTGAGAAGCCTTAATTGCTGCATGGAATAAGCTGACAAATGAAATATCTGAATGTAACACTAAAATCAATATTATTATAAGGTAGAAATGGCTTCTTTAATGTCAAATGGAGAACTTGGAGTCTGCTTTAGTTTAACACTTTCTGAGCTGTGTTCCTTCACAGACAATCCAGTTTCTTCAGAGGGGGATTGTGCAAATGATGTTTAGACCAAAATAGCCAGATTAAAAGAAAAAAAAAGTTTGGAGGGGACCTGAAAATTACCAACTATTCATTCTTCATTCTCACTGCTGACCATCAAGTTCAAAGATAACTGTGGGTGACAGCCACTGGACAAACAGATTCTGAGGAACAGGGCAAATATTCTCTCCCTCAGAAGCAAAGGTTTCAGAGGAAACAGTTACTTATAACTGAGTCCCATTTAAGCCATTCCTTAATTCAGAAATTAATTTTGAAACACGTAAATCCCTGGAAAAGAGATGAGGACGATGATGATGATGATGATGGTTATTAGTAGGATCTACACAATAACATGAAAAGGTTCCTCAGAATGAGCTCTGTGCTGCCCCCAGGGCACAGGAAACCCCTGACCTGGTATTCAAAGGAGCAGCGCTGCTCCGCCTCCTCCTTGGGCGTCCGCAGGTCCTCCAGGCTCTTGGCCTGGCTGAGGGGCTGAGGCTGGGCTTCCACTTCCAAGTTGGGGAAGATATCTTCCAGGAGGTTGACTTCTGAGGCCTTGCTGGAGAGCAGAGGGCTCGGGGGCAGCGGCTCTCTCGCCTTCTCCGGGCTGCCCACGTCCTCCCCATCGGCACTGTCCGACTCCTTCAGGGCCCGGTACGGCTGAGGCCTGGCACAGAACCAAAAACCACATTGCAAATCACCATATTTCTAATTCTTTGTTTTGAACATGATTTCCTAAGGAGCTGGATGAGTTACAAAGAGCTCCCCAATGGCAAAAACAGCTCAGAGAGCTCCGTGCAGAGCAGGCTGAGAGCAGTGCCTGAGGGCAGGGGACATGC
This sequence comes from Cyanistes caeruleus, assembly GCF_971803275.1. Taxonomy (NCBI): domain Eukaryota; kingdom Metazoa; phylum Chordata; class Aves; order Passeriformes; family Paridae; genus Cyanistes; species Cyanistes caeruleus. The sequence continues at coordinate 9,091,604 of NC_141720.1, forward strand.
AGAGGAGACCTGGCACCCGAGGGTGCTCAGAAGGACGAGAGCAGAGTGGGAAGTGCTCAGAGGAAAGCTGTGCTCATGCAGGCCCGGCCAGGCTGAGAAGGGAGCTCTTAGAGCAGGGATAATGGGCTACCATTATGCTCCCCATGCTGACTGTCTGGGCTCCCCTCAGGCTGGGCATGGCCTCTGCACCCTGTGTTTGCAGGCTCTGACATCCTTGGGCTTTGAGCTAACTCAGCACACAACGTAACTTAGTGTTTTCCTGCAATAATTGGGAACACTGTGTGGCTTCCAATGATCTCATTGGTGTCATCTTATCAAGAAACACCACAATCCATTATGGAGACACCTCCTTTACATTACCAGCCGAGGCTGAGTTAGCAGGATGCTTCTCTTGCACATACCTCAGCAAAAAACTGAAGCAGCACATTTGCATTTTGGTGTGTGTACAGAGAACAGCAGCACGATGTGCATCCAATTAATACCAGCAAGTGCCACACGTGGCTGTGGGGATTGGCACTTGACTGGCAGCCAGTTGTACTGTGGCATTTAAACAAGCTTTCAATTATAAGAAAATATTTGTGAGACCTGCAAAAGCACATCCTATGGAAGAACCCTCCTCCCCTTTCCATATTTTATCATAATACATCTATATCATGCAAATTCAGAGAGCCCAGAGCTTGTTTCCATCCCCAGCACACACAGTGCAGGCACTGAGCCTGCACCAGGACAGGGACACTGCAAGTACAGGGCAGACAGTGACAGCTCATGGCCTCAGGGCACAGAGCTCACAAACCTCTGTGTTCAGCCTCACATCACTCTGGGCCACACTGCAAACCCCTAAGGGATTTCTGCAAACAAAACTGGTCTCCTCCACCCTACACACAGTGTGGGAATATTTCCTGGCCCTTTCCTACTGCTCCTCCCCATCCCACCTGCCTGCAGTCAGATCTCTTCCCTGTCAGCCCCCGAACCTGTGTCTGCAGCACACAATGGATTTTAGCAACTGCAGAGCTCTCTGTCCCACTGGCAGCCTCCTTCTCCAGCCTGGTCTGACCCAGCTGTGATGGGCATCATCCTCCTGAACTGCCTGGATGTGGCATCATGTGGATTTCTGAAGCAGCAGCTCACAGTACCCTGGCCCCTCTTCCTACAGGTTCTGGTCAAACCAGTGACTGTATTTGTTAAAAGAATGAGTGCAACTCCATGCAATTTCTATTCCTTTCATCCTCTAGAAATCCTCAGGCAGGCGAGGGTAGGAAATAACAAATCCTCTGCTGCCATTCAGTGAGGGCTCAGCTCAGAGCTGCCTGCCAGGATTGGGATATTCAAATAGGCAGCAAGTGGGATTCAGTGCAGCTGAACCCACAGCTGGCAGGGCTTCCCTCACCTCACATGGGCATCCTAGGCAGGCCCTGCTCCTTCCCCTGCCACAGGCACCCTGGGCAGGGACAGAGCCCTCCAGCCACAGCATCCATGAGTGGTCCTGCCCCAGCTGCTCAACACAGCCTTTCAAGACTGAGTTACAGAGGTCTGGAAATGTACAAGTTACAAATTCAAAAGCTGGAGAGAAACAGACCAAACAAACTTCCTGCTTCTTGTTTAACTGTCAGATTATACCCAATGCCCTCAGAGGACATCTGCAGGGATGTGATACCCGACAGACCAGAGATGCTGGGATCAAACAGGTGACACTGGAAAGGCTGATAACTGCACTGGAACGAGGCTCACAGGACAACCCAAAGCACAGTAGCACCACACAAGAATGAATGGTGAAAGGTTTGGACAGGAGCACAAGCAGCATGTTGGAACAAAGGACAAATGGAAGGGTGACATCCCACAGAGCTCGAGTCAATGGAAGCCCATGTGTTGCTGCAGTGTTTCATGCAGAAGGATGTTTTTTCATGCTGCTCAACATCAAGACAAACAAGCAGGAGAAATGTTGGTGATTCATCAAGCACTGTACAGAGACCCCAGGAGCATTTCCAAAATCCCAGTACAGGAGCAAGTGCCCTGAGCAATGCAAACCCTGCTGTTTGAAGCTGGCATGAACACAGCAAAAGCGTAAAGGATAGACCATTCGAAAGGAGCAGAGAAGAAAAAGTTTTCAGAGAAGCCAGAGACAGGATCCTCTTCCTGCTGAAACTCATCATCAGAGGAGTCCTCAGAGAGGAAGACTGTATAGTGTCGCATGGGCTTTACGAGGCTGGGGAACAGGAAGAGAAAAGGAAGTTATTGAGTGGTCACAGTGACAGCTCCTGAGGAGAGAAACCAGGGGCTGCAGAGCCCCAGATCACCCTGCCCCTGACTGACTGCACAGCAGAGAGCTCGGCAGGGAACGCTGAGCTCTGCTGCCAGGCACAGAACACAACCCCTCTGCCAAGGGCAGGGACTGCAGCCACACCACAGTGCAGGGGACAATACAGAAACCCCCTTTCCCCACCACATCCCCAACAGAGCTGGGCACATCTCTGTTCTTCAGACAGCTCTGCTCAGGCTCTCTGAGCTCTGACAAACATTAGATCTCCTTCCCTGCTTTCCAGACATTTAGTCTGATGCACAAGGGGAGCTGACTCCAGGGCACCAGTTCCTACTTGTATCTATTTTTCACATCTGAAACTGCTTCACTCTAGAATAAAACCTAAGCTGTCCAAGGACTGGTATGAAATGCAGTTTGTCAAGTAAGGTGTATATGTTCCTCTCCTCAGGGGTTAACTGAGGATCAGTTCTTAAAGATCAGGTGAGGAAAAGAGAAGTTAGATGCTGCAACCAACAGCCCAAGCGGGCCCGAGCTGCCACTGCCAATGAATGTTTGCTCAGTCAGGTCAGAGCTAATTAATAAAAAGTCTCTTACAGGTGGCAGCGGCCGCAGCCAATGGTGGTAAATCACAGTCTGCATTATTCCAGTTAAAGCCAGCGCACTGTTTTCCTTCCCCTCTCCTTCTGTAACAGGTATCCAGGGGAAGGAGGTAGGGCCACTGCAACGCCCGGAGCTGCCAGCGCCGCCGGCCGCTCCGGTAAACCCCGGGACAGCCCTGGCGCTGCTCCGAGCCCGGCTCCGGCAGAGCTGAAGCCGCTCCCCGGCTCTGGCAGGGCCGCAGCCGCTCCCCGGGGCAGCCCCGGCTCTGGCAGGGCCGCAGCCGCTCCCCGGGGCAGCCCCGGCTCTGGCAGGGCCGCAGCCGCTCCCCGGGGCAGCCCCGGCTCTGGCAGGGCCGCAGCCGCTCCCCGGGGCAGCCCCGGCTCTGCGCGGACGGGACGCGCTCCACGGCGCCGGCAGCAGCGCGGAGCGGGGGCTCCGTTTAATGAGGAAGATCTGCATCTCGGGAGCTTTATTCATGTGTCAGGATGCACGGACAAATCAGCGTCACATCACGCTGGCCAAAAATGAAATGCTGACAAATGTAGATATTTCAAATTTAATTGACACCTAAATGTAGTTGAGATAAAAAAACATGTATACAGAAAATGGGAGTCTCACAGGATATGGGAATTAGTAAGGAGAATTCTGTAATAATTTTAAAGGATGTTCTGGTTATGAGAAAATTAAATTTGTATATTTTATTATGGCATTGCTCTTTCCTGAATATTGAGATTATGGGGCAAAGGGGTGCGTGGACTTGTCATTATTCTCCTAAAAAAGGTTCTGCAGACTTGAGGAAAAATTCTTTTTTATCGACATAGTTTTTTTATAGAGCAGCTACACAAGAGCTTTATGGAATTAAAGACTTTGTCCCTCTTAGCCAGTAAAATGCAGAGAATGTGGGATTTGGATGCACGGGCTTCTTGTCACCTCTATGAGATAGGAGGTTTGGGACTGAGGGGAGTACCTGGCAACTCTTCCACATGAACACGGCACAGACCCACCCTGGAATCCCTTCCTGCACATCCTGCACACTCGGTGTCAGAGCTGCCGGCTCGGCGAGGCCATGGAAAGCCTTCACCACCCCCAGGTGCTGCGGTAGGGCCCTGAGAGCCCAGTTACAGCCGGAATCTCCCGTGCCCGTGAGCCTGTCCCATGCTCACAGCCCTGCTGAGATCATCCCCAGAGCTCCTGTGCCGAGCCCCGGGGCTGCTGCAGGGCCCCAGAGAGCTGAGCCAGCACGGGCTGCTCCCCCAGCTCCTGTAAACACTGCTTTAACCCCAGCCATGAGCCACGGCCTTGGGTGCTCTTTGCACTTACTGCTCCTCATCCCCTGAGCTAGAACTGAACACTGATTGGAAAATGAACACAGACATCCCCAGAACAATGGGTTTCTTTTACACACGTAAAAACAATTAACTCATGTAACTAAAGACATGAATTTCCTAACCTTCAATGCTACCAGGTAAAACAAGGGAAAATATATTTTATGGTGTTTTCACTGATTCTCTAGTGTTATCCAAGAGAGAGAAAACAGTGTGAGTTTTTTAGAGACAACACCTCTCTTGTTTCCATTTCAGAACACTTACACAAAGATTACTTCTTATGGGGACAGAAAAAAGTTTGTCAGAAGCGTCATGAAAATTCTGTATTTTGAGAAAGCAGCTGAGCTGTAAAGATTCACTAAAACTAACAGCAATAAACTAGATCCCAATAAGATAATTAAAATACAATGTATTTCCAGCATTGGTACAATGTTTACCAGTTGTGTTTGTGTTTATCTCTGGTCTGATAGTGGCAGGAATTGAAGATACATGTTAGCAGTGAGCAACACTGGGATGTCAGCAGTTTTTGAATGCAAACATGAAGAAACCTCCATAGGAACACACATAAATGTTAAATTGCTTAAATTATCCTCCACCTAAATGCAGTGAGTCATCAGATTAAATATTAAGAAAACGCTTTTAGTTTAAAAATCCCCACAACCTCTGTGCAGGGCCAGCACAGCCCTTTGCAAGAGCTGCATCTGCTCCACAAGAGGGCAACCAAATTCCACAGTAAAATGGACAAACACTCCTGTACAAGGGAGAAATCACCGTTCAGTTTAGGCCAGAGCCACAGTATGCCCCCACCCTGGCGTGGCTGGAAAGAGCTGTCCATGCACTGATGCCTCTCCAGCATGTTTGGGCTCTGCTGGCACACTCAGAACACCCACAGCTCAGAATGAACCACAGCTCAGAACATCCACAGCTCAGAATGAACCACAGCTCAGAACATCCACAGCTCAGAATGAACCACAGCTCAGAATGAACCACAGCTCAGAACATCCACAGCTCAGAATGAACCACAGCTCAGAACATCCACAGCTCAGAACACTCACAGCTCAGAACATCCACAGCTCAGAACATCCACAGCTCAGAACACTCACAGCTCAGAACATCCACAGCTCAGAGTATCCACAGCTCAGAACATCCACAGCTCAGAACATCCACAGCTCAGAACACTCACAGCTCAGAGTATCCACAGCTCAGAACACTCACAGCTCAGAACATCCACAGCTCAGAACATCCACAGCTCAGAACACTCACAGCTCAGAACATCCACAGCTCAGAGTATCCACAGCTCAGAACATCCACAGCTCAGAACATCCACAGCTCAGAACATCCACAGCTCAGAACATCCACAGCTCAGAACATCCACAGCTCAGAATGAACCACAGCTCAGAACATCCACAGCTCAGAACATCCACAGCTCAGAATGAACCACAGCTCAGAACATCCACAGCTCAGAACATCCACAGCTCAGAACATCCACAGCTCAGAGTATCCACAGCTCAGAACATCCACAGCTCAGAACATCCACAGCTCAGAACATCCACAGCTCAGAACATCCACAGCTCAGAATGAACCACAGCTCAGAATGAACCACAGCTCAGAATGAACCACAGCTCAGAACATCCACAGCTCAGAACACCCACAGCTCAGAATTAACCACTGCTCAGAATATTCACAGCTCAGAACATCCATTCCTTGGTCAGGGTCACACCTGGGGGCCCATTGCAATCTCCACTCAGGCACTGTCAGGAATCTCCAACACACACCCCTTGCTGTCTTTGTAAAAATCCCTGGATCAGTGACATTAGTGAAAGTGCTTGAAAGAGTCCCCCTGAGGTAACAGAACATGCCTGTACTGGTATGCACAAGAGAGACACTGGAAACCAACTCCTTTTGTCCAGGAGCAGTGGGCTGTGGCAGCACAGATGATTTGGAACATTCCCCTTCACTGCCACAGCTAAAGAGGGGATAAATTTGCTGGTCATGTGTAAAGGGAAGCCCTACAAGCCCTCACCACAGAGCTCACACAGACATCACAGTCCTGTTAATGCACTCTAGAGTGAGACACAGCCCCTTCTGCCACCTCTGTCAAATAAACAGTTCTGCACCCTCCAGCTACAGCCTGGCAAGAACACTGCATCTTCATGGCTGGAACTGACAATTTCTCAAAACAAAAGTGCAAAACAAAACAACAAAGAAATTCACACACTTCCAATGCCTGAAAACTTTCACTGAAGAGGCATATCAGTGTAAGTTGTCAAACCACAATTTTTCCATAAGCAAACTTTGGTTACTTGCTTTTTCACACTTCCTCTAAAATACTGCAAAAAATTTTTAAAAAAGAATCCATTTCTTTCTTAGTTAAAAACTGATTTTGAGCTGTAGTAATTTTTAAAGTCTCCTGCAGTGAGTCTCAGTTGTGAACACACCATTTGAATCAAGTGGAGAGAAGCAGAGCAGCACAGTACTTACTGTTCTGGGCTGGGAACTGAGGTCCTCCGGCCCTCCACACCAATGTTGCTCTTGGGCCTCTTAACCACATGAGGTCTTGGGGGACGAACCTGTGACATGCACAGAGAGATCTCATCAAACACTGCCCCTGCTCCAACAGCAGGCACAGCACAAGGACAGCCACCAGTATCCTACAGGGATCTTCCACTGGGCCTTGCTTTGTCTCTGGTGCCACAGCAGTGTTACACATCAATGTGGCTACATCAATGAATCTAAAGGATGAATATAAACCACCAGGCCCCACAACTGGCAAATGAAACATGTATGCTTGTCACTACGTGTTTCTGTTTGCTCTGTCCTGTTTGGTAGGGGCACAGAAAGGACTCCCTAGGAGTGAGCTTCCCCCTGTGCAGTCAGTGGCGAGAGAAAAGCTGGGAGTGTCTGTGTGCTTTGGCCATTGTGCTGGGCAGTGGGGCTCAGCTCAGGCACCATGACCCTTCTGGCCACTTGCTCCCAGGAACCCAACCTCTCAGCTGAGGACTTCTGTGTACTTTGGATAAATGTTTTAACATTAAAAACTCAGCTCGTTCTTCGTTAAAAATTTGCTTCCTTCCAGCAGCTGAACACAAACTCTCGCCAGCCATATTGTCATTCCTGGTATTACGTTAGACTTTTGTTGTGTAGTAAAATCCAAAGCTTTTCTGTGGAAGATGATGTTGCTGGCAATCCAGACTCACATACATATCCATCACCTTCTAATGTATGGAAATTCAGCTTGATTTCTGACCAGGATGTCCATGAGTAAACGAGCTTTATTTCAAGGAAAGGAATAAGCACTTGTGCTCAGCTTGTGTCTGCCAGCCTACACTGCTGAGGAATCCCGTGCTGAACTTATCCCTGCGAGTAAATGAGGGAATTTGCAGCATCAGGGCAGACTGTACACACCAGCTTCACGTGTTCTGTTAAGAAAGTACAACTCTACCTGAAAAAGAGTCGGCTCTGCTGGCTCAGCTCAACGCTAATCTCAAAAGTAATTCCCAAACACCCAAAAAAAGTTGGGGATACAACTCAGCTCCTGATCTCCCCAGAGCTTGTGCTCCCTTAAGAGGCACAAGAGAAAGGAGCTGTTCATGCTCTGGAATGACTAAGAAAGTTTTAAAAAAATATAATTTGTTGGGGGAGGAGGCCCTTCCAGCTTTGTTTTGGTTTTTTGTTTTTTTCAATTTTTCTTCCCAGGTATATAAACCTCAAATTTTCTTGCCAGTAGAAAGACACTGAATTGTGTGTAGTGCTTCTGTCCTACACACCAGTATGCAGAAAATAGCAGCAGCATTATTGCATTGAATTTTCATTTCAAAGGAAATGGTGCACAGCAGATATGATGAAGAAATCCAGAGTTGTATTGCCACTATTTCTTAGGAAAAAGGGCTTATGAAAAGGTCAGATGTTAAGGTCTTGGAGATCAGTCCCCACACAAGGCTGCTCCTCTCTACAATAAAGACAGCTTAAGAATGTGAATTTATGGCAGGAATGGAAGGATTAAGTTTGTGGCAACTTCAACTGAACTTGCAACGTGGTGAAACATGGGGAAAAGAACAACAGAGCTAATTAGAGGAGCTGAGCTGTCAGAGCACAGCAGAATGGCTCGGTGCCAACAAACAAAAGGAATGGGCTGGCAATCAGCAGGATCGATGAAGAATACTGCTTCATTAAGGCTGATAGAACAGGGAGAGACTGCAGAGAGGAGTGCAGGAGAGGGGGGAGACAGGCAGGAGGAACGGGGAGAGGAGAGCACGAAGGAGAGAGGGAAAGAGAGGAAGAAAGCAAGCTGCTTAATTAAATGGGAGCTGGGAGCTGATGTGTAAAGCTGGCCTGTCAGCGTGCTGGGAACACTTTCACCTTTCGGTGGTGTGCTGCCGAGGAGGGAGAGAGGTGAGAGTTTGGGGTGGCTCCAGGGGCCCCCAGCCCAGTGCTGTGCAAGGTGACAAAGCTGAGTGGGATTTAGAGCATTGTTCCCAGGGAACTGCAGGGAAAAGCCAGGAATCAAGTCAATTCCTTGCTGGATTTTGAGTCTCAGAGCCACAGAGGCAAGGTTAAATGCTTATCAAATGCAAAAGTATTGAAGAAATCCAATTACGTGAGCACACAGCCAAAAGAGAAAAGGTAAACTTCCAGGACAGAAGGGCTGAATGTGCTTATTACTGTCCCCATCAGCTTAATGCATAATTATTATATTTTAACTTTTTTCTAATTGAATAAAGTTTCCAAACAACCACTATTAATCCAAACAGACCTCCATTAATTAGAAGCAATAACCCTCTCTCTTTCATAATACCACCACCACTTATTTCCAAAGCAGCAGAATGCAAAGAACATCTCTGTTCTGCTTCCTTAACCTTTCTTTGGTCTGTGTTTTTGGCTTTATTATCAGCAATTACTCATATTGCAAGCACTAGTGCCCATGTACTCCTCCTTGCAGCACCAAGTATCTCTCAGGAATTCTGGTATTATGTGGCCCTGGCTGGAAGAGCAGAGGGACCTGGTCTCCCCCTTCAGTGCTTGTGTACAAGGCCAGGATAAATCACTTGCTGATACCCACCTCTGTAGGAGCTGCCAAGCTTGAGAGGGAAAAAGCAGCCTGCAAAAAGTATTATTTACACATACAGAAATGTGTTGCAAATACTAAAAGCCAAATAACAGTTCTGAACAACAACAAATTTATGTATATTTGATACAAGCATATTTTTGGGATTGATTATAATAATTTACATTTATCTTGAATTTCCCCTTGATGAATGAAGCCTTTCTGTTCCACTTACTGACACAGCCAGAGAAATGCAACAGGAGCTTTCATTATTACATTTCCAACCTTTTATCAATCACATTGGGAGCAAAGACAGTTGAACCAACCATGTTACAGTGAGGACTATTAATACCCTACAGCTGGGAGATTAAACAGTCTTAACAAGACTTCCACATAATAAATGACTCCATTTGAACAATACAGTTCAGCAACTTTGCTATAGAGGAATCACAACATGCCCCCTTACACCTGCCAAACGGAACACAAGGGCATGGGAGCACTACAAGAACCCCACAGTACACAGAAAGTCTGATCCTTGTGAAACACATCTGGGAGGGTCTCCCATGCCCATTGTATTTAAGAGAACACACATAATCATAGTCAATGCTATGTTTTAAACACAGAGAACAGAAATCTTCAGGTGAAAAGTCCATAAAAATGGCTCTGTTAAGCTAGACACCCAGAGTTAAAAAGAGGGAGGAGAGGAAACACATGCCACTGAAATGTCACACAGGAGCATGCACCAGAGATCAAAAGTTAAAACACACCCAGTTGCACTTGTTAACCAGTTACCTGCCCATCCAAAACACATTTTAACAAGTTTTAGCAAGATCAGATTTGAAAACTTGCATCTCTCTCTTTCTTATGCATGTATGTGTATGGCTAAGGAAGCAAGAAGATGATTTGGGGGGGAACTATATTCATAAAGCTGAAGTTCTGAGTACACCTAAGTATCTTCCAATTCTGTGCCAAAAACCAATACCCCTCCTAAACTGATACTTCTTGTCTGTGCCTTAAAAAAAAATAAACATCTGGTGCAGACCCAGCAGGGTGTCCAGTTTTAATGCCATCCTGCACAGTCCATAGGTAAAAACTGTCCTAGAGACGGTGTTTTTGGGGGAAAACTGCTGAGATAAGGTATCCCTACCTAACATGTACAGGCACTGCACTGCCAGTCATTTCTGTGCAGCTCTTCCATGGAAGAGTCCCCTCCTCTGGCCAACCTGCTGTGCCTTCTTTTACACCATGGAATTACCCAGTGCATGTCATCCCTAACATGGTACCAATGTTCTACTGCCAAAGAGTGACTTCGCTTTCTTCAAGTCTATTCACACATGGAGAAGTATTAGGCGTCCCAAATTAATTAAAAGCATAACTTGTGGAGAATAAATATTTTTCTCTTCAGACTTCTGCTTCCTTTCAGATTTGAGTTCAGTGCAAGTCTTCAAAAGCTCACTGGCTAAAAACTTCTGCCAGCCAGCCTAGCAGGGCTTTGTATGTAAGAAATCACTGCAAAAGTCAAACCAGACGTGGCCAGAGCAGCCCCAGTTACCTGCAGAGCTGCCCGAGAGCTGCAGGGCTCGCCAGAGAAAAGCAGAACAACCGCGGGTCCCAGGGCTGTGCCGCAGCAGAGAGAAGGCAGTTTAGGAGCATAATTCACACACGGCTTCTGTGCAGAGTTTGACAATCCAAACTACCAGGGTTTAGTAGTGCTACAAAGAGCGTAACTCAGGCAGTGTTAAGCTGTGGCAGTGAAACAATCCCCAGCTACTCACGGGCCTGGAGGAGCGCTGGATCTTTGGGGGCGGCGGCCGCGGCGGGCGGAGTCTGTGCTGCTGCAGCAAAGTGGAGACTAAATTAAAGTCACCTGCATGGAAACACCTCTGATGTCCTGGCAAAAGCAGCATGAGCATGTGACAGCGTGTGATTTACCTTCACTCACCTCACAAAACGCAATTTTTCTTCCTTTGTTTTGCCAAAGCAGCGACAAAGGCCGAGCCCCGGAGCGCGGCCCGGCAGCCCGGGTACCCCCGCAGGGCTCAGCTGCTGCCCCACCAAAGCAGCAGGGCCAGCACTCCACACACACACGGCCAAACCGGCTGGCACAACAAAGATGTGCTGAGTGCACTCTTGGAACCTCGAGGCCCAGGTGTTCTAGGCTAAACTTATGTGAATGGAAACCAGGATACTCAGAAACACTTTCATTAAAATCTCATGTGATTTTAGTGCTTGTGAAAGCTTATGGAGAAGGCATCAAATCAGACATATAAGAGCATAGAAAAAAAACCTGATTTGGTTATACTTTTCATACACTCAAAGGTGAGCTTACATTCAGATCCTGTCCTGGATTTCACTCCTAAGTGACCAACAATTACAAGTCAGACCTTAAAGCATAATGATAGCCTAGAACTCAAAATTACTTGTGCAAGCATCATTTTAATTCTGTGTAAGTGAAAATGAACATACTACAAATATTCTATGTATTTATATTACAATACACCTTTGCAGGAGCCAATACTTTCATATCTTTATTTTGTCACTAGATTATTTTTTCCAGCTGGGATTTAAATATCACATATGATTAAGCTTTCATCTCTGATCAAAAAATAGTTCTGTGTGTTTCCACAATAAAGACACATACAAATGCTGCTCTGGGAAAAGATTAAAGGTGTAGAAACTTTTTTCTCTTGGACTTTTAACCAGGCATTGTGTTAACTCTCAGAACTGTGACCTCAGTGCTTGTAACAACCCAGGTGAACTCAAAACTCTGATTCCAATTGCTGCTGTCACCGCAGTGCTCCCAGCAATGGAGTTTGTTGGGAGGTTGTTGTGTCCTGCACACACAGTGCACTGCTGAGCTCCAGGAGATCTCAGAGCAGGGCAAGACAGAATTGCCCAGGCCTGCACTGAGCAGGGCCAGGCCTGGTTAAATCAGGGCTGTGAGCATGGGCAGGAGCAGCCAAGGCTGGAGGGGAGGGCACAGGGAACAGGGGCTCTCCCAGAGCAGCACTCCCAGGCAGCTCCTGCCTGCCACCACAGTGGGATAAGCAAGTGTGTTCAAACTCTGCCTTACCTGGGAGAGCCACTGACTTGAAGTTAATTTGTTAATGCAGCAAAACACATTGTTTCTCAAAGGTCAGCAGGTGAAGCTGAGTTGGAATATCAACTTAATTACCTGGGCTGTAGGAGGAATGGGCACCAACCAGCACACGGCTGCAGTGCTAAAAGCTGCTAAATTGTATTGCAGGTATGGTCCTAAATACATGTACTATAGCTTTTTCTGTGAAGGGGAGAAATGTCTAAATTAGCACTTTCTCACCAATAGCTGTTTACCAGCTTACCTTTTTCCTCTGGATATTTGCTTAATTGTCTTGTTCTAAATAATTCTGAAGCAACAAGACAGAAAATTTGCAGAAAGCCATTTTTAGGACTGCGGATCTGGCACTGCTTTACTAATTATCAGACAAGTGACTTTAAGCTATGAGATGCTGGAGCAAGAAAAATCTTACATTCACTTTTACACGATCAAAATACTATTTAAAATGATAGATCCCATGTCTCTTCAAGTAGCTATTATATACCCAAGGAACTTTCACGATACAGTTGTTTAGAGTTTTATACCAGAGAAAACATTAGGAAAGGATAATTTTTGGTCTGCGTGGTAACAGCTTGTGAGCAAAATATTATCTCAACTAATTGTGAATGTCTTTCGAGATTTTTTTAAAGTGGTATTCAAAACAGAGCCTTATGAGTAAATTAGAGGTGCTAGTTCATGTGCAACAACAAGTGCAACCAGAGGCAAATGCTTAAAGGAAACAGCCAGATGAGAACTGGTTTGTCAGTATGTGCAGAAAGAAGTGTTTCTCTTTCTCAATTAGCACTGAGGATGTTTCCAATAATTTCCAAAGCAAAGCTCTTCTACATGAATACCTTATTTCCTTCCAAAACTGAGGACTGGTTTGAAAATACTTGAAAGTCAATCAGCCATGGGAGAGAGATGCCTTTTGCTGGATGAAGCCAGGCTCACACACACCAGTGCAGGAGACCTGAAGTGCTGACTTTGGGAGAACATGCTGGACCTCAACTGAATGCTCAATTTTTTTTAAAAAAGGGACAAAATAACAACACTGAAAAATGTCTGGTACCTAAAAAGATTCAGTAGAGAAAGCAGTCGGAATCTATGAGGCAGCTGTTTTATTATCCACCCAGATCCCTGCACAGCACACTCTGCTTTTTACATGCTCCCATATGTACAGCTCACAAACTGGGATGACAGGAACAGTGTATGCTTTACAGCGTATATTTTTAATTTACACTCTGGAATACTTCAACAGAAATCTGCTGGGTCCTGTGATAAAAATAATCTCCATGTTTTAAGGGATGCCTCATTCTTCAAGCCACATTTGTAGATTAGGAAGGTAGAACAAGTCTGGCAAAAATGCAGCAATACCTAAAGCCAAAATCCCAAAACCATGAGAGCAACACAGTGGGTTTTTATTGTTGATAACTGATGATATTCTAAAAACACATGCCTTAAACAATAAACTCCTGGGCTGTAGAATTGAATGGTATTTTATTTCTTTTGCCTGAAATTTAAAAAAAAAAAAAAAAAAGGAATAATTTTGAGAATGACATGGATCTATTTTTCCATGTGTGTTCAGCAGCCTTAGACAGGTCCAAAGTAGCATGTGCTATTCTGTGATGTAGATGGGAGGAATATGATGGTATCTGTGCTTAAAGACCTGCCATGACTTCTGATCACTCCCCAGCTCCAGTGACAGGAAAGCCCCTGTCCTATGCAAAACAGCGGCAAAACCCACAGAAGGTGGTATCAGTAAAATCTGACACTGTGACCACTTAGTGCTCCACTCTCACTTTCTGTCTGCTGAGCAGCTGAACATAAACACTGACCTCCTCCCATCTATACCTGCACTCAGTTCTTCTAAAAAAATGTAAACCACCCCTGAACCATTAAACTGATTATCTGACACTCTGCACTTAGAGGACTCCTGACATTTTCCAAAGGAGATGCCTGTCAACAGCCTCTTATTTACCTGGCACAGAGCCCAGGTGCTGCAGACCACAGTCTGAAAGCTACTGAACACTGAGCTTTGTGCAGTAGGTACCTCTCCCACAGAAAACAGGTGTCCACAGAACACAAAATATTTAATTCAATTTAGAGTCATTCTGGTTCAAAGAAGCCTCACACATGTTGTTTCCATTTTGTTCCCGTGTGGTGAGGCCCTGGATAACGAAGGATCTTGCTGCAGACAGTAACTACCCAAGGCAGGAGCAGGCCAGGATTCTGCTGATTCCTTTCCCACCTGCTCTGCTCTGGTCCTGCAGAGCTTTGCCATCCCTGCTCCTCGCTGGGCATTCCTTGGCAATTTGCTCTGGCACTCAGCACTGTTTGGGCAGGGGGTTCATTTGTTATGATTCACCACTCTAAACACACACCAGCTTTTTGTTCTGACAAGATGTCAGAAAAACCAAAGAAATTCCTACACACAGAATGGACTTTGAGTCCACTTCATTGAATTACTCCCTGTGACACAGAACATTGCAGCCCCTTTCACCTGTTCTTCTTGTCCCTTCTTGGTTGTTCATCGGGCAGCCACTGGTGACTTTGCATAATTTCTTGTTATTTCTTTGATATTTTGGCACCACTTTGCACTTAACTTTTTGCACCAGATTTTTTTCTGCACCCTGCAGTAACATCAGAATCCTACACTGAAAATATCCACTCCTCAGTCCTAGATGGGTCACTCTGTGAACACACAGGGATGTTCCTGGTACTAGGAAGGAACACATCCTATGGACTCTGCACTGCACAATGGGCCTTACCCTGAAGCAGCACAACCTTCATTTGTCCAGGAGGAGAATAAAACCCCAGCTCTCTGTGATGCTGCTGCATAATGACAGGGCAAGGAAGGAAAACTGCCTTAACTCATCGAAGCAGGCCCTTTCTGGATTACAGCAAACCAGCAAGGAGGGCTTTTGTCCGACTACTCACAGAGCTAAAACAGGCAAGAGGTTGAAAGAGAATCTCACCGAGATGATCATTTTTCCAGAGGACTTCTTCCAAAATGAGGTTCATTTTGCTGTGGTTTGTTTTCATTCTGTCTATTCCTCAACATACGTGGATTGAGAGACATTTTGCAAAAAAATCCCAGACCCCAGGAATACATCTATCCCCATGTGTTAAAGCCTATCCATCTACTACCTCAGCAGAGTTTAAAATCACAGCTAATAGGTTAACAACTGCTTTTCTTCTGCTTCAGATGAAGAATATCAGAAAGCTGGGGGAATATTCAGCTTCCCAATTTGTACTGACTGCTCAGTGCTACTTGCAATGTCTGTTTGACAGGACTGACATTTTGTACCACTGTGAGATGGGAGAACGTGTGACATTTTTATTCATGGTGGCGTACGCCCTTGTAATGATCAGCCCTGGTCGATGTGCTTACTGCAGCAGCCCCGAGCCCTCGGAGAACAAACACGAGCCCGAGGTGCCAGCAGTTTGGCTGCCTTATTAAACACCACCAGGATTCTAACGAAGAGCAACTGCTGGAAAATCTCACTGTCAAATCCTCAAGGACATTGTCAACATGGAACTAACTACATATATTTTTCACTTAAAATACTAGAAAATCCAGCAATGCAATATCAAATTTAAAGAAAAAAGCCACAGTGGTTTGTGTGTGTTTTCTTTTTTAACTGGTCATTTTGCCAGATTTATGCTGGCTTTCTGTGGTCCTGATGCTGGAATTCAAATCAGAGACATCATGTAACCTACATGATTTAAAATGCTGGAAAATGGACATATCCCTTATTATCTCTTAACAGCTATTCCTCTCTAGCAAGTGGAATACTTGCACAGAAAAAAAAAAAAAAGAAAAAGAAAAAAGACATGGTCTCTCATTTTAGGAGTTCTATAAACAGTAATGGTTCTCTGCTTCACTCAGCTTCATCATTCACCAAGCCAGGCTGCATAACTGGGGGGACACTCTCCCCCACACACCCACAGGACATGGACCCTCTACCTGCAGCCTGGCACTCACAACTGTTTTATGTGGTGTTCATCAGCCCAGCTCTGAAGGGCAAATCTAAAGAATGCCTGGCCAAACAAACAGTCACAGTGGGCTCAGCACTTAGTTGAATTATACCTTTCACATACTCTTTCCCTTTAATCTCCTAGTTTAATGCAGTGGCCCAGAGGTCAATTCAGACAGTTCTGGCCTAACTGCACATATCAACTTCATAAGTAATACATAAGAAGCTTCTGGATGCTGATCTACATTGATAGAGAAGCAAGTCATCCGTAAGACACTGTGAGCTCTCCTCAAGTTGTCAATCTAGGTGATTTGGGTAGCCTTGCATGTACTGATGTATTTATTTTCTGTGTATGTATTATTTATAAAGCACAACTCTCCTTCCACATGCCAGCAGTGATGGACCAAGATCCTCTCTACGAGATATATATGGTTCCTCAGCAGAACAGGACTAACAAGGAGACTCTGCAGACACGTTACAGCTGCTGTCGCTTGTCACAAGGCCTGGGAGGCCGGCTGTGCCAGCATTCCCCTCACACATCCAGGCAGTGAGCACCTGACCCAGGTACCCAGGGCAGCAGTGATTCTAACGTCCCCGTGTAAGGAGTGCTTCAAATACCCAGACAGCAGGAAAACACTACAAGCCACAGTCTGCAATGTGCTTCTTCATGGCTGAACACGTGTGCTGGATGCAGACAGGGGCCACAATCTCACTGCAAAGTGTGAATTCCTGCATGGCTTGGCACCAGGTCCCCTGCTGCAGTGGCTGGAGAGAACCCAGCTGTGCCTGCTCCTTGGGAAGCCCTGGGGAGCAGGTGCACAAGGGACACAGACCCTGGGCACACTCTGCAGGTGCTGCTCACACTTGTCCCAGACTGGCACACATGGCCAATGCAGGCATTCCCTAACTCCCACCCCATGGATTGCCATCTCTGCTAATCCTACACACCACAAAGCATAATTTCAATCCAATGCATCGTTGTCTTGTCCATTGACATTGGTTACACTCCTCTGACTAAGAACACAGTCCCTCATGCACCTGCTCCCCAGGGCTTCCCAAGGAGCAGGCACAGCTGGGTTCTCTCCAGCCACTGCAGCAGGGAGCCTGGTGCCAAGCCATGCAGGAATTCATGAATTGCAGTGAGATTGTGGCCCCTGTATGCATCCAGCACGTGTTCAGCCATGAAAAAGCACATTGCAAAAGGTGACTTTTACTGAGCAACACTGAATTCCTTCCTGAAACAAACAGGTAAAGGAGTGAGAACAAATGAGGGTAGAAGATATGCTCTCTGAAGTCAAATTAATTTTAAAGAACTTACACTTTTGCTAAATTCATAAAGAATCAAATGGAGAGAGGGAGGAAACCTCATGTGATTCCAGAGAAAGGAAATGGGAACCCACATTGCTCATCTGTGAGGAAGAGTGGAAGGGAGGCTCATTTTCTTAATGAAGGTCCTGGTATTGTCCAAGCAGCTCAGAGTGGCCAGAACAGGAGCTGGCTCTGCAACCAGAGCATACAGTTACATGAATATTAGCAAATGAACTTGTTTTCCCCTTTCCCCTTTGGTTTCTACCTCAGTGCCACACAATGCCTGCTGTGATCCAGGGGAATCTGCTATTGTTCTGATGCACCTGGGTGTGAAGGGAGTCACAGGGTCTGGCAAAGGAGCCTTCCTCCCTTTCCTACTTCATCCCTTTTACCCTGGAGATAATCCCTCCTCTGCTGCCTCTGGCCTCAGCGATCCAGTTCTGCATTCCTGGAATGTAGCTGGCTGGTGTTCTCCACATCTTTCCCCTGACCTCTTAATGCCATTTAATCTCCTGGAAGAAGAGCGCTGCCCTACAAAGCAGAGTTGCTTGTTCTGTGTGTCCAAGTGCAGACTGTGACTAGGAAAAATGAACACATTCATTTACAGCAAAAGGGTTCAAAACAGCAAATAAGATGGCAATTTCCATGCTGTGGCCTGCAAGAGTTTAACAGCAGTCAGAATGAGCCAGGGAGAGAACCCAGAGAAGCCTTTCCACAGTCAGACAAGCTGCTTCAGTACATTAGTGCATTTTCCATTTGTTTCATAGTTTTTTACATTAGTCCCCAGAGCACTGATTCTCTGTAGTTTGCATCAAGAGTGGAACATGATTGAATCTCCCTACTAAAGATATATGTGGAAGAGTCTTTTGTATTTTCTTAAGCTTTACACCTTTTGGTATATAAATGGAATTAAATATCCTATTTGCTAGTAAATAAAAACAAGCCATAGACAACATAAACCCAGCTAAGCTGACAAAAGACATTCTAATTATAATAGACACAATTAGAGAGCTGTACAGAACTGCCAGGATCACTTGCTTCTAATGAAATGATTCCCTTTCCCAACAAGTGATGTTTCTGGCAGCTTATCATTTGCTGGTTTAATTGTACTAAATCAGGTGTGCTACTGACTGTGGGAAAGCTCCTAAGGAGGAACATTCCTAAGTGTAGGTTTGATTTTGAAGCCCTTGGGCTCATGCTGTGTGCTCACACCACCCCTCCCAGACCAGTGGGAAGACTGGGCACAGGCACCAATCCTGTATGAATGAACACTGTGGGTCCTGCCAAAGTAGCCCCAACAGCTGCTTGTTTGGACAAGGAACCTGTTCAAAACAGTCACCATGACACTGTGTTTATTCTCCAAACAGCTCAAAGACAACACAGACACATGTGCTCTACCTAAAAAGTACAAGTGTGGGCATGGAAACAAGAGGCCCAAGCCCCGAGTCCCACATCACCTGCATTAGTGTCCCATTCTGCCCTGGTCAGGGCTCACTGGGCTCCCAGGGCCTGCCCTGCCTGGCACACTGGGAAGGATCCCGAGGATAGCTCTGGCAGCAGAATATGCAGCACATGTTCAATGCTTTAAGGACATTTTGGTCAGCTTTTAAGGCAAAACCAAAAGAAAGTAAGGCATAGGATTCATAGAATCATTAAAGTTGAAAAGGACTGGTAAGTCCATCAAGTCCAACCATCAGCTCAGCACCACAAGAGATGTTCTCTGTAGCACTGGATCTTCCATAATAATTAACCTTACCCTTCCCCCAAACACAGAGCACTACTCAGAACTACAAACCTTCCATTTGCATCTTGGCCTTGGCTTGAAAATTGTTCCCTCTTCTCCCCACTTATTAAACCCTGAGCTGCCTGTCCTGCTCCTGCTACTTGTTGAGTACAGTTGCATTGTCCCAGAGCCCGTGGTGATAGTTCCTGTATTTGGTTGATGCAGGGATCAATAAGGAAGGTACACCCTGGATAAAGCACGCAAAGTCCCACCCAGGAAAAGCAGTGGTCCCAGCCTCCCACGGTGGTGTCTTGCTAAGAACACTCTGTTTAGTTCTTTACTATGCTGCCCCAGGCAATCTGGCTAAAATCCTTCTTTTCACCATCAAGAGGAGCTTTCCCACAATGTCTTAGTATTACAGAAAGCGTCATTAAAACAATTCCATAATAAACAAGGCTCTCCAATGGTGCTTGATCACCACCCACCAAGATGAGCCAGAACATACAGAATCTCCCTCAATCAGGTAATTACTGCCAAATTTTGGTGAGCCATCAGCTGAGGGGCCGTGCTTTCACAGGCATATCAAGATATTTTACTGATATTTTTTGTAGCCTAACAACTGCAGATACACAACAGTGTTTGGAAAAGCCAGCAACTCCCTCACTCTAGGGTGAGAGATAATGAGTTAAAATTAAAGGTTGTTGCTGGCTCGCTAGCCCATCCCCCTTTAGCTAATCTGTCATGTAATGAAGAGAAGCACCCAGCACAGGACAGCTCGCTGCCGGCTCACTTACAGCGAGCTGATTAAGAATGTTCAACCAACAGCAGACTGCAGACCTTTCCGAGGAAAATAAATAGACTGTATGCAAATGTGTTTGTCACTTTGACAGCACGTCTCAATTAAGGCCCGCGCGGCGGCGGAGCGCTGCAGCAGCGCTGTGGCCGGGCTCCCTGCACCGCCCGCCCCGAGCCGGGCCCTGACCCCCGCGCATGCATGCATTTTAAAGCTCGCTGCCAGCCGCACAATGCTGCGCTCCGAGAGAGCCCCTGACAATGAGAAAAAAGCCTCTTTCATCCTCTTCAGTTTAGAAGAGCTGTGAATGCACAAACAGCCCTTATTTCAGAGTTCTTGTGCCTTTTTAATTGTTCCCACCTTCTGTATTCTAGACAGAGTTAAAAGTGACATTAAAATCTCTGCCTTTAATCACGAGTTAGAAGCCATCTCCCATTTATACAGTAAATGTTGCTGCTTTTTTCCTCCCCGAAGCCTTAATCTATATTTCATAAACCTGAACATCTTTTCCTTTTGAATGAACGTACGATTTCATTTTTGTTTTGGCACTGGGCTATCGGGAGAAGCAGAGCCGTGCCGGGATGAGGGCTGTGAGTCAGCCAGCCCTACACCTGCTAAGTCAGATGGGTTTTTGGAAACCTACATCTGTAATGTGATGACAGCAGTAAGCACGTTGCCAGAGAGCCTCTCCCCACAGCCAGGGGTCAGGAAAGCTGATGTGTGCTTCTTTCGACACAGAAAAGTGATCATTAAAAAATTTGAAAGTGACTGTTAAAAAACCTCATGAATTTAAATTTGCACTTACCGCTCAGATATATATTTCATTAATCTACCATCATGTTTGAACTATCCATCGTTCACAAAAATCTAAAGGAAAAACTGAAAATAAATTGTAATATTATCTGATTTCTGACTGCTTCAAATGAAATGTAACATGTCCCTGTTGGAGCTAGATGGCTGCATTCCTCCAGTAGCCCCAATTCCTCTCAAGTGCAGTGGCACAGAGAGTAATGGAAAAATAAATCTCTACTGAAAATACTTAATTGGAATACTTTTTAAAAAGTCTCCGAGAACTTACATTTATCACACCGGTGAAAGCACTGAGAAAATAAATCTAATTCTGAAATGATGCATGCAACATTGCTCCAAGCACTGATCAGACCTCGGGTAGCCCCATCAGCCACACCAACTGGTTTCTATTCATAGACACTTCTCTAAAACCGGTTTGCTTCACATTTTATAATGTTTTACAATTACTTTAAAATTACACTTTGTTTCCTTAGAAGGAATCAGATATTCCCTCCTGTTTTCTGGTCAGAACAGTGTAAAGGATAAACACAGCAAAAGAAAAGAGAACTGTGAACACAAATCATGTTATTTTTTGAGTCATGCTATACTTAATAGGGGAACACTGGCAAATTGATAATAAATACTGGATGTTTTTCCATGAAAATCACAGCAACTACAACATTTTCTAAATAGGTAGCTCTTCAAATCCCCCCCACAACCTCTGTTTTGCAGATGTCAAAAGAAGCATTACACGAGTAACTAACGTGAACAGCTCAGCTGTCAATACTGAATACAGAGCACACTAACAAGCTATTAATTGATTTTTCCATCTTAATTCACCGCATTTAATTTTCAGAGTATGTTCAAATGCTTTAATAGTTGGACGTTCCGTATTGACACTAATGATCTGGCTAGATAAAAGGGGATGTTTTAAATTCTACACCCTCAGTCCCGAGGGCTGTAGCACCTTGCAAGCTAAAACAGCTGCAAAATAGTTTATAAAATTACAATATTTATGCTTCACTTCCCATTAGCTTATGGGGTTTTTTCCTCAAAATTACTGTCTGAACAAAAGGAATCAGCAAACCCAAAAGATCAGATTTTGGAATCCCCTTTAAAGATACAACAAAAATAAAACCAAAATAGCATAGTTCAGTCACTAAAATAACGAAGCTTTTGGCATATTCATTATCAGGATTTTTCTCTGAACTATTTTTGCTGAGTCACATGATTGAGAACAACTTTACACTAAGACCTACCTGACCAAAATGTACCGTGATTGGTCTTCTGTCCTCTCTTAATTTTGGGTCCTTCTTCTCGACCAGTGGTGATGGTGCTGTCCTTGGCAGGGGCTCCTCCGGCGCTGCTGAGCACCCGTTCTCAGCAAAGTCCTGTGCGGTAGGAAAAGGTGAATAGCATGGCCAGGAACACTCCTGAGTGACGGGAAGGTGCACAAAGGAGACACTACAGGATAATGCTGACTAACAATTTGGATGTTGGGGGAAAAAACACCAAAGTACAGAAAAGAAAACATCATTAGAATAAAACATTTCATCCATCAGAGCTTGTACACAACCCCTCTCTCCTCCCAGTACCAGAGGTGCAAACTGGACACTCGGTAAAATGTCTGACTTGAACACGCAAAAGCCAGGAAGTGCATGTGGAGGAAAAAAACATAACTCGGATTTTGTTTTAGAAATGAATTCAACAGAAGCCCAGGGACAGGGCATTCTGCTCATTGTAAACCTAAATGAACTCAGTAATTCCATTAATGTACTGCACAGTATTATCCATAGCAGAACAATTACTGGTGGAAGTGGCAAAGAGAGATGGAACTCAGAGCTTAGTTAGCTTTGCATTTCATCTTGGAGCCTGTGTGCACTGAATATGCCTCCAGGAGAGGGTACAACACCAAGGGTTGCCTGGCAGAATACTTTTTGTTTGCTTTGACATTAGTTCTCATCTCCAGAAGTGAAGTGACCCACCAGCCCAGGTGAGAGGACTTGGCAAGTGCAGGCACAGAGTGTGTAATACAGGTTCTGAAAAAGACAAAGGACACATTCCTGCAGACACCAGGAATCAGAGAAGGAGCAAAGAGTTTGAAAGTGAGTTGAGAAACAGTCTGTAACACAGTGGGCCCCAAACCTTACATCTCCGCAACAATGCCAAGGAAATAATGCTGGGTAAATATGGAGAGAAGGCTGCAGAGGCTGGAGCTCTGCAAGGCTGACCTGAGGGTGGCTGCTGCCACCGGCAGGGCTTTGATTCCCTGACCTCTGACATGGCCCCGCGAGCCCCTGGCTCGCTCAGGTACAATAATGAGCCGTGTAAGCTGATGGCCAATTAGAAATGGTTCCTTTGGACACACACTGACCTAATGTGTTTAGGTCAAATGAAACAAAAAGCTGGATGGACTTTCTAAGGAGCTTTGTCTGCTCCACAGAGAAGATGAGACCCCTCTTTAGATCCAGCTGGTAGAGCAGTGGTTCCCCAATACGGGCATAAGGATCATGGGGAATTAACAACTTGTTAAGGTCAAACTAGAGAGAAAAACTTTTTCTTTCCCCCGCCCTTCAGCTGCACAATGCCACCCTGTCTTGAAAAGGTACAACAAAGTCCTCCGAATTAGTAACAAAGAGCCCCAAACAAGGCATTGACAAGAAACCAGAGTGTCTGTCAAACTCCTGCTCCAGCTCCTGTCAGCAGAGCCCCCTTGGAACCCACTCAGCTTGGGATCACACAGCCCATGGCAGCACCACTGCCTGCAAAGGCACTAAACACAAACCCTATTTACACATTTCTGTGGGGTGAAGGCACACTGGAAGTGCCTGGAGCTGCCAAAGCCCCAGCACCCCCAGGGCCACCCAACCTGCGCTGAGCAGGGGCTGATCCTGGCCCTGCAGAGCCGGGGCTGTGGCTCTAAGCCAGGCAGCACACAGCAAAACACCTCCCCAGGCAAATCCCCAAAGAACCAGAAAAAGGACACAAAAATTTGGACATGAGAGTAATGGGAGGAGATAAAAGATAGAGAGATTAAGCCATTAAGCAAAATCCACTCAGATGTGTAACGATCACTGCAAATCCTTGGGCTTTTACTGCTATAGATTGCCTCTACTTTTCTGATTATATAATTGCATATAAAAGTTACCATGTTCCTAAAGCCTACTTCCACCATGTTTGGTCCACAGACTTCCAATGAAACCACAATATATTTTTTTAAAAATTGATGAATAAAATATGAGCATTAAATGATTTGATTCCTTTCTGTTTTTTCAACATCCCCAAAAGACAAACAAATAATCAATATAGCTTCACTCATTAAAGCAAAATCTGCTTCACAAAAGTTTGTTTTCTATCTTCAATGAAAACACATTTGAGTTAAAAAAACAGTGAAATCTGATCTTAAATTTTGTAATAGACTGCAAACACTGGCTAGGGAGGAGCAAAACACATTCTGAATGTCTTGAACGTTGTGCAGGTTGTGTTATAAAGCTCTAAATTAGTTGTTCCTAGAATACCAGACCACACAGGGCTCTAGTAACTAAAATTATGTTGAATATATTAGTGCCAAGCACCCAAGCATTTATATAAATTGTCTTAGCCAGAGCTTTCAGTAAGTTCCATTCTCCTGACTGAAAGTTGAGGATGGTACCATTCATATTCCTCCTTCTTCCTAATTCTATGCAGTTAAGCTTCAAATGAGCCACTAACAGAGGGACTTGACCACCACCGGTTGGTTTGTGAGATGGAAAGAGGCAGCCTTTGCAAAAAGGGAAAAAAAAAAAAAAAGGGAAATGAAAAAGAAAAAAGAGAAAGGAAAAAAAAAAAAAGAGAACTGTATCAAAACTAAAATAAAGCTACCAGGCTGTATCTATTAACAATTATTTGCTCTCACTCATAAGAATCCTCTGAAAACTATTTCTGTTTCTTTGAAATACTGCACCACAAATGAACAAGGGATGGAAATGGAGCACCATTCAATCTCCACTATCATATTAAAGAAGGACCTTACACACACCACAGTGACCTCTCAACAGGTCAATCCTGCATTTCTCATTTGCAATTCAAACCCAAGACTGGAGCAGACCAAGGGCAAAATGGGCTCTTGATTATATTTAAGAGGTCACCATTGCTATGCAGAGTTGGAGGAAGCAGAACCTCCAGCTTTATTGCATTTTTAAATTCTATCTTGTACTGAAGCTGCTCAGATTTGGCAGCAAAAACTGGAAAAGGGATGTTTATATTTGACTTTTCCTTACCAGGGGCCTGCATACTTGCTATATTAATAATAGAAAATAGTATTTTAAAATGCAGTGGATAGTAAGTTCAGTTTAAAAATAACCTTAGGTTACTCTTAGAAGATGAAAGATTAGCATCCCAAATTTGGCAAAAGATAAGTATTTAATGATACCAGAATGTCAGACAGTTAACACTTACACATGTTAGTGAGGAAACACAGGATAAATACAATGGTCTTACATAAAAACTGGGGAGGATGCATTAATAGACCTGTGCATAACAGACCCATAATGGAGCAGCACAGACATTTAGATTAAAAATGAGGGTGACCAAAACAACGTTTGCTATTTTTATCACTTTTAACAGAGCAATCCCTAATTTTAGTTACCTTCCTATCTGCATTCACATGGAGAAGAGGATGGGATAGAAAAGGAGAGAATAATTAAGGAAGGAGGGGTAGAGCAGTGTGTGTCACCTACTCACAGCTATCTCTTGTGAAAGCCTATGTTGAACAATCATGTTCAAGCATCTCACTTACAGATACACCACATAAGGAAGGTGAAACAAAATTGGGCCATTTACTTGTAAATGTTATGTGTGTTTTTTAAAGAGATGCTTGCTGCTTGACAGACCAGGAAGACAACAATAATAATAATAAAACAAAGCAATGACTGAATGAGGCTTTTCTCAGACTCATATACAAATGTCACACAACAGCACACAATTCTATTAGCATTTAAAATGCAGGAAAAAAATCTGGTCATGTTACACAGCTCCAGCTGCTTTAGAAACACACAGAAGGCCAAGGATTTTATTATTTAGGAAGGTTATGGCCAGAAGTGAAACACATGTAAGGACATAAAGAAATCCATGTACAAGAAAACTGCTCCATGCTTCTATTGTTTTCAAATTGTACCTACAGTGGTAGACTAATGTAGACTAATAAAATAACATAAAAGCATCTGAAGCAACTTTATCTTCCCTGAGATTCTGCACAATGTCTGGACTGTTCAGAGAGGGACCAGCAGCTGGAATGTACACGGGCAATTCCTCACTTTGCAGCCTGGCTGCACAGAAACCCCTTTGGAGGAACAGGCTGGTGGCAGGTTCAGGTGCATTTCTGTCTGCCCATCAACATTTACATTACCTTATTTTAGAGGATGGTCTAGAAATTTAGAGAAGAAATTTACAGAGGGAGCACAGGTTAAAAAAAACCCACCCTAACTCCTATGAAACAAACTGAATACAAATTTCTGAATAAGAACTTCAGTTCCCCCAGCAGGTCAGCTGCCTGGCTTTCTCCATGACTCTGAGAGCTCTGATGCACAGAATAAAGGGAATATCTGCAATAACCCATCTACTCATGAGGTGTGTGCCAGTGTGACTGCACCTCTGGTTTAAAAGGAGCAGCTGGGATTGGATAACACATCCTCAAACACAGCGCAGCAGTTGGGAATTGCGCTGTTTATAAACACACACAGATCTGGGAAACAACAGTTTGGGTATTTGTTCCTGCAGTAATTCCAATTGGCAATGGACACCAACTCTAATAAATTCTTTCCTGTCTGAACTTTGCAGCAGACATTCAAGAAATGCAGAAATCCCCTTCCCAATGGCAGACAAACATGATGCTATTTTTCCTGACTGACTACTGCAAAAATAACAACTATTTGCCATTTGCAAAAGGTTCCCTGCCAGAACTGCAGGGAAGTGCTCCCAGTCCACATGCAGTCCCCTCACAAAGTGCCCCAGCACGAAGGACAGGAACAGGACCTTTGAGTGCAGAACTCTCAATTTTCTGGCTTTTGTGGGTTTAAGTCAGAGCTTTAATGTATTTGAAGACAATTTTTTTTTTTGTCTGTGAATATTTATAAGTGTGAAAAATCCAGGACAGCTGGTAATGCATTTTGAAGTGTGCTAACAACACTGTATCAAACAGCTTCCTATTGATCACATCATGCTTTCAGTGGCTAAGGATTTCAGACGTGGTGCTTATACATTTTGAATAAGAACTTCAAGTACCTTTTGCTTCAAGCGGTTTTTCACTTCTTTTATTCCCATTTTTGCATGATCTTTTGCCTGCATGAAAAATTAATTTAAGTTAAAATTCCCTTCTATTTCCAGCAATGACTGAGTTTGTTTTCAGTTAATAAAAATGGCAATAATAAAAAGATGTAACAGGATACTGAAAACACATTAAAACAAACAGAAAGCTAAAAAGACCCCAAATAAACAAAAAACACCACCCCACCTTTGTTGCAAAAATTTTGTTTTCCCTGTTCTGAAGCTACAGACATCTTTCATCTTTTTGCATTCCACAGCCTTAGTGCTCCCCAGTAAGTATTTATCTTTGCTATAAATATCTTCTCTTCCACACTGGCAGCGAGCCTGCAAACGCTCCTTGCAGTGCTCTGGATGCCAGCTCCATTTAGTAGAGCCAATCTCATCCTACTCCTCTCTCTCAGCCTGGAGGAAGGCAGGAAAAAACCAAAGTTTGAATGGTTATCTCAATGCTGTTTGTAGCATTATTTCCCAGAACTGAGCATATAAGAAATCCTCACTTGTTTCTGTGCTGTTTGATCTGGCAGAGTGGAGCTGGCAGCCACACACGATAGCACAGCAACACACCAGCTGTTTGTTAACAGCACTGAAAACACTTCCATTTAAAGAATAACTCAGTAAGTTGGGCTCTAAATAAGCAGGTATAAGAAATCTCCAGGGAAAATTAATTGACATTTAGAAAAGATGGAAACAATTTGGAAAATGAGAGGATTCCCTTATTTCGATGAAGCTGCAAGCAGGGAAAGCTGAGGTAACAATGATTTCCAACAGAGCAATGATGAGATGGTAGAGCTGCCTAGCAGAGCACACAGGCACTATTTCCCAGAAAGAGTTCTGTGTAATAAATGGAATTTATCATCTGTACTTTCAAAAGAACTCACAAGTTCCCATTGTCCTTTGCATTTCAATTGAGTTTAAATTCAAAATGACTTTTTCATTTAAATTTGAAATTTGAATGAATGTATATGTTGAGTAATTTTGTGAGTCCAATAAAAATGGATGTAAATCTTGAGTCTCATTTGAAAGGTTAAAAGAGAATTGTAATTAGACTCTTATCTCAGTAGTAAGCCAGTACTCAATACTTACAAACTTATAGACAGTCTTCATGGCAGGGTTAGCCTTGGTCTTTACTGTGTTTAAAATGGCTCCACTTCCTTTCTGTAATTATAGTAACAAGGGAAGAAATGTTATCAAAGCTCTATAAAGCAAACAGCAATCTAAAATCCACCATTCTTAACTTAAAATAACAGAGCATTAACTACCTTTATTGGCAGAGCTGCGTATGGAAAGGTCAGATTTAAAGAAAAAGACCCAAGGAAAACCCCTCTGAATGTCGCTCTGCTTTTGCCCAGTTCTGTTTAATACAGCACTTGTCCAAGGGACAACACATGTGCCTCCCAAGAGCCCCTGCCTTACATGTCTCACAAACTCCTGTGCTTCCACTTACCTCAGGGGTGTCCTGTTATATTCTACTAAAATCCTAACCAAGTTTAAAACACAAGTATCCTGAGCAGCACTCAATGTCTGAGCCAGAGACTGTGCCTCAGCAGAGCTTGTACATTCAGTCTCAAGAGGGAAGATCTGTTTTTATTTTGCTCTTTTCCTTTCCCTCATCCTGCAGTCCTGTTTATCATACACATGGTACCTTTTTAAGACACAAGTAGTTGATAAAGGAATAAACTGAGGGGAAATTAAATCTAACTCCAGTCACAAACATTAGTTCTAGAACAGCTGAATTTCATGTCAAATGAAAGTGATTATACTATAATCAAAGTGATACATCAGCTGCAATGATCTGTTCATTTGGTTGATGTTTCACACCCCTGCCATACCCCATAGACTATTGCTGAGAAACACAGGACAAGGTCAGAACCCAAGGAATTAAATCCTGGCTAATGTTGTATTTCCTATTTTCAGTGCAAAATTACATTTCCAGAGATCAAATTTGATTATATGCAATTAGATGTAAACAGCTTTAAGATTTACTGTCTCTGTCCATACATGAAAACCTTCAAGAGGCCAAGCCCAGTTCAGGGTGTCTGGCAGGATCTCATGTGCTTACCCTCACTGTGGACAGCCACTGGTGGTACAGTTTGTCGCTACCTACAGAGAACCAAACACAAACAAACAAATTATAACCCTCTGCTGAACGGAAAACAAGCTCAAAATGTGAAGTGTTGACACTTAATGTTTCTGAAGCGTGGACAGAACAGGACAGCTAGCCTTTTCTTTCAGGAGAAAATATAACATTGATGAGGGATTTACACTTTCCTTTTTTCTCTGTGTTGTCTCAGACACTGGAGAACACAGATGTTTCTAAGTTCACTAAAAGAAGTCTGAGGTGGTTCTGGGTAAAGCTAAGATTTTTCCTCCAATGCAAGAATTCTTAGTTGTACTTTATTAAAGTTGTAATGCTGAGTATTTTAAAGACTGAACAGACATTACTCAGACTACAATACATTATTCAAAGCTCTTGACAGAGGAAAGAACAAAAATTTAAGACATTTCAAGCCACCAGGATCACTAAGCCACTGTTATTTACCCAGCAGCAATGAGCAATTACATCATGATAACCCACAAATGGTAAGCCAACGAAAGTGTCTGAAATTACATTAAAATATTTATTACCTGCATATTCTCCCATATTTATCTCCTCTTCAAACACATCGCTGAAGCCCTCCCCAGAATTCAGCAGATCCAGACGCCCATCAATGAACTGCATCAGCATCAAAAGACAGAAACACATCAACCATCCCATTCTTCATCTTTTCAGAAAGACTTTATCCTTCATTAGCTGGAATAACCTCATTGTTTGCATTGGGTAGGAACTCAGAATGAAAATACCAACCAAACTGGCACGATGTTGACCACTGCCCAAAGGTGTGTGCCTTTGCTAAAAACCAGTATTCATGCTTGGCGACACATACATGGTTTTTAGCTGCCCTAAAGCAGTAGTTCTATGTTCAACAGTAATGTACTTCCTGGACAAAGTTTACAGGACATATCTTGGGTCTAGGCATGCTCAAATAAGAAAAACCCTTGAGCTCAGAGACCATTAGTGGGAAAACCCATCCACCTCTCAATATCCAGAAAGCCTCAGCACCTGAGTCTGACAGAAGGCAGCAAGCAGGAATTGAGTTGCTGCATTACAGGATCAAGGGATACAGAAACAGCCCCCCAGACCCCAGCTGAATTGTTACAGAATCTGCTTCCCATGCATCACTGGAGGCAGTACCTGCTTGAAGAGCTGGAGCTGGATGGCGTTCTGCAGGAACTGCCTCATCACAGATGAGCGGTGGGACACGAACGCTTCTTCACAGAAAGTGATGGGCTCACCCTGGAGAGTTCAGAGCATTAAACACTCAAACAGCCCTGACTGAGTCCCTCTGAATCCACTGCCTGCACCTGACCTACTTCCCTTCCAAAGTACACAGGTAAGGAACATAGGCCGTACCTAGCAGTGAGTAAACTGTACGTTATTTGCAGGTCCCAACCACAGGAAGCAAAGACAGGCTGGAAAATTTCAGATCATCAAAATAAACCAGGGTGGCTTTACACACTTTTTGCTAAAGCTGAAGAACTTTGATCATTCAAAAAGCTAATATTACTTACTGTCCCCACAATATGACACATGGTCGTGTGAATTCTGTATATTCTGCTTATTTGCCTCAGCAGAGCCAGCACAAACAGGTCAGGAATGTCCACTCTGTTTTCTCCACAGCTCTGAAAAACTCATATTGGAGGAGTGGAATTTCCCTTTTTCACAATCTTGTTGTCAAAAGACAGAAATTGTTTTGCAACTCTACTTTTATCTGATTTTAATGAGTTATGGTAATGCTGAAGTCTGCTGTGTATCTACCATAAGGGCACCAATTTCTTCCACACTTCTACAAATACACAACACAGAAAGCAAATATATTTATTGACTTAAAAACAAGTAACAAAGAAGGACTAAATTATATTGATGTATAATTATTATGGATGCTCATACTAAAATATATTTGGACTCTTCATCTGTTGAGTATTCAAAATTAACATCACAGAACAGTCTTGAAGTACTCCCTTTAAAAGGATGATAGTCTATTCCTGAAAGTTTTAAATTAGTAATTTAATTTACCACTGGCTGTGTAAATCAAGAAAACAGGGCTGCTAAAATGATTGAGGACGAGGATCAATTGCAAATGTCTGTTTTAGCACAGGATGGGTCTTCTTGACAGAGGGAAGTCACTTTCTTAGGAGAGTTTCTGTCACCCCTTGCTTGAGCCAGTGAATTTCCATGGATTTGGAAAAAAAAAGGCAGGTTTCTTATGTGTTAGTTACAGTTCCAGGTTAACTTATTTTAAAAATAATAACCTGGTTTTGATTTACTTTTTTTACAGGGAAAACCAAAATCACTAGATGCTTTCCACACAAGAAGCATGAGTGTGAAAAAGCCACTTTTTTTCTTCTTTGCTGTGGCTTTGCTCTCATCAGAATAAAGAATTATAAGACACTTCATTATAAAATAAACAAAGAGAAAATGTTTGGAAGAACAGGTTAGGCTGTTATGTGTGTGTATATGAGACACTGGTGCCAGTCTCCAGGACACACATGACAAAGGCTCTGGCTCCAAAGCCAAGGTGTGCACTGTCTGAAAGGTTTTACTGCATTTAAATGACTAACAGCTGTCTTCTAATTGACCAGTAGGAGAAAAGCTTTCCCACTAACTTCAGATACTGAAATGTAAAAAAGGATCCCTGGAAAATATTTTATCCATGTCAGAAAAATCTGAGTGAAAAGAGCTGGGAGGAATGGGTAAAGAGAAATGCTGATTAGTTTGCTAGGACAGACGTTCATCCAAGGAAGGTTTAGCTTTTGTTTAATCCTCATTTAAAAAACTCTTCAGAGGAAACAAGCAGCCCTTCCTATCACCTACCAGAATGTGGCACTTCCCCTATGGCAGAGTGGAGTGTGGACACGGTGGGATGAGCTGAGCCCTGCGAAGGGGAGGCGGCTGTGCCCTGCTGCACCTCCAGCAGCTCCTCTTGCCCCAGCAACACACACCCTGCAGCTGGGGCACCAGCAGTGTTAGCACACTTCCTTCCCAAAGTACTAATGATTGAGTTTGTTCATTAGCTTGATTAGACCTTTTGACTTCTTAAGAGACAATTCAGGCTCAACGGCTGCTGGATGACAGAAAAAACTTTAATCATGGAGGTCAAGCGTGAGCTTTGCAGCTCAGAATGCATTAGTGCCTTCCACCCTCGCTGACCTCCCCAAGGTGCACACTGTTCCACCCCCAGCCACAGCTTCAGGACAAAAAGACAAGCTGGACAATAAGACCATTTTCCTGGCAGATCTGGTTAACTGTAAATTATAAAGCTAATCAGCTCTGCTTTTACTGACAAGTGACATTATACATGAGGGGACGCCTGCAGAACTGCCGATATGGTGTGAAATGAATGCTCTTGTTTGCATGTGAAACAACTGAAATAACTTGTCCTGAAAAACTCATCAACTCCTAAACTTGCTGGTTCCAACAATTAAAATTTAGCCCTTCATTCATCAACACCCTAAATATCCATTAATCCCCTTTCCAACTGTAAATGCCTAACAGAAGCTAAAATATTGCTCTGCAAAGGCTCTTAATGGGTGCACAATATGACTCGATGAGGAATTTGACTTGATCTGTAATGTTGCAGATAATTCACATCTATTGCAAGACTGGATCACAGAATTATTATTACAAAAATGTACACATCTAATCTGCAATCTTAACACAAGAGAAAAAAATCTAAAATGTAAGATTATGATTCCAACATGCACTTTAAAAATAGGTGCCTTTTCATTATGTCTTTGCAAATCTCCCTTTATATAACTATTTCATATTCATCTGGCAGAATGAAGTTCATCAGGGCAGTGCAGCATCTCATGACCTCTGAAAAAGCTGAAAAGTTTCAGCCCACATCTGGTCTACTGCCAGACCTATTTTTAAACTAGAATTCTGTTACATTCTAAAATAATGCTTAAAACTACTTAAGGCAGCAACTGGAAAGCAAAAGGAGTCTAGGACTTATTTCAGACTGTTCTAGAGTTTCAGGAAACCTGCTGTTTAATTTTAAGAAGCCATGATACAAATTAAAAGATAAAGCCCAATTTTGTTTAGTTATGCTGTAAAAAATTCCACCATGATCCCTCATATTTTAAGGAAATCGCTTTCCCTCAGCTCACTGATTATGGCAGGAACTTTCAGACTGAGTATAAAGGACTGAAATATGTGGAATAGAAGACATATCAGATGAGAGAAGGACACAGAAGAAGGGACAGAGTCAAACACAAAGGATGCTTCTGGAAAGACACAGGAGCTCAGAGATGCCATGGAAATCCAACTACTCCCACTCCTGCAGAAATGTGCACCTGGACAGAGTGCTCTGAAGGCAGCACATGACTGCTGGACAGAGCAGCAAGGTAATAAAGACAGGGGTCAAAGGCAGGGATCAAATTAGGTCAACAATGAGAATCCCTCACACAAAGATTTCATAAAACTTGATTTTACAAAGGGGAAAAAACCCAGCCAAACGATCACCAACCCCAAGAAGCCAAGCTGAAGACTGTTTAGACTGTTCCCAAAACTGTGCTGTGGAAGGCAGGGGTGCTGAGTGTGTGTGAGCACGGGCAGCACGTGGTGCAGGTGATGGACCCTGGATGTGCCTTCGGAGCGTGCGGGTGCTGCGGCACAGCCTCGCTGCCAAACACGGCACAGCAGCACGCAGCGAAACTCGGGGCCTCCAGGCACACAGCGGGAAAGCTGCAAGTCCAGTGCCACTGTAGCACCCCCAGTACACAGCAAACCAAGGGCAAACAAGCCAGACACATATCACCCAATTATTGTTGCAAATAACCGTACCCTGTACTGCCAATGGTTATGCTGCAAATGGCAAAGTAAAGCCAGTAGGGGTATTCCAGGACTCATCAGCCTTAATTCCATCCAGAATGATAAAGCGAGGCAGGAGAATGATCTGGATATACACGACTGTCAGCAGCAACCAAAGGCAAGGCACTGCTCTGCAGGCCTGTCCAGAACTGTGATTGCCATGTCAGGGGAAGATTAGCTCATCACAGCTGAAGAAGGATCATCAGCCAGCCAGCGGGATTCCATAAAGAAAACCTGAAATTGATGACAGACCCCTGATAGGACATCGGCTCATTCAGCTTGCAATTGCTCTGACAAATAACCTCCCATAACCATTCCATACGTCCAGCACAAGAGAGCTCTTTGCATCCACCTCAGTCATAATGGGATCCAGAAAGCAGAGATCAAGCTCTCTGAATTAAGCAAATGATACCAGAGCTTTATTAGCATCTCAAGATGCAGCTCAGGAACAAAGAAATCATGTGTTCAGTGATTTGACCACACGCCTTCTAAGGAAAACTACATTCAGGTTCTGTTCAAAAAGAGGCTACCAGTTCTGATAAATGATTATTGCCAAGTGCAATCTTGAAAAGCATATTTAAAGCCACGTATCACAAATACAGACTGCACTGCCCAAACACGTAGCGTCTCACATAAGAGCTCAGCTCCATCACCAGCCCAATTTCAGACATTTGTTTTGGTTCCTCACTACGGAATACAGCCTCTGGTATAGACACAAAAGGGCACAAAACCAACTTCAAATAAAAGATGAAACTGTCAAAAAATGTGTAAGTAGAGAAAACTTCTACGACAGGGCAGTGGTTTTGCTTCTTCTTTCAAACTCTCTTAGTTCATCAGGATACCTGACATTTTCATGTTAGACCAAGTAAAACAACTCACACTCACACAGCTAATGAAAGTACTTCACTATAATGGAGCCAGCCAGTTTTCCAAGTGTTTATATGGCTAATTCCAGCCATTGCCTGCCCTGATTTCATCACCTACAGCAGCCAGACACTTCCTATCCCTAAGCAACTGCTACAGCTTCCTAGCTGGAACTCAAGCAACAAGCCTGGCACATGAAGTGCAAAGAAGCCAGCAAGAAAGCATTTAGGGCTGGGAGGAAAAAGAAAGGAAAAAAAAATTTAAAAAACCACCATTTCACAGATCAAGAATAGAGGCATGAAAATAATAAGTAACTTGTACACGGTCACAAAAGTCTCTGGCAGAGCCAGGGAAAAGAACCGAAATTTCTTTAATCCCTGCTCAGTCCCTTAAATACAAGGCTATTCTTCCTCTTCCTACTTGATATTGTGTCAATGCAGGAGTGTAGGTGTTGAAAGACTAACAAAAGGAAAGTAATAGTATGGTATTATGAGCTGAGAAACCTAATCTTTATCAGATACAGCAAATCTCTATGATGCTGCCTGCACTGGGAACTCTCTCTTTGTCCTGAATATGCTTTAAATTACTGGTATAATGTGTACTGGATATTGTTCCACTCTTATATTTATTCCACAAAAACCCCTGTGGCCCGCATGCGATTTTATCATTAGCTGGCAAGGTAATTTCAGGGCCTGGTTCTGCAATCATTCCATGAGCAATGCTCCCATTGAAGCCGGGACGTTCGGCATGCAAAGCAGCTGCCAATTCAGGGTCCCTGCAATGAAAAGGCCTTTTTCTATTTTAACTATTGTGGAATATTAGTGAAAAAACAGAAGAGGAGAAAAATTGCAGTGCGATTCTTTATATGAGTTATTCTATACTATGACAAAATACAAAAGTGTGCTTGGAAAAACAATCTACGCAAAGTATTGCCTATCAGATAAAGCACAAGCTATTTTTGTTTCTTTTATTAAAACTCAGTAGATTACAAAGTGTTTTGTTAAAATAGGAAAAAAAAAATCTCTGCAGACGTAACAAATCATTGGTCAAGATTTACAAATGACCAATATGCCTCAGGATCACAAATGTCAATATTTTGCTTCCTTTTGATTTCTTAGATACATGTAAAAAGTTCAAACTCATCCAAATCAATGAGGTTTCCAGATAAATATGTTGAAAGTATGTTTTTGTGCACAATGTAAATGACTCCTTTGTCTCAAGATCCCCAAAATCATATTCAATAAACAGCTATTTTGAAGAGCAATATATTTTACTATAAGATTTAGATGCTGATATAGATGCAGAAGGAGAACAAACTGTTTTTAACTTCACTAAAGCAACATGAGAGAAGCCTTAGTCATAAAGAGAAGTCATAAAATCCCACTCTCTTAGCTAAGTAACAAGCCCTCTGACTATAAATAAAATGGATATGATGGAATGAAAGTTTAATTTTGCACTGAGTTAGACACACCCAATCTCTGGTAGATCCACTGACGTACACCATGGAAGAACATGGCCTGCAGTGCCCCCTCCTTCACAGAGCAACTGGCAAAGGAAATGCTACAGCAGAACTCACTGAGGGTGGATCTGTCCTCGTGTTATGCTGCTCAGTAACTTGGTGAGGAAGCCTCAGCTACTGCCATGGAAAAACACAGCCAGGAAAGACTCAGCTTCGAGCAGATCCTGTCCCCTGAGAGAGGTTCCCAGGGGCCCTGGATTAGAACACTGGGAAACGGTTCCATTCCCTCCTGCCTGAGTCACATACAGGTCTCTGGGGAAACTTAAGTGGTCACTGATGAATACATACGTGCACACACACGTGTGTGCTCACTGTAACTTATGGCAGAGGTGAGACTGTAACTCAGTAACTTTGGGCACTACACTCTTAAAAGATGCCACAGCATCCACTCCTGGGGACAGCTGGAACCTGCCACTCCAAAGCCACTTGCATTTGTACTGCTTGTCCCAGAGCATCAGTCTGTTCTGTGTCTGCCAAGGCACTTCAGGGAGAGCTGAGCCATCAGGACACAACTGCCCAAGATGCCTTTCCTCAAGGACAGAAGACAGCGAAGGAAAGCATTTTCCTTTTAAAGTAAATGAGAACTTTTCACGGTCCTTTTACCATTTTCTCACCCATTGTCAGAAAGAGGCACAGATTTTAGCTTATGAGAAGGTAGAAAACACCACATCAGTATAATCATCAAAGCTGCTGCACTTCTATCACTTTCATCAGAACTCCTCGGTCACTAAAAGACCCATCTCACAATAGGCCGAGCATCCAGACATATTAGAAAGTATCATTTTTATAGGTCAGGTTTGGCTTCATTTTCCCAGGCTCTCCTGTACAACATCTCACAGCTTGCAGTTCTTATTTAAGTGCTTTAAAAAGTAGAAGCAAGAATATAAAAAAGTAACCTCGCCTCTGAGAGCATGGGAATGCTGGGTCTTCCAAGCAGTTAGTGCCAGATGTGTGATCTGCCTCAGCCCCCCAGTTCTACCATGGTACATTCATAAACAGCAAGTTATATCCAGTGTGAGGACAAGAAAGGAAGCAGACTTTTCCTTTCTCCGTTCTCCCCACACGTTTTGCTCTGTCCATGAGCTGTGCATTCCTGCAAACCCACGGCTCACACGTCCCGTTCTGCAGCAAGGAATCGTGTCCGGTTCGGCCACGTGGCTCCTCCCAACTCCCACCTATCGAACACATTTCTGACATGGAAACCGCGCAAAATTCCCAACTGCTTTCTGAGGAGGAAAACGCCATCTAATTAGAGCCCATGTGCAGGGAAGCATCTGGCTGGGAGCAGCGGTTCGGCGGCTCCCGGAGTTGTCGTGGAGACCAGGCGAGAGCGCCCGGAGCGGGCTGGCCGGGGCACGGGGCCAGCTGCACGGCTGCGTGCTCTGACAGCGAGCAGATGGGCAGCGACCGCCGGGCCCTGCTCCCCTCCGGACCCTGCTCCCCTCCGGGCCCTGCTCCCCTCCGGACCCCCTCCCCCCGCCGGGCCCTGCTCCCCTCCGGACCCTGCTCCCCTCCGGACCCCCTCCCCCCGCCGGGCCCTGCTCCCCTCCGGACCCCGCTCCCCTCCGGACCCCGCTCCCCGCCGGGCCCTGCTCCCCTCTGGACCCGCACGCCCGCAGAGATCAGCTGGAGCTTGTACAAGTCCTCGTCTGCCTTGGAACCTCCGGCTTCCGCCAAGGAAACAGAACTGAACATGCCAACGCTTCCACCACGAGCGCATCCATCCCATTAATGTAATGATGATGCGAAGCAGCAACAACTGGCAAAACGTGATGCAAATATTTTAAAAAACACTCATTTTGAAGCTTTATTTTGGCATTCAGTTCAAACTGCATTCTTGGAAAAATGCACAGGAATTTCTGTGATTCACACAGTGCATGATTCCATCTTGGCAGGGGAAGTTTGATGCTGTTTCAATTATTAATAAACTAAAACAAATGTTCCCCTACACATGCAAAAGAATTGTTAATAATAATAAAAGAATTGTTAGTAATGATGTCTCTTATTGCAGTGACCTCACAGCTTCGAGATCCTATTTTTAGTTACATGAATATATGGTTTTTGTTCCAAATTCTTTTTTAACTCAAAGGCTTTTGTTCACATTAGCTCAGCAGCCAGCTAAGAGCATCTTCAAGGGAAACAGAGTTGACCAAAATGCAAGAAATCTCATCACTTTGGCTGGAAAGCCCATTCATTCACACAGGCACTGCCCATGCCTTGCAGGAAGCACATCCTCTTCTATTCATTTTAGAAGATGAATTTTCCAGGAAAATATTTTTTTTGCCTCAAACTCCCTCAGAAAGATGCCTCAGCTTGTGAGTGCATCTGCCTGCAGCCTCGGAGAATCCCAATATTCATCTTCCACAAGGTGGAGTGCTGCATGGAACCAGCCCAATGGCAATTCTTGCCAGTGCCACAGAGAAGCTGCACCACTGGAGCTGGGAAAGCTCACAGCAGGCAGTGCCTGCAGAAAGCTCAGGAATGCTGGCTGCTGCAGAAAGAGTTCCTAATTCCAACTGCAGCCATGGGTACAACGTTGGGACCCAAACACACGTGCAAAACGTTACAGAGCTGCCTCAGCAGCACAGCTAATAACCAATAATGCACAATGCTCTAAATTTCCCAAAGTCTACACTAGATATTGACCAGGAATTGTTACAGCTCAGAATCACCCTGAACACTTCGTTAGCACAGTTACTGCCTGCTTCATTGATCACTACAAGTGTATTTTTCCATGTTTCCATTTTAGAAGTACTAAATTACATTGCTTCAAACAATGAGAAGTTGCTCATTTTAAGAACAGAACTTGCCTAACTTGCCTCTTAGTCCTGCTATTGCTATATTTGACATGCCATTGCAATTTCAGCATTTTTCAGGATTAAACAAAATACCCAGAAACCTTTAAAACCATTTTTGTCACATATAAACTGCTTCCACCCCTGCCAGATCACATCCAACTTGATTAAGCATTAAATTTGCAACTGCCTATCTTTCCACCCTCTATAAATACTTGCAAAGGTTCAGCCCAGCTCTGCAGGTGCTGAAGAGTTAATGCTTGGTGCTGTGGTCACTGTAAATAAGCAGTTTGGGGTAAGCAATATTGCTGTCAGACACACAACGCTTTGCAGGTGTGGGCAATAATTAAAGGTTTCAGCACATCTACCTGGATGAAGTATTTTTACCTCCTATTCTGAGGAGGAAGCCCTCTCTGTGGAGAGCAGAAGAGCTCATTAATGAGGCTAATTAGGTGTAAAGGGGGTAGAGTCTGGCATCAGCTGCAGCTTATAGAAGCTAATCATTAAGCTCTGTAATCTCTACCCCAGAACAGCAGATGATCATGTTCCTAGGTGACTGATGTTGCTAAGAAAATTTCCAGCACCTGAGTACCTGACCAAATACTTTTTGGTGAGACTAAAAATTCCCTTAACCCTCTACATGCCAGACAGCACAGCTGATATAATTTCTTTACTCATCAATTTTCTAACAATGACTATCCAATGAGATTTGAACTTGGCATGAGGCCTTTAATGAGATTTATTTCAGAATTAAAAAAAAAAAAAAAATCAATGCCACCAACAGCTTCTGGAAAGGAAGGGCACAAAATAAGGGCTGATAGAGCAACACGTAAGAGTAACACAGATAGGAGCAGTAATGCTTGAAAAAGAGTGACCACGTATATCTCCTGAAGGTTTGTAAGTTCTCTGTGTAATTTCTTTGCACAGAGAACTGAGGGTAGTTACAATACCACAGGGATGAAAGCTGTGTTAATAAATATGTAAAATAAGGATTTAATTGTACTCACCTAATTTGAAATGAGAAAAAGGACATAATTTCCATGGAGAGAGAATACATGGAAGCAGAGCTCAATCTGGAACTTGTTTCGTAAAATTAATTGCAAAAATAGCAAGCTATTGCAGCACTTCAACATGAATTTTTGAGTTCATCAGGCAGAACAGACCCTTTACTGGCAACCTGCTACTGTACCTTTTTTTCTCCAACGAAACAGCAGATTTGAATCAAAAATTTTTATGATTCAATTCAATTTTAACAAGAAATAGAATATTTTTTATCTCCATGCTACCTGTGGACTTGGAGATGCACAGACTAACATAAGTTGCTCAGAAGTGCCACTGGCTCATTACCATCAGGATATGGATAAGCCACCCTGGTAATCTAACAGTTCTCTAAGCATCAACAGAAAAAATATCTCCAACAATAACTAGCACCTTGTCTTACAATACAGATGTCAGATGAATAAATTGGATGATGAAACTGCTTCATAGCTAACATCCCATTATATTTTAATAATTCTGCAAATACACTGTAAAGACCAAACCCCATTAGGCAACAGAGGTTTTTACAAATGCTCTAAGCTAAGCTCCTTGTCCAGTAGTGAACACACTGTGCTTCAGCTTCCCCTGCTCTAGAACAACACACAAGGAGTTGGTGAAGGGGGTGCTTCCATATCAAACCAATCTAAACCAAGGCTTCTCCTGAGTATCTCTCCAAGTTCCTCCAAACCAATACAAGTTTCCTCAGTATCACCTGATCAAGTGCTTGGCAGGATTATTGCCTCTCCTATATAGAACACTCCTTTTTTCTCTTGAACCTTTGCTACTACAAACCCCACTTGCCTGTCTGTGGTTTCTTAGTCTGGAAGAAACAATGAGGAGTCAGTCCTGATCCTCTTCCTTCAAACAGTCAGCGAGAGTTATCCCTATAAATAACACTACAAAACTGACTGACATTGACAGTATCCCTGGTGTTCAAATAAGCAGACTGGACATACTGTGGGAAAACGTGCTTGATGTCTGTAAGCAAGGGGTAAGTGTGGCCAGCAGATGGGTCAGTACATCCAAGTGTCTGAATTAACCAGAGGGAAGGGCAAACCAGAAGCACATTGCATTTTCATCAACAGTAACAACCTTTGTTTCCCTCAAGTCTAACTCCCCACCATGATGAGATATGTGACAAAAGCTGGTCTGCAGAGACAGAAAACTGTCCAGAGGAGTGATTCCAAGATGTGGCACTATTTCTGTGCTGCTTTCCTATTCCTGAGACATGCTCCATTGTTCCTTAGCCATGCACACCCTTCATTTCAGTAATTAGCTGTCAGCACAGCCCGACAGCAACTTGGTATTGTCTGCTCAAATTGTATTAATGAAATGCATTCCACTAAATGTCCTGGATGCACATCTGTAATTGTGTTACATGGAGAGGCTGGGGATGGGGGCAAACTGCAGCTTCTAAACAGGGCACTATGATCAAGCACATTAATCTGTTATTTCTTAGGAATTTGACAACCAATTAATACTACAGGGCTTCCTATATAGCAATAAGAACCAGTGATCCAACATCCAACAGCATAAGCTGAGCCTACTATTTGTGAACACAACATCCTTAAAGGCAGAGACACAAGAACTACAGGTTGCAGCATTGCAAAAGCTTTTTTTTTATTTAAAGATTCAGCATCTGTATGTGGAAACCTAAATGTAGAACACTCAGTATATACAGCACACTAAGGAAAATCAAATAAACCCCAAGATCCTTGTCAAACGTGTAAGATTTTGATGTTCTTGAAGAATACAAAATTCAGTTGATGAGTGCTTGTAAACTGATCCTTGTCAGTCAAGACACTGCACCATTTTCTGTTTCATGTTCTCCATCACCAAAGAGTTTTCCAAAGAAAAGGGCTTGGAAAAGATAAAAAAGAAGAAACAAGAAAAACAAAATAAAGATATCCTGTGGGTATAATAATATTTGGAAAACTTTCATGTCAGTTCTGACTGCAAAATTGCTATTAACATTTAATTAAAATTGAGCACAATAAGTTATGACAAGATAATGGCTGGGAAACGTGGCTTTAGGGCAGAGTAAGGATATTTGGAACTCCGGCTGGATGTGATGCTTTATTTTTGGTTACATTTGGCAACTACTGAGATTCCTGAAACACAACTTAATTATAATGATCTACAGAAATTCACAGAAGAGAAAAGAACAGCGCTACATTTCAGTTACCTCAGGATGTGTATGTTTGACATATGTCAAATAAATCAGAGATTTTTAGGACCCCAGTACCACCTAACCCTTAATTTCATTCATGTTCACACCCACACCAAAGAACACTCTTTTTCAACTAAAAAAGCCCCTGCAAGCCCCTCCTAAACAATCTAATATTTTGCTACTTATCCATAAATAAAAATATTCATTTCCTCTCAGAGGCAGGAATTCTTTTGAGTATCATTTACCTCCATAGCTGAAGGCAACAATCACACAGACCTGAAGCAGAAATAGTCAAGAGCTTTGGGAATGACCCTGACTCAGGGAAATCAATTGTCCTTTATTGGAGACAGCTTCGCTGCTCACCCTGAAAACTCACTGTAAGAGAGCTGGACTGCAATTCACTGAACATGTAAAGGAGAGCACATGATTGAGTGACATCTGGAAGAGAAAACACACTCCCAATGTTAGCTTAAAATCCCCAAATGAGGGGGCACATATGGTTGTTCTTAAATCAAGCAGTCCTCCCTATGCAGTGGAGGCCACTGGCCAGAACAAAACTTACTTAGAGTTTGACAGATACATTTGGGGAATATATTGACACACCTGTTACAACTAAAACTGTATCTTTAAGCATGAACTCCCTTGGTTAGCCTCAGTTTTAGTAACAAAGAATTTACAAGCCCCCTCCCTTTGTGAAAATGCTGGCTAGGTGCTGTTAATTCCAGGTACTCCTGTGACCAAGTATAAACAGCAGAGCCAAACAGCACCGTCCTTGTCCTTCAGCACAGCCTGCACTCCCTCTGGTTTTACTGCCAGACACACAGCAACCATTCAACACTTCTCCAGTTTTAGGCAAGAAATTCAGGTAAGCAACAGCATTCCCATTCTTGACTGCTTTCAAGTAAAATATTGTCATGTGTAATAAGAAGGCATCTTTAGATAGAAGTGTTATTTATTTTTCATATATTTTTGAGAATATGTTGAGAATATGTAATAAATTATTGGTTGCCAAATGGGGGATGAGCTTTACCCATACAAGTACAGACAGATCCTAGGGAAAGGCAAACTAATCACACATATAATCCTCACAAATAGCTTTCATTTTCACCAGTAATCCTCTCTAAGAAAAAATGTTCTGGACATACAGACTTTAACTACTGCTTGGAGAGCTTCACCTAAATAATTCTTTGATATATTTCTCTTTTCACTGAACACCAGGAGCAAGCGAAGTACATATATAATCTACAGCTTTTAAAGGGCACTCAAACTCTTGGCACCTTCATTTCCACAGTACTTCTAAGAATCCTGTATTAGTTACTAGCTCTGAGTAACACTTGATGCCAAATTAATGTAATACATCAAATTAATGTAATGTCGATAACAACTTTAACACTTTTGGAATCAACAACATATATTTATGGTATATATTTAACAGGCAAACAGTTACATGAGCTCTACTATAAAATTTCTTATTACATGAATCACTAACCTAAATACTGCACCAAGAATTATTCAAAAGACAGCTACACTTGGACAGAAGAGTAACCTTTAAGGAGTTAAAATGTCCTCAACTACAAGTCAAGTTGAAACTTATTTAATTAGGTTCTGTATTTGAAAAAATGAAATAAATTCTTTCATTAACTAAACCAAACTCCCTTAAAGGCAACAATATGTTCCCTCTCTGTCAGGACAGAGCGCAATGAAATCTTTATTTTAATTGGGGTTAGCTAAGGGGCCATTTGGCTTCAGATGCTTTGTTTATCAGCCCTAAGCTTTACAGCTTAGCCAGGACTTGAAATATTTTACTACAGAATGATTTAA
Organism: Cyanistes caeruleus; assembly: GCF_971803275.1. Taxonomy (NCBI): domain Eukaryota; kingdom Metazoa; phylum Chordata; class Aves; order Passeriformes; family Paridae; genus Cyanistes; species Cyanistes caeruleus. The sequence continues at coordinate 9,135,916 of NC_141720.1, forward strand.
TTTTAAAAAAATTAAAAATAATAATAATAATAATAAAATAAATAAATATATATATACACACACACACTCCTCCAAGGAGTATTTTATAGAAATAATTTTAAATGTGCATTGTGAAAACTGGAAGGCCAAGTGCAGGTACCTTAAAAAGACCCCCCCAATTTCCTTTAGTGCTGCTGGCTCTGGATGTCCTGTGCAAATGCCTGCTCCAAGGGTTCTGCACCCCAGCCTTCCAGCAGAGGCAGCTGCACAACCAGAGCCAGGCCCTGGCTGCCCTGACCAAGCCAGCAAAAAACTCCCTTTGGGGAGCATCTTTTAAAGTCTCTTACAGAAGCCTTGGATCTGAAAAGCTTACAGTCGAACACCTCAATTTTAAGACAAAGCAAATGAATTCCTAGTTGGTAGATGGTACCTTTTTCCTGTAATAAACTAATTTACAAATCTCAGACATCTCCAGTAATACAGTTACTGAAAATCCTACGGAAACAACTATCAAAGGAAAGGACAGTGAACAGGAACTCTGCAAAATCACAGCACCAGTTCACTCCAAAGTGCAGCTAAAATTTTTTAAATAATCCAGAAAAATTTCCTGTGTAATTGTGAGGATTGAGCTTAGGCTGAATTTTGGACTTATTCATTATTAAAACTCCAAGCATTAGAAGTGTTCCCAAAGCCAAAATGAAATGAAAAAAAGAAGAAATAAAGAAAACTCCAAGACTAATTTCCACAAATGACATACATCTAATTATATTTTCATATTCTTTTCTCCTGGATCACTGAAATGTGATGAGTCAGATCCTTTTTTTTTTTTTTTCCCTTCAAAATTATAAACCTGATATTATTTGCAATTGTCTTCTGGAGGCCACTGGTGTTATGTTGCTGAGTTTTATACATATCACACAATACAGAACACCACGTACATTATTTTAGTTAAAAACCATGCCAACAGTATGTTATTAATTCCAGTTTAAGAATTTGACTGTATTTTAAAACCAAAACTTATTCTTTGTTTTGTCATCAGAAACAAAAGCATTGCTACTGACTCCAGAAGAATAAAGCTTATTTCAAACTAAACATTGAGATTTGTGCTTCACCTTTGTGCTACCTGAAAGAAAATATAGCAATTCTAAATTAAATGTATTATTCATATATATTTTTTAATTTCTTCTTTAGACAGCTTTGTGCATATCTGCTCTGTACTGTTTTCTCATGAGAACTACAATAAATGAGCTGTTTCTTCAACTTCACAGCAGGTATTTTGATTTGAGAGTAATCACAGTTTTCTCTACAATCTTTATACAATTTATGTCCTGATCATCTAACAAATAAGTAAAAGATTTAAATTGACATCAATATGTATACCTTTTTCTAACAGTGCAAATTAATTGTATATCTCTAAATGAGAAAAATGTTTATTAAAAAAAAAAAATCTAGTGAATATACCAACTATTGAGTTCAAAGCAAAGACACCACATGTGTCTAAATAAATATCAAGGAAGTGTCAGAGGTAAATGAGGAGAGACCAGGTGAAATGTGTGTGATGTGTTAATTGTATTCAAAAAAATAATAGAGGAAGACAGAGAAGCTGAACTTCCAATTATCATAATGGTATCTACTTCACAACACATTTTCAAACTTGAAAGAGACATTTTAAACCATAGGAATTCTGAGCAGAATACCTCCAGCTGTGCTCTGCATAAATCTTGCACGCTGTACATACACAGTTTATTTAAATACCAAGTAAAGTTATGACTTACAAAATGCATATTTCAGTCACAATAGAATATCTGTCATTGCCAGAGCTGCTACTCACTGAATGAAAGGCTCAGAAAACAATGAATTAAATTAGAAAAAGATAAGAAAGGACAGAATGTTTTCATTTGACGTTTTACCAGACTGAAGTAGCGTGTGTTTTGAAGAACAACGTACTTATCAGCCCTCTGCAGTTTTTACATTTTTGTGTTCCTCAAAACAGAAAAAGAAGAAAAAAGTGGTCCTCGGTGTGAGACTAAGTTTTGCCTATACAGCAGTTTGGCCATGAGCCAGAACTTGCCTTTCACTAATGCCTTCCCACAGCAAAATCAATGCTCTATGTGAAGAGCAGTTGCCTGGCTCTCTGATGCCACGCAAGAGCCAAAGCAGAAAGGGGCCTTGGTCCCTCCTGTGTTTCCCAGGACACATGTGAGGTTCCCTGAGCACCAGGGCAGTGTCAGAATCTCCCACACTCCACTGTCAGTCCTGGCTCAGGAGCAAAGGGCTCCTTCTGCCTTTAGCCCCACCACAGTCCAGATGTCACTGTCACCCACCTCTGCAAATCCTTACAACTAATTGGGATTTACTGCCTTTCACCTGCTTCCTTTGCTACCACACCAGTACAAACCAGTACAAACTGTACACTCCCATTCATACACAACATACCATGAAAGCCCAGAGTGGCATGACTTCTCTATTTTGTTTCTAACCCAATTAAATATTTGAATATTTATCATAATTTCATCAACTTTTATCTGCCACTGCAGGCTACTGTACAAATCCAAATCCCAAAATCTCTTCCACTATCTTCTGTCAACAGAAATGATACTTTCCCTTCAGTTGTTCAGCTGCTCACACTACTGAGAATGTTCACTCCTTGCCTACCTGCCCGAAAGGTCCTTGGGTTGGGGTTTTTCATTGGTTTGTGGGTGTTGGTGGGTTTTTTTCTTAATACCAGATACAACAACTCATTTGAAAAAACACACAGTTGCTGAGTGCCTCACAGAGAAGCTGAATTCAAGGGTGATGTTATTTTCTGCTTGGTGTTTGTTTATGTGCCTCGTTGTTCCCCTCTAAGTCCCCTGCGCTTTATTAGTTCAGGAAATATCTCCAAGTTCTCCTGCACAGAGGCATTTGCACGAGGCTGTGCACTCACAATTAGAACTGAAGTACCAGGAGACAACGCCGTGAAAACACAGGCAAGAGTCAGCCTAAAACAAACAACCAAAGGCTTGAAACAAACAGACGAGAAGCAAAAACAAGTGCAGCAAACAGCACAGACCCCAGAATCAGGTGTGAGAGGCACATCCAAACAAGCACTATCCAAATCCTCGCACAGCAAAGGTGACAGAACACAGAGTGCTGCTCCCTGCACAGCCTGCCCTGTAACAGGGAGATTGAGAGGCTTTGGAACAAAGCTCCTTTTATTGCTGCAGCACCACCACAGAAGATCCAGGCTGACGGCTGAACGCACAACTTCTATGAGGGCTGCGAAGTTACTCACACAACACAGCCAAAGATGGTTCTCAGACTGCCCAAAGGTTCCACAAACTAAGTGACCACAAAACTCTAAACATCAGCATGAAGCAGGTAAACATTAATAATCTCAAAGCAGACCTGTGCACATCAACATTCTGACACCACACTCGAAGGAAATTCACGTTTCTGCTGTTACTGCACAGCCAGATGCAGAGCACCCCATCCCTTACTCTGGCAAAGTTCCTATGCCCAAAACCATTCCCATGATGGATTTTAGAGGGGGGTGTTTGCTATTCTAGCTTTGAGTTGGGTTTTACTGGAGTTTTACTTTAACATGTATGATGGACAGGGAAGTTTGCCTGCACCTTTCCAGGCAGAAGCACCACAATCAGCAGAGGGTCATGTTAACTTTCTCAAATATTACTTTTTATTACCTTCCCCTCAGAACCCTGGGTTCCCCCTCCCCTTAGTGTGTCATACAGAATTAGATAATATAGGATCTTATAACAGTTTGGAAATTACAAAACAATTCTATTTACTACATACCAGACTGCTAGAAGAGATTAAAGAAAACGTCTTTTCAGGTTCATTAACATATGTATATCTGAACAGACTTAGATGTAGAATAATAAATGCCATTTTGAAGAACAGTAACTGCTTGTTAGAAAAAGAGACATTTTTAAGGTTTAAAACAGCAAAAGCAGAAATTTGTCTATAGCAACAGTAAGGCTCAGAGAGGAAACAGCAACAGAACAGAAATGAAAACAAACATCACACAGAAAACAAACAAAACTGTGTTTCCCCACTAAATCTTTTCCAGTCAGTGACTGTGAATTCAGACCTTCCCATAGATGGTAAAACACAGCAATAGTTACAGGTGGCTTCTAAGGGAGGCTGCTGAAACCTTGGGTCTTTAAAATGTCACAAAACAGAGAATCCTCGGAGTAGGAAGTAAAAAGCCTTAAATTTCAGTTCCAGGATATACAGAAACTCAATTTATGTCTGTTTTTATCACAAAAAATCAGATTTTACACACTGTCAGTGCCACTCTCATTGCCTACTCCTACCTGTCAGTAAAGTCACCAGGATGACATTTAGAAAGTACTGTCATTTAGGCACCCCTAGACTGTCTCTACAGGTATGGATTTGAGAGCTCAAGCACTTGAACAGGAAAAGAGTAAAGATGGGTGGGAGAAAATTCCTGGTGCTATACATCAGCACTGACTTAAAACAGAACACAACAAAACTGCAAGTAAAACAGAAAGTTCTATTTAACAAGCTTCTGCTCACTGTTTCCCCTACAACTTGGGGTTCATTTTAACAGTTACATAACAGCTGTATAAGCATTAGGGATCATCCTTCTTCATATTTTCTACAGATGGACAAACACTCCTAAAGCTCTGAACTGTGGAGACAGCTCTGGTGACAGGGAAGTATCTACTTTGCTTGCAGTGTGTGCCTTTAAAATATACATGCAAGGAAAAGAAGCTAGGCAGAAGATGGCCATGGAGAGGAAGGAACTGGGATGTGGCAATTACTGGGAGTTGGAAATGACTATTTACTCTTCCACTGAATAACTTAAAAAAATAATTCACCATGGCAACAATCATACTTCATAGTAGATAAAGCACTGAATGCTACAAAGCCTTTGCAAAATGAATTATGCACCAGTACGTAGCATGCACTTGCTTTATATTACTGCACATACATTCCAACAAAATTTCCTTTTTGACTCATCTGGCATTTGCTTCCTTACTCTGCACCAAATATCATCTACTTTTCTGACTCTGATCTCATGAATCTGGAATTGTTGAAGGCATTTATTGTGTCTGTTCAAGAGATTCCTATAAAATAATTAATGCATTATCTTCTTAATTGAATTGTGTTATGTTGATTGCTCAAACTGCACTGTATTATGAGAAAATTAGTATCAAAGTTACAGTTATGAAAATTGGTAGTACATCATCTTCTCTATTTAAAATCCAAATATAAATTATCAGGCTTTGACAGGACAACAGAACTTAGGCAGCAATGTGCATATAACACACATTCCCCCCCACCAGTGCAGTTCAGCTAAATCAGTATGAAAACTAGAGTAAATAAAACATCTGTGAGTTTCAGTAAGTAGTTTCATATTAGGATCAGCAGTTCACAAATTAGAAAGTAACTTCAGCAATGTAAGCACATGAAAAGCGTGGAAATAGAAAAAGCACATTGACTCTGCCTCAGATTTCTTGCTTACTCTTAAGTGGCTGCATCCAAGGAATATTTAGGTTAACTTTAAACCAAATCAATTCAGAACAAGTCAAATAACCAGAAATTATCCAGTTTACAACTAATGGCTGCTCAGGCAAGTAAACCTGAATAAGACTGAATAATTAACCATGAGAGAGAATTAACGGATGCTTTACTGAAGAGATTCACTTATCCTCGATACTTCTCAGTGCATGCAAGGAGGTATCAGTACTCATGTGAAAGGTGTAGCTCATGGAGGAGTATTTACAACACGGTAACAGGATGTAATGCGGTGGTTTCCTACAAATACCAGCCCTGTCAGAATCACTGCAGTGCCAGACGACAGGCAGTACTCTTGTCATTTGGGATGCCTGTAGGTCCCAGCCCAGAGTGCAGCTCCCACAGCAAGGAGGGGACAAACCCTTCGAAGCACCACCCTGCACCCCCGCGTCCTGCTGGGTCACACCCATGCCCCGCTGCTCCGGGCCAGCCCACCCGGAGCTTACCTCGACCCCCCCAGGTGGGGGGCTGTTCTTCACCAACACCGGGAGAGTCGGACTGGAATGCCTGGAACCACTAGGTGTCAGCAGAAGAAAGTGCACGGCCGCGGCTCCCATCCCGAAAATCTGAGCCTCGCTTCCCAACATCCCCCAGCTGCTCAGACCTACCAAGCACCTTTACACACACCTCGTATTCACAGAGATCGTTCTGCTAAAGATGATCTACTTGTGTGAATTACATATTTAGAAGAGATAAAAGCACTCCTTCTGCGAACAACAAAATAACTGGGAATTTGAAAAAAGTCATTTGAGTGAACAAAATGTTCACACTGGTGTCACAGGTAGACATTTAAGCCATATGCATCAGGATAATTTGCCTCAGTACAGCCCAGTGAACACCCAGCTGCTGCTGAGTTTGGCTAGATTTAACAGCAACAGAGCTTTGTGGGGCTGTAAGCACATCACAGCCAGCAGATACTCCTCTGCACTTAAAACTGGCTTCGTGCAGCTACGGGAAACACTGTAAGAAACAGCACTGCAGCAGTTATTTTGTCAAGTAAATATTACTATTACTATTATTATGCTTGCCAGCTGTGTACCTGGATATCTTTTTTTCATACTATTTCTAGTTACCAAAGGGCTCAGAAAGTTCATGGCAACAGAAACTCCTTGCCAGTGTTCTGTTTATATGTACATTACACAGCCTTGTATCTCTAGAGTAAAAGCCTCTGTGCAGAATAAGAGCTCTTACTATGCTAAAGTATAATAATGTCAATGTAGAGCCTGCTCGGTGACACATTATGGGCCTACACAGAATAATGAAAAATAGATTCACACCCTTTATCCCAAAAAGTCAGCTCATACCAATGAGATAGTCTATGAAATTAAATTGTCTTATGAGACAGAAACTATGAAAGGAGGAAAAGCTGCTGCTTCTTTGAATTTATTTTCTAATTATCGATGATTTTAGATGAACAGTCAGGTTTCTGGAATTACAGGACATGAAATGCAAAGAACCATCTCCTGTTTCGTATTGCTTATGTCCTGTATTTACTCCACGTGAAGCTGATACATGAACATGAAACACCTGCAAATTTGCTTTATCTAAATTTTAATACTGAAAGGCATAATCACAAATCAAACTGCTGATTTACAAAAAGCCTTAGGAAAGAAAGCCTTGAAATTTTCTACATCCTGATTGTTAAAGTGAATTTCATGACATATTTGTGCAGCTATATTTACAAGTTTTCTGTGTTGGAATGATAAGCAAACCAAACCATTTCTGCTACTTCCTCAGGTTAGCTGTCCCTCAAAGTTGCACTTTCTAGGGGCGTGCCACTGTCAACTCATTTCAAATGTTCATCTTTAACATTCAGCCTTCAAAATACCAGATGGTATTTCCAGAACAGCAATTTAAATTTTTATTCTCCTTCATAAACCCCTTAACTAGTTAATCTCACACACACATCCAGGCAAAGCATACACCAATATTCCCAGAGTTGCCTGGCAACTACAGGGAGGAGCACTGGAGAACAAGGAAGCCTGCGGGGATGGAGGGGAGTCAGTGTCTCCCCAGCAGGGATAAAGGAGGCTCACAGCCAGAGCGCCTCGCTGCTTCCATCTTTGTCATTTATATAGTCCCCATTTTAAATACCTCTACAATTTCACCTGAGATGCTTTAAAAGCCCAGTTCTTACACCCAGACATACACCCACGATTCAAAATTATTTATTTTTTCCACACACACAGATTTCCCCAGTAAGATGTGGAAGGACTTGTGCTGACTTGAAAAGTAATTTTTGAAACCTGAATATGAACCACTGAGATGATGCTTATTTGATGGTGATAACTGGGCTGTTTAAAAGTCAGGTTGAGCTATGTTTTCCTTCTGGCTTTAAAAATAACAAGACAAACTACAGTACTGGAGATACTTTAGCTACTGAAATCCTCAAGAAACACTATATCCAAAGTTCAACTTTTGGCCATGTAACCACTTAACATCATGATTAAAATTAAATTTATCACATGTCTGCAGGCCAGACCTTTTCATCAATCTTCAAAGAGCAAGAGAATGCCAAATACACCACCTTTCAACACAAAAACACAATGAAGAGCTGGGTTTTGCAGAGGAAGCAATGGTCAGCTCTGCACTAGCCTCTTATGATCATTTATTTATTCTTTTTAATCATCTCTCCTCTAATTTGACTACCTTCAAAACCAAGCAACACCCATACCTTTCCATGGGAAGGTTATTCCCTGTGTGATGGACTGTGCTTGTTGCACCTCTTTCATTTTGGAGACTTGAACACTGTTTTCAGTACTAGTCAGCCGAAGAGCCAGCACACTGACCTTAGGAAAAGCTGGTTATGCTACACTTTGAATTGTTAGGTTTTTTCTCCACCACAGCTGCAGATTTACATCTTATGCCAACTAATTGCCTACTTACAGGTTCAATTTTCAGGGCGTTTCTGTAGCTCCCAAAGAAAGCTGCTTGTGCTTTCAGAAACGCTCTTGCAACACCATCTCCAGTGGTTGTAGAGACTTTCTTCAATCTGTTCTTCAGTGCAGAAACCTGAAATCACACAGCAGGTCTAGATCACTCTCATATCACAAACAAAGCGCAACACATCGGGGCACAGCTAAATGAAAAATGTGCTAACCACAGCAGCAGTTATGACAAAAGGTGACATTGTGAATTCAGAGATGAATTTTTCAGTTCTAAAAGCATTACTTTTCAAGCTGTTTTACTTCTCTAAGATAGGATTGGATTCTATTCAGAACTAAAAGCTTCATTGAACCTTCCCCCCTACTTAAAATCCACTGTTAACATGCTGTTGAGTACTCTTTTAAAGGTAGTCCATGAAACTGTGTCACTCTTGATTAGAATCCATGAAAGAATTGCAGTTAAATTAATTCGAACATTTGATTAATAAGAGAAACTGCTCCGCACAACCAGGCCGTCCATCATCACCAAGGCTAGGAACGAATCCCGAAGGTTTGAAAAATCTATGTGCCACAAATACAAGGGGTTGTTAAGGTTATATTCCTTCTCATTTCAGAGCCTGGACGGGCAATGACTCCGTGAGGGCCGTTTGTGGCTGTGCGGGTACCCTCAGCAGCCCCCGAGCCCGGCCCTGCCGCCCTCCCGCTGCCCCTCAGCAGCACCCGGGCCAAACACGCACACCAGGCACGGGGACTCAAGGAAATGTGTACCCACGAGCCGCAGGCTCGAATGTGGGAAGTTAATTTAATCTACTGGCAATTAAAATACAGCAGATAGTGAGAAACAAAGACAGAAAGTTAACCACCGTGCCCTACCGCCGCCTTTTACCGGCCCAACTCCCCGCCCCAGGCCCGCCTCCCCTCCTCTGATGTCAGTCCCGACAGCCCCTCCCGCCGTTCTTTACTCCTCTCGCTTTCCCTCGCTGGCTTTTTGCCTTTTCTCACACATTTTTGGAGCTGTTTGCCGAGGGCTCGGCCGTGCCCGGGATCCGCAGTGTCCTGCCCCTGCCGCCCCTCACGATTCTCGGAGGATTCCCTCACGGCCCCTCACAGCACGAGGACCAGCTGAGGTTCCGACACAGATCTCACACAACGCAGGCCAAGAAAACACAAATACTGCGGCACTGGTTCTTGAAAGGCATTCAGGAGATGCTTTTAGAGGCCGAGGCCACGCCACGAGCAAAGCCCGAGTTTAGTGAAATACCTGACACAAAAAGCAGGCAGGAGCCACAATTTCAGGGGAAAAGGCAGAACGGCAGGAAATCCCTAGTTAGCCCGATTTGCAGGAGAACATGTCTGACTCCATAAATATCCATATGATGAATTTAACAGAAAGAGCCAATAACTAGCAAATCTTCCTTTTCCAAACACCATACTGAAAATCTCCATGGGGTACTTCACACTGTGCAAGAAACGCTGTAGGAATATTATTGACAGAGTGAGCAGATCCTCTGGTAGTGACCATAACTAACTGTTTTCGGAGACTATGAATTACATCTCCTAAAATATAAGCTGATGGTTCAGATGTTCAAAGTCACTTTCAAGACCATCTTCCCATCCTCTGGCTTTCAATGAAAGTTTGCTGTGGCCTCATCCGTATCTCCAAAATCCTACCAGATGAGCTGAGTTTTCTCAGCCTTGAGGTGCTGCCACCAGCCTGCCTCGGTCACCCAGGGCAGCCTGATTTTCCTGAACTGTTTGGGAATGTCTCGGTTCAATCCCTGCCGTAGCACAGCTCTAAGTTAACTTCCTCCTGCAGCAGTCTTGGGTTTGGGGAGGGCACCGTGACTCCTTGTCGTGCTCCACAAGTGTTAAATATAGATTCCATGCTGGGCACTACTCGCTTTTCTTTCAGATGTTATCTTTGCACTTGTGTTTACTAGAACAGTTGCAAAGACATTTCCTTTTAAATCTTCTGCAGATCCTGCTGTAAAAGGCATTTCATTATTTAGTATAACAGAAATAACCAAGAGCGTGTCCAGCACTGTTTATATATCTGAATGCTTATGCCAATGATCCACGCATTAATGAGCCCACAAACCCACATTAACATAGCACGATACCAGATTTAGTCTGAAGCCCGTAAAATAAGCTCACTCCTATTCACTGAGATAACGTTCCTCAAGGAGTTCTGTAATCCTCTAAATATAAAAGCTTCACCAGATTGTCAAACCCAAACAGCACACTTCATGTTTGAAGGGGTCTAGACTTGTAAGGTTGAAATATGCTTTTATTTTGTGTATTAACTTATATAAGCCATTTAAAGGTAGTTCTTAAAAGTGTAATAAAATATCCAGAGCTCTGAAAAACTTCCGAATCTATCTCTGACATTGTTATAAGGGGTTTTCTTTAAACGTTCATGTTGAAGATACAGAACCTTCCATCTATACAGAAGGAAAAAGCTCTGTGCTTTGTTTTAAACAAACCAGGAGTTCAGAGAGCTGTTCACAGCCTTTCTGTGCTTCAGCTCCCCTGGTTGGGACAGAAGCAGAATATTGACTGGTATTTTGCTATACTTCCCTGAACACTGTAGGATGTCCATTTTATATATGTGGGATTACTGCAACAGGCATGTTAATTTTTTAACAAAAAAAAAATGTTAACAACATTTAAATATACTAACAAGCAGCAAAAAAAAATCCATGCCAAAACACCCTTGTGTACTCTCCGGAAAAAATCAATATGTAATACAAAGTAGATTATACAAGCAGAATTAGGGTTGTTTCCTGCCTAAAAGAGACAGTGATACTTTAAAAAACCCTCAAGTTGTGACCACTGAAAATGAGGCTTATTTCTAGCCAAACAGACACATATACATGCAGTCTACCCTGAGAGTATTTTTTAAAGATTTTTATACTTCTGGCAGTTGAGGTTTAAAGGTCTGATTTCAACTCTCACCATGTTTCAGAATGCAATCTGTGCAATGCAGCAGAATGAAATGGTTCAGTAAAGGTGCTAGTGGAAATTCTTTTAATTAGGTCCAAGGCTTTTCAGTTGTCAACATGAATAAAGCAAGAAACGTTCTACTGCAACCACAGCGTAAGAATTAAAAATGGATTCACCTTTAGGAAAATGGTTTGGGTACAGAGCTGCAGTTTGGTACTCCTGGCTGCCCTGGAAGCAGCAGCTCGTTCCCTGTGTGAAAAGCAGCAGCCCTGGTTTCCTGACTGTGGTTCCTTGGTGCAGAGGGGCAGCAGGAGCCGCAGAGCCGAGGCCGGGACGCAGAGGCCCCGCAGCCTCCCCCAGCACATGCCCGGCCTTCATTTAGCAACAGCTACGAGCTGACAGAGCAAGCTCGTACTTCATTCCTTGTAACGTGGGGCTCTGACTACAACTATGACTAGAAGATGACACTTATTTGGAAATACATGAAAAATCCATACGGGTTGCATAAAAAAAAATTACTACCCCCTCTTTGCTATTCGTTGCAACACAGACGGTGGTGTAGGAGACTTGTCAGCAGCAGATGCACTTATTGTAATCACAGTCCTTAATAAATCTCTTTTTTTAATATTGATTATTTTAAAAGGAAAGTTACTTCCCAGGGTGCTCTCATGCTGCCAGATTTCCAGCAATACATCAGAAGCAGAAGGTGAAGAAGGGGCAGGTTTTCACACTTCAAATAGTTAATCAGTAACACAGTAGTACAAATCTTGATTTTCAGGGACATGACCTGACTACTTCAGAAGCCTGACAGGCAGCAGGTACTGCTGAGGTAAACTAGGGCAAAGGAACAACTTGAGCTGACTATGCTGGAACTGCCTGAATTCTGTCCAGCTCTTCTGCCACAAATTCTAACTGGAAAGACTTTTCACTGGGTCCTATGTTTTTTTGGATCCTAAGAATTAAAGAATAAAAACCAGTTATTTCTTGATTTCCAAGAACCAGTTTAGATAGCAACATCACTATCATGAAACTCAAGAACAACTCACTACCTAAGGCTCTAAAAGAATCATAAGACTTCATTCACTTGATTTACAAAAGCAGTTCAAGGAGAGAGGGAAAACAGCTCTTAGAAATTTTCCACTGGATTAATTACCTGATGGTGAATGCGCCACAGAGAAGATGTTTTTGCTCACTGATGAATATAGATAAGATTTAATTTAGAAAAGTAAATTTTGTCTATTCAGCAGTGCATGAATTGCTCACTGCTCACATTAAGTAACAAAACTGGCAGAGTAGTTTGACATAACAGGCATTTATGATCAGGAAACTCTTGAAGACATTTTTAGTTTCTTAGATCATAAATGCATCTACTTAGACTAAGACCAGTGGGGACACAAACTCCCAAAATCTCCCAGGGAAGTAAAAAGGAAAAAAAAAGAAAAGAAAAAAAAGTATAATGGATTGGCTTTAGCTTGTCCCTGCTGAGATGAACAACTTGATCCACTTACAGTTCCAAACACATGATGCATGAAAGAACTGACAGAAATTCAATTCTTGCACAGCAGAGCAGCTGCTCTCTAGTGGTCAAAGCCAACTCTGGAACCGTGTGAAGGGAGAGACCTGGAGGAGGAACTGCATCATCCAGGTAACTGCAACAATGTGCCAGAGCTAAATCCCACATAAACCCCCAGCCCAAACATTAATTACACAACGCAACACGACTCAACTTAAAGCTTTGTTGTGAAAAATATTAATCCCAGCTGTATTTATATAGCAGTTGTGAAAAAAAATATCTCATATATGCTACTGGTGAGCCCTGACAGTTAATTGAATTTGCTGGCAGCACTTCCTCTGCTCTGCTCTCAACATCCTCAGAGATAAAATGGAGCTTTTAAATAGACCTGTGGAAAACTGAATCAAGAAATTTGAACTAATAAAACACAACTCTCTACTGTTATAAAAGTGAAGTAAAAGTAAATAATGAAAGGAAGGAAGTCTCTTAAAATTTATTACATTCCAAAGCTTGAAGTTCTGTGTTTATTGGAGAAGTCTCTTCTGATGTTCTACAGTGTGCCCACAACAGCTCCTTTAATGAAGTCTCATAAAATCTAATATAATACTTGATTGTTGACAAATCATATACATGTTTGAGGCCCCGTGTTCACTGTATCCAGACATTTCTTACATAATTCCATGAAATTTACAAGTCTGTCATTCCTGGGTTGTGGATAATGGCAGGAGCAGTGACCAGCTGGCAGATTTGGATGCTGGGAGTGAAATCAAAATGAAAAACTATATAAAGCCAGAAAAAATCATGGAATCAACTTTTATAGACTAGATGCTTGACTAAAGCTAAAACGTTCACAATCAAAATGGCCCTTTCCTCCTGAGCTCCTTGTTTTTGCAGAACGGATCCTGCTGGAATGCCGGGGTGCCACAGCAGGAGGCACCGGGCATTCACCACTGCAGCTTCTCCTCACACACCAGCTTACACTGAGCTCCCTGCACATCAATTCCATTTCTCAGCTGCACATAAAAATGTTGGGATCTGACTGTCAGCACAGTATTTCCAACTAGGAAAGGAAATCCAGATTTTCCCCTGCCACGCTCTCCTAAACATTCACTCTCTGCCTTGAAAATAGCCCCTGACACTCTCACTCCTCTGCTCTCCCTTCTCAGCTCCTTCAGTGGAGATGATCACAGCAGCAAGTGGGATGTCTTTGTGTCCCCTTGAATGTCAAGTATTTATACACCATTACTATCAAGTTATTAAAAACATGAAATAATTTGCCAATAAAAAGAGTGAATGAGAAAGAAAATGACTTCTAAGAGTGATGGAAGTGAATATGAAGGCACCCATTTCATATCGTATCTCAGGATATAGAATGCACAAAATTCCTTAAAGCTCACCTGGAAGCAGTCACAGGAAAAAACCCTACACAATTTCATTTGGAAACAACAGTTAACTAAAGATGCAGGATTTCTAGCTCACTTGAGCATTAGCTGATTTTCACTGGGAAGCTTCAATGCATGTCTGCAAATGTTGAAACTAACATCCCCAAACACTTTGGGACAGCAGGAACTGAGGGAAAGCAGTTCAGTGCTGCCACCAGGAGCTCCCAGGGACACCCCTCGGCCATAGCAAGCAGGAACTGCTACCAGGAACAGAACCCTTGGATAAATTACCTTGGAACAGAACCCTTGGATAAGTCACCCCATACGTACCACATCATTGGGGAGGCTCTGAAGGTCATCAAAAGGGGTTTCCAGTGTGTTGGTGTCTACGTTAAGGATCACCACATCTTCCAGGGCCATGCTTCTTACTTTCTGTATGTGAGCAAATTCAGGAGAAGGGAAAGGAAAATGTAAGTATGGGGAATTAAATGTTGTGCATAAAGGACACAAGTGATGGCAGAACAACACGGCTCTACAGAACCTCAACCATTTAAAAAACAATCAACATTCCTGACTTCCTGTTATCATTTGTTTTATTTATTCATTTTACAATGCTAGAAAAATTAACCTTCAGCTGGCAAAGGGAAGTTCTTAACATGCACACTGAAATTTGTCAAACCACAGGGTCCGTGATTATTCAAGCAAAGATTGATTTCAAGCACCTCTATCAATGTTTGTCTTGGTGTCCTGTTTGCACATTTAACAGCTTCTAGTCAAGTCAGAATTTCAAGCAAAGAAAAAAAATAAAAACAAAATTTTAAATAAAATATTTATTAATATTTCTTAATGATTAATTATTAACAAGTTAATATTTATCAATAATGTTTAAAATAAAATATAAAAATATATTTGGAAATTAATTTAAATAACAATAAAGAGTGGATTTTCCAGGAGTTGAGAGTTGCATTAAGTCAGGGATGGGAACAGGTTTCCAAATTCCAGGTTGAATTTTGGAAGTCTACTAAAGACAAGTTTACAACTGCATTTAAGTGAAATGCATGCTGTGAGAGTCCAACCAGTAAATAATTAAAATGGGGGGGAAAAAACAAAGCTAAGAGAAATTTAATTCTACCATATCCTGGTCAGCAAGTCTGAACTTTCCTGTTCCCATGAACTGAGAGAAAGTTTCTAATCTAGTCTGAAGTTCACATCTTCTGTAACAGTATTTACAAATAGAAAAGAGGAACCTATTCCTCAAAAAAACCATCATCAGTACCAGTGACTCTGACTGTCTAAAGGTATCTGTGATCTAAGCAAATATAAACACTGCCAGACTTGATTTCCCTGCTTAATCAACAGTAAATGAGTCACTGATACCAAACAGAGCAGCATTTAAACACTTAACACTTCTTCCACCAACAGGAGACTTAAATCTCTTTTTTTTTTTTTTTTTTTTTTTTTTTAACTGGCTAATCACACAGGTTTAATCTCTTCAAATAAAGCTTTGAAAATTCGAAATCAGAAAATTGGAATTATAGAATATGGTAATTGAGGAAATTTCCCAATGACACTGTAAAAAAGGTTTAAGTATCTACCTACTTACACACAGGACCAAATGAAAGTTACTGAGCAGGAAAGTGAACAAAAACATACTCAATTTTTAATTAAGGTTTTGTGAGGTGGAGGGAGTAGTTTCCTTTAAAAGAAAGGAACTAAAGTCCTAAAACAATGGCAAAATTGAGCCTTAGGCAGCTAAATAATTACACTCAGTTTTCAAGGCTCAGTCCTCTGTCTATAAAGCAAACTGCTGTGTACTTAGGGCTGAAAAAAAACCCAACAACCATAAAACCCACTTTGTGGACATTTAAGTTTAGGTCTTCATGAGACATTTCTTTAACTTAAATAGAAGAATATTACATTTAATGCTTTCCATATAAAGAGCACCAGCACTGCCTGACAAACCAGGTACTTTGCTTGCAGGAACCAAAGGTCAGCCCGTTGGCTGCATCTGATAAACTCTAAAGCAATCCAGGAGCCTTGCTCCTTCTAGGAGTCCGGAAGCACCAGACAAACTGATTTGCTCCTTCCTGTTTCAGAAAATTAAAAATCTCACTTATACTCAGAGGAGTCAAAAAACCTCCAACAAAAAGGTCCTGCAAAGTACTTAACCAAAGCCAGAAGCTTGTCAGCCTCAGTGCTGGCAGGACAAGACAGAAGGAAGGAAACCCTTCTCTTGTTTGCAGCCAGAGCAGCAGCACACGAGCAGTGAACGTGCCAGGGGTGTTTCTGTACCTCTGGTGGTGAATCTGCACCTCCCCTTCAGCCAAATGTGGGCTTTTCTGGAGGACAGGCTTATGTGCCAAGCAAGGCTCAGCCAGAGGGGATACCCCAGAAGGATGCCCTCATGGTACAGGCACTGTAAATGCTGCTCAGTGGGATCACCCCACACCTGGCCCTGAAACCATCACATCCAAAAGGAAGCTGATGTAAAACTCTGCTGGGCTACACCTTTACACCACCAAGAGCTCGACCTCACTGTAAAGATTTGCAATATTTGTACAAAGGCAGTGGATTTCCCTTGAGAGCAACCCTCGGATTTAATAAAACACTGGAGACTGACTTGATTAATAGCATCTGTCTTGCAATGCATTCAAAACATACAATTTTTTGATGGTCCAATTGTGTCTCATTCTACAGAAATGCAGACTGACCAGTTCATCTTAATCTTTAGTTGGTTTTATCACCTCCTGTCACTATCACCTTTGATAAAGCTAGTATCAGGCAGTTATAAGGACTTTTGTTAAATAATCACGTTTCTTTCACTAGACCTGGCACCTAATCAGCCCAACCAACATGGAAATCACAGTATTTACTCTCTGGTTGGAATTTGAGTAAAAATTCCCATCATTCAGCTACAATTCTCACATTAAACCCCACTGGATTATGTGAATCACAAAAACCTGTAGATCATTTTTCACAAGTAGAGTTTGTGTGTTGTCATGGCTCTCTGGAAATGGGAAGGGACAGCCAGAAGCCACACACAGCCCCAGTTGGTATTTCACAACTTCCTGAAGAGCTGAACGAAGTTTTACAAGTGATACCTGTGCAACAGACTGGACTGTATTCAGTAGGTTCATATTTTGCTGTAAAGAAATGTGGATAAGCAAGGACCAAGAGGAAACATGAACATTACAGATTCCTTATCTCATTTTCCCACAAATCAGGGATGTACTGAGTCAAAAGGAGAGATTCAGTGAAAATGTGCATCACATCTCACTCCTGCAAACCTTTCTTAACCATCCTTGCCCAATTACTTGTAGCCATAATTAATCACCTAAAATCCATCTAAATCAAACTAACATCTACACCTGCCTTTTATTTTAAATGTCTCTTTTTAAAAGAGTGGAGAGGTATGGAAAGCTGGTTTAACAAGCACACTGAACCCATTGTTTATGGCCTCTATAAACATGGCTTAGTAAGAATTACTGACTTAATCAGAGAGAACTTATCTCCTGGTGAAAAGAGCACTTTAAATTTCAGAAATGGCACCTTTACTGTGAAAATCTCTTAACTTTTCAAACAAACTCCGGGGGGCCTTAAACACCAGGTCCGTAAATAAGCGCAGTCCGGGTGCCTGCCCCGCTCACAGGCAGCCAAACACTCGAGTCATTTAAAGGTTTTATGTGGAAGTTCACAAAAACACAGAAACCATATTCTAATAGAAGAATTAAGGGCTGCTCCTCCATCCCACTCTAGAAGCAATATTCATCCATAACAATAACACCAGTTCACACTAAATGCTATTTTATCAGCACTGGCTACCCTTGACAGGTTCTGCATTTTCTGCCATAAAGGAACCCCAAGTTCAACTTCTTTCAGGTGAACAATTTTATTGAATAGTTTAATTTAAAACAAAACAAAAAACCCCTCCATAACCATCAAACACCAGCACCCCCTGCCTTTCCTCCCACAAACCAGTTTTGCGTAACTTCACGGCCAAATTGCTGCCAAAACATAAACCAAGTCGATCATGAGGTTTTATAACCAGATACAAACGTGATCAGCATCTTAAAAAATGTTGTAACAGTAAAAGGGTAACATACCTTCCACCAATTCTTTTAGAAAGGCAAGAACTAACATTCTAGCTAGCCTGTGCACTAGGTTTGAAATTGTTAAGAAAGTATGATTCACAACAAGTCTAAAATCCATTTGCTTAATGACTTGTCTCTACTGAATTAATAGTTTCCATTTATTTTCTTAAGGAAAACACCACATCACTGCAGACAACAATGTGTCAATCTGGCTGCCAGAAGCAGGAAAGGCAGCGGATATAAAATTTTATTATTTCATGCCCCAAGAGCAGCCAGAAGGACTTAATGAAATCACGGCCAGATTTACAATCTGAAATGGCTATTCAGCAGACAGCTCTGCTTAAGCGGGATGTGCCCCCTGACCCCGGGGCCCTTTGATCCGGGCACAGCAGGTGGGCTGCCCCCCCAGCCCATCTCCCACCCTTCCGCCCGGGCACCCCGAGCCTCTACAGGTGATTCCCCAGATCCTTATCACAAGCAGCTGTTGCCAACTGAGTGACAAACAGCACCCGTGCTGTGGCACACGAGAAAAACCTCTCTGCTTCTGGGGAAGCCTGCTTGGTACTGCAGGGCTTGGCCTCTGCAAACTCAGCCTCAAACATCCCCCAGAATCCCTTATTAAAACATGATTCTTTTTTCCATTTTCCCAATAACTGGATAAAAGACAATTCCTTAAGTAATCTGCCATATTTTTAAATGCATTTTCATCAACACTCCTGAAACCACGTACAGCATATCGGGAATATTTGTGAGTGGCTAAACTGCATTTAGGGGTCTAAGGCCTGGATTTAAGTTAATCTATAGTCCTTCATAAAAATCCAATGGAAAAGCTGCACTGCCTCAGTTACAGGTAGAAAAAACATTGATTTACTAAGTATAAATGGGTGGAAAAAGCTGATTACTGCTTCTCACCCCAATCAAAAATATAATTAACAATTAACAGTACCAGTGGCAGATGCCAGTGGTCAATGAACTCTCAGGGTGTGCTCTGGGAAGGGGAGCCCAGGCAGGGTCAGGGCCTGTCTCAGAACCCGTGCTCAGGGTTCGTTAGCTCAGACTCAGTGCATGCTAATTGGGCTATGGTCACACTGGATCCCGAGCAGGGCATCCTCACCCCCAGCAGGAGAAGGGGAATGTGCCAACAAGTGCTCCCCAAATGGGGGTTCTGAGGGCTCCAGCCCCACTCCCCTGGCTGCACAGGAGACACTAACACCAGGTGAGATCAGCCACCGTGTCCTACCATGTGTCACACAAAAGGAATGTCACTGAGTGCTTCTTTCCTCACATGAACATTTTTACTGATGCCAGCTTGAAGTACAATAAAAATCTGCTCACACAGCTTTTATTATATACACCAGTGTCCTCTTTCCTTAGGAAAAAGGTTAGAAGAGCATTCTGAAATCCAATGTGCAGTTTCACACAAATTCATCCTGGACAATCCTGCAAGAATTACAGTTCTGAAGTCCCAGAAAAAGTTCTTGAATAACTGGAATATTAATAAAAAAAATATAAGAAATACTTTTCCAATCACTAATTCTAACTCTAAATGCTGGCTGTGTGCCCCAGGCAGAGCAGGAAAGGGGGGATGTTCTCCTAAGTGGATCCCGGCACGCTGGAGTCGGCTGCCAGAGCTCCACATCTCAGAGCCCAGCACAACCATCCCCAGCAGTCAATCAAAACCACATGTGCCCGAATTCCAGCAGGGAGCTCCTAGGTCAAGGGCATTCCCCCTCCATCAGCACCATCACACTGATAACCTTCCTACACAAACAGTTACAGAAACAATCGCTTTCTCTGACAAAATGGAAAAGGCTGTGGATAAGTTTGACACAGCTTCCGACACAAAGGGCAATTTTATATAATCTGAAGACTAAAACAGCCTACAGTGCACAGGCAGAAAATAAGATAGTGAAAGGGGTGTGTTCTTTTGATAGTTTCATTTTCCTATCTCATTATTTATCACTACTAAGTACTTATCTTCATCTAATATGAATTCAATTAGTTCCATAAGCATGTTCCATTATTCATGTGATAGCTCCAGCCTTGCTTATCCAACAGCTTATAAACTTTTAGCCTTCTTTGAAGTCACTTTATGGATTGCTAAATGGAAATCTTATAAAGAATGACTAACTAGGTGATGATAGAAAAGCTGAAAAATAAGAGCACAAAACACAGCTCTGTATTTTCTACCAAGGTTTTCCCCCATAAATCAGTTGGAGCCCTCTGACCTATAACAGGAGATTATCTTATCTCACTGGAGAACATTTCAGTCACAGCAAATTAGATTTAACAGTCAATGGATAGGCTTGATATTTTAATCATAAGAAAAATTTGTCATTTTCCATTAAAATAACTGTTCCTTCTACAGAGCCCCTGTGGAACACGGGAAACTGCAAACTAACTTTAAGGTGAACAAACAGTTCAGGAAAGATCTGTTGAGCTGAGAGAGGCTGGATTTTGTTTAAAATCACCAACACTTCTGCTTCTTCCAGAGCCCCCATTCCAACACTGGGACACCAAAACCCACAGAAACAAGAGTAGATGTAGAAAATATTTGTTTCCTATATCCCAAATCTCATCTTGCCTTCACAGCACAACTTTCCCTGGGCAAGGTGAGGTTGCCAGTAAAGCTGACACAAGGAGGACAAATCCAAGCATGGGAGCTGCTGGGGCAGAGCCTGAGCCCAGACCTGCAGCACTCCTTGGGCTCCCACCAGGGCAGGGTCCACCTGCAGCCTCAGCTCAGATCCTGACACTCGAACCTGTGCATCAACAGAACACTTTTCAAGTCCTGCTTGTGAAATTTCACCATTTGGAGAAAAAGGAATACTGAATAATGGCAGTTTGTAGTTCTAGCTTATAAAATTATTTTGATATGGAAAAGAGAGTGTATTTTTAAACAAATACAACTGCCAGATCAAGAGAAAAGGAATTGCTGTTGCAACAACGTTACTCTAAACAAAAAAGCACACAACTTTTCATATGAAGGAAGTGCAAATAGAATGAACATTCAATGCCACAAGCAAGAGGCAACCTAGGAAGTCCAGCTCATGTGACAAATGTCACCTTTCCCTTGCCCAGAGCACAGAAATTCTGCAGCCCTTGCCACCAGACAGATCCAGCAGCCACTGTGGAATTTTATGTTATTTTTCAATGGAAAAAGCAGAGTTAGCTGCAAGATGCAGTTCTGTCTGTATTCAATTTGTCTATAAGTGCAGAGAAAAAGAGTTTGGTTTATTTATCTAATTTATTTGATAAGACACTTTGAATAACTGTACTTTGCCAAAGTGTGTCTGTGTTCCAGAATCTCTGGCTATTCAAAAGCCAGACTGGATTTAGTACTAAACAGATTTTTTCACAAGTTACTAAAATGGATGAAAATTGGCTTCTCCAAGAACAACTCCTTTTTTTGAGTTTTTACAGATGGAGTTTGGAAGGCCCACAGAGCCCTGCAGTCTGAAACACGGAGACAAAGGAAGAGGCAATGGATTTATGGAGCAAGGCAGGAGTGAGATATCACACAAAGCAACTCCAAGGTGTAATTATTAATTTTGTTTCCTATATCCATTCCCAGGCCAAGCACAGTGCTCATTGTGAGCACAAATATCTGTGAAAGCTGCCAAGTGTGTGTATGAAGATAGTCTCCCATCCTCTACCAGCTCTCTCCCATCTTTTACAGATTTCACAATAATCACACCTATGATTGCCTGGGATGGATATGGGGCAGAAAGTTTCTTGATCAGTATAAAAAATCCATTTCTTCCTAGATATTCCCTCACTCCTGTCTGTGCAGTATCCAAGGGTGATTATGAGGAGCTCCTTGAACAGAAGCATATGATGTGCAAACAAATGTATGTGTTGACTTTTAAACTAATTGGTTATTCACAAACACATTGTACCGCAATTCTTTACTTGGTTTAGCAGTATAAAGGGCATAAAAAGTCATCTGCAGCCAGGATGGTAAGGAGAAGAAAAAAGACATCCTGTACATTTAATCTATCTTTTCATGAAAAACTGAATTCTAAAATTAGCTCCCATTAATGCTGGGAAAAGGGGAATATTACACAGCACACACAAACACATAGGGCATCATTATTACACACATTTCTCCTAGTGAAAGAATATTTATCAATATTTCCAGAAATTAAACATTTTTATGGACAATACAAGAACAATTCCTCTATGTGATGCAAACCCTGGCTGTCTAAACAGTTCTGCACCCTGAACACGAAGGCCCCACTTCCAACCACAGGATCTAAACCAGGGACACAGGTCCATTAATGTCCAGGGGCATGTGCAGACCCAGCTCTCCAGCCCTGCCCCAAGGAGGGGCTCCCAGGGCAGGAATGCCTCTTCCCAACTGGAGCACTCCTTGGGAAGGGGCACAATCAGGAAGGATGAGGATTTCAGAGGTACCTTAAGCCAGTATCTTTTGTTGTCCCCCACATATTTTTGAGGAAAGTCACCCACTGTTTCACCAGTGCTGGAAGCAAAAGCAAATGTGCTATTTCCACTTTTAGAGTTTTTTAAAAAAAGTCACATGAATTACTGGGAATTGTTTATAGGAGAAGCTTTCTGTGAGGGCTGGTGCTCTGCCAGCTTTGTGTTAACATTAACTGCAAGTTCCTTCTTTTCAGATCTTTTGAACATTAAAAAAATTACAATCTGTCTGCAAAAGCCTAAAAGAGAACTGTAACTGTCAACATTGTGGTTTAATATCGACTCTGCCTTTGTGCCTGAGTCCAAGCAAGGCACTGAACTGATTAAATGAAGCCCCAGGGTGGGGAGGGGAGCACGATGTGAGTTTGTCACCGCCGAGCTGTGAACGGGAAGTCTGCCCAAGGAGCTCAGGGGAGCAAATAAGGCTCCTGAAGATTCAACATTATCATGTATGCCTCACGCGAGCCACTCACTCACTCCCAGCACTCCCAAATTAACAGGATTATTTCATTTTTAAGCATATGAATGAATGTGTAATTGCTTACAGTCTGGCTCTAAATCATAGCACTGTATATAGTTTCAGAAATGGTGAGAGAGACTTACCTCCATCAAACTTAGGTGTATTCCAATGAGGTAGGGCATGGGGGCACTGTGGAGAGGAAAAGAAACACAGCTTTACATCCTTGTAACACTGAATAACACACATGACTTATAAAATTAGCTGCAGGAGAACACTGGGATACTGGATGAGATTTTGCTTTAAAAGTAACAGATACATATATACAAACAAATCACGTGTGAACAAAGTCTTAGTCCATATTTGAAAGACCTTCATTAGTATGCCATAACCTCTTACTCCTATAAGACTTCACTTTTTCTTGACATCATAATTTTTAAGTGACTAATTTTAGGCAGGTACCTAAGGACAGCTATTAAACATATCCCTAACACTGGGGTCTTTTGTTAGAACGCCAAACAAAATGTGTTATTGCAATTTTAAAAACATACCCAGACTTTTCCAGTAGTGTTCTTTCAAAAACTGCACCCTCTCATAGTGTCAAGTGATAATTTAATGTATCACCCAGTTGCTGTATCACCACCTACAAGTTTTGAATTCTTTGAATGAGTCCAAACATTTTTTTGTTAATCTTGACATATTTTCATTTGTAAAAGAAAACACAAAAAATACTTTTGAAGATCCCGATAAGCTCCAGAGTTCCTGGGACATCCACTGATACCAATATTCCCCTCAGAACACAAACTGCAATACCCCAGAGGCTCTTGGGCCAGGTTTTAGCCCCAGACAGAGGCGTGGCACCTTTGTTAGCCCACAGAACGCCAGTGTTTAAGAGATGGCTGATCTTCTCCATGTCCCTTCCTGGCATGAGCAAAGCCCCAGAAGGACCTGCCCCCAGCAGAGCCCCGGATGGGAGCTGCCTCTCGCTGTCCAGGATTTCCAATACCGAGCTGCAGCCTCCCCCTCGCAATCAGAGCCATCAGCGAGGCTGCCAGAGCTGCTAATTGCAAATATGGCACATCCTGCCTGCGAAACGCAGCGCACACAGACAGACACAACTTCTAAAATAGAGCCTCAGCTCGCTTTGGATACAGAAGCTCAAAGAGCTCATTTTCAATTTCAGTTGAAAAAATGAGAGAAATGTCACTGTACGGCCTTGGATTAAAATATCTCCCATATTGCTGCTCTAAGCTGGTGCCTACTGCTCAGTAAGAGCAGTACAGTGCTGAAAAAGCTCCTGAGACACCAGGCCAGCAAAAATCCCTGCTTCTCCTTTTTCTGAGAAATACCTTAGAAATATATTTACTGATAAGTATATTAATATTTATGTTGCTTATTAATACACCCCCTCAATTTGCCAGTCTGTAGGATGCTCTACCGAGGTGGAGCCCCTGCAGTAGATATTCTATGTGAAACCATTTTTTTCCCTTTCTGAAAAAGGAACACAGCTTCCACAACCCCTTCCCAGTCCACTGGCAGAACACTCCAGCACTTTGTCCCACGTCACTGCAATAAGTGCACCCCCACAACCCCTTGGGACAGAGCCCAGAGGGGCTGCCACAGCACAGAATTATCCCAAACCTTCTGTTTCCTGGGAATCCCACAGGTGGCAACCAGAGCACCCACCCAAGCCCCCGGGCGGGTGTGACTGCTGCCCAGGACCCTCGCCCACAACACATGAGGGCTGCTCAGCTGAGCGCTGCTTCGTCATGGACACGTCTGATTTGTGACAAATGCCATCTCTGCAGCTCCAGGAGCAAGAGAGCAGCCTGGAATTCCATACAGAGGGAATGAAGCAGTGCCTCGGCCGTGGCTGCACGGCGGCCCCGAGCCGGGCTGCACTGCTCCGGCCCCTCCGCTGCCACCGCCACCAATGTGGTTCCAATTAAGGACTTCCAGCAACGCCACAGCTTCAATCCCCACCGTACAAAGTCGGAACCTCGGCAGGAAGCCTTAAGCCTGCAAATGTCTCATCTTGTGGAACCTTGGCTAATGTAATGAAAGGAAGCAGGAAGAGTGCAGTATTCCTGAAAACCAGCCATTTATTAACATCTCCAAAAGTAGGAAGAAAAGATACGGCCCAAGACACATGGATCAGCTTTGGATGCAAAGGCTCATCTTTTCAATTCTGAAGTGACAAACATTGTAGCACAATACAGCACATAAAATAATTACAGGGTCAGCATAAATAACCTCAATAAAATGTAATTCTGGTAAAGAGCATAAATATTTCCAATAAAATCTACCAGAGAGGTTCTATTCTTCCATCATCACTCATCAATATGACTGAATAGGAAACACACCTAGAAGTAAATGCCCAAAGTTCATGTCAGGCTTCATAAATTGCTTTTATCACCATTTCTTTTGACCATGAGTTAATCACTGGCCATTATTTAAGTAGACCTTCAGCATCCTGTGCAGGGGAATGTGGTGTGTCCCCCCTTCCCCACCCAGGGCACACTGAAACAGTCCTTCCTCAGTGCAATTCAGGTCCCGAGACATGGAACACTCCAGCAGTTTTTAATATTTTATCAGGGTAGGTTTGTACTTGCAAGACTTCCAAGTGAAGTTCAGCAAGACACATCCCTTGCATAAAGGGCAGAAACACTCGGCACAACCTTTAATCCTTCTGGGAGCCCTGGCAGATTAAAGACTGCCCTTCAGAGCAGGCCTTCCCCACTGCTTGACACTTCATCAGTCCTGGGGCTTCTTACAGCCGCAACTACTAATTACTCAAAGTTGTTTGCTGGCAGCCAATAGCCATTAAGTGCAAAATTAAGAAGTATCAGTTTCTACCACATGTATTTACTGCTCAAACAAAGTGCCTGCGTGAGCCTTTTGGAACAAAGAGAGGGGTCATTACTCCTCTTGTGCTATGCTGGCTCCCAAGGCAATCAGCCTTATTTATAATCAAATGAGTTATATAGGTAAATATCAAATCATTAAAGTAGCAAGGCATAAGCATGAATATGGATTTTGGGGACATAATGGCTATATATTACCCATTTATTACAGTTGCATTTTTACAATTTCTTTAATTCGTTTTCTTAGGCAAACTAGAGACCTCTTAATTATGCTCCCAAGAGGTGGGCAACTACTAATTGGAAGAGAAGCAGGTGAAATAGAGGGACATTTCTTCTTAAGTGAAAAAAGCCCAGCCTTAAAAAATACTACAATTCACCAGGAAAGTAATGCAAAAGCCCAAGGATCTCCAAAAAGCTTCTATCTGCAGCTACATGGAAATTTCACCATTTTGCTTCATTGTTCCAGGAAAATGGATGAGAGCACATTTAGCACATTCATCTCTTGCTCTACAAACATTGACTGAACGAGTGGCTGTCTCCCACCACTGGTACTTCCCTCTCCAGGGCAGATGCCTGATCTCTCTTCAGATTCCTCATTGAAATGCAACAGAATTCCACCCAAAATTTATTGGGGTAATTGATGCAAATTAGAAACTTGACTGCATAAATTGGACCAATGCAGAGAAGGCACAGCTCCGAGAGCAGGAGAGCAGCTACAAGAGGCTTTAGTGAGTGCCCAGGTGTGCCAGGCTCAATGGCAATGCCCACCAAGAGCTCCCTGGGCAGGAATCTTTGTTTCCCAGCAGCAGGAGGACTCCAGCTCTGCCTCCACCTACTCGAGGAGCACATTGATTATAAGCAGATTTAGAAAACAGGAGAAAGGGGGTTGAAAAATCTCCTGGAGAAAGGGCAAACTGCCCCAAGAGAAGTGTTTGTTCAGCAGCTGTGCCAGGGTGCTCTCAGAATTTATTCATGTTGGCTGCTAAGCTGTCTGTCTGATAGAAAAGACTGTTTTAATCACCCTACAAAATGTACTGTTTCTTCTGGTGACAAAGCTGTGGGGCTCAGCACACACTCAGCCGTGTCCCAGCTCAGCAAAGCCGGGCTTTTCTAAGGGCTCATTTTAAACACAGACACTGAGAGCAAGAAGGGAGCAAACAGACAAAGTGAGAGTGGTTATACGGCACACAGAAAACTAAGTGGGAAAAGTAGTGAGGAAAATTGATACACTGCTTCCTTCACGTCACCAAATGTTTAAATTTCCAATAAAATAGATGGACAAAATCTGACCGAATTCAAATATTTGTATGTGCCTGACTATCAGTGCTTGGTGGCAGCACCTCACTAACCAGGACTTCTGGCACCTGCTGGCATGTGCTCTAAACAAACAAAACCAAACCAAATAACCCCAAACCAGCCTCCAGCAGTGCAGCTGTGCTTCTCTGTGTTCAAAGGAACAAGCAATTGTGCATTAAGGTATGGAATCTAATCACAGTATTTTAGTCTCCTGCACCCAAAATGTTTCCCTGGGCTGAAAATACATTAAAGAGTGGAGCTTAATTAAAAAATAAAAATACAAGATATCTCTCTTCCCCTTGCTTCCCCTCCTGTCCCTTTGTCCTCAATAATCTACATGACAGGATGAGATGGCTGAAGGAGGATCCACCAGCAGCACTGAGTCAGCATCCCCACTACAGGGCAAGACCATTGAGAACAAACATTTGGGAGACACATTTCAGCATTTTCAGCTCTGAGGGAAGGTACAGCAGTGAGGAATGCAGGGGAACAGAAATATTAAGTTTAAGAAAACCTTTTCAAGAATGAAATGGAAAGCAAAAGGCAAATAATCACAGGTGGAATATTTTTTTTAAAAAAAACTTGCAAGGATCTCGAGTGACACAGTCTATCCATCCTTCTGTGAGTTTCAAAAGAGCAGGAGAAGATTCAAAACATCACAACACATCAGTAAATGAGCACAGTCAACTGAATGAACAAGATACTCTGTATTCATGAGAACTGAAGAATTCTCATTGCTTCAAGTTTTGTTCCCATTTCAGCTCTCTAAAATTCTTACGTCATATTTGCAAAAGAAATAACCAGGTAATAATTAAAATTAAATGGAACTCTTCTATTTTAAATAATCTCAGGTCATTTCCCTTTAGAGACAGACACCAGGAAGCAAAAATACTGCCTTAAAGCAGGGAGCTGATTGCTGAGTCCTCCCAGGCAAAAATGACATCTCCAAGTTCACATGGTTACAAAATAGACGGTGGACTCTATTTCGGGAAATATTTTATGGCACATAAATTGTTGCTAAACTGACTTAAACAATGATAGAGTGTGTAGCTACCTCTCCAATTAAAGTTCTGGCTGGGTAAGGAAATCAGGTGTTGCATTTGTGAGCTGCCTAACAGCTGTACATTTTGAAATGACTCTGCACACAGCCTGGCTCCCTCCTGGCCACTGAAGAATCCCCTCAGTGATGCTCAGTGACTCCTGCCTTTCTCTCTGCCTCCCTCTGGGCGGCCCGTCCCTGCATTTGTCAGGAAGTCCATGAATAACTGATCTCCTTGGAGCAGCAGGTACCTGAGGGGAGCTGGGGCAGCCTCTCCAAGTGTTAATTACACATGAGAAGCCCATTATCCAGGGAAAGGCACCTGCTGGCACTGCAAATGATTGGGACCTGCCCTCCCTGCACTGAAGGCTCATTTCCACAGGAGATAACTCTTTACATTTCGCTCCCCCTTCCCCGACACAGGCACACACAACATTTAAATCAGCTGCACGGGAGCAAACTTCTTTTAAAGCTGCACAATTTGTTTCCAAGCCCTCACTCACTGCTGGTTATCCAGCTGGATCCCCAGGAGCAGCTGCAGCAGGAGAGGGCTTCAGACTCACTCTAAGACACATGCCCGGTGCTGTGGGTGCGAGGGACAGGTCCCCAGCTCCAGAACACTCACAGGTAATGCACACACAGAGATGGCCTTACCAGCAGTAGTCCAGGAGATGTGGGGGCAGGACAGGAATGTAAACGTGCTGCCAGAACATCGGGTAGAGCATGGCTGCAGACCCATGGATGCAGGCAGTTAACTGAAAAACACAGAGAAACCGCAGCATAAATGAGACAAACCCCAAGCTTCAAATGGTAAACATGAAGGCAAGAAAGTAAAGAATCATTTCTGCTTTCCTATTAATGCTTTATTAGAAAATACACAGCACTGCTGGCAAAAACAAGGGTCTCAGGGGGAGCAGGAGTGGCTGCCTGACTTTGTGAACAGCTGAGAACGTGATTCACTCAACAAACCTAACCCGCAAAAAACACCCAGAGTTGTATAAAGCAACAGAAACATGGAAACAAAAACACAAAAGGAACTAAGAAATAGTAATGGCAAATCTCCCAAACCTGGAAATTACCATCCATAAAATATCATAAAACTGTTCTGAAATTATAATACCAACTGAAAAAAACGTGGCATGCATTTCTTAAAAACACAGTACGCTAAACTCAGTGATTAAATCTTGATGCTTTAAAAGGGAATTTTATCTAATTTCCCTTCACCTAATCATCTGATCCATTGATTTCTCAGTTATATTGTTAAAAACTCATGCAGAAGAGTTTTAGTGTGACAGGTACTGAAACAGCAAAGGCCAGTGAAGCCATGGGGAGAATCCTCACTGAGGAAATTACTGCTCTCAATCCTACTTCAAACAATAATTATGAATTTGGAAAAGAAGATAAGCAGGATATTTGTCACATTCACCAAGGATATTAATATTGAGCAGGTGGTAATGCTCAATAAGCCAATCTCAGCAAAAGCTATAGGCAAAATACTGTAAGAAAAGGATATGAGCACACACGCTTGGGGAAATAAAATGGATAAATACAAGCACTCACACAGAGACACATCCAAGGCAGACTCAGAGGTGACAGGGATGAGTCACATCCACCCTGCCTGTGTTCAGGTTTGGTGTCCTTTAATCTCCAGGGACACCCAGCACAAGCACTTCACTTGTGAGAGATGATTTGAACACAACTCTCAACAAATCTCACCAGTTCTCGGAAGGCAGAAGGAAACTGAGCATTTAATGCCTTCTGGCCAGGGGGAAGGAGGGAGAATGCTGCTTACAAGTCCTGAGGAGACAAGCTAAGGGACTGAGGGCCCTGCATGACCTGAAGATCAAACTAAGCAAAGACAAATCATGACATTAATTCTAGCACAGGTGGGTATCAAACTGTTCATAGGTTGTTCGAACTCCTCACCCTCAGAGCCCCGAGGCCCATCAGACCCCAGCCAGGGAGTAAGAGGTTGTGTCAGAGCTCCCGGTGCCGTGGCAGAAGTGGCATGGGAAGCTCTGCTCCAGGATCAAAGCAGTATCCGTGCCACAATGGGATTCTTTGCTTTGTGCTAAAACTCCAAAAATCACAGAAAAATCAAGCAAAGAAATCCATCTCAGTATGATGGAGCCAGACAGAAACATCCCTGAAATCCCCAAGTTTAAGTCATTTCAGAGCTTCATGTAAGACATCTTATAAAGAGAGCCAGGTGCTGCTGTCCCGCCCCCCGCCAGGAAACACCTTGGGGTGCCTTGGGCTGCAAGGTCTGAAGGAAAAGAGAATTCTGGATTCAAGGAGGGCTCTGGTTTCATTTCTGCAGCAGCATGCTCCCACCAGCAGGTGAGCTTCTGCCAGGTACAGGGGATTTATCATTTTGGTTCATATCTTTGGCTTTTCTTGAGGAGTTAGATCACAGAATACGTAAAAAAATTTAACAGGAATAACATTTTGAGAAATGTTTTAACATTTGAGAAATTATCTGCATTTCCATTTGTAGAGAAGAAGAACAAAATCCAAGCAAACAGCTATAATTTCTCCATGGGTTCAGTCCACATGGTTTATAAAATAACTAACAAACATAGTTTCATTCAATTACCCCTAAAACTTATTGAACTTAAGCATCTAAGGATATTTAAAATCAAAATTTGAATTTGAGACCATGTATTACAGCACAGAATTCATTCCACCATAAAAGACTTTCTACCCAGGGTGATTTCATTTTCTCTCTCTTACCTGGTATTAAATTCAAGCCCTAAGTGTGAAGTGTGTCTCCCATCGCTAACAGAAATGAACTGCAAACAGGTCCCTTCCACTTTGGTGTTAAAAAGCTAAAAGCTTCAAACAAAGGCAGCAGTCCCTGAGCAGCCCCCCAGGCTGGCTGCACACAGGGAATGGGGGTTTGGTTCCTTTCCAGGGACAAGGTCTTGGCACTGCCAAGCACAGGCTGAGAGCAGAGAATGTTCCTGGGCTGGAACGGCGAGCGGCAACCGCTGGCTCTGGCCCAGCTCCTCAAACCTGCCTTACACTGTCACTCCAATCTGCCAGCAGTTTATAGAGAAACTTGTAAGCTAAGAACACACAGTATGAATACCCCTCCCTCCCAAGAACCAGACGTGCTTTTATCTTGGACAGAGGCAAAAGGAAGAGAAATAGCAGAAAGAGAGGAAAAAAACCCAGCCCCACTAGTGAACTGGCTCATTAAGGAAAGCACAGTGACAGGTAAGTAATTCCTCTTTCCAGGCTCTGTCACAAAGGGAGAGATTAAACCAACCAACCACAC
Source organism: Cyanistes caeruleus (assembly GCF_971803275.1). Classification (NCBI taxonomy): domain Eukaryota; kingdom Metazoa; phylum Chordata; class Aves; order Passeriformes; family Paridae; genus Cyanistes; species Cyanistes caeruleus. Next base: position 9,167,629 of record NC_141720.1, read on the forward strand.
AACCTCTGAAATGCTTTGGGCAGCCCTTCTCTTTTTCCCTCCTCTCTGATCATTTACTGTTCTTTTCATTCTGCAGGTTGCTGAAATAAACACCTCTCCTTCATTTCATTCCGTTACCAGACCTGGATGGAATTTTCCTTATTTTAGTAGTGAGGACACATGTGTCAGATAGAGAAGTTAAGATTTTACGAGTTTTCTATGGTATTAAACTTTATAATACTTAAATGCTTTCAGTTATATGTGGGATTGATTGTAAACATTATTAATAATTGTTATTAGGTACCAGAGGCTATTATAATTCTCCTTTTCCTTACCTTTCAAATTTATATTGTAATAGTTATACTGGGATTACGTCTGAGGTCTTACTCCTCTCATTTCTCTGCCCTGTGCTGCCAGACCATCCTTATGAGGGTTTGTGGACATCACTGCAGCCTTGCAGAGCACTCACAGTGCCATGGAGCAGTTTGAAACCCAAGCACCAAGCAGGTCTGGTCATACAGCCAGACACCAGTTAGAGCCCCAGGAAATGGAAATGGCAGCTGTACTTCAGCCAGGACTGCTCGAGTGCTCAGCCCACAGCACTAGAAACCAAAATTAGTTAAACCATCTTCAGCACTCACAAAGGAAAGCAATCAATAGCCATTTACAGAGCAAACATGATGACCATAGAGCATTTGCTTTCATAAAGAAAATCACAATCTTATTGACTGCTAAACCTTGAAATGCATAACACAAAACTTTGAACTGAATCGAGCCCTGTGTTTGTTTTGATCTCCAGCCATTTTTAGAAGAGAGTACTCGAGAATATTCAGCAGCTTTCATCTCTCAGACACTTGATGGAGCCTAAGGAGCATTAAGACTAAACCTTATCAAACACAACTACAAAACTGTGCATTGTCAATGTACTTCAGCCCACTCCTCTGGTCCATCCAGAAGAGGTCACTGGAACATCCATTTGACATTGACATTTATCTTTTTTTTTTCCTGTCAAGTAAATTCTGAATAAAGGACTTCACTATGGCATGAGTCTTTGAACATTTGTGTACCAAACAGCCACAAAAATCCCTGCATCCAAAAAATTCTTTTGAATGTTGGGGGCAAACAGAAGTTCCACAAAATCCTCACATAAGGCACAGAACTGAGCTGGGGCTGCATAAGTGAGGTTGAAAGACAGACCTGGAGATAACCAGTTAATTTCCTACATATGACTGTAATTAAAAAAAAAAAAAATTAAACACTGTGAATAAAATAAATTCTTGTGCATTTTACTTACAGTGCTCAGCTTACTACAGCAAATGAGGATGCGGCGCTCGTACAGCATACTGGCGTAGAGGTGCAGCATGTTGTTCACATCAACTGCTACAAAATACTCTGTCAGATTTCTCTGGGGAGAGAGAAGAAATCATTTTTGACTCATGATATTACAAAACCAAGTGTCCTTAACAAAAAAAAAAAACAAACCACCCAAACAAAAAGCTAAACAAAAAATCCCCCAAACCCAAAGAGATTTCGTGCTTCTATTGTGCTACAGCCAGTATGTGGCTTAACAAAAGAAAGCAGGATTTCATCTTATGGCAGAGGCCTTTCCAATCACAGTATCTCTCCCCAAAGTTTTGGGGAGCTGGGTCTTGGAGTAATAAAAGTGAGGATGTTTCACACACAGATTTTTGAATACAAGATACTTCTCTGAGAAAAAAAAATGTCCTGCCACTTTTATGGAGACTTCAAAGCTGCCTGATTAAGTACCAAAAACCCACATCCCAAAACTAAAAGCAGCTCTCAGAGGCCAAGTCTAATACAGCAAATTCAGTTGTGAGTTCAGCCTGTGCTAAAACAATTCTGACTGGTGGGAACACATCTGGGCATTTCACACACACAAACCCCATTGTCTGAACCGAACCCCTCACTGCAGGCACTCGGACATCCTGGGTGGGAGACAGAAGCACTTCACTGAGGAGGCTGAGGAAGATGGAAGGGAATTCTTTCTCTGACCACTTCACTTCTTAAAACATAGAAATTAAAGGGGAGAGGTGGAGGAAAAGGTAATACCCAAAAATGCTGAATTAGGGAATTTGCTTCCGAATAGCTTCTTACAGACATGAAAGGGTTGCTATAGGATAAAGACAGCCTTATACAAAAAGCACATGTGAGAGCAAAATTAGATTAGTCATGAATTCAAGTGCAATCTTAATCATCCTTAAATAAAAAAGTGCAGAAAAGCAAAAAGCAAATATGATTTAGAAACTTAAAGAAGCTCAACAAAGCCTATTAGCACTTTTGACAGATCCAAGATACTTGGCCTGAGAAGTCTGCCAAGATGCTTCATACTGTGCAAAAATATGTTCCCCAGCTTGCCATCCAAACACAAAGAACTGAAGGAAAATTAAGCATTGTATTTGGGAGACTTTGGTACCAGTATGTAGAGGGATAAAAACTGAGCTCATTATGGTTGGCTTCAAACATGTAAAATAAAACAATCACTCAGGTCTTTGTTACAGCAGAGCTGGAGCCACAGACAGGTACAGTCAAAGGAATAAAAAAAAAGCCAACACATTTTGCCAAAAACCTATTAAACTATCATGTACTTTTTCTGTATTTCTCATCCCATCTGTGCTGATTAACATGATATTTTTGTCTAAACATAAGCTGTCTTCTCTACGGCTCTTCTTCCCCCTCTCACCCACCCTTCCACCACGCCAAAACACAGCGCGTGACGACACAATTCCTGCTAATAGTGGGAATTAAAAGAATTTTTAAGGAGCCCTGAACTCCCTTTGATGCCATTCAACGCAGGGGCACAGCAAAAGCAGCACAGAATCCCTGCATCCAGCCCGAGGACGCAGCCCTGCTCCACACGGGTCTGTTTGTGAGGAAACAGCCTCCACTGCAAGAGGAAAATAGACATGGGGACTTGGTTTGTAATTGTTCTTTCATCGAGTTTATTGTGATGACATGACACACAAATGTACCTTCAGATGGAAAGATTTATAAGGTTTCAGTCTTGTCTGCTCTCTGAGATTTGCCAAGGACACCTGGGAACCATGTGGGCTGCATGGAAATGTATTGGTACTGAGGAGATTCACGTGTTCCCTCGAAGTTGTATTTATAAGAAAGCTGTCAGCTCTGAAGCTGAAATTGGGACTTACACATGTATTTTGAAAGACATGTCTCGTAAGTGACAAAACCATGAATGAGTTAAATAAATACAAATGAAAGCGTTCCAGTTTGCAGGGTAATTGTTATGTATTTTGCTTACTAGGATTTAAACCTTTCTTGGGGCAGTAAAAAGGGGGATTTTCAGAATAGGCATCCCCACTCCTCTCAAAATTCACCAAGAGAACTACAAAACTCCCTCACACTCATTTTAAAGTTCATTACCAAATCAATCATCCATCTGATCATTTGCTATCTACTATCAATAAACACACATTGACTACACTGACTTTGGAGATTAAAAATCACCTCTTCCACCATCATCTAAAGAGGAAGATGGACCGAGTGATACAAAAATACACTAGACATCATCCCCAAGAAAATGCCATCATTTCAGCCTGTTACCTTACCTGCTATTTGTGAAACACAACAGCTAGTACCAGGAACTTCAGTCTTGCACTGTATTTCCTGCAACCAACCCCATTTATTTCTGAAGTCACTCTGCATTTACACATCTGTCACACAACTCACACCTCCTGAAGCAGGGAGTGAGTTGCTGTTACAGAAAAGTGCCCATGCTAAATGGTTCTGTGACTCATTAAACATTGATCTGATACAAAGGCAGGTAACTCCAAGAGGTTTGTTACCATTCCAAACAGAGCTCTCTGCAGCTCTCCATTCATCATCACATCCAACTTTGAAGGTTGGCACCACTAAAACTTCTGCCAATATGGGCATTAAATGCAATTCCTGGTAAGATATGTGGAATTTTTAATAAATCAGGTCAATTGATTAAAATACAGCAGACTTCTCCCCATTTAATCTCCTTCTATTATTCCCTAATTTGCTCCATCTCTACAGGAAAGCTACTTTAACAGATAGATAAAAACCTCCTAAGAAATGACACAATCCTGGGATAGCGGAAGGTGTCGCTGCCCATGGCAGGAGGTGGCACTGGATGGGCTTTAAGGTCCCTTCCAACCAAATCATTCTGGGATTTTATGATTCTTAGGAATTAGGACAAGATTTGATGGCTGGTTTAGACTCAGGAATTGATTCCTGAATTACCCTCAGCATATCGTATTTGTACAAAAATAAAGCACCTCAGAAGAAAGAGCACATTTATTAAATTTCCTGTCAGGATATGTGTCAGTATGAAGAGTCTGCAACACAGAAAAACCAGCAACAGTGTTTTGAAAGGCAAACAAAAAGCCCCGAATGCTATCTGCTATACAAATCACCCACAAATGAGATGGAATGTCTTGATGATTCCCTTTTTTCTTTCATGCCATCAACCGAAGAATATGATGCTGAGACCGACCGCAAAATGCTCGGGAAAGAAAACTGAGATGTCAGGCACAGGAGTTGGGCTGAGACAGAGCAGGAGCACATTAAAGAGTCTTTAAGAGAAGCAAATGCCAGCATTGTCTCCCCACAGACTTATCATCTGGCTGGAAAGCTGAGCCAGGCTGGAACACACACGACTGCGCGAGGCTTAAAAAGTCTCCCAAGAAGTGGCTCGGAAGAGCCCAGGTGTGCCTGGCATTCTCAGCAGCCATGCAGCAAGCAGAGCGTTTTCCCTGCTCTCTCAGGTCATTCTTCCAGAGGGGTGGCAGTGAAGGATTAGCAGAGCTGCTGTTTTACCCACATCAATCTGTCCATCAGTACCTTGTCCTTCATACAGATCAGCTTTTAATCACACATGCAGACTATCAGCTCCTGAATGCTCAGTATTTTACAGTATAAAACCTATCCCAAACAGAGCAATATTTGTCATCTATGTAGCAGCTGACATTAAATGGAAACAATAAAGTGTGGGGTCCTCCCAAATACTCACATTTTCAGGTATACTGGGAAGCTCTCTGGTGTCAGGCACAGTAAAGTAAGAGTGCTACAAAAAGAGCAAATATTGATTATTTCAATAATGTCGAAAGCAATCTAAATGTATTGCCTGGTATTGGTATCAGCACTAACAGCAGTTGCTCAGCTAAATAAGAATGACAGAACATTCCTTACCAACTACCAGCCAGAGTTCCCTGTCCTGGATTACACAGGCTGTGTTCCCAGATCACAGGGGCAATAGGAAATGCAGTAAGATAGAAAGTATCAAATGCTCCTGGAAAATTACATTCCAGGTTTTTGTTCTTCAGAGCTGCTGCTACAGACAGACTCACAGCACTGTGTGATGCCAAGGAAACCCCAAGGCAGGCTGCAATTCAAGCTATCTTTCCCCAGCCCACGGCAGGATGGACTTCAGGGAGCAGCAGCAGGCAGGGCCTTGTCTAACTCAGCACCAGAGGGGTTCACTCCAGCCAAGGGGGAAGTTATGGAAATGTACTGGGAAATGCTTCCTACGGTTCAATGCCTGCTTACCTGAGAAATACTGAAAAGTTCTAGGTCACTTTTATACACTCTAAAAGAACATTTTGAAAGACCATAGTGCTATCATATTTTCATAATCCATTGTATTGTTCAGTGTTGTTAACTGTCTGCATTCCAGAGCCCAGGTTCCCAGTCCAATCACGGATGACCTGCATGATCCTTGGTCAGGGCTTTGGAAAGAAGGTGACTTGTATACAATTAATAGAATTTTTAAGAGTTTCACAATTTGTTTCAGGGCTACTTATTAATTACTGGCTGAAGCCTGAAAGGCTGTTCCATCCTTGGCATAGCTCCACAAGTGGCACAATTCTCTTACACACAAATCTCAGCCATCTCAGTGCTTCCTGATCAGGCTGTAACCTGAAATAGCAGGCAGGGACCGCAGCTCCACTGAACAGAGACACGGAATGAGAAACACAAGCTTTCATTTCTGATGCATCACTAGTTTGGTTTGGTTGCAAAGATGCAATGCCAAGGCAGAGGAACAGCACTCAGAGCTGTATCACACAGAGGAACCTCGCTCCAACCCCGCAGTGGGCTCAGAAACAGCCAAAATAAAATCAGAAAAACACAGTCCCTGGGCTGGTTTTTCTATCCTTTATTGCTCCATTGCCCATGAAATGTCTGAGACAAGAGGAGACAGGCAGCATTCCTTGGAACCACTGGTATGAAAAAAACTGGAATATCCCCACTGCTTCTGGCCTTGGGACTCAGCTCATCCCCTAAACAGAAATGCTCCTCAAGAGGGATTTTCGAGGGCCTGGGGATGTGTCCAGGGCCAGCTGGGACCAGCAGGGCCACACAGCTGCTCCCTGGGCACTGCCAGCCTTGGGGGAAGCAAGGGGCATGAGCTGCTTCCTGCCAGAAAGTGCTTCAGGAGGAGTAAAGGAAATGCAAGGGAGACTTCCCAGGAGGGTCCACGTGAACTCTCAGCTGGCAACAGAAGCAAAGAGCATCTGCAGTGCTCACCACGGCCTGGAGCACAAGGCGTGCTGCAAAAATGAAGACAAAAACCCCAAAAGACTAAATTCAAAATACAATCCTATCAAATAAAAGCCCACATCTATACTGCCAGTGTGCTTTGCTTAATTTTCTCACAAAATATAAAAATGAAACAAATTCTTTTTTTGTGTGAGTTTTTTTTGAGATGGGGAGAAGGAAGAGGGGAAGAAACCACAAAATGTGATGAGCAGTTAATACTCCCCAGGCTGCTGTGACAGGTAAATGCCTGTTTGCTTCCCAGCCTGCTCCCCCTTCAAAGTCCCAGGGCCAGGAGCTGTGCAGAAGTGAGGGCAATAAATGTCCCGTGGTGCCCCTGACCTCCTGCAGGATATGGTGAGACATTCCCAAGGGAATACACACAGCCTTCCTCCAATCAACTGCATTTCAAAGACATCTGAGGTTAGGGAGCGGGAAGCAGAGGGCCCCCATTGTGAGAAGGGAATCTCACAGCTCCTCACAGCAAAACAACACCTGTGTACAAGCTCCAGGAGAGAGGATTGCTTTTGACATTCCTCTACTATGACATGGGATGAATATTAAACACCTTAGTTTACATCTCCCCCCAACACTTACCACTCCAAGATGAACAGAGGTTCCTGGCTCAGGGATGGTAAGTTTATGAAATGTTTCTAGGAGCTCACTCCTCTGACTATCCTGCAATGAGAAAGAGAATAAACCAGGAATACTGAGCTAGCGCTGTTGTCACCAGGTAAACTCCGAGGAAGAAGGGCAGGGTAGGCCAGAGGGGTGGGTAAATATTTTGCACTCCTACGATCAGTTCTACTTTTGCTGCCCATGACAAACTTGGATCAGACACCTGAGAGACTGCTGGGACTCTGCAATATGGGAACTGCAGAATTACAGGAACGGTGCTGAACACAGCTCAGGGAGTCAGGAAGGCCAGCACAGGTGACTGCAGGGACTTGGGTCAGATCCACAGCCACAGCCTTGCACTTTATCTTTTCCAAAAAGAAAATTAAATGTGTATTTATTTTTCAGAGGCACTTGCCAAGCTGAATATGATCTTCTGTATCACTGCATCATACAGATCAATAATTCACATGGTCATCTCTGATAGAAGCACTTCTTCAAACAGCTTCTTTCATCCTCTCACCCTCACTCATTTAATATTGGGATAGGAAAAGGAGGGTCAGTATTTTAGAATACCTGTCCTTTTGCTGAATAATCTGCCAAGACATTGAGCAGTTTATAAAAGACTTCAAACCATGGGAGGTAACTGAAAAAAAGGAAAGAACAAAAAAGAAAAGAGTTATTTTGGTTATTTTGGAATCCTAATACAAGAGGACTTTTAGAATTGAATAATCAGTATCTCAGTTTATAATTGTTTTAAAATCTCATTCCATCGCTGTATTTAGCCTGGCCCTTGCTTCAGTCAAACAGAAACTTCACCTTCAGTATATGCACTCAGCTTCCAAAAGAGAAGAAACACAATTAAAATGGAAACATGCAGAAAAATCACATCTTTTTCATTTACTTTACATCTCCATTCTACAATATAAGACAGTGAGGATGTTTCTTTTCACTGCAGCTTTGCAGGATCCCATGCCCTGTTTTCATGGCATAGTTCTTTATTTCAATCCTTTTCCCAGCACCAGTGAGGAATTTCCCTCGGCTGTGGCGAATGCAAAGCCAGTCAGAGATGCACTCCCTGATGCTCTTTAATCACAGCTGCTTTCTGAAACAAATGGATTCTATTTTGATATAGTTAGACAGGATTTAAAGTTTTTATAAAATATGACTACATCCTGACAGCTGTAAGGAATGGAGTGCCCTGTGGTCCCTGGCTGTGCAGCTCTGGTGATAAATGAGGTGAGAAGCTCTCTATGAGACAGACAAAGTGACTGGCACTCCATCATTAGCGTTTGTTTGAAGCCTGCAAATGCTACTGTAAAATGTAAGTAGCTTATCAAAATATACTGATAAGCAACTTAACTTTTCATGTTATACGACAGTATTATCGTTGAAATTAATATGCTCTAAACATCTTTACAAAGTGTGTATTCGAATAGAGCAGAAAGACAGACAATTACCACTTTAAACAGCATTTAAGTTTGACATTATATTGTAAACAATTCAGAAGGATTAGGTAGAAGATAAGTTTCTTTCTTTCTGTTTAGTTAAATAAACTTCAGCAGAGTTAAAAGCTATTACAAGAGTAACAAGAAATCCTCTCCAAACATATCTGCTAAGTAGAGATTAAGAACCTGGTAAACAAACCCGTGCAAGGCATCTGTCAAAGAGTTTGAGAAGACAGAAAAGCAGGAAGGCAGAAAGCTCCCTGGCAGTGGGAAACCAAAGCTGCTTCCACGGAGACACCATTAAAAGTTCTACCTAATCGCTCAGGGACTTGGCCAGAAAAATACATTTACAGAGTTAAAATGAGAATCCTTAAAACCATTATTGTGCTTCTGTGTATCATGTCTCGTAAAAGAGGAAAACTGAAGCCGGTTCCCCCAGGCCTCCAGCTCCTCAGGACCCAAGGGGACAGTGCTGAGCCCCCAAAGTGGGGGCAGGTCCTGTCAGGGCCATGTGCTGAGCTCCCTGCAGCTTCCAGGGGCTTGCTTTATTTACCTGCACACACCCAACCTGACCCAGCTGTAGGCTCCAGCCATGAGAATACTCCAGCACAAACCAATTTTATATTTTTTATTTGGCACATAGGAGAGAGCCTCTGTGATTCCAATAAAACCAGCCCAGATATGTCTCATATTCACACAATGTCAAACACCTGCAACCCCCCCAGAGAAACAGACACAGCCCCATTTCTGCTACACTTGTGACTCCCTGGCTTTCCCTTCTCTTCCCCAGTATCCTCTGGTGAACCTATTGTCCTTTTTTTAACATTCACTCCTCCTCCTTTTCCAAATGATGGGTTAGCATCTCATCATAACTGCTTCTTTTTCTATTTTGAGAATAACTTCCCATTTTGAGGACAGTGTTACAGTTTGGAATCTGAAGAAATGGGCTGGTATTTGAAGCAGAACTCATCCTTCCACAACACATGGGGATCTGTGTGGCTCTTGCTCAAGAGAGGGGCAAGACAAACGAAGACAAATCCACCACAAAATTGTATAAATTATGCAGACAATCTCAGTTCAGTTTTCACCCCCTCCATTGTCAAAACACAGTCCAGGATGTCTCAGCACAAAATTTCCAGATACATTAGACAGCTAATTTATCCTGCCATCTTCAATACTCTTACTTCATCACTTAATCCATGTGTTGACTACTCAAAAATAAAACAGTTCTGCTTTTATTAGATTAAACTGTATGACCAGTTAAAGTTAAAAAAAATCTAAAAAATCCCCCAAGAAATACAGTTATCTGAATTTGTTTCTAGATGTCTGCCAAAAGGAAAAAGGAAATAAATGTGGGTTTTTTCCTTATAGAAAGCAAATCCTCAAGGCAGCCTTTAAACACCCCTCCAAAAAAACACAGGCTGAGTTTATAACCCAAAATTTTCTGTACCGCGAGGACCTTAAGTAGCACAACTGGTAGCACTGCTGAAGATTTATAGCTTATGACTTGCTCATATTTAATTTGTAACCAAACACTTCCCCTTCCTCTTAAGCTACCTCAGAACTTTTGATTAACTCTTGTTTTCGCAGGTCAGAGGTTAAGCAAAGGAAGGGAAGCGCTCTGCAGTGAGATTGCCCAGAGCCCCGAGCAGCCCCTCCCAGCACCATCAAACCCCCAGGGACAGCACTGAGCCAGCAGGGCTGCAGCTCAAAGCCTCTGGGGAGCAGGAATCACATCCCCGTGAAGAGGGAAAAAAATAAAGGGGCAACCTGAAATTTCAGTTCCTTTTTTTTGGCTTTTTGCTTACTGTTAGAAAGGTAAATCTCAGCTTAATAAAGGAGAGATTTTTCAGTGTTATTTGTAGCAGGCAACCAGGAAGAAGAATGCAAGGGCAGGATACCCAACCTGTGAATGATGAATTCATCAAACCCAACTTCCAGGGAGCACTCCAGGCTTTGGGAACCTTGTCAGCAAGAACACTCCATGTTCCAGGGCAGCAGCAGCAAACCCCAGTGGCAAGGGGGACCTTTACAAATTATTTATGAAGATTGCTATTACCATAGCAACTGTTTATAAAACTAATGTTTAACATTGCCAGCTCCAAAATTCCATTTATTGGTGTGCTGACACCATGAAAAAGCAGAGGCAGCACTTGTGGAAGGGTACCTGTGCCACCTTTGGTTTCCTCTGGACCTGTGAAGTCCCACCCTGGCTCACAATCCCTGGAGCACCAGAACAGCTCCTGGGCCTGTAGAGGCTGAGCTGCACTCAGGCACAGCTCTCGTGTGAAATGAATGCGACTCAGTAACTAGTCTGACATCAACACGTATCACGCAGCATCTCCTCCTAGACTGAGTTGCAAGCACACATAACTTTTACTCCTTCCATTCACACAGATCAGAAGTGGAATTTTTAACACGTATTTATTTATAACACATACTATATATATTTTGATAACAGCATAACCAACTGCCATCTCCCTTGCAAAACAGAACAGTCATTTCCATTTTGCAGATGGGCACACTTCTCTGTGGTGACAGGCTTACAAAATCTGTCTGTATTAGCCAGGATTGGTTTCATGGAGTTCCCAAACCTTGACCTTTTTGCTCAGCACAATAATCTACAGTGACCTAGAACACAGAATACAGCCATGACGTCAGTTATTATATGAAATGTAAACACATCATCACTAACTTCACTGACAAAAGTCTAAGGAAGAGGAAATTCAGGCCAAATGCATCTTCTGCCAGCACTCCTCCAGCATTTGCCACTAAAACACCCAGCGCCTCAGTTCATGGACTCTGGAGAACAGACAATAAGAAATAATTCCCCCCCTCGTGCCCAGGTCCTTGGCTGTGGCAGTGATGCCACCAGGGAGCCCAGCAGGGTGGCACTGCAACAGGAGTGACCTGTGCCACACAGGCAGCTGCTCCTCTCCCTGTGTCCCCTCCACAAAACTCCAGCACAGTCATGAGAGAGCTGAAAATCCCAAGGAAGAGTCAGCAACTTTTTTTTTTTATTATTTTTATTTTTATTTTTATTATTAACATTATTCATTTTAATCTATGAACCCTGTGAAGGCTCCTGCTGAAGCAGAACACACTTTCTGACTCACAGTGCCTGTCAATTCCTGCAGGACAAAAGACAGATCCTCAGCAGGAGCTCAGAAGGATCTTTGTGGATAATCCCAACACTGTGCTTGAAAAAATGCAAGGATGGAAAACATATCAAAAATTACTCCAGTTTCTTGGTGACTTGTCATCTTAGGACTTCTTGCATTTAAGGCTAAAACTCTGCAATTTAAACTTAAACCCAATACTGCTTCTTTCCATCTTCCCATACCTGGCAACTAATGATTCTCTTTAGCATTACTTCTAATCATGGAATCACGTTCTATTTTAGGTTAGTAGTGGTTCTAATGATGAACTAAGTTATGTTTGCCAAGCCACAATGCTCTTCAGGAGTTCTATGCAAACATGATTTTAAATAGCAAAAACACATTATCAAAACACCTTTTCCTTCCCTTCATTAAAAGTATTCATTTCTCCTTTAAATTATTCATAAATTTCACTTTAATTTTTAACACTTAAGATGAAGTAAAATGACATTAAACTACAGATTTTTAAAACTAATTCCATTTCTCTGCTCAAGAGAGGGATCACTCTCCACATGCTATTATTTTCCTTGCAGGTATACACTATTAAATTCTTTTCCCCACCTTCACTTCCTTCCATCACCCAGTGTTTCCAGCATCTTTACGAAATGCATTTAAAGAACCAAGGCATCTCTAGGCTCATTTGGGAATTTCCACAGGGTAAATTCTCAGTTCAGCAGTTTCTGTGTTCCAGTGTCCTCCCTACGCCTCACGGACCTCAGCGTTATTCTCTGCTCTAGACTCAGTCTATTGACACCTTCTCACACTTAGGAGCTTCAGCACAGACACCCCAAATCTCCATAGCAACCCCTGTGTATGTGGGTGAGATGCAGCCTTACCTTCCACGGGAGCAGCCAACTGCTGCTTTGAACATCAGCTTTTTACTAATTTATTTCTTTCAAGTTTCCTGTGTGTCAGACCTGCCCCACTGCAAGTGCCCCTGCCAGTGCACAAAGCCAGCTGCACCCTTGCCTCTCCTTGCTCCCATAGGATTTCTCTTCTTCCTGCATTTCCCCCAATTTTGTAATAAACTTCCCTTTGATTATTACCCATGAGTGATCATTCCATGATTCAGTTTAAAGCTATGCCACTTAAGCATGACTCATGTGCATATTTTAGAAGTACTAAACCCCACAGAACTGGATCTCATCTTAGGGAGCATCTTAATAAATAATTGTCAACAGCAAGTGCTTACTTTGCTGACTTTTCATTGTGTATCAACAATAAAAGTCAATTAAAACATTCCCTTTGCTGTTTTCCTGCACAGTGTGGCCATGTCTGAGCAGTTCCAGCAAGTCTCTCTCACACAAAGCCTCCCAAATTCCCTAAATGCCAGCACCAAGCCCAGCCCTTCCCAAAGAGCTCCCGCGGCCCTGGAGCTGCAGCTCACGGAGGAGCTCAAGGCAGCTGAATGCCCCCGGAACAACTCAGAGCCAGAAAACTGCAACAAGGAGATTTATGATGTAACCATTTTACATTTTAGTCAAGCTAAGAAGTGCCAGGGCAGCTGGAGATGCCTGCTCAGGGGGGCTTCTGTTTTTGCTCTGCCATCTAACTGGGACATGGCAACGGGAACTGCAGGCTGAGGGGAACAAAGCTGTCACCCTACCCCAGGCTCTTTGTGGTCACTCAAAAACCTTGCGGGGAAAAAGTCCAGTGCAGCTGCACTGTGGAATTTCTGTAATTAGAAGGAATTCAGAGGAGTTTAGCATGAGTGTGTGGCACTGTGCAGCACCCACAGCCACCTCCCAGCCTCTCACAGAGAAGGAATAAAACAACTTCATTTTACAGTCCGAAAAATAAAGTTTTTTCATTAAAAACATGCCTTGGACTTTCATTGGAAAACATTTCATCTGAAACCAATGGGTTTTAGGAGCTTGGAGCACTATAGTTCACCTGGGAAGCAGGAATCCCACACCTTCTGGCTCCCAGGGCCAGGACCACGAGCCTCCACTCCGTACAAGGGACTGGATGTTTACAGAAACACACCACAGCTTACAATGTGCAAAATTTCAAGTACATTCAATAGTCAAGCTTTCCCCTTGTGAATTACTAGTCACTCTTAAATTTTAGAAAACTTATTGAATTTTATGATAGACTATTTCATGTTCAATTTCTTTCAGAATTATCTTTGTGGCCTGGTCTGTTGTTGGGACTGTCTGTTCTCCCTCAGGTAGATCATTCACAATCATAAGGTGTCTCATTCCTTTTCAGAAGAGAAACTTGTACATCTTTGGAGTTTTTTAGTTTAAGACCAACAAAGAAACTTCAAGTATGTTTGAGAGCAAACGACTGAAGGAGTGACAGGAAATAAAGGTACATAAGAAAAACAAGCAAAACATTTGTTTGCATTTCCAGCACACACTGACAATTATGTCTGTATGCTCTTCTAAAATCCACAGGCAAAGGCTATCCCAGAAAGCCCACTGGGTGAGAAGATGGGCATGCTGAAGGGCTTGGTACTCTATAGTGAGGTTTATGAAATGCAACAAGATATCCTTAGAGCAAAAAACTGAACAATTCAGTTCCCTTCAACACCAACAGAAACACATTGACCAATGGCTTTACTCAGGGTAAAATGCTGTAAATAACAAACACGAAGAGGGTAGAGAACAGACTTCATCTGAGAAAAGTTACAGACTGTACTGGCTCTAAATAATCTGGACCTTAAAAAAAAATTGGTTATGAAGGAGTTAGAGCAGCTTGGCACACAAAGCTGGATTTTAAAAAGCAGGATGCACTAGACAGCATGAGAGCCTCAAGATCCCCACCGAAGTGACAACACAGAGAGAGGATTCCAAAGGCTTAGCTTGTCAAGGAATCTCTCTTCTCAAACCACGTTTAAAAGCACACATGAAAGTGCTGGAAGAGAGAATTCTAGATGTGGCAGACAATCAGAGATCCCACTAGGTTTGAGACATCTGGCATCAGTTGAAATCCATCACATTTCATTTGGGGATCAAAGCCTGCTGTTAAGTCTATCACAGGTTGAAATAGTAGATCCTGAACAGCCTTTTCATCCCAATGCAAATTAACCCTTTTTCCTTGACCAGAGAAACAGCTCCTTTTCATTACTGACTCCAATCATATGTGCTTGTCAAGCTATGCCCTCTAGTACTAAGTTTCAGCAGAAATTTCAGTAGCATTATGAACTTTTTATTATAAATCAAAAGTGCTCCCTCCCAGCCACCAGGCCCTGTGCTCTGGCACGTGCTGCAGTGAGCTCCAAAGCCACTCTGGGACGGAGTTTGTGGCACCATCTGTAATGCAGATAAATTCCTGAAGGGAAGAAAAATGTTGCATACAGGTAACACTGTATAAAAGAAGGGGCTTGTACCCCATGTAAAATCATGGCTCAGGACTGCTGCTTTGGCTAAGCAGAAAAGGACTATGGGAAAGTGACTCAGCTGAATCAGAGGGAGTTATATAACAAATGAAACAAGTTATATAACCATCATGGTATACAGTGGTTGGTTGAATTATGGTTGTTATGATTTAAAACTATGTCATTGATAAAGGCCTAAATGCTTAAAAAGGCCTGGTTTTTGCAAAAAAGCAGCTCTCCTTTGCACCTGCCTGGGGACTCTGTGGCGCTTTGCCCATACAGAGAAATTTTACACACCTCTGTGTCCAAGAGCTCTGCTGCACAGCAGCCAGCTGTGCTTGGCTGCTAAATGGAGGTGCCACATATTGAAAAGTCAAAGCTGTGCATCAGGTGTGTATTTCGGATGCCTGTGTGTGAGTTCTGAGACACAATGGTGAATCCTTGCATTTTGGCAAATTAGCTACACAGAGCATTGGAGTAGGGAATGAGGGTATTTCAGTAACAAAGCAGAAATCAATTACATGTACAACGTTCTTCTCCATTCCCCAAACCACTTGTGTTCCCTGCTGGCAAGAAACAAAGCTAAGTGAAGGAAGAGGTTTTACAGTTCCCTTCACAGGGAGGGAGCTTCATCACAGTGAAGAAATATTCACATGCTCAGAGGGAGTACACACGGCTCCTAATAATAAGCAAAGTTGGTAGGAAGTCATAAAAGTTAAACCGAAACCCAAGCAGAGCTGAAAGAGCCAAGTGAAAAATTCATGATTATGTCGGCGCTGTGGAACTTGCAGCTGATAATTTGAGAATGCAAGGAGCTGGGCTAGGCATGTAAAAATCACCTTACTTACAGCAAACAAGCACTTGCAGAGCAAGATGGCAATAGGAAGGCTACAAAGACCAAGTCAGAGTCTGATATTTGAGTGCAGATTGTTTATGACCACTGTGTACAATGGTTTAGAATTCACAACAAACATTCAGATGTAAAAAAAGCACACAAAATGACAGTACTTGATCTTCACCTGCAGAAATACCACGGATGGTATTCTATCCACAGAATTCCTGAAAATGTATGACACATTAATTAACAGAAAAGTCTTTCAGGCCCATTTCCTAGCCAGCAAGCCCAATTTTTATTTATGAGACTTCTTGTCTAACCATCAGCTTAAGCAAATTATTAAACCAGGAAACTGCCAACCATCATTTTACTCTCTGAATGCTCAAACACTAATAAATTCTAAAACACACTGAGGACAGTTAGTGCAGGTAATGCTCAGTGTGGAGGAAGATCTGTCCCTCATCAAGCATGCTCATAAACAGCCAGGGATACAAATGAGGGGTTTTATTTGGGCTCCCTGCATAGCCCAGGGAACTCTGCCTCTAAGAAGCCACACAAAGCCTCTCTCCCATGATTACAGTGCCTGGATCACGGTTCCTATTGGAACAATATGCACAAGTTACTCAAGCAGCTTTTCTCGGCAGTTCCACCTCTCCAGCAGCCCCAGCGTCTCCAATTACCTCTGCATAACCCGAGGGCTCTGCCACAGCTCCAGTTTTGAAGGAGGAAGTTGCCATGTAATCTCTTTGGGAATGTTGTACACATCTGTCAGCAGGGACAGGATGCTCTCGCTCCTGACAGATGCATTTGTAAGCCTTCAGACAGCAACCCAAAAGTGATCCATTTGTGGAAGAGAGGATCTATCCATCTTGTACTTTAACTACTTCCTCCCTGCCTTTTTGATGCCAGGGAGGGGGTTTTCCCCAAGGTGATGCACTAATTCAGTTTGCATTAGCTCTAAGATGAAGTTTCCAAGCCAGTCAGCCAGGGCCAAAGGTAATAAAAAGTGACATGATTTAATTACTTCTGTTACAGTTGTTCAACAACAAAAGAAGGCGTGACACGAAGGCCTAATTAATTAAGCAAAATTGGTTTCTGGTCAGAAGGCAAGACCAGTGAAGTAGCTGGACTGCATGCAGTACTATCAGCTTTATCCAATTCCACCAGTAGTGATACATTACTAACACTTGACATTTTTGTTGTGATCCTTCTCATTGATATTTTACGAAAGTGTTTTGACTTGCAATCAAGATTAAAGTTTCAACAAAATCTGCAATAAACTTTCTGTGACACAGCTTCACTATTCCTCACATTTACTAAAAGTCAGTTAAATTAGTATTCCCTGGATTGGCAATGTAGAGGGAAGAGGAGAAGCTTGCAGGACTGCTGGAATGGGTGGAACTGTGCAAGTTCACAGATTTTCTTCAGGATACAGACTTTAAAGACAAAGACGACAAGAAGTGCTTGGGATCACTGTAATGGAAGCAATAATTCTGCTTGCCTGGAACTGGGAGAGTTGACAAATAGCCCAGCTCTGGAAGCAGCTCCCTATGGAAAGCACAGCTGCAGTGAGAGCTCAGAACATCCCTGACAGTGCAAGGCCCCAAACCTGTTGCTGCATGTCCTGGAGCACTTCCATACTCAGGTTCTTGCCCAGCCTGCCCCTGCCCTGCTCCAGGGTCCCTCTCTCCTGCAGGCTCAGGGCCTTGTGGGAGCTGTTTGGCCTTGGCCGTGTGTGCAGGGAGTGAGAGGAGGCTGAGGCTGCAGGAGCTGCATCCCCGGCTCAGAACCAACAGACAGCAGGGAAAAGCAAGAATGGAACACACTCTGAGTTTAACTGGAATGCATGTTTCTCTGGGACAGAGCTCGGAGAGCTCCAGGGCTTCTCCTTCTGCACCAGCACTGGGGAATAAACCCCTGCGGCGGCGCGGCAGCGGCGCCCATCGGTGCAGGTTCTAGAGTGAGACTTGGAAGCATTTGCACAATTACACTGCTCATAATTCAAACTCTGTTTTGTGTCTGTCGTTATAGGTCATTGTTGGCCAGATGGAAAATATTAAGGAAAAAGGATTGCAACTAAATCAATGGGCTGTAGAGTGCTGCCAAAAGGCCCCAGGCTAACTACAAGCAGATTTGCAGGCAGGCTCTGCTCCGGCACAAGGCGGGATCTGGCACATCCTCTGCCCTGCCTAACAGCAGGAGGGCACGGGGCCAGCTGAGAGCGGCTACTGTGCCAAACAGACTGTGCAGGGCTTGCTGCTTGAATGCTTCCACAGAAAGGCAGAATCCATGGGCTCCCTGTAAACAACTCCCTGTACTTCTGGCTGCTACTGACTCACAAGTGGGATAACTTCATCCCACTACATTAATGCAGTACACAGCTCAGCCTCGGTACCAGAATCGGCATGGAAATAAATAAGCACCAGTGTTAAAGGACAACCCTTCAACTTTCAACTAAGAATAATGATGTGTATATGCACATTCATATTGAAACACAAAATCAGCATCTTGACTCCAATGCCAAGCACCCTATGGGCATTCTTTGCAACCTGTGATTTACAAGTAGGGTGAGACCAAACTTTGACTATTGAAAATTTGACTTTTAGTATTTATTTCCAATATCAGTACTTTCCAGGACATACCATTTTTTTTTTTGTACAGCTCGTGGCTGCACTTACCAATGAGCAGTCCGGTTTATTTAGACATGCTGTGGGAAAAAACCATCTTCCTGATATCACCCAAATAACCTGTTATGAACTCAGCATCGGAGTGCAGCCAGCCATGCCTACAGGTAAAACTTCAAACTCACTAGACAGAGACAAATAATTTCTGTTTCTAGTGGATGTAAGAGAAAAAAATGATAGAAACAGAGGGGACCTTCTGGTTCAAACATCATCACCACAGAGCAAAGCTTCTGCAGCAAAGCCTTCAAATCCCCTACTCTAGCCATAAGGCAGTTTAGCTTATTTAAATTACTATTATCTTATTAAAGGTACTCAAGCAAGAGAAGATACTACGCCTTACAGTCTTTCTTGAAGAAGTTTCTAGAGTCTACCAAATGGTTAATGGAAGAGATGAAAACGGAAGACAACAAATGAGCAGTTGCAATACAAAATTCTATTCTTTTCCTGGAATAGGAGTTTCAAACAGCTCATCTCTATCTTGTAAAACTTGTTAGGACAATAATGGAAAAACCACAGGAAGTTTGGAAAAGCTAAACTGGAGACAGCGTATCAGGAAGAAGAAACACAAAGCAGATAGCTAAATTTAATTGATGTCAAGCTCCCTCTTCACTAGGTTCATCACTTTTCCATATATATTCTGACAAGCAACTGAAAATAAGAGCCAGTGTCTGTTTAAGCGAATCAGCAGGGGTAAAAACCCTAAACTTTTGAGATGTAAACTGTTTTATAAACATGTCAAGTTAAGGCAGAATGCCTGCAGCACCCGGAGCCCCTCCGGCCCTGCACACGCCCTCGGGGTGTTCGCACATTTTCTGAGCCACTTCAGCTCAATTTCCTGTCACCCAGCACAGAAAGTCGCCCTGGTTTGCTACAGTTACAGCTCCTAAGAAACTCCAGTTCCTGTGAAAGAAGGTCAGGCTGCAGCTCCGAGTCCTGCCTGCTCACTCCTCTTTTCTCTGTAAGGCCCATGCAAAGGAACTGAGGAATCTCTGCTCTCCAGCTCTCGCTGACAGTCAGTGCAAGTGCTGAAGCCACTGCTAAAAAAATAATAATGAAAAAAAATCTATGAAGGCATCAGAGGCTCAACAGCAACATTTTCATTAGGTACAATTCTGTTGTAGTGTTGAATTGGAGATCCAATTGCCCATGATTTATACATGTACTTTGTGGCCTTTGCCATGTCTAACAGAAGCAGTTTGCCATTTGCTTTCATCTCCCAAGCATTTTAAGTAGAGCAGGGATTCCAGGGTCGATACACCTCAAGGACTAAACAGACTGTCCAAAAAGTGTTCCAAGCATTTCCAGCCATTACCAAACATCTTCTGCAAGGCTTCAAAGAATCATACAGATACATATGGAAGCAAAACATTGATTTTGGCCAAATCAATAAAAAGAGAAAATTCTAGAAAACAACAGAACAATTACTATAAAACAAGCCCCACCACAAACACTTGTTCTCCTCTCCCAGAGTAGGTACTGGCAGGGCTGTGGGGCTGGGCTGTCCCCAGCAGGTCCTGGGGGCTGTGGGCAGTGCAGCCAAGCACTGTCTGTCTGTCTGTCTGTCCCATGGCTCAGGGCCCTGCCAGTTGGCATGCCCGGGCCAGGAAGCTGTCAGTTCCAATCAGGACCCAGCCCTGCAGCCCTATTAAAGAAGTCTTGCTGGTTAAGGGGCGGCCACTGTTTCCAAAGCATGGGAAAGAAAAAGAAAAAAAAAAAAAAGAAAAAGAAAGAAAGAAAAAAAAAAAAAGAAAAAAAAAAAAGGGCTCTGCTTTCCTTAGATTTGAGCTGGCAACTTTCACTGACTGGAGTTTTCAAGGAGCTATGAATGAGCCTAACAAAGGAGTTCTGTGGCCAGTTTCTGGCTGAAATCCATGTCAACAGTTTTTAAGGTCACAGGTCACACTAACTAACATTTATTCCCAGCAGACCCCGCTCTAAACACAAGCTGTAAGTAGTACAAATTTGGAATTTTTCTGTAATCCCTCGAGATATTCCTGATCCTTCCACATGTTTCTGCTCAATTAAAAACAATTCTCACTTTGCACCACAAGAGAGGCCCCTGCTCAGAAATCTTATTCTGTCCTAAGAATAAATGGACAAAGACTGCAATCAAAGGGAAGGAAAGGGGGGAGGAGAGGAACTCACAACAAATCACACCAAAAACCTCAAATAACTCCATACAGAATCACATTCAGTTAGTTACATTTTCTGCCATCTGTCACAAACTATTATGGATTCATTTCTTTTTATCTTAGAAAAAGAGTGGTGCAGAGCTCAGCTATTTTGGCCGAGAGGGATTTCCACACAAATGTTTCTGCATTTCACTTCAAAAGAATGATTTCAGTTTGGGTACAAAACCTGAATAACTGAACAAAAACTTCAAATTCAGTAAAACTGAAATCAGAGTTGCACATGGGACCTTTGCAAACCAGTAACTTTGCCCAGAAAGTTTGTGGAGCAAAGCAAAACTTCAGAAACTTGGGTTTGCTTTTGTTTTCATTTTAAATAAAAAACCAGAGCTCTTCACTAAATCCAGATCTATCTACACTGTTCTCCCTCAAAAGCCCATGTGAAATCTGATGTGAAATTAGAGTGAAACAATAAAAATTCAGCCTCTTAACGCACAGCTATTAGGATTTATCCCATTGCAGGTGAAATCCTGAAATCCTTAAATAAAGTCTTAGAAAGAAAAGACATTTGGGTGTGAAATTCCCAAATCAGAACACAGAAATTGATGACAGTACATCAGCACTTACTCTGCTGTAAATAAAATAACTCAAAAGCATGTTTTAATTTTTGTACCATATTTCATTGAAAAAGGTAGTCTGGAATTCCAATTTCCCTGGGAGATGTCGGTGTGTGCCACGAGAATTCATCTGGGCACAGAACCCAAACTCTCCAGGGAGGGCTCTGTCCCTCCCCTGGGGCTCACCCCAAATCCGGCGGGCTGTGTCCCTCCCCTGGGCTCTGAACCTGTCCTGGGCTCTGTCCCTCCCCTGGGCTCTGTCCCTCACCCGGTCTCTGTCCCTCACCCCTGGGCTCTGTCCCTCACCCCTGGGCTCTGTCGCTCACCCCTGGGCTCTGTCTCTCAGCCGATCTCTGTCCCTCACCCCGGGCTCTGTCCCTCAGCCGATCTCTGTCCCTCACTCGGTCTCTGTCCCTCACCCCTGGGCTCTGTCCCTCAGCCGATCTCTGTCCCTCACCCGGTCTCTGTCCCTCACCCCTGGGCTCTGTCCCTCAGCCGATCTCTGTCCCTCACCCGGTCTCTGTCCCTCACTCCTGGGCTCTGTCCCTCACCCCGAGCTCTGTCCCTCACCCCGAGCTCTGTCCCTCACCCCGGGCTCTGTCCCTCACTCCTGGGCTCTGACCCTCACCCCGAGCTCTGTCCCTCACCCGGTCTCTGTCCCTCACCCCTCAGCTCCGTTTCTCCCCTGGGCCGTACCCGCTCCCCCGCGCCCTCTGCCGGCTCTGCCGCCGCAGCGCAGCCGCTCAGGGCCAGCCCAGCCGGGCCCCGCAGCTCCACCTCGATGGGAGAACCGGGGCAGGGAAGAGGAAGCCGAAGAAGAGAGGCAGGTTCGACACCGAATAGAGTGGCTCTATATTGAAGACAACCGCAGAACGGCCGGAAAAGCACGTTTCAAAGCTATCAGAGAGTTCATCGATCTGCGTGAGCTACTGCAGCAGGAAAAACGCTGCGGTAACTACCTCAAAAGCAGGTTTCTACGCGGTATCGGTTAAAACAGTTCAAGCTCCCTGCCAAATGGAATTGCCTCTCTGCTGGCCACAGGATAACCCCACTGCTACTGAACTCTGTGCTCTGCATCCACAGGGAAAAGCCTCTGGGTCACTTCAAAGCTCAAGTTCAGACTCTGAGTTCTGGCCCTCAAGTACTGGGGTCAGCTTCCAACTTTGCTTCCAGAGCATTGCAGAAATTTTTTTAAACACTCTCTGAGTGAAACTAATTTTTTTTCCTTGCTGTTCCTCTTCAATAACTAATCTAAACATGTGATGATTTTCCATCTCCAAACCATTTTACTATGGCCAGACCCATAAAATCCCTGATAAGCTTGTGAATATCTTTTCTAGTAATAATCACCATCACTTACTTCTTATACTGTTGCTGAGCATAGCAAGGAATACTTGAAGCTTGGTGCCATCCAATTTGAAATTTTAAAACAATTAAACATTCTTTCCATCTCCATTTGCTTTTACTTATTGCTCTCACATTTTTCAGCATGTTTTCCCCTACCCATTCATCATGCATCATCCTTTAGTATGTAAAGGACACTGAGAAGATTCACATCAATAATGGGAGCTGCAGCCCTGGGAATGGAGGAAGTGATTTCATGTATTGCTGATTTACACTCTTTATTATCCTCTAAAACTTGCATGAACTTGCATTAATGATGAACTTTCCTTTTCTCATCAGTGCACAGGAGAAAGAAGCAACAGGAAGGAAGTGAAGAGTCCCAATTCATCCACTGTGGTTGGTTTTTTTTTGGTTATGAGTTGAAGCAGAAGGCATTTAACTACAACAGAACTCCTCCATTTCTTCTTGGCACTCACTCAACATAAGGGAGCTGACAGCAAAGAACTCCTATCCAGGAAGGATCAAGAAGGGACTCAGACTATTCCTCATTCAGATTTCTTTTTAAAAGTGTGTTTCTCCTTTAATTTGACATTAAGCAGGCAAAGTTACCCTCTGTAAGCAGACACTGCCCACATGAGACTGAGGGAATCGGCACCCGACTGCACAGGGGAGCAGCTCTGTGGGAAGAGCTGGGAAACACCTTCCTGCCTGCAGGATACAGTCCCTGCTGCTGGACTGCCAGAGCTAATAATAGCTGCAGTGTCTGCTAGAGCAAAGACAGAAGGGAAGAAGATACTGTGAGAACACCTGTCACTCTGCCTCCTACTCAATTAATTAGGAATTTGGGTAGATCTCAAAACAATTTCTCCAAATATTAAGCTCCCATTCCATGTCATTGCAGTGGGCAACCCCTGCAAGGAGAGATGACCTTGTGTCTCCCCTGGAATGCTTCAGAGGGGCACATCCAGTCAGACACAGCCAGGGTCCCACTCTCAGGTGTCCCAGAGGGACAAAGAGATGCTCCTCTGCCCTCACCCTGGTTGTGTCCTGTGCAAAGCCAGCCAGGGATGGCCCTGACAGATGTGTCCAGCTGCTCACAGAGCAGTGTTCTCATTTGGGAGGCTTCAGCCCCAGCTGTGCTGTCACCTCCCTGGCTGTCCTTGGTCACCTCTGTGCTGGCTTTACCTGGGCTACTGCTCCTGAACTTCCAATTCCTCGTGAACACACAAAATACAGAAAGTAGAAAATTCTTAAATTAGTTTAAAACAAGACAAACCATTTGCCATATGTAAATCTTCAATCCATGGATATTCTTAATGGAACTAAAATACTGATAGACATCAAAATTGATTTTACTTCCATCATTTATATTGCAAATATAAATAAACAATTCTGGACTGAATTCCAACATGGCTGTGGGAAGTTATAAAATACAATTCTTATAGAGCCTCTTGACCCATCTGTGAAATGCATAGTTCCAGCTTCCACTGACAGTCTTTATTATGCCAATTTTCACAAAACCCTTAGCAGGACAGAGGAAAGCTCACACATACAAACTTTGGGGCTGTGAAGAGCATCAGTGACATTCTCTCAGTTACCAACAGATGTTTTGTTAATAAAACTTGCATGTACAAATGTCCACAAAATGTCTTAACAAGATCAGTTGTGACAGCTAAAGATAACAGCTGCCATCATGCTATGTCATATCAAATTACTGCAAAGAGACTTTTTTTCCACGTTGTTAACTCCAGAATGTTAACTACAAACAAATACAGTTATCTACAGAGGAACTCCAAGTCCAAGGGATTTTGCACCACTTGTGCAGAAGAGCAGTGACTTTGAGGACCAGATAGGGAAATAATTCTGAACAGCTGGAAATGGTAATTGCAGTGTAACTGCAAAGTCAAACGCTGCTCCTGCAGTCAGCCAGAAGCCAAACCACAGACCTACCTTAAGATACAGAAGCAGCTCTTGGCCCCCGAAGATAAGCGACAGAACCCAAACCTCTGCTTGCTGTCAATGTCTGTGAGCACAAAGGTGAAGTTCTGCCCAACTTGGTTAATGGCATGGCTGGAAACAGAAAGCAAGAGAGAAAAATTACTGCTGAGCTAACTCTGTGTCAAGTATCACATCCAAGTCATTGAACCTATAACATTTCCTCTTTCAGCAGAGTTTTTTGGAGAAATTAACAAAAAGTATGTACCCTCCAGAACCTTAAATATGCTTGATGAGGGAGGAGGGGGGGGCGGTGTGGCTGTGGGTTTTTTCCCATTTTTTAAGTGTGGGAGGATACTGAGTTTATCTTTAAAAGAAAATGGTTCTGATTATCAGCCAGCAACCAACCCCATGTTCTCCAATATAACCCAAAATATTTCTAATTATAGGAAATTAAGTCTTATTTCAGGTCATGTTCTAGGGGTTTTTTTTAGGTTTTCTGAGAACTGAGAAATCTGACTTGCACTGACATGCAGCTTTGCAAGTCACTCCCACCAACTGCAACAAATACCCTGGTAAATTCAAGGCCATTTAACTAACAGTCACAGGCCTTAAAATATTCTCTTCTATGATGCTACATGCAAAAACCCAGTTTTTGTGGGAGAGTACACAACACTCAGTGCCTAGAGGAAACAAAGGAAAAACAGACTTGTAGAAATAAAAGCTGGATCCAAATGGGAAAGATGTCACTGCCCAGTTTAGAAAGAAGAATCCTTCAGTGGATTCCAAACAGGGAAGGAAAAGCACCCAGTGATGAAGATGAACAAAAAGACAGATATTTAAAGCATTGCAGTAGTCTGAGAATTAGCCAGTGTAAGTATTATCATCCTCCTGCAATCTAAATGTCAGCAGAGCAACTACTTCCATAAACCACACAGAGCTGCTGGGGATACCCAAAAATCCTTCACTGGTGGTGTGTTTTATCTGTAAAGCTTGGATGTAATGTTACTATGGTGATTTTAGTATGGTGTTTTAAAGGGGGATTATATGCTTAATTTTAACAAGGTTGAGAGCAGAGTGTGTGTGAGAAACAGCATTTGAGCTGACAATTAAAACTATGGAACAGGGGGAAAAAACATGTTTCATTAGCAGCAGGGAGAAGTTTGTTTATTAAACAACTCAGACAAGCTGGAGAATTCCTCCAGAGCAAACCTGGAGCATCGTGCATTCACATGACCTGGAGAAACCAAACCCTGCTGACAGGTCTTGAGCTCAAGTTTCGGTGCCAGTTCTTCACAGGGAAGGATAAACTTCCCAACACAAAAAGTGTTCTTCCAAAGATTTTAATATCAACCCTTCAGATTCACAGATCTACTTTCAAATGGGCAGAAGGTTTATCTAGAGCCTCACAGGATGGAATCTTATCTCTAACGGGGCAGACAGAAGTTAGGGCTGCAGGAACGGGAAAGAGGAAGAGCAATTTCCATAACTTCCCCCCCAGCACCTACACCTGACTAACACAATCCTGGCAGCTCTGCACTCCTGCAGCTGGGGAAGAGCCTCTGCCTCATTCCAGCACCACAACAGCAGAAAACTCCTGGTGAATTGCCTGAAGGAATGGCCAACCAGTCCCTGGGGTTCTGACCAGTGGCCACAACACATGAACAGAGTCAGTGTCAAAAGAATGGAGTGTCTGTGCCACAGAGCCAGAACACTCAGTGCCACCACCACTGACATGTTTTTACATCCAGAAGAGAAGGAGCACAAGCACCTCCTTCAGCTTCCACAGCCTTAGGCTGGGGTGTGCTCTGCCTCCTGCAGTGTGGGAAGTCCATTCTCCAAATGAAATTATTAAGTATGTTCTGGGTGACAATGTCTCCTTTATGTTCAAACTGGTTGGCTTGCAGTCTTTCAGTGACAATCTGTGATATTCAGACAAACAAGTGGATCCAGAAATGGGAATAACTTTTCATTATGTTCTCATTTGCACCCCATATGGGTTTTCAGTGTTCTATCTTTCAAAATGTTATATTGCTGAGGAAAACCAAAAACAACAAAACAAACAAAACCCCTAGGTACAATAAATCTACACACAGAAAGCATAAATATTTCTAGTAGAAACAAATATATGAGAAAGATGTTTGAGTATTTCCGTGCTTCTACCCCTTAGGAAATGAAAAGGATGAGCAGTAAAACAGGGATTCCAAATCCTAAAACGAGAAAAATACTTGCAGCGGTTTAATCACAGTAAATGTTGGTCCCCTCAACCCAAACCATTCTGTGTCTCAGCTGATGGAGACAAGTCATTCTGACCAATTAAGTGATGCTCAGAGATGAGATGAGCACTGGTGCAGCTTTTCAAAATTTCAGTTGTCCTTTTCATGAAACCATCAAGAATAACTCGAAGTAAACACAAAACTAAAAAAGTTCTACGGTTTCCCAAATTACAGGAAGTAAATATTCTCAGATCTTCTCTCTTTCACTTTACAATTCCCCACCAAATCAGAAGTCACCTTAAATATCAGCCAGCTTAAATAGCTGTCAAGTAAAGCACCAGCATTCCAGCAACATCAAGAGGCCTTTAAATGTAAAGCATTTCATTAATTGTTCCACCCAAATCCACCAATTAAGAAATAAAATGCATAAGCAGACAAAGCTTTGATATTCATATGCATATTTGACAATTCCTACCCAAGCATTTTCCATCCAAGCATTGTGCAGAAGCAAAACAAAACGCCCTCACAGTGCTGCCACTGAACAACTCCAACTTTTAAAACTTCTTTTTGTTTCATGGTGCCCATAAAAACCCCAGGAAAAAGTGATTCTGAGACTGTAATTTGCACTCAGGTGCTTTAAGTCCCAGTCACACAGACAGAACACTATGAATGGTATGGCTTTTATTTTCTACAGGGGTTTTATTGACAAGCTTATTTTCTTGTAAAGTTTGAAAAGCTAACAATACCTGTCCACATAGAAGGGGAAACAAAACTTGGTCAGAGTCTGTAGAACTTCCTGTAAAGAGAGAGAAAAAAAAAAAAGAGATAATTTATACATCTATGGGGACCAATAAATCTAATATTAACCACATCACACAATTTCACAACTTTGCCCTGAAGAAATAAGAGACAGATGAAGAAATATGGGCTTTATCAATTACATGGAAGTAGTACCAGGCAGTCAATCATGTGAAATAATAAACATGATCAAACTTCATTAAAAATGAAAAATTAATCAAGATTCACACATGGGCAGGCAGCAGGAGCCATCCAGCAATTCTCCAAAGAGGAGGAGGAGGTTGGGTTGTTGAGTGTTAACACCTCTCTGGGGACAGTCCCTACCCTGACCATATGGATCAGAGTGAATAACACCAAACCACATGGGCCTGGCCTGGCAGGACCACTTCTGCTGGCACAGCTTTTGACTGTTACCTAGGAACAGAGGTCTGGGGGATTAGAGAATACTTCCTAACATCAGCAAGATAAATAACAAAAGATGAAGCCAATAGGTCTCATAGCAGGAATGTTTAATGTTGCCTACTGCTATTAGAAAGGAAATCTCAGAGTTAAAAGACTGATGAGTATAATGTGCATTAAAATTGATACAGATTGTTTAACCTATAAAGCATTTTCTAGAACTTGGAAAACAGCACCACAAACAGAAAAGTGTTTAAGCATGAGAGCAAAGAAAAGGAAGAATGTGAAAAGTGAAAACAGGATCAGCAGATAAATGAATGATTTTCAACTTTAAAACATTAAACAAATACAGTCACTAAAGAGGCAAAACCAGAAACATGTTAGTCCCAAAATAGTTGTGTTTGTAGACAAAATCAAACCATTAGATCTTCAAAATTTGAATTCTGTAAGAATTCACAAGACACCATAAAGGTCTCAGTTTGCAGATCTTTCCTACAGCAAATTCATTGCTCATTCTCCTTCACACTTCAATATTTCAGGTCCTGAAGTGTAAATTCTATTTCTGCTTTCTGAACCCTGAACAAACAACAAACCCTCTGATAAAAGCAACACTTTTCTGACCAATAGCAATAAATTATCATCAATAACTAAATAGATGTTTTTCGCTTCATTTATTTCTAAGCCAAATGCCATCATTTCCAAATAAACTCCATCAATCTAATAACCTCTCCAGTGAAGCACAAAACATATTGACTCCCTTGCAAGAACATGTTCCTCCTGCATAATTCAAACAAGCACAGCCCATCCTGAGCCGTGGTTTCAGGCTCAACTGCTCACACTCTCCTTTGGAGGTTTCTTGACAACTAAAATGTGGCAAGTTCTGAGGATTTCAGGCAAAAACAGATATGGAAACTTTGACTTCTTGACAGTTTATTGATAGATTATTTAACAACCTCCTGTTTTTAAAGAACAAGAAAGGATCTATTGAAGAATGCCATGTAGAGCAAAGGCGTCTCCTCCTTTGAATTACAGCAGGAAACTTGGAAAGGAGCGATGCAGATTGCAGAGTAAACTGCAGAAATCTCTATTTTGATACAAAATAATGCCTTAATAGTAAAGGTCTCATTAATATGATCGGGTTCCCCTGGTGCAGAATCTCACTGACTTGCACAAGCTGAACAACTCCAATTGCTCAGGCACAAAAACTGCATCTGGACAAATTTTAACTATTACACAGTGGTCCTTTGCCACAACTGAAATCTTACAGTGCAAAATGCCAAAAAACAAACAAACAAAAAAACCCTACAAAATAATTCTAAAATTGTGAAATTATAATATCAGGAGAACAAAGCACCTGTATCTTTATTGGCCTTTTCAATACACATTGTCCTCAAAATAATGACTTTATCTACTTTTTTAGAAACAAAATCATATAGATACATAAAAGTCTGAAATAAAATAGTGTTAGAAATCAATGCCATCAGTCACCTCAAAATGGCAGAATATATTCTGTCCGTTATTTTGATGACTTGAATAATTCCTGTAACTGCAAGTAAAACCATTCACATAATAAAACATTCAGCATCTCATCAGCATTGTGTGACTGGAGAAGTACACTACTCAGAACTTACTCTGCACTTGTTCCTTGATATTTACAGCTTCCTAAACACAGCAAAGGAAATGTTCACGTAAACAGGCCATATATTGGCTCTGAACTCCTCTAAATTGCTTTCTCTTTTAAAGAAATATTTTACAGTGATATTATTATCTGGATTTTGCAATGTCATTGGACATAATTTGCCATTCATTATACACCAATTCTTATCGGGCTCAATTCACAACCAAAAAAACTGAGACTAGCACAGGTTAACTGCAGATTTATTTTTCAATGGTAACTAATAAAAGAATATAAATACCATATGTAGAATTAGTTTTTAATTAGCTAAACTGCTGATCTCTTGCATGTAAGAAAAACAGCTACTGGAGAACTATCCCATTTTTGCTCAAGTTGCAAGCTCGTTACTCTAAATATAATGCTGCTTTTTAAAAATTCTTTAAATACTCCTCAGTTTGAAAGATAAGCAGTACCTACATAATTCATATACAACATCCTAGCCAACCTCTATAGGTGGGTTATTACTTATGACCTAGAAAATTCTTCATTTCTTTATGATTTCAGACAAACAAAACAAAACCTAGAATCACTCCACGCCAACATCTTATAATCAGGTTTTTTTTACCCAACATGAAGCACAGAGGAAGTATCAATAGTCTGTTTTCTTGTTTTATTCCCTTATGGCTATTTTCCTAAAGAAAAAGCTGCATAAATGCCTGTAAAGCAAAAGCTCCTAAAAAGAAGACCAGAACCCCCCCAGCAACCCAGGACGGGCAGCTGATCAACGTAAATTACCCAGGAGCTGCCGCCGGGGTCTCCAGGGGACCACACGCCAGTTTTCTGGATCAATCCCCAAGTTTATATTTTCACAAATCTTTTTACATGCAGTTTGATTTTTAACATTTTAATGAGCAAAAAGTGCATCTCCAGCAGCCAGTCACCAGAGCTAAAGTGCAGGGCATGAACCGTGTCCCGGGGGATGCGGCGCAGCCGCGGCACCGGGGGCTGCAGCACAGGCACCACCTGGCTCCCCGTCCCAAGGTTCCAACTCTTTTCATAATCAAAACACTGCTGACATTATAAACCCCACACGGGTTTTCTAAAATCCTTCCCAATCAATAAAGCCAGTACATAACTTATCGGAGACAACACAGAGCTCATTGATTAAGTTTGGTTTCAGTAGCAAAGTTTTCAGAATAAATGAGGCAGGAACACTGCGCTCAGCCCTTTTGTGTCACAGCCACCTCTGAAGGTGAGGCAGGCTCTGCAAGGCTTTCCTACACACACAGGACAGACTTGGAAAGCCAGGCTGGGAAATACACACAACACACACCGGGCTCGTGTCCCAAACCATCTCTCTGTTGCAACCAAACAGTAAAGAAAACTCAACAATGCTGAGAAAATGTGCACATTCACTTGTGAATTTAATATGCAAGCTGTAGCTGCAGTCTTTTTTATTTTTAAACCCTTCACCGTATGCTCCCACTTCCAAATCAACAGAACAACTTCAGATTCTCTTAAATACAGTGGGTTGCTTCACTTCTGCTCAAATGAACATCACTAACAAATATCCCACGTGCAGCTGCAATTAAATAAAACTGCACTGATAAATGATGTGCAAATAGCTGGGCCAGAGAAGGGTCTGCTGCAAAGTGTCTGCTCCTAGAAAGACGCACAAGACACCAGAGATGCAAAGGGGAACAAGAAGCGTAGGGAGAAGTTGGACAGAAAATAGATTAAAATACCGGGAGATCCATGAAAAATGCTGAATGATTATGACTAAGTATGTCACTTATATAGGAATGTGAGTCTGAGCAGGGAAACAACATACCACACAAACCAACAGGCTGGGAACCTGTAATGGAAAACCTGAGGAAAATCTAGATGAAATTGGAAGGACCACCCAGAGTAGAGACTGGACCTTTAGCTGTGGATCCTGGAGGGGAGGGGGAAAGGAGGGAACCCCAAACCGCCACAAATATACGTTACAAGAGAATGGAGCATGGTCAGTGAGAGAAGTTTTCCATAGAGAAGAGATGACTCTATGATGAAAAAAATAGATTGCTGTCTCATTTCCTTGCCCTTACACCTGACGCAAAGTACAGCTGAGGCTGCTGCAAATGAAACGCAACACAGAGAGGGTGGAAATACAAACACTTTTCATCTCACCCAGCTTGAAAAGCACCTGAACCCAGCAAAGCAGCATGAAATGCTCCCTCTGCCAGGGAGGGACGCCAAGAGACTTCCCAGAACATCAGCAGACTGAGGAAGGATGGAGGAGAAACTGGAGAACAAGGAGGGCCCAGAAGAGTTGGGCTCAGGGTATGTGGGCACAGGGAACAGCATCCCCACTTGACCAGTGACTTTACTGCTCCTCAGAAGCAGCATCAAATTTAAACACTACAGAAATGTTAGCATGGCATTAAAAAGTGCTATGAGATTAACTGAAACAAAGTATTATCCAATTAAATTTGGGTTGTCCATTAATCCCTCCTATATCTACAGAATTGTAAACTGTTCTTATATTTAATATAGTAATAACACCAACACTACTACTACTACTACTACTACTACTACTAATTATTATTATTATTATTATTATTATTATTATTATTATTATTATTATTATTATTCCCTTTTGGCTATTTATTCCCTTATTGGTTAGATTATTATTATTATTAATAATAATAATTAGATTATTATTGTTATTATTATATATTAGATTATCTATATGGGGAGTTTTAAGCTAATGATTAATTAAGTGAACCACTGCAAGGGAACAACATGTTTAAGAATTCAAAAAAGCAAACAATAACCTTAAACCCAAAATTTCTTGAAGTTCTAAAGGTTTATCTAGTTTTGAGAAAACTGGTACAACACAGATTCTTTTTAAAAAATCATTGCTTGTTTAAAATATTTATGTCAAATTTCATATTGCATTGATTTTGCAATAAAATATTTTTAACCCTTAGCACTGATCATTACTGATTTTTGTAATGTACTAAATATTTTAAGATATTATTTTCATCAGTTCTTTAAAAGAATGTGATACACCTGGAAAAAATCTGGACATAATTTGCTTAACAGAATGATTTTAAATTGCCTGAATTTAGTTTAATCTCTGATTTTTGAATTCTACTGGTATTCCAATACAACTTTATAGCACTAGATTATCCATTTGTTCTGTGTTCCAGAAATCCATCAGCTCTTTCTGAGCAATTCTAAAGCTTGAATTAGGGGCGGATTTTCCTCCTAAAGTCTGAGGGTCAGCAAGGGAACACAGCCATACAAAATAACATCATTTCATTGAAGATATATGATTGTTCTCAGGAAAATGATGCTTTAAAAACAAACAAACAAACCCCAACACGCATATCCACAGACCTGGAAACAGGAAGAGCAGGAGATAAATAACATTTCCTAAGCATATTGTGGCCTGCTAGCATTTAAATATTTTAAACGTACAAAATATGTGCACAGATGGGCAACTTTTCTCCTTGCATTACTAAAAACATATTTCAAGATAAAGCTCAAAATCCCTGAATTTTTTAAACCTAATTGTGACTCTGTTTCTTAGAATTCACACCCCAAGGCCAAAGCTTTCCTGCCACCAGTCCTTCAAATCTGATTTGGACATTACACGGGAGGAGGCTCCAAGCCTCCCTGAGGTCTCACTCCTTTTACAACACACGCAAAACCAGCAGATAATGGGCCTATGCTGAATTCCGGGCTCTGCTCAGCTCCTCCTGGGACACAGGCCTAGCAGATGTGATAAAAACTGTGTCAGAGAAGTAGCTCTAGTTTTTGCCTTAATGACAACTTCAACCTCTCAAGTCATAGAACAAAAGAACAGGAACGACTATTACTTTTCTTCAGTAGAAAAAAAAAAACTGAAAGTAAAGCTGAACTAAATATTTAAGCAGTTTTTCAAAGAGATCTCCTCAACAAATGTCTTTAAAACCCCTTCAGTAAAAGCAGAGATTTAGTTTCATTCTAAGGGAAATAGATTTTAAGTAAAAAAAAATGTACAGCTAGTGTTGTACTGTTGAATAATTGTTCCAGTCTTAAATCACTAAGAATTGGAAAAATGATACTAACAGGCATTAAAAAAAATCAGGTCCAATATGTGCATAAACAGTGATCAGTTGGTAAAGGTAAGAAGTGTCAATAGCAGAGAGCTGGAACATTGATTCAATTAAATATATTTTAAACATTTAATGACTAAAACTGAGGAGTATTTTCACTTGCAGATTTACCAGAAATGAGGTGAGAACTATTAGCTGTGAAAAGATAATCACATCCTGCTCAGCCCTTAAGTCACTTGCACAGGTACACTGCACCAAAACCAAAGCTTTAAATCCATCCTTGGGTTAGCATTTGTTAAATATTATAATTCTGGCTTAAGATGAGTGGCCCTTTCAGCCGTCGTCTCCATCGCTCTATTCAGCTCCGAGCACATACCCACTTAATCAGCAATCATTGTTCTCTGAGGCAGGACTTTGTTGTCAAGACAAGCACTGAAACCTTTAAAATATTTCAGAACTGGCATAAGAAAAAAGTGATCTTTGTCAAACAAGGACAAATTTATGCAAATCTTTTATAAACATTCACAAACATTTATTTAGCTTTTGAAATGTTGGCCTCATTTGAGAGCATGAAAATGAGGGGGAAGTAGGAAGATGCAAAGGACAGCTTAGAGGCTGGCACACTACATAAATATTCAGAAGGAAGATTATAGGATTCATGTTAGGCTGTCTTAGGTTTCTCCAAAGTCCACATAGAATACCGAAGAACAAAACTAACGAGAAGTAGAGCAGATGTTAGACAATGCACCAGCCCTCTTTTCCACACTCACTTGGCTATACTTCGATGCTTTCATTTTTTCTTTCAATATGGTCAGGTCATTCAAGGATTCTCCTATAGACTCTGTATTGTGGCTACAGCGCTATAAGCTGGACCTCTGTCAGCTTTCCAAAAGTTCCTGATGAAAAGGCATTATGCAAATTGTACCTCTCTTACTCTCTTTTCAGGAAAAAAGCCTCCAGTATGCAGTCATCGGAGTATTGGAAGTCCCAGCCTTCATTTCTGTATGGTTGTGTTTGCCTTAGGGCCATGCTGCTTGTTTTGACAGTGGATCCCCCCAGATAGTTGGGATTAGTCGAGCTTGTTTAGATAAACTTGAAATCAAGGCCTTCTCTAGGTAGACAGCTAGATGTAGCTACTGAGTTTCCAGCTGCCTTCTGCTTTCATCCCAAAACAACTGCAGATTCACAGCAGAGATCACAGCCACAGGCTATGTCACATACACGAGTACGAAATTAAAGGCTGCTAAAAGAAGCCTTTGTAAGTCTTAGTGCTAAAATAAGGAATCTGTACTGCATAGTTTAAACAAATTATTGAAGAAGCACCAATAAAGGTCTGCAGCGGAGAGTTAACAAGACGTGCACGGAAGAAATGCTCTGTTTACATAACTGGGCAGGATCAGGCTTTACCAATCACCACTGCCCCATCCACCGTGCAGCCTCCCCAAAATACAGGCAAGGAAATACTCAGAAGCACTGTCTGCTCTAGCACCCAAAAAAGAGCTCTGCTCATCAAATACAAACTTTATCATCACAGGAGACTATTGAGACAGCACTGTTGCAATTAGATTTTCAGTCATATACACAACCAGATTTGATCTTTGCCTTAGTCAGATTATGCAAACCACAGGAATTCATTCTCACAATTATAACATGTTAAAAGAGAAAGGCCAGAGTTTCAAATTGAAATTAAAACCTAAAATCAAATCCCGCCCATGTGACTATATTACACCTTTATAAATCTGCACTGTAGTTCAGTCCCAACAGGAGATTCATTTTGTATAAGGTAGGAAAAAACCCACAAATAGTTTTGACTGTTTTAAAGATTGTAATCTATTCTAGCTGGGTGCAAATTTTCGTATACACTTCTGCCACATCCAGGCACAACAGATGGGAAACTGAATTAAAGGAAAAATTAATCCCTAAGATGTTATCAACAAACAGCCAGAAAAAAAAAAAAAAAAAAAAGAAAAAAAGAGAGAAAGAAACAAACAAACAACTTAGTTCAACAAATAGTAAATATCATTAAAAATCAACTTCCATCTCTTGCTCAAGAAAAAGGATGTGCAGAAACTTGCAATGTTGGAACACCTTAAAGCCAAGAGCAGAATTTTGTGCTTAAGAGGACAAGGTAAGGATTGGTCACCAACCTCTGCCTCTGTGCACATGAGGCCTCTGGAATCACATTTCTGCCATTTCCATATTACAGAAATTCTACCATCTCTCACTGCAAAACTAAGTAATTTCACTGAAAAGGTCAACTCAAAGCACTAAAAACTGTGGGAGATTAACATTAGACTTAAACTTCTTCCTGCACTGGCTACCAAAGAGAATTCTGAATTCCCTTTGCCATTTCATGCCATAAATCCCCATCAGGGACACCCTCAGCAGGAATAAGCTACAGACTGGGAATCCAAACCAGCAACTGAGCAAACACCTAATTCCTGACATGTACTGAGGAAACCAGTCCCATCAGTGCCAGTGGACTTAGAAGAAACCAGAACAACACTTTGAGAGGTGTTATCTGAAATTGAAATCTGACTGCTCAGGATGCAGCTGTCACAGTATTATCAAATACCAGCAGCTGGCACAACCCCTGGATTTGTCTGCTCCCAGGTGTCCAACTGCTGTGCCCAAGATGCTCCTCTCTGCTGAGGAACTGCTTGAAGCTGCCACCAAGGAAGTTATTTAACACCTCCCTCACCCAGGTAATAGCTGCCTGTTGCAGGGAGGAAGTGTAACAAAACTAAACAACCATCCCAAAGGGGGCAACAGCTGACCAACATTGAAACTTCCCAAGGCCCTGTTTCTCAGGGCCTTGTTTCATTCCCATCTCACTGGTTTGAGAATTCCCTAAAGAAAAAAGATTAAAATGATGAGTATGATGAGGACACTCCTGCCCACAGGGCAAGAAGAACTTTTAAATATTTTGCAGAGATGAGATGGAGTCAGTGATCACCTCAGATGGTTATAAGAGGATAAAGCTTTTCAAAGTTAACAGAATTTCTACAACTTTCAGATTTTCAAATACGAGAATGTATTAGAGAGAATTGTGGCCATAATCTGAGAGCTATAAAAATATTCATTTGCTCTCAAAAGTGGTTTTCACTTGAAGAAAGAAGAGCTGGTATGACCAAAGATGACCAAACTCAGAATGCACAAAGCACTTTGGACTTCCCTGGTTTAACAAGGGTAATGACCAGCCTGTCCCTACACCATGGCATCAGTTCCATGCTGCTGTCCACTCACACGTGAAGGGCTGAGTGTGTGAATACCAGTGAGAGTCATCTGTCAATCACCAACAAATCCTCCTTTGCAAGGGACAGCACCTCCTAATTCCCATCCCTGCAAACACCACCAGCAGGCACAGCAAGGAAGAACTTTACATGCAGGGCTGGCTGTACTTTGACATGCCCAAACCCCCACCAGCAGGACCCTGAATGTTATTTCATATTCTTCCTAAACAAAACAAAGATGCTTTCTACATATTACAAGTCTCTAAACAGTAATTTTGAAATGGTTCAGGAGCCTGGTACAAGACAACTTCCGAAACTATTCTGATGCTGACTGGCTCATCAAACTGAAGTAGAATTATACTGCTGAAGCATCTCCCTTTTAAAGAAACCCAGCTTTACCTGCAGTGAGTATTTTGTACCTTTATCAATACATTTAAACAAAAGTGATAATGATTACTCACTCTAGGCCTGATCCCACAACCTTTACTCACACATGCAGTCCCACAGGATTTTAATATCACCACCTCAACGAATAAGGGTTTGCAGGACAGGTTTTAAATTATTCATATATTCACAGATTTTTAAGACCAGAAGGGACCATTATGATCATCTAGTCTGACCTCTTGTATAACAAAGGCCATACGACTGTAGCCAGTAATATTTGCACTTGATGAACCATCTGTAGTAAAATCGTGTTTAGCAAACTTCCAATACTGATTCAAATTTTTCATGAAAGAGAATTGAAATGGTTTAGAAAGTGGCATGGACACACTTCCTCACAGCTGAACCCAGTTATTCCTCTATTTCTACTCAGAATTCTTCTGATTTCTGGACACTGGCTTTTGGTGTGGTTTTCACAGACAGACTCCAGAGTCCAACACTACTTCAGGTACTCTCAGGACAAAATCAAGCAACCTCCTGAGCTCCTTCAAAACATTAATTACTATTTGCTTTCTGCACTTTTACCACTCCTGCCCTGCACCACGACTTCTAAGATATCATAAGTGAAAAGACAATCAATTAATGCTATCAATGATGCATAAACAGGAAACCCAACATTTCCACCTCAGCTCTTTCCCAAATAGGATCATGTGCAGCAGCTACTTCAACCACCAGCTTAAAGACAAAAAGCACCAAAAGCACTTTTCTTAATTTTGTAGATGACTAACTGCTCATCCTTTCCCACCCAACTTCTTCAGCTGCTCCTGAAAGGACAGCTCTTATTTTAAATTACTCTTACGACAGGTTTTATCATACTGTGTGTGCAACCTGTAAGGTAAAAAGTTTATACTCAGAATATTATGTGCAATTCCGAAATATATGATCAGATTATAATCATCCCTCTTGAAGCAGCTCAGTCCCCTTAGTGCACACAGACTTTCCAAGACAGGGGGGTTATGCTCCATTAGTGGCCAGCACTGTGTAACGACTCTCCAATCACACAACTCTCAATGACACAAAGAAAGTGCTTTTTATTTTTCCCTGCGTGCAATGTTTGCACAATGCTCATAGACTCTGTACAAGAAAGACCATTAGTTTCTATATAAAGACTGCCATAAAAGTTTTACAGTTTATCTATAAATGTATAAAGATTGCTGGTTTCGTTATAAACTCTGTTTCAATGCCAATGGAAAGAAAAATTACCAGCAGAATAGAAGTAGCAATCTGCATAAGTACCAGCTTGCAAGCATGCATACCTCAGTCATTCCTGGAGTAATTAACTGAACATACAATAGTTCATCAAATTACAGACAAGCCATCATACCACTGAGAGCAGCTCACAAACAGCAACCATCACAACAGCATTTTTCCTTTCCTTTTCAGATGAGATATAAGGAGTAAAACAGTCAGGAACCAAATGATGCAGTACTAGAAAGAAAAAAAATAATTTTAAAATGTACTGCATTTTCCAAGGTTGTGTAATTCCTCCTATACCTTACATTGATTGTTTTACTACTTCCTATTTCTATATATTTATACAATAACTATTTGCTGTATTGTTTCAGATAGAAGTTTGCATCTTTGCTGCAAACTTCCTTGTCTTTAACCCAGGAGAGCTATTAATCTTGGGATTAATCTTCAAAACAGCAGACAGCCAAAATTCATATGGTGACCTGCCATGCGTGGTGTTTACAATATCACAACAGCACAGGATTCCAGCTACAAAACATTAACTTCATTACTAACTTTTTATTAGGAACCCAAACCAGAAAATACAGCAATACTGAAAGATTTTTCTGTTTTTTGAAAGGATACTTCTATCTACAGTGACTGCATTTTATAAAGAAAAACTGAGAGTTCTCATCTGGTTTAAATTCTGAGGTCATGCTAAAAATCCAGCACTGGAAAACTGTTGCTTATAATACCAACAACTACTGGTTTCATGCTAGGTAAAACCACAAACACACACATATACATTTTGTTCCTAAAAGCTATTATAAAACAGCCCAACAAGTTAAAACAGTCTCATATTTTAAAATGTAAGTCAAGACTACTCCAGTGCCCCTCCTGCCATTCAAAAAAAGCCCCATTTTACCCATTTCAAGAGGCCTGGAGCAATCATTAGCATTTTCTCCCCTTGGTAAGGCTCCTCAGTTACCTTGTCTATGACATTTTCTATAAAATATTCTCTTCTACAGTTATTTAACAGATTTAAACTGTAGATGTCATTGCGGTCTGAACATGTCAAAGACAACTTGAGGGAAAAAAATCAGGACACGCAGAATTCACTTTGTCAGTAATTACAATCAAAATTCCTGCAATGTGGCTGGCCTGCTCATTACTTCCTGACTTTGTATCAAACCCCTTATTTACATTTCAGATTACATTTTTCATGAAACAGTAAGATCTATCAGAGCTGAGAGGACTGAAATAATGAGGGAGAAATATTTTAATAAAATGTGTTGGATCTGCATTACTTCCGTGTCAGAAAGAAAGGTTTCTTCTGTAGCCATGGATCATTTATTCTGTCTCTAAATGAGAAGCAAAAGATGAAACTGATGAACTTTTACTGCCCATTTGTCTTTAGCAGACAATTAAGACAGAAGATCAAAATGGATTATCATACCACGCAGACAACTGGCCCAACAGTAATACATCTCCGGGACCACAGATTTGTAACTCTCTTTTATCCCTCCCCTTTCTTCTTACTCCTTTTTCCTCTCTAAAGGCAATGCTGGCTTTGTGGCTCAAGGGGAGCCAAAAGGCTGGTCATCATTATTCAGTCACAGATGTCAATCTAACCTCCCTTTTTTCTCAGTTTCTAAAGCAGTGAGGCACAATAATTTGTGACAGATTCTTTTACTGTAAGGTACAAAGAACACACAGAATAAAACATCTAGCAGCAGCGAGGGTCTCTGATCAGATGTGCTGGTACATGGGAAATACAGTGTATGTAAAAACAAGCACTGAGAGTTTAGATGAATAAAAAAAAAACTTGAGGTGTTTTTCCTTTTTTTTTTCTTACTAATAAGTGCTTTACCTTGTGTTGATTTAACTCAAATATTCCTTCTGGATTAAATCATAAATGTTTGATTGCTAGAAACAATTTTTGCCTGCACTAACATGCAAATCATCTCTGTCCTTTGCATACAGAAAACACACAGAAAAATCAAGGGGTTTTTACTGTGGATCTTCATCTGCAGTGACTTGGCATTTCTACTTTTTTTTTTCTTCCAAAGAATAATAAACCAGAAGTTTTAAGAAATAAACCTAACTTGACTGATCTGCAACTTATGTATTTTCAGAGCTCTAAATCAGTAAGGACAAACATGGATGTAGCTCTTCCTTTCTGGCTTACTTGAATGTTCATAAGAGATTTTTCAAATCTAAATCTGTCAGCTCTGGACATGTTCTTCTCTTTAAGAACATCCAGCTACCAGGATCAGAAAATATTCCTTCTGTGCATCAACAGGAAAAAAGTCTTTGAATCTACTCAAATCTGAAAAGTTCAGCCTCGTTTCTTTTGCTTTCCCTGTAAGTTCACATGTGCAAAATATGACAGGGTAAAACCCCACCCCAAAACCACACAAACACAGCTCTGTGTTTTCAGGGGGTCTGACATCAGCCATCGGAAATTCTGACTAGAACTGGGTGAACATCTTACGAATTTTTATGAGCCTGTGGCTCCTCTGAGTTTCATTCAGTCGTGCATTTTCATAGCAATATAATACAAGTCTAACCATTCCCAGCAGAAGAAAGGGGACTGTTAGGAATTTCATGAAGTCTCCTGTAACACCTTGATGCTGGACACAATTGACTGTCCTGGCTCCGAAGGGCCATCCCTTCACTCACAACTAACCCGAGACACAACAGTGCCAAAAAGCAGTTAGTTCTAATGGAAATCCAAACTCAGAGAGCTGTTTGTTAACAACTTACAGACCTACAGTGGCAATAAGGATGCAGTCCTCCAAAAGGTTTAGTTCCATGCTTTACTCCATGTGTACAGCAAGTCCTAACAATGAACTACAGTGAAAAGTAGTCAGGTAGTTCAATAGGTGCTTTGAAAAAAATACTATTACTACAAAACCACCCAGAAGGTCTGGTCAAGGTCCCACTGCACACAGTGATTACAGCCAAATATGAAACCATTTGTCTTGGCCCTGGTGAGCCGTCACAGCTAACAATTTGTTTAATGCTTTAGTCTAAACGCCACAAAATTTCATGTTGTGTGAAAACATAATTAGAGGGGAAGGATCTGAGCTAAAATAGCTGTGCTGACCCTAACCTGATATCACCCAATATCAGAGACTCATTGAGGCCAAATTTATTGTTCTATTAAACAGCTCCACCATACCATAGCTCCAGCACTTGCCAGGACTGGAGGTGCAGGAGCTCAGCTCAGCTGAGCCTGGCATCAGCGCTGGCAGCCCAGAGCTCCCCCTGACACCCCAGAACAACCCCAGTTCCAGCCCAGGCCACTCCCCATGGCACGGGCAAGGACAAGGCAATTTGGAGGTGTTAATTCCCAAGTCAGAGATCCTGTGAAAAATCCCTAATTCAGTCTGTGTTTAACCTGAATGATAAATCCCTGTGTGTTCTGCCCACACATTTGGGGTTTTATACCATCTTTTTGAAGCAGACTAGAGGCTGCATGATCAAGCAAGAATTTAAAAAATGTGGTGTAGTGCCAGGTGCCCAGTTAAACACAGCTATAAACCTCAGACAATGCAGAGAGCTCTGCCAAATGAACTGCGGCTCTGGCACCTAAAGGCAAAAAGTGAAATTTATTAATCAATTTTCCTTCTCGCTCTCATGTTCGCTTGTAAAAATGAGATTGTAAACCAATCTTACGAGAACCAAATTCTTCCGTTTTCTGCTTTAAATGTAAAAATGTTTTTATCCTTCTGCTTCTAATTACAGTTTCTCTTTCTTTCTAAGAATGCATTTATCTCTTTCAGTAAAAAGAGCAGCAATAATATGTTGAACAACCCTGAAATAAATTTTGTCATGTAAAAAATTAATTACGCATTCCAAACCTGGTCACTGTAGCCCTCTGGGAATTGCCTCCGCACCTCAGGATCTGTAAATAATTGACAGATAATATTAATTGGCTTTGGATTAGTGAGCAA
Source organism: Cyanistes caeruleus (assembly GCF_971803275.1). NCBI lineage: Eukaryota > Metazoa > Chordata > Aves > Passeriformes > Paridae > Cyanistes > Cyanistes caeruleus. Next base: position 9,210,145 of record NC_141720.1, read on the forward strand.
GCAGAGAATCACACATTAATATTTGATCAGAAGATGATAGCAACCCTGGCAGGGGATCCAAGGAGGGCAGCTGAGGCTGCTATGCTGATAAGAGCAGGGAAGGACTTTTCAAGGCTCTCCCTTTACCCTCCTCCAGACAGAAAAAAAACTGTACATAAAACACACACAAAACACATGAAACCAAAAATGTGTGTGTACATACACACATATATATGTATAGAAATATAAATTACTTGTTAAGAGAAGCCCTGGTGCTAGACTGAACTTTAAGCTGGTCCTTGGGTAACATCCTTCTGGCTGCAATTTGCCACCTGGGCTTGTCACCAGGAAATGGTTACCCAATACACTTCATTTTGGTCAAAATTAGATAACCAGTTTTGCCAGCTCCAGGCACTGTGCTAATTTATCTCCATAGACAGTTTTCAGTGATACCAGTTAAAAAATCCCTCAACATTACTTTATACTTATGTTAAGGTATGGTCCCTAAAAACCCCAAAATATTTATCCAGAATTTAAAAGAGGCAATTAGCACAGCTCTGGAACCTCTCTCATCAGGAAAACAAGTGTGAAACACTTCAGAGTAGCAAGCATTCAAGACTGATGCAACGTGCTTATTCCTTTGGCTGTCAGAATAAATAATATGGTAGTATTCCCTGAGAAGTTATCTTAAATTTAATTAGAGATGTTCATAAAACAACAGAATATCATGATTGAAATTATTTATACGACAACCTATTTAAAACAAATCTCTTCAAAGCCATCCATTTTTCAAAGGAATACATCGGAGAAGGCCACATTCCATTCTACAAAGATAATTTTTTAATTACGAAAAACCAAACCATATAACAATCAGGCAAGAGTTCAAAATCAAGAGCAACGCATGAACAAATGAGCAGTATCATTTGTATCAGCTGTATCCTGGCAGCTTTGCCCTTGGGTGCCAGGCTGGGTTTGGTGCTGCAGGTCAGCGTGGGCAGGAGCGAGGGGTGGCACGGGCAGAGAGCGATCGAGTCAGGAGTTCGCCCATGGTGACTACGCTGCCAGCAGGTGCAAACTCCTTTTTCAGGTGTACTCTTTCCACATGAGAAACCCAACAGCCTGGGCTTTATAAACTTCCCAGCTTCACATTTTCCAGACAGCGAGATGCTTGCTCTTCACATTTCACCATGATGCACATACAATATATCACACTGTACATACACATATCAGCAAACCCATCTACATTACCACAACAAATCAGAAACAGAGAGCAAAGGATCTCCTTTTAAAGCCTTACTTTGAAAATTCTTCAGTCTGCACGCAGACAAGCGAGCAAAGTGTCCAAACACACAAAAAGATGTGGCCAGCTGTGCTGGCATGGGCCCCCTCTGCACACAGTTAGCAATTAACAGGACAGTATGGCTCCATACTTCAGCACAGCAAGTACAGAATCAGGGCTAAAATGAAACTATGCCACATTTATTGAGATGCATATTTCAAAATAATTTTGAAAATGATTATCGGAGGGCAAGATTTCAGACTTTTACAGAAAAACAGCCCAAATCAGTGAAAGAAATAAATCTGTACTGCTGCAGACATCTGTAATGGTGTCTGAACATGATACCTACATTCCCTCCACCTCTTCTATTGATCCATTGCCCTCAAACTTAATATAAATATATATATATATATATATATATATATATATATATATACACATACCGCCACACAGAACATTGTATCATTTACCATTTTTTTAGGGGAATGAAGAACTCCATTTGACATAAATTCAAAGTGTGTTTGCTTTGAACACATCTGTCCATAGATGGCAAACCACATTCTCATTCTTGAAAAATCCAACAAAACAGATTAGCCATACAAAGTAGTTGGGTGGGTGGGTGGGTGTTTGTGTAAACATGTACTTTTTCTGTTTTCTTTGCATCTTGAAAGCCCTTCTGTGTTCCTGGAGCTCCCTGCCATGAAGGACAGCCCAGAAAAACCTACTGGAGTGTATTTCTGTGAAGCCTGAGAGCCCCATCTCAGCTGCTGGTCCAGAGGCAGAGGTCTGTGCAGAGACTGCAGCATTCATGGCAGCTGAACTCTCCCTGAGCAAACACATCCCTGTTAGTGCCTCTAAGTCCCACCTGAGGGAATTCCCTGTGTGTCACAGGGATACAGCTTGTGCACCAGCCACTTGGGATGACATCTCATAACAGCATCAGGATGGCTACTCCAGACAAACTGGAACCCTACACATAAGAAAATCACTCTAAGTTATGCCTGGCAGTCAGCTCCATCACTTCACCTTTTAAATGGTCTAGGAGTATTTACTAAACTTTCAGTATCTTTATTTGGAAAACACTACATTGGTCACAGGGAAAAATAAACTCTTTCACATCTTACAGCTTTCATCAGTGCATCCCTTCTTCACTGTTAACCCAACATGCATTTGAAAGCTGTTTTCAACTATACTTACCTAGACATGTATACATGATAGAAGTATATTTAAATTCTACATGGTCATGCCATGAACTTTGAGGAAGCTGGACCACCCTCACTACACCAAGAGGACTGCCATAGATCCATACAATAGTGGCCCTCAAGACACCCAACTTTATGAAATATAATATCTCTAAACCAAACACTGCTATTGTATTACTCAGTACAGCCAGGCTCTCCCCTGAAGGGATAAGCACAAGTCACCCAAAAATCATGACAGACATGATATCTGAATTATTCTGAACAAGAGAAAACAGTCAAACAGATACAGGCCAAGCCACCACCCAGGCAGGATTCAGCTTCAATCAGCACCACAAGTATCAGTGAAAACTGTTTCAGTACTCCCGTGAAATACTTGGTAAACACATGAACAGAACTGACAATTCTGCCTGTAAAACTAAAGTAACTTGGGAACTTCAAACACTTTTACTCACAGTAATTTGTTTAGCACAGTGCATGCAAACAGTTAGATGCAGCTCCATTGTAGCTGCAGACAGTAAAGAAAGCCCTTTGCAACTCAAAACATAGGGAACGCTCTTATTCCAGGTACTTAACAGGCTTTCGAGTGAAATGATGCAAAGTAAACATATGTAAAATACTTTTTTTCAAGTTCAGGAGAGTGGAATCTATTTGCTGACATCAGAACAAGGGAAGAGCCAGGCTGAAATCCCAACCAACCTCCTGCCCAGCTACAGCAAAGCACTGAGCTGAAGCTTTGCAGTCACCTAGAGCTTAACAGAGCTCTGAAAGCTCAGCTGAGAGCAGGAGGAGACCTTGTGAACCAGGAACAAACACAGTGCAAGTAAACCCTCAAAAGGAAAGTCACAGGAATTATGGAGATGCTTCTCAAACTGAACTTGTCCCAAACCCCAGAACAAGAATTCAGGTTGTGCTGCTACATGCTAAACTTTTCTGTTGTTGGTAACCTAGTATCTCTTGTTTATCTTTCATTACAACTGGTTTTGTAGTTTCAGCTCACAAAGATGACAAGATCCACATAGTTTATGCCTAAAGCAAGTGTCCACAAACTTCCTTGAAAGCAGCCATCCATGAATATAAATACATGCTGATATACAGCACTGGAAACTGTAAGTTGCAAGTATAAAGCAGAAAGAATACAAGCAATAATATTAAAAAAAAAAAAAAGCTATCTGCAACCTCCTCTACTGTAAGGGCACAAGTGCAATGAAATACATGTCACATACTGCTGGTACCAACAAAAAAAAGTCAATCTTATTCCTAATGCTTACATTCAGGTTTAAAAAGCTTGTTAACCAATGGCATGTTGTATCAATTTCCTAAGATCCATGAGTGACCTCAGTGAAACCAGTGTGGGCTCACTTACCAAGCTGACATGCACCATTGGAAGCTCTCTTCCCAGAGGATACAGCTCCATCCAAAGCAGCTGCTGCCACAAAATCTCAGCTGGCCAAGGACCTGGAGCTCCAGCATCCCTTGTTACTCACTAGGGACAGCCTGTCCCCGGGAGGAACGGGTTGGAAAACCCCATGTGAAATAGGTTAGGTGGCTATTTCTGCAGCAGTTTTCCTTACAACTATTTTAAGAGGTGCTTCCGAGGGAAGTGGCTGAATCACCTCCCACAGGAACAACATGAGGGTTATTTCAGAAAGGGGTGAGCAAAGCCTGAGCTCGTTCTCAGGGGCAGCAGAGCAAGGCTTTTCTGCATGGTCACAGCAGCATTTCCAGACTCACCAAAGGGTAACACAGCACTGATTCCACACTGGGTGAGTGCAGTTTGCAGTTCTCATGGATAACACACCCAGTTTTTCTCCTCTGGAAGCGGAGATTCCACATCACATCTGTGCGCATTACGTAGAGCACTGCATTAATTACTCGACCATATTCCAGCTATTACTGTTAGTATTTCATTAAATATGTGAATGTTTCCAAGTTTTAAAGGCTACCCACGCCTCTCCATACAGAATCTTGTTCAAAAAACAGCCAAGTACAGCAGAATATTGAAATTAGCTGTGAACTGTATAATCCCATTGTTCAATTTCATGGCATTTAAGACAGTACCTTCCCCTCCACACAAGTCTGGATGTTAATCCATGCTGGAACCTGATTTAATTTTCCAGATGACAGGATGGGAACATGCCACAATGGCATATTAGTGTAACTATGCTGCTCTTTTACTTACAACTTTTCTCACGTCATAAAGTGAGGAGTTTTGCTTTTAAAAGACACATGCTTAATTACTTCTACAAATAGCACAGCATAAGCCAGTCTATATTTGAATTGTATGAAAATTGTGAGACTAGGGAAGTTTTCAAAAAATTATCAGAAAATTCTTCCCAGACTAAAACCGTGCAAATTTGTTTCTTCTGATAAAAGTCAGCCAATTTAATCCATACTAGCTACAAAAAATTTATTTCAATCCCAAATTGAAAAATATGAAAAAATTACTTTATTTTTTCTCTTAACTAATTATTTACCTCATTCACTTCTTTAAGGTCCTTACAGCTGCAATCCCTCTAAAATTAGCTGGAATCATTTAGAGTCAACATCCCCCACACATTCTCATCTTTATGCAGCACAACAAAAATTCGATGCAAACTTCTTTCCAAACCTCTGCAAACTCCTTGGTGTCCTGCACTCAGCACAACCAAACACTCCTCCTTACCCCTAACCTGCTGCAGCTCAGTCTGCAGATATCATCTCAGACAGGGGAAAGCAGGGGAGGAGGGAAAAAGGCTGGGGTAGGTGGAGAAAATGTGGGAAAGAAAAAACCTACACATACACAAGAAAAGAAACACGAAACCTCAGAACAAGTTCTGGCACAAAATACATATGGAATAAAAAATTCCATTTTTATTTAATATGCAGGTTTAAGCCTTCAATCTTTTACTTTTAAAATGCACTTTATTCTAAAAGTGTGCAAGTCAGAAAACAATCATGGTACAAAAGAAAGTTCTGCAAGAAAGTCTTACACCCCATCACACGAGCCCGCTGCCAGCACCACCACGTGTGACTGACATCAGCCCAAGGTGTCGCTGAGCACAGCGAGCACCCACAGCAGGTTCCACACTCAAACACACAACCCACGTGAGAGGACCTTGTAATCAACCTCCTCACCTAGCAGATCACAGCACAACCAAACCAGCCCCAGGCTGCATCCCTGTGCCAGGCTGGGCCTGAGCGGGTGGGCAGGGCCCTGCAGAAAGGAGTTAGCGAGGGCTCTGCGCATCCCTGCCAAGCACAGCTTGAGAGAACCAGCCAGCACTGGTGCATCAGCTGCTGTGCACGAGGCACGGACAGGAATGTCACAAAAAACACACAACTTTGCCTCTCTGTCTTTAACAGAACATTTGGAAGCCTGCCCTGCAAGTGCCAAAAACCTCACTGGTAACATGAAAATGCTTTTCACAACAGTTTAATCTAGAAACATAATATAATGTTTGTAACTCACACACAATATGCTGTTCAGATTTCAGTAAAGGGATGCGAAAGCAGGAAAGACTGAGAGCAAAGGCAGTATAAAATATACATCATAGGAAACAGGAAGGAAGGGAGAAAATCAGAACAGATTAAGCAAATCACTGTGATTTCCATAATTGTTTTTGTATTATTAACACATCAAGAGCCAGAGGGGCAGTGAGGAACAAAACTTTCTTTGGCAGTGTTCAGCAACGTCTTATATGTGGATTTTAAAAAAATCCTCCCCCAAAAAAAGCAGGTTAAGCTACAGATTTCCTTGCAGATCTTTACTTAAGGCAATATACAGCTCTCCAGAATGAAGAGATGAAGAGAGGTAACAGCTCAAACAACACAAGAACTGGCACAGGTTGTCAGAGTTATGTCCGTACACCTGGGATGCACACCAGGTTTCTGATCCCCTCACACCAGGTTTCTGATCCCCTCACACCAGGTTGCTGATCTCCTCACACCAGGTTGCTGATCCCCTCACACCAGGTTGCTGATCCCCTCACACCAGGTTTCCAGTGCAGGCACAAGACCAGCAGAAGCTTTATAAGCCATTCAGAGTAAACGTTAAATATGAGACTGTCACTGTTTCTAGTAGACAAACCAACTTTCCATCTAAAGGGGTCTTGGTTCACTTTACAGTCATGTTAAATAAACAAAAACAACACTCACTTCTTGGATAAGAAGACAGGAAAAACACTCACTGCCTTTTACAAACAGAAGAGGCTCCATTGCTTTCCTCATCAATTATTCGGTGTCACGTCAAGTTGCTGAACTGCCCAGCTTGCCACGTGCAGAGCATTTAGTCAGACCCTCCTATAAGGCAACGTGTTCCATCTTAACTGCTATTATTTACTCCCTCGGACTCTCATATGGAATGGGCCAGGTTTAATCAAAACCTTACTAATTCTTTTAATGGAAGCTGGGAAACAGTTGTGGTGCAAACAGAGTGTTCAAAATATGAAATACAATTGGGGAAATATCTCTCTATTAAATTCTTAAGTTCTTTTGTTTCATACCATGATATTGGTTTTACAAAATCCATTTGTATAATGGTGCAGATTAATGTCTATCGCTAACATTCTAAACTGCTAAGAGTAGGGAGACATTGGAAAGCATAAGATGTCTTCAGTGACCAGCAAACTCAGAATTATTTCTTTATAAAGAAGAGCAGGAAGCTTTCAGACCAGATGAATTTTTAAACTGCAGATACTGACAGAACTAAAGCTAGAAGTATAAGAAGGGGATGCAAAGGATAGAGCTAAAACCGAAATAATAGAGATCAAAACCAGAAGACAAAATAAGTACTTATTTCGAGTCCTGTTTGTTACATGTTTCTCCCATCTTCATTTGAAGTCTTCAGATCTTTTCTCTGCACTGGTTAATGACTTTGGTGATACCTCGAGCCCGCATTAAAGCACGGTTGATGAATCTTTTGAGTTTGCTTTACTGTGCACTTAAGGGGATATTTCTCTTGATAGCCATCTGTTCTTCAACCAACCCAGAAATGTACTATTAAAATACTATTCCTGCAAATCGAAGCCAAACTCCAGGAGTCCTGCAAACTGCAAATTTTGAATGGATTATATTTTTAATTCTCTTTTTCCCCTGTAATTTTAGTCAGCAAATTATACAGCAGCAAAAACTTGCAAAAATTATAATTAGGTAAAATCGTACTTCAATGGTCAAGAAATCCACAAAGCCTGGCTTACAAAATGAAATACGAAGTGTTTTGAAACATTTTACAGGCTGCCTGTAATAATTATACAAAAGAGTTTAAACACAGAAGTTGAATGGGAACACCTACTTTAAGCAGGCTTTTTTGGGGTTTAATAATCTTTTAATTTATTTGTGTTTGATCAGAGTATTTTTTTCTCATAACCTTTTTGACACTCTATAAATTTAATAGAGATGTGTTTCAAGTGCTCAGGCCATGAATACTGAATTTGTTTCTCTCCTGCCTCTTTGTATTTATATTCTGAGACAGCAGAGTTGCCTGGTGACAGTCTCCCCACTTCCACAGCAGCTGGCAAGCCCTCCTTGTCCTGGGAATATGAAAGAACCAGTTAACTAATATTTCAGGCTCTGATTTAAATGTGACAGTCTGGAAGTGCCAATACCATGCAGAGAAGGATTTACAAGCTAAGATTTTTCTAAAAGTCCCAAAAGCAAGCAAGAAAGAAAAATAAAGAAACCTTTATCACATCTAGCTAACATGCAGCAAAAATTAATCCTGATTATTTAATTAATCCAAATTAGTGCATCATCTAGAGTTTAGCAATACTAGACACAAGCAGTGATTGTCTAAATCTGTTAGCTTAGATTTTCAGAATGCAAATTCTCAGGCTAAGACAAAATCAACCAGAGCTTTGACAGTTTTACAAGAAAAACTCACCTCCTTAATATTTACAGGACATGTGTTTCAGATGGCTTCTGAATGCCTCTCTGCTGGCCCGAGATTCCTGCTTCTGCAGAAAGGCCAAGCACCCAAAACAATTTCTCTAAGCTTACTTTGTACAGCAGCAAAAATAAAAGTTATGTTTGATAAAATTAGAGCTTATAGCCAGCTGAATAAATACCCAATAGTATTAATTAGCATACTAAGCACCTCCATTTTAAAAAATCTTTATTCCATTAATTTTAAGAGAAATTTTAATGTATTGTTACATTTTCTACTTTCCTGTGTCAACCAAATAACTTCTAACTTGGTTGTTGCTCTGAAGAAAACCAGAATTAACATTTTAATTTCATACCACTTTTTAGCAATAGTGGATTATAAGGAACTTGCATAAAACCATGATGTGGCCATAGCAATCAATCAACTGCATTAAAAAACCTAAAGGAATTGCTAATGAAAACAAACAGTATTTTCCAACACACTGCCAGGCTTCTCACTACTAAAAAATACTTTGAGTTTTATAAACATTTTCCAAGCTGCTTTATTTTTGTCATTTTGGGGTTTAGCTTTAATGATAATATGGCCATTTATATTTGGTAATAACCTATATTTTCTATGTCTTAGAGAACATTTTACAATTGTTTAACTCTTGAAAAATTTCCTCCCAAACTTCACGAACCACAATAACTTCAGATATTGTCAGAGAAAGACATAAAGCACTGCAGAAATATATTTATTGAGATATGGACTGCCACAGATCAGGTTTAATCTGAACTGACTGAAAAAGGATGTGGAACAGAAGTGTTGTAGCCAACAGTAAGTTCTTGAAGTGTTGTACTAAGAAAGGAAAAACAACCCTTCTCTTGACCAAGTGGATAATTGCCCGAACTACAGAGAGAAACCTTCTTTGTTACACATGCAACAGTGAATACTGATTTCTAAGCCTCAAGCTATGTAACTTTCTAATGTTTCAAACTCTGACCCCACTTTCATACTCTCAATATTGATAGTCTCCAACTGTTTCCAGTCTCCAAGTGCCCATGTGTTATTGCAGGGGAGCAGCACTGCTCCCAGACTGTCACCAATTGCACAAATACCCTCTGAGGGCAACCTTGGGCACAGCAACTGCACAGTCCAGAGAAAGCAGAGCTGCACCATCAGCTGGGGCTTGATGCCTTCTGCTAGTGCATCTCTGCTTAGCTCAGGATGCTTTAGTGGTTCAGTATGGCACTGAAAGAAAACAACCGATTCCATCAAAGATGAAATGCTGAGAAGGTAGTTCTCGATTCCATTGGTCCCTGCAGTGGAGATGTCACCACAAATGCTTTTGGGCACGTGCAGTAAGACACAGCTTATCTGTCATACCATAAATCTGATTCATCCACGCCCTTATCAACAAAGGACAGCCAAACCTCATGAGTATTTCTGGGGAGCTGATTTCATAGTGGTGCTCTGGTTGTAGCTTTTCCAGTGTAGCCACACACTTAGAGCTTCACCCTCACCACTCTGACAACCCCAGGAACCTGGGCTATGAAACAGAACTGACCAAGAGTTTCCACGGTCACCAACGCACTCCTGAGCTTTGGGGTGTGCAAGCTCATATAATAAAAGATCCTAATAATCAGCAATAATTATTTTTATTGGGACACTTCAGAACTTGGCCTTGCACTCTTCAGTACTGAGCCTCATCTTTCTGTTTCAACTTCAGCCATGCAACATGCTTTTTTCAACTCACCACTCTTATTAGTGCTGCCCATTCTACCAAAATGGTAAAACAGTAAAAATCTGTAAGAACAGGTAAGCTGGAATTCAGTTGAAAAAAACAAAAAACCAGAGATTGGTCACAGTGAGCCTCACCTAAGGCTGCAGCACTACTGAGTGCCATGAAAGCCTTCAACTAAAGCATTAAATGAAAGTTTACAAGAACACGAAAAGCATTCAATATGCACCCCAGCAAAACATTTCTGTGGAGTCAGAAATGTTGATGACAGAAGCTGAACTTCTTGAACACCGTTCAAAACTTAGAGAGGGTGAGGGGAAGGAGGTCCTAACATGGAAAAATACATCTCATGGAGCTAATGACCGTGAGATGAAAGAAAAACAAAATCACTACATGTTCAGCTGCTCAGAGTGACTTCTCTCTTTGGGAGGAAAGTTCATTAACTGGACAGCATCAGGCAGCACAACAGAGCCATGGATATATTGACACTTGCAGGACTGACCTAACTCGTGGCTGCAATGCTTTCAGCTACCATTAGCAAAGCTCACTATGATGTATGCAATGCTGGAACAAAAAGGTTTCTGTGAAAGTAAATTTAGGACATTTAAAGCAGTCTGTCGGCTTGGAAGAAAAATTTGGCTTAGATAAAGAGGAGTTCACTGATATTCAGTGCAGCTAGAAAAGAAATCTATCATCTCACTAAAAAAATTTAAAACATTTTTGCTACTGTAGGAAAGGCAAGGGCGTCAAAAGGATTTTTAACCGCAAAAAATGTTTTCAGACACTTGATACTTCCAAAATGTATGAGAACATACATCCAGCTATCAAAATGCTCCTGTGAGAGAGAGTAGTCCAGTTCTGAGCAGGAACAGTTCATAACAATGTCACAGCCCTGGAAATCAGGCATATATAAACCCAGCAATTTCACTAATTTCCTTTCTCTTTCCCTTGCCCTGCTTTTAGAAACCACAAACTCCCAACTAAACTTTCAGCCCTTTTCAAAACTCTGCAGATTAGTTTCAATCTGGTCACCCTTAGCAGCAGATTTGCTAAAAATAATCTTTTTTCCCTCACTACCAATTCCAAAGGTAATCTAAAACTGTAACTTGAATCCACTTGTACAACCTCTCTCGACAGGCTGATGATCCAGGCAGTGAAGTGCAGCTGGCCATCGACTCTGGGAGTGGGATGCTGTTCTCACAAATCTGACAAACTAGAAGGAAGCTAAAGAGCTGGGGTGGCTCTCACCACACACCAGCACACCTTAAGCAGTAACTTCTCTGTTCTCCTCATCTCATTCCATGTCTAATCTGGTTTCTAAGCTCTCTGCTTCCCAGCTGCTTTCTCCAGGTTTGAATTCATACCACTGCTGTACTCTCATCAGAAGAATCTGAAGCATCAACAGGCCATTTCTAAAAACTCTCCTTTTTGCTAAACTCTTATTTGCGTTATGTTCAAACACCCTTTTTTGAGAACAGAAATTAATGACATTTAGCACAATTTACTTGTTGAAAAATAAACATATATCACTAACTCTAGTACCACAATACCAATGTCCCATGCCATAATTGTACCATAGAGGCTCCACAGCCTTTTCTTAAGCGACCAAACTAATGATAAAGTTCTCTCCATCTTTTTATACAAGTATATATGTTTAATTTTCAAACATGAAAGATTAAATTAGAAGTTACCCACACAAACACAACTCCTTTGAAAAAGGCTCAAAACACTGTATTTACATCTGCAAGTACTCACGTTATTACTACAGCCTTTATAACAGAGCTTAGATTTGCTTCAAACAAAACAGGGTTCTCAGCGATAGAGGCCCAAGAAAAAGCCCTGCATACAGTTAGTCTACAAAGAATTAACTGGATTAATTAGCAAGGGATTTGAGAAGCAGCTTGGAGCTAGAAAACCAAAACACTAAATTGTTTAAATACTTTGGCAATGGATCAAGGTTTCTAGGCAGCCCTATGTTCCATTCTCTCCTCTTTTTTTTTTTGCTCGGTGTTTTAACACATTTAACCTGACGAGGTACTTTTTCATGAGATATGAATGACACTGTCAAAATACCAAAAAAGAAGATGTGAATTAAAAAATGCCACAAGCTGTTAGCAATTCTGCCAACATGCATGAGCCCAGGCAACATTAATTAAAAATCAATAGCTTAGGACATAAATAGCTCTTATCTCTGTTATAGTATATCTCTAACATAACTCTTTATTAAAGAAAAAAAAGGGGGAAAAAAGCCAGTGTCTCTGCTATTATACTGACTGAATTGACCACAACAAAGCAAAAAGAATAAGGCAAAAACCCCGAGCAAAGAAACCCTTATGAGAAAGGGAGGACAGGCATATGAATGATTGGAATGCTTCAGCCTTGCACTATCATTAACACATAACTGGCTGGAAACAGCCACACTACAAATACTTGGAGAACAAGTTACCAGGAAGAACATTGCATGTTTTCAGTGCTAATAATTCCATACAAGATCCTTCTTGCCAAGAAACAAAAATAACATGCACATCTTTCTGTCAGCCAGAAGTTAGTGATCTGTATCTTCCTGAGTTTATTAATCAGTATTTTTATTTTGCATCTCAACTAAAGATGGTAAATTCTCTGGGAATTATAAAATAAAGATGAGAAAAAGCAGGAAATTGCACTCAACTTTTATTTCCTTTAGTGACATCATCTTCAAGCTACAGTTACATTAGCAGGTATCAAAGCTAGAAGACTTAAGATTAACTAGGAACTTAAACCATGGCTTTCAACAGCTGTTTTCCCACTTGCAGAGAGCCAAAACTTTGAAAGACCCAAACCCGTTTTTTAACACAATATCGCCTAAAGTCCACCAAGCTGGATGTGCAGTTTGGGTCCGTCACAACTCCCAGACAATCACAACAATTTAGATTTCTGAAGAGTTTCTACAGAAAATTAACATGAAACAGAAGGTGTAAAATCATACTGAAATGGGAAGGCTAAGCTTAGGTTTTTTTGTCTAACAGCTCCTGCTTTATTCAATGATTATTAATGACAGGTATATCAAATGCTTCCATCAAGACACAGTAGTCTATAATCAGTGATGAAAAATCCAAACAAATGGAAACATTTCACTATGTCAGCTGGCTTTTGAGTCCTACCTTGCACCTGTACTTTGGCACACTCCTACTTCTTCCCATCCCCTTGTCATAATCCCAAAAATGTGTTGATTGGAGTCCAGCACAGGAAAATTAAAGGTTCTATTCACAAAGCACAGTCACCACATATCAGGACAGGGAAAGGGAAGACCCCACTTTTCACAAGATCTTTTGCATTAACTTTCCATTGATCTACAGTCAGAAATGATGTATTTCATTCTGAACTCCAAATTCCATTCCAGATATTGCAAATTCCAGTTAACCTTGTTTAAGGTGCACTGAATACAAGGTTTTGTTGCTGCATTTGATGTAACACAATTCTTCATCTAGAAAGTTATACAATCTTAATTTTTAGTAGAAGTACATTAGAACACAGAACTGCCGTTATTAAAGTTCCTCCAAACAGAATGAATTGAAATTCCACCAAGCTCCCCCAATAATGCTTTTTGTCTTTGTAAAAATACAAACTAGCACTTTATTAACATTTCAACCATTGTTTCCATGGAAAGTTCAAGAAAACAAAACAATTCCAAGACTTTGTTAAATCATCTGTCTCCATTTTACTTGATCATTATAAATAAAACTGAATAGAAGATGCACAAGTAATTTGTAAACTCTTTCAAAGGATCTGATTTACATTTTTCTTCTACAAAGATGAAGATCTCCCCATAACATGCTCCATTTGTGTTAAATATTAAATTAAGACACTCATACTACATATATGGAAAAAATGGAATATATATTTTTGATATGTTTTGGAATTACTTTCAGCAGTCTAACACTGTTTATAATATTGGTGCAAATACTGCCACCAATAAAGAAACAAACATTAAAAAGGTGTCCTTTAAGCTTCCCTTTAAGGCATCTACCATAATCGTATAATTTGCTCTGGACATCATTAAAATGTAAAGTTAATGAGGATTCAGCTGAAAACAGAAGAAATGTAACCTATTTTCAGGCAAAACTTCTAACACTGCAATCAGAGGGAAAACCTCTTTGATGTCTCTTTGTCTCTTCTCATTAATTTTCTTTTGGTTTAAAAAAACACAAAGGCTGTTTAAACTAAAAAATGCATAGAAGTTTAAACATGGTAATTATAGTCAAGCTGCAATGAGGTCATTAGGTTTTTAAAACTTTGAGATAAACAAAATTGAGATGTATGACTATTTTAAAAACATGTCAATACTTAATTTTAATTGTCCATGTGATTGATACCCACTGTATTCTAAGGATTTAGTCTAGATAGAGAATTGTTTCAAGATGACTTAGTGAAGGACAGAATCCTATGGCTGGTGTAGAGCAAAGCAATCAAGAAATACATCAAAATGAAAAGCTGTAGTAACTATTGCTGGATGCCACGTTTAGTATTTCGAAGTGCAACAAAACACACTTTTGCCATCCATGCAAGAGGGATGGCAAATTGTGAGATTTACTGCTCTTTACCTCTATGGCTCATTAAGGAATAAAATACTGAACAAGTTAAATAATTCTATTTACTCACTACATCTATTCTTGTTTATGAACACTGCCAAGGTACACAGAAAGCTGCACACTTCTGTTTTATCATGCTAATTCCTTCCAGCAGAAAATACCTTAAAGAGGTATCTTTAATTACACCATATTGATGCAAACTGTGATACACTGTAGTGGTAGATATTTTTAGCAAATAATTTCCAAGTAAATTTTCCCAAACACAAATGAGAAACAATTTTTACCACTACTGTGTACAAAAGAAGATGATGGATCATCACAAACAGAAGGACTTAAGCCACAAATACACAGGGCAAGTATAACCTGATCCGTAGTGTAGAAGGAATTTAATCACAATGGAGCAAAATAAACATATTTATAACACTTTTCTGTGTGCCAGGATCACCTCTAGATAAAATGGAATAAGTGGAGATCAATATATTATTTTGTAGCAAACATTAAAAAAAGTATGAATGTTAATGCATTTGTGGACAGATGTTACAGCTTTAAGAGAGGGCTATTTACTCTAATGAATCTTTTTTATGTGTTTGATAAACTCCTCAAATTAAACTGAGTCAATGACCAACAGACAAGTATCAGATAAAACCAGAAACTACTTTAGGTGCAAGTGAAGCACAGCTCCAGAAGAAAATTTCATACCCATTTCAAGGAAAGTTCTGGGGGTTGTGTTTTGGTTTTGGGGATTTTTGCATTTTACCTTTCCCTCTGCCATGTTTTGTTTGTTAGGATTTGCTCTGCCCTTGCCCACCGAGTAGCTCTGTCCTACAGATGTACAGCCCATCCTACAGCATGTGCCAGCTTCTGCTCCACCTGAGCTGCTCCTCCCCTCCTGGGACCCTTCCCCGCTCGTCAGATTCACACAAACACAAGCACACCACCAAAATAACACCGAGCCAAACATACAGCTCGGGCTGTATTTTGGGGCTGTATTTACATGGATTAGTCTCTTTTCACGCTAAGAAGGAATCTGTTCACAGCCAAAGCCTTAGTTCTGGTTGTACAAAAAGCAGTCACAATTATTCAGCAGTTGGTGTTACCAACAGGAAACACCAGCACCCTGACTGCCTGTGCTATCCTGTGGTGCTCAATCAGCCATTCTGCCTTCACGTTCTCACACCCGGCTTCAAGTCTACATTAAGTATTTTTGATAGGTGTTCCTCCACAGAGTGATAATCTGGTTTTAGAATCTTTGGAACAGAAGATCTCAAGGATCTCCGAAGTATCTTAGAGACAGAAATTAGAGCCATTTACTTAAGGGGTGTAACAATGTAAGAATAAATTCATGAAGAGGTCATATTACCACTATTTATACTCATAACTGTGTAGTTTCAAAGGAAATGATTCTTCAGGGGACCCAAATATGGGATTGAGTTAACACCTGTAGAATGCAGTTGGAGTTGTGAGTCTAATTCCTTTCACCACCACTTAAAATCCCAGCACAAATTCTGATGGTGAAAATTCCAGTCAGGAAAGTGTTCAGAAAAAACTCTTCAGACTATAATCCATTCCAGATAACAGATTATCCGTATCATTTGTCTCTTCCCATCCCTCTATCCAAGCTTATCATCCTCAATATGGAAGTTCCAACTTCCTTGGTTTCTATCTCACTCTTCCATGAAATAAGTAATATTAAAAAGTATATAAAAAGCTGTTTTCATCTTAAAAAAAGACATAAAAAATCATCTTCCCAGGAGCCGAAAATCTGTCAGCATGTGGAATTCTGATGAATGGTTTACCAAACTTGCTAGCCCCAGAAAGATCAAGTGCAAATTTCCTCTGGTAGCACAGAAGGTGGAGTTTGGGATTTCTTTTGATTTGACCTTGGGTTTTGACAACTGCTGGTGAAGTAAAACGATAGTCTTGCATTAATTTTATACTTATTTGACAATAATCTAACCTCAAATCATCTCTTTTAAACTCCATTTCAATTTATAAAAACCCTAACACCCAAACCGCAAACAAAGAGAAAAAATCAACACAAAACAAAACCAACAAAAAAACACAGGAAAACCTAACAATGTCACTTTTTGTTCTTGACAAAAAATACCACACCAAAGGCAGGCAGCCCAGTACTGCCTTGGGCACTCTGACAGGCCTCTTTTTGAATTCCAGTTTACATTCTCTTGTTGCAAGGAACTCCTGTAACAAAAACAACCAGCAATAAAAATAGATCTAGTTCAACTTTTACTTCTCCAAACTTGCTTTGCCTGAGTGCCACACTTAAAGCAGTGCCCTGTTAAGTGCACTTTGTAGCGCTCTGCTACAACTACCAACCTACATGACAACAGACTAAAGACAGACACAAATTCTAAACTCCAGTATTTCTATTGAAAACGTTCATAGAAAGCATCATCCAACAGTGGATAGACCAGTCAGTCACTTACGGGACCGTGCTAACTCCAGGGAAAGGAACCACCCAAAGTCGCTGTTCTTAAATCTCCGGGGAGTCTCCTTTAAAGTCATTACTACTTTGTTTCTTTTTCACCTGAATGACACTCGCATTGAAAGTTCTTTACAGCAATGTCTGTATCTAGGTTAACTGCTGATTGCAGATGCACTAAGCTTTGAGCAGAAGTTAACACTCATTAACAAGATTACCTGTTGTGATTGAGAACAACCAAAAAATAAACTACCTTGGAAATGCTTATGACTGAGAACGAACTAAAGGGAGTTAAAACTACTCCCTTAAAAAGTCTCATACACACACACCTCCCTTCAACATCAACGCTTGGACTCTGCTCAAAGTACAATCTCTTTGCAGTTACTGGCATAGCAGCCCTATACTCTTAAAGCAGCACAGCAAGAGAGAGTTAATTGCAACAAGTGCTTCACCAAATTCTTAAATGCTTCAAATGCTGCAATCTTAAACGTTTCAGTAGTATTGGGTATCTAAATCGAGTCTCTAAAGAACTCTTTAAAACGAACAACCACTCAGATTCATCTATAAATTCAAGAAAAACTCTAAGTATTAGCCAGTGAATGAAAATAATTTGTTAGAATCACTAGAAAAACCCTCCATAAGAAAGTTTCAGTTAATTCCAACCTGCAGTTAAAAAGGCACTAGCTGTCACTCAGTTTTCTCACCCAACTCTATCATGAAAAGAAAAACTGACAGATCACAGGAGCTTGCCTTTGTAAACCAATTCGGGAACTTTCATGCTTCTTATTTGTTAGGTTAAAGGTTAAATTGCTGACCTCTGCCCTCCTGCTTAGCAGCCTTTCCCTTTTTCTGTAAAGCTTTATTTTGGGGCTGTATTTACATGGATTAGTCTCTTTTCACGCTAAGAAGGAATCTGTTCACAGCCAAAGCCTTAGTTCTGGTTGTACAAAAAGCAGTCACAATTATTCAGCAGCAGACAATGACCATATTGTGGATTTACAAAAAAACCACCTCAGCCATGGCAAGTTCTGTCCTTGCTGCACAAAACAATAGAAGAAAAATCTTATCAAGCATTCAAGAGAAAGCAAACAAAGCAGGCCCACTGTGAACTTGATGAAGATGTCAAGCTCCTTTAAAAAAATATAAATCAACAAAAGAGTTTAAAGTCTTGTGAGTGAGACTTTCTGAGCTGAATTTTTCTGTCTAGTTAAAACAGTGCCAGCATAGCAATATACTGCAGATCAGCAAATACTTGTGACATAGGAAAGACTGTAGACAGAAGTAGTTAAAGCATGAAGCAAAAAGGCTAAAAAAGAGCTCTCTTCCCACAAAATAGCTCACAGCAACAGAGAAACACTCAGCTAGATTTGATATTACTAGTTTGGGGGTTTATTCAATCTAGTACTATCAGATAAGAACATGCCTTAAAATGTGTGAGATAAAATGTATGATGACTTGCAAAATGACAGATTCCAGCATTTTTTTCATAAGCTGAGTTTCTCTTCAAATTGAGTTCTGTATTTCATTTATACTGTAAAAACCAAACCGTGAACTGTCTTCACAGAAAACAGCTCAAACTGAGCTATTGACTTACCCGGACACTGCAGTCCCAGCAAGCTCTTTGTTAAAATCTTCCACCTTGTTTGTACTTAGAAGCAAAGCAATCAAATGGAAACAGAAAAACAAAGCAGCAGCTTAGGAGAATTAGAATTTCCAAATACCACCTATCTACTTAGTTTGGTTACTTTTCCAATCCTGCCTTAGAAAGTTTGGTGTAGCAACACAACACTGCAAAGATGGGATAGGAAAGCTTGTGATATGGGAATTCCAGCCCCTTCAACAGAAAGCATTTAATGGAAAGAGACCTGAATTCTGTACTTCCTTTGATATTTCTAAACCTTCAGCATTTTATCTGTTTCTCAATACTGAATGAGCAGATTAGAACCAGTAAAATGCTTTCATCTGAAAAAAAATAAAGGCTGCTCTGAGAGGTGCATGGGTAAGGTTTGCAAACCTTCTAATAACCAACTCTTCACTTAATCCTAGTCCAGTAACTTTGCTTATGTTCAAGAAAATCCTTCATCAGTACAGGAGGCACTGTTCTGCTATGTAATATTATAATCTATGACAAAAGATAACGGCAGCAGTGTGCCTGACAGAGACAGAAAGCTGCTAGCTCTCTCTACCTGTGAAGGTCCTACCACAGAAACCACAGTGACAACTGTAGAATAATTTTAAGGCCCAAGTACATCGTGACTTCTCCCAGTAGAGCTAAGGACTTCGATTAGTTTAAGTTATACATTTGTGATCTACTGGGAAGGGGGGGAGGGAGGGAAAGAGCTATTACAACCCAAGGCTAGAACATGAAAAGTAAAGAAGGAAGTACTTAAACTACTCACAAGCTTCTAGTAGGAACAAGATTAGTAGTACATGCTACTCTAGGAGCCAATTCAAATGCAAATTTCATCCTTTCACTCAAACAATGATAAACTACCTCAGAGTTAATAGTTTCCTTCTAAGATTCATCTCCCTTTTCAACTTAGCGGTATGTTTTCGAGAAAAGAAAGAAGCACATGGAGAGTCTTACAGCGAGACCTTTTAAATTCTGTCATAAAAGAAGTAGCATAAACTACATTTCCTTTCCCAATCCAGTGAACATTTGTTAAACTTTAACATACTTACACTTTGTCCATGCAGTCGCGTTTAGGCTTCTAACTTACCATGGTTTTTTAAAAAAACACTCAGAAAGAAATCCTTTAGCTGTACTAAACCATTTCAGCTTTTCCTTGAACACACAGCAAGAATTTATGCTACACTCACAAAAAGATGAAAGATGAGGTCCTTGGAGAGAAAGGCCTTTTGGCACACTACATGGTAAAGCTACAGATTTGACATACTTTTATAATGTCTGCTTTGGCAAGAACACAAAAACCCCACACAAAAGCATGGTACGTCCTCCCAGACAGGGGTGTAGGGGGTGTTTTACTCTTGTGAGCATTTACTTTCAAACGCTCTTACTTCAGAGACTATTTTGATCGGTTACTTTAGACTAACAAATTCTCTTTTGCTATATGAACAGTTTGACAGTCAGACTACAATTCTCCTCACAGCCCTTTCTAACAAGAGAAAATCTTTGGCTGAGGTCCAGCAACAGCCTTAAATTTGTCACATCCTATTTTTGATGAATGATCTGCAGCAGTTTTAAGATCATAAAGTGCTTTGAAAGTGAAAAGAAAAATTTCACAAGTAGTAAGCTTTCACTTTCTTTATAAAGGCATTTAAACTAAATTTGCTAGGAGATTCTTTCTACTTCTGCATCTCAAAAACCCCGCACAAAACAACCTTCTGGCTGAGATTAAAAACACAGGAAACAGTTGCAATGCACTTCTCTACAATGCCTCTATAGCATAAAACTGGCTATCTAGGAGTGATAAAGTGAGCTGAAGCAGTTATTCTTCTGTGAAAGAAACAATACAATCTACCTAATCTATCTAATTGTAATTTACTACCTCAGCTTCTATGAAGTTTCAGAATTACAAAATGCCATGACAAGTACAAAAATCACAATCTTATAAAATGTTTTTTCCGTCCTGTACACAAAGATTAAAAATAGGAAGAGAAATCCAGTAAAACAGCAGTATTTCATAAAAAACTTTTAATTATCCACATCATGTAACAATTACAATGCATGAGAGAAGACCATGCACCAGAGATACAAAACTTATTAGTTTTACTTTGAGCCAGTATTTTCCCTAAAATATTTCATTTTTACAATAAAACCATGGTTATTTTTCCCTCTTTTTCTGAAAGTAAATGTGTGGGAGTTGGTGAGAAGCATTAGACTTGCAAAGTTCCTGTGCTTGACATACTTATACCTGACACACACAATATAGATTTCTCACTAGATAAATTCCATGTACTGTCACTGTAAAAACACAGACTCTTGTTCTTTCTATTCTAGTTTGCAGCTTCTCACTTTTGGTGAGGAGGCTTCAGGCTCCAAAGCTGCATCCCTACAAAGAGGAAATCAGGGGACAGGAGGCCTTTAAGGATGAACAAGGAGCTCCTGGACAAACTAAACACAGACAGCTTCCAGAGGGTGGAAGCAGGGAAACATGGCCTGGAAGGAATGCAGAGGAACTGCCTGAACAGCCAAGCATCAGGTTAGGAAAGCTAAAGCCCTGCAGAAGTAAATTTGGCCAAGGACACCAAGGACAACAAGAAAAGCTTTTATAGGTACACTCGCAATAAAAGAAAGATGGGGAAAATATGTGTCCTCTCAGAAAGAGGAATTCCCACCTTCCATTGAAACACCAATCATTATGCAAAAAAATTGTTTGGTGTGGTCTTCTCCTAAGGAAATATATTTTTAATAAGAAATATTCATCTTCATGCAGACAGTCAGAGTTGCTATCCTGCTTCCTACTTCACAGTTCTCAAAAAAAAAGACATTACATTTACTTAAGTATTAAAAATCCTGAAGTTTCCAAGTAAGACATAAGAATTCCACAAAGAAAAGTACAAAAACCACCTTTAAATACAACTGAATACTGGAATTGTATAATGTACCAAAGACTTCATGTGCCAAAAATACACAATGCTGAGCACAATCATTCTTTCCAAACAATCTTGAGGGGAAAGGACGGTGAGAGCACAGCAAGCTGATCTAGTGGTCATTTCCAGTTCGGTTCACACATTTCACTGCGATTTGGCAAACTTCTGCCTGGACTGGAATTAAAATTGTTTGCTTTTTCAGCTTCTTTGGTTTCAATGAAATCTTTCTCTTTGTACCTTAAGTGTACAAAATATTCCCCAGATGATCCTGAAGCTTACACTTCTACGAATCAAATCTTAGCATCTGGATAGGATAATTGAGGCAGGAAGGGACCTTGGGTGTTGCTGCTGGTGCTGAATAGATCACACGGACACAGGTCGAGGTGTGGTGAAAAGAAGAGAGAGATTATTTTTCCTCCCAGGATTTATAGGCTTCTGACCACGGCTTCTGACCAGGGATTGGATGGTCAGGATAACACTTTCTCACTGCACTGGCCATGAGAGATGCCCATCACAAGACGTGTAACAGAAAGAATGTACACATATCTATGTTTACAGTTACTGTCCTGGGAAAGTCTTTAGAAAACTATGTTAGCAAGCTCAGAAGCTGAGTTTTCAGGGTGACACTTGGGAGTTCTCTAGTCCAACCTCCTGCTCAAAGACAGGCCAGGTGTGAGGTCAGACCAGGTTCTTCATGGTTTTGAAGCAGTTCAGTCTTGAAAACCTCCAAGGATGGAGAAGGACATCTCTTGAGTGACCTGCTGTGATTCTTGACTCCTCATGGTGAACAGGTTCTCCATATTCACAAGAATGTCTCTTGATTCAGCTTGTTGCTGCACCTTGTCCTGCCGTGCATCACTTGGCAAGCCTGGATGCCTCATCCCAGGGAACTCCTATGGAAGGCCGCTGCTCAGGTTCCCTGGAGCCTCCTCCAGGCTGACCCAGCCCAGAACTCCTGTCTCCTCATACTGAAGTGCTTCAGCTCACTCACCATCTTTGAGGCCCTCCATTGAACTTGGCCCGGTTTATTGGTGTCTTTCGTGGAATCCAGAACAGATTTTTCCCTTCTGCAGTTGACTGTGAACTTTGAAAAACGTTAAAATTTCAGTTGATACTTCACAGTCACATGGCAAACATCCTTTGCTACTTTCTCACTTTTCCAATTTGCTCCCCCATCCCACCAGGGCTGAGGGAGCGGGTGGCTGCGTGGGGGTTAATCCATGACAGCTACACAAATTCTTGAATAACAAAATAAAGGCAAGTTTTACCATCACACAAACCAGACAATCCCCCACACTAGGACAATTACAGATTTGGAGCAATTCTTTCTCCTCAAGACCAAGGCAGAAGATTGATACCAGAATTAGGAGCATTTTAAGCATCAACAGCACTATTATAGAAACAGCTGCCTTAGTTGATTTTGCAATCAATTAAATGGGGAGAAATAGTTTTAAACCTGACTGATAATTTGCTTCTTATACAATTTTTTATGCATTTTGCTTTTGTCAACAGTAGCTGCTTTTTGCCATGTAACATACATTCCCTGACTGCAAGAAAAAGAAAAGTTAATCTGTACTCTTAGGGTTTGGGCATGGAACAGACAGCCAAAAAGTGGACACAGACTACATGGAGGTTTCTAGGTGTGTATTTCTGGAATGATGATTTGCCTGGGATACAACTGTTAAATAGAGCTGATGCTGCAGAGAACCAGACAACCTTCATTCAGAACAGAAGGGGAAAATATTTGGGTATACACAAATCTAAGGCTTCTGAAAATAAAGTATACCACTAAAGTATAAAAAAATTGGTTGGGAAAAAATCTCTTAAAAGATTCTTCAGAGAGAGTAACTTCAAAATATATGACCAGTAAAAACAATTATTAAAACTCTTCTTTTACTCCCTAAAAAGAATTTCTGAAGATTTTGCACCTATAAGTGCATACAACAATCCTAAAAACACAACTAAGTGAAACTCCCACAGAATCAGTTGGTTTATAGAACAAAATGTATACTAAATTCTCCAATTAAAAACCTGTAAAGTAGTTTCCGTGCTTTTTAACCCACCTTCCCACAGCAGGGAATTAATCCCTGCAGGGGGATGCAAACAAACTTCAAAGAGAAGATTATACCCAGACACTAGTACTGTACAATGTAATGTTTATGGTCAAATTTGTTCAGATTTTCTGGCACTAGAATCCAGGTCAGATGTGCAGAAACAAAGACCAGTTATTAAAAGGGCTCCTGCAGTTCCATCAAATAGTTGTGATGGCACAGAGCAGTAGGACAAGCCAAAACTGTATTCCAGTTACAACTCCTATGGAGGCTTTGGCAGGGAAGGAAGGAGTTGCAGCTATTTGACTTTCACAGACTGTAACAAATACAGATATAAAAGGAAGTAAGAGGCTTTCCAGTCAATAAAATACAAAAATCCCTTCTATTGGTTTATTACACCATATCTACAATGCACACGTGATTGTTTATTAAAAGACAAAAAAACACTACTTCAGTATATGCTGCCTAATCATAATTATTTCATTTTGCCAAACTTCCTTTTTGTACCATTCTAGAGACTGAACTTTCATAAAAGTATCTTGAGCTAAATTTTTGGCATTATGAATTTCAACCTTTGCTTTTCCTGCTTATTTGATCAAGTTCCTCAGGTGAGATAAAAGTGCAATCAAAACTTCCCAAATGTACTTACATGTTGGTTTCAATGGTTATGGGACTTCTCTACCATAAACATAGGAATGCTTACAAAAAATCATATTACAGAAAAATACTTGTGTAATTATGACTTGATAACAGTGGTAAAAACAGTTAACCAAATCATAATCTGCATCCATGCCTAGTTTCCAGATAAAGTCATTTGATCAAAGCAAGAATTCTGGGAGCAGATAAAAATACTTCTGTAGAAAAGTAAGAAAGAGGAACTAAAAACAAATTCCAAAAAAGATGTTTTAAGAGTATTTTTGGTTTAAAACTACCCTTTTTTTACATGAGCAGCCATCTGAGAAAACACTTCTTCAACCTAATCAAGTAAAGAATTATTTCTATTTTAAAAGACAAAAAGACAAAACAGTCAAAGAAACCTGAAAATTGTCCACAATCAGGTACAGAAACACAAATTTCTCATTTTTAGTCCTAACTGTAAAAGATTCCACAGAACCAGTAATTAAGATACTTTTAAAAGCTAAAACAGCATAATGTTAAATATTTTTCACAAAATATGGTTCTTAATAATAGTTTTAGCCAATAAATAGGTAGGACTATTGTGTAAAACAGTACCTTTCCCAATGCAACTGATTCCTGAGTGGGTCACTTCTGCATACACCTCAAAGGTAGTTTCTGGATTTTGTCTGAAACAAAAGGAAGGTATTTAGCACACTAAGAATTTGGTTGAAGTGCATTTGCGATGAGGCAGTTAGAAAGGGTTTTCAGCATGCACAAAGTACAATGACAACTAGAGAATCTCCATTTCTCGGTTTACAGCCTGGGATGATTTCTCATCAGACCTTTGTAACGTGCTAAATACAGAGATTTTTTCAGGGAAAAGAAGGTTTTGGAAATTTTTCACCAAACTGAAAAGTCACATTGTCCCAACACTGAACAAACAGCACCCAGATTCACATTTTCATTACTGTGACCCTTGAGTTCAACTTCATGACATCTATTTGCCCAGGAAAAGGGGGGAAAAAAGTATCTGCAGTCAAGAGGAGGCAAAATCACTTTCTGCACACACTACTGAAAAACTTAAGAGGCTGTATTTAGGATGAAGACAGTGCCCCTTTTTAATACCTGTCAAAATATTTCTACCTCTTTGTCAAAAAAGGCCATGGTGGTGAATATTACAAATGCACAAGGTTTGGTCTCATGAGACTCCAGAGTCTTAAATCCAGAAATTTGCCAGATGCATAATAAGTGTGACAGTCAAAGACCATAACAAATTGAGCTACAAGACGTAAATGATGCTTGAGGAAAGAGATTTACTTTGCTCAAGAGTTATAAATATACCAGTAGTAAAAGTAAAAAGTTAATGATACTACTTCAAAACAAACAAACAAACCATTTAGTGTATATTTTCAGTTCTTACTAATTTAACTCTCTAAGTGATGCTCTGGAATTACATGTCATAATGAGCATGTAAAGACAGCAGGTGATTATAAAAGAAAGAATATTTTCAGTTAACTCCTGACTAACAATTTTAGCTACTCCAGATATTTTTTCCTAAGATTAAAGAGACCGTAATAATGAAATAAGAATTTTGCAGGTCTAAATATGTGTCATTTTATTCTTAGACTTTCTGGTTAAAATCAAGAATCAAAATTGCATAATTACTGTTCCAAATTTATGGCTGCTTGTATAGTGATAATATTGTCTCTTATGTGTTAATGCAAACTAACATTAGAAAATTTCTGTGGTATAATTTACTTGTGAAGTTTGTAACTTCCTTACAGCTAAGGACAAAAATAATGACAAAACCCATAAATATACATGCTAGAATTCCTAACTGAATGATAATTTAAAAAAATTAAACTCATCTTACCCAACATTTCAAACCAAACATACAAGCATGTCAAGGAGTTGAGCTTAACTCTTCAGAGAATTTCTATTATTTTTAATCCGACTTTAACACCAAAAGGATTAAGGAAAACATTTCTAACCATGCCACAGGCCCACTTAGCCTAACTCAAGTGGCTCTAAGCCAAACCCCACACCTATTTAAACTGACAGAAAAGCTCCCATTGCTTTCAGTAGCACAGGATCACACTCCTCAGTTTTACAGAGCACCTCTCAGGAGCAACAATGGTTCACAACTCAATTAATGGTAATTTAATTTGCCACCAGTTCCCAAATGATTTGTCTTAAGTAGCTGTTTTTTCAGAAAACTACACTCATAAGTTATGAGAAATCCGAAGTCAGCTATTATTGTGCAATATAAACCAAACTTGCATAATTCTCGCTGTGCTACTCAAGTTGCAGCACATAACTGGCAGCTACTGGGGTTTAGCTCCATTCCGACAGTCCCGGTACGGGGTGAGGATGGAATGATACCCACAGAGCACCACAAATGGATTTTTCCTTTCCTACTCATTGCTGGGCAGCCTTATCATACCCTCCTTGTTTGTGTTTTTATTTTTAGCACCCGGTTTCCTTAATTAAAAGTTAATAAACTTTTTATTTTTACAGCTAATGGTTAAAACAACAAACACCTTTTTAGTATTATGTTAGAACCCATGTTCAAATTCTTAAGTGAAAGCACTGTGTAACACAGCTGGCAAGAGCACAGACTATATTCCAAAACTTTCAGACAAAAAGACATCACATTTTGTATTTTAATTTTCCATGACAAACGTCCATTTATTTCTATGAACAATGAAATTAAAGTAGGCTTCCCAAGTGAGAAATTCAGTATTAAAGGCTGCATTCAACAACCAACACCTCAGTATGAGAATGAAGTCATTGTTGGATTGTGGATATTTTAATACTTTTCAGAGGAATTAAGGAAACAAGTCACTATAAGACTTCATACAGTTTGCAAATACAACATAAACATGATCAGAAATGTGTATTCTGTGGTCAAACATCACCTGTGCATTGCACAGAAACCCCAACCCCTGCAATCCTCCACAGCACAAGAGTCAAACACACACACCAAGTTTTCCCTCTTCCCAAAATTCACTTACAGACCCATGGTCACTTATCAAGTGAACAATAAGATGCAATTAAAACAAAATACATAGGACACAGAGGTACAAAAATACATAGTACCTCATTTATTTGAGAACTAGGTAATTTCAGAAGGAAATGCAATACTTCTTCAAAAACACAAACTTAGGACGGAGCTGTATGAGAAATGTGATAAATGCTAGTTGTATGAATTATTTCAAATCTCTGATGTAGAAATAACATCTGTTTCAAAGCAATCAATATGAAATTCAATCTAACACTGAAATAAGATATTTATGTACATTTTATGATCAAAAATGGTCATTTTAACCAATCCGTAAGAGATTTATTCAGAATAAAATTAAATCAAGCCCTTCTCTGAAGCTGGATGGCTGGAAGTACATACTTTACATATCTACAGCCTATTTCAATTTTGTGTAGGAGCACTTTTTGTACACATGCAATAGCACTCATGACAGAAACTGAGGCATAAGAGAAGAGTATGGCACTGACTGATAATTAGTTGTCTTGTAACAAGTCTTAGTTGCTCAACTCTTGTAGAAAATAAATTATTAGCAGAAACCTGTAATCACTAATTCAATTCAGAAACTACAGCTGAAACCTTCATTAATTTCTATATATTTAACTTTTTTTGCCTTTTATTCCCTAGGTAGATAATATTTCATCTTAGTATATAACAAACATTCTGTTAAATCTCTGAAAGCTTTCCCAGATGTACACTTGGCATCTATTGTGTCACCTCTGGAAAGGGACATGTCAACTGTTTTTCCAGTGCAATGCCATTCTGCTGATCAGATTGATATTGACACATTATTGAAGATAAATAAATAAGAAATCCTTTCTGTAACATGGAGTACAAAGGTTCCTTAGCAGTGACAGCAGCAGGCTAACCAGGCTCCTGTCCTACATCACCTGGCTGGCACAGAGTGCCTGGCACGAGACATGCCGGTGCCTGACAGAGGATTAACCCAGCACTGTAACCGAACACTCAATTTAGCTTTTTTTTTGCCTGCAGCTATACGGGAGCCAAAAGCTCACAGGACTGCTGGCAATTCCTTGATTTCTTTCACTTCAGTCTGATGCAGCTACTGATACCTTTCTCTAAGCAATCTTTCACTCAAATGATTCATTATTATACACCCATCAGAAATCTAACTGACAGCTATGCCCAGGTTTCATGCAGAGTCTATCACAGTGTGTGCAAGGGATCCTGTGCCAAGTGGTTTAATACCCCTCATAGTTATCAATCTACTGCAAGAAGCAAGGGATCTGACTGCTGGATGTTTACTGGGGCTCCAGCACATACTGGTGACACCTCTAAAGGTGCCTCACCCTACCCACTCACCAAACAGTTCTCTCATTCATACTTCCAACCTGTTCCTATAAGGAAGTTACTTACCAACATTAAAGTCTTTGCTGGAATAAACATCCAGCTCAGAAAGGCAGACCAGAAAAGCCTCTTACACAGACAGTCTCTCTCACTCTATATATTTTAAGACTGTTTTGAAATTTTGTCCTTGCACTGCTCGGGCACAGTGCTCTGTCCAAAGTGGAAAAAAGCAGTTTATTAAGTGTTGCTCAAGGCAAAGTTGCTTAATCACCCAGTGGACAAAATGCTTTCTCACAAAGTCCAAGAAGAATGAAAAGCAATGTTTACGTGGGTTTATTACCTCTGTTACTCTGGTGATTGGGAAAGACGTGGGCTTTATCTACAGTCCTGAAAGACAAGTTCACACTGAAAGACTTTACATAGGGAAAGTCCTTAACTCCACTGGATGCACTAAGTATTTCTAACAACTACATCTTCCTGACACCAGGTTCTAGCTGGAGCTCACCTGCCTGATGACATTCTCATTTGGCAAAGTCTGCTCAAAGCAACTGAAGTCCAATCAGCAATCACAAACCCAAAGATAGCAAACACAGCTTGTAGATGCACAGTGCACACAAAAGAAGCTGCACTTAAAGTAAGCATCAATCTTCTAATAGATTCAAGATAAGGTCATCATAAGAAGTAATTTTGGATCATAATCTTGAAGTGACTGCTGCAGGGTCTGAAGGAGCAAGTTAGAGATACAGCCTGCTCTGCTGCCAAAATACCTACAGTTTTCAATTCTACTTGTATTTGACTGTAAGAGTTTAACCGGTTTCTCAGGCTTTAATTTCTCTGCATCAACAGTTGAGAACACATACTCCAAAAAGGTGAAAACTCATACTCACAGTGTGCTTAAGGAAGGAGTGAAGGAACGTTAATTCCTTTCTGGAACAAACCAATTGCCACAGTGCTATCATTACAAACACTCATTATCCGCTTACATTTTCCTAAAACACATGCCTGAAAAGACATGTTTTCATCTATCCAGCCTATGGGCTTGGGAACATGAAGATGTTTCATCACACAAACTATGTCCCCTCCAGTCTTGTATTCAAGTTAAACAAAAGAAGAGAAAAGTTAAAGCCCAATGTAATCCTGAAGAACACTGTGTTCAAGAAGGAAAAACAATTGCTCAACAGCACCTGCTGAATAAAACAGGATCTACCTGGGTCTCTCCACTCTATAACTCTTTCACACACAGAGATGTCAGCACTCCCTGCTTGGCAATAGCTTTATGACACCTCTACCTGTGTCTGAGAAACTGAATTTTCCTGGAATGGCACATGAACAAACTGAGACTTTTAATGTGACTATACTAACATACCAACAATGCTTACTGGTAAATCAACCGCCAATTTTATGAAAATTCAAAAAAAAAACAACAACATTGAAGGCACAGATCTGCAGGCCCAGCACATCAATCACTTGTATCACTCTTCTCCTTCCCCCAAACCCCTTAGCTAATGCACTTTGACTATCTCCCAGCCCGACTGTAGTCCTTCCGTCAGCACACTCTACCCTGGGCGAAGAAATTTGCACTACTTCGACCCGTCCACACCCTTGAAACAGGCGTCGGCTGTGCTGGCAATGAAGATGTTCCCAACACAGCACCCCCACCCTCCCTCAGGCCTGCACCGATAACATTGCACTGCCCTCCCCGCCTGGCCCTGAGAGCGGGAGGGGCAGCAGGCTTGGTGTGAGGCAGGGTCGGCTCTCGCCTCTCTCCTGGGGCAGGGCCGGAGGGTCCCGCCGGGGTCGCGGAGTTGGGAGTTGGGAGTTGGGCTCGGACGGCCCGTCCTGCCCGTCCCTCCGGCCCACGGGGCAGGGAGCGCTCTCTTCCCTTCCTTCTCCCTCTCCTCGCGCAACCCGAGGCCCGCGGGCTCGGCCGGGGTCCCGCCCGCGCGGCCTCACACGGAGCGGAGGGAGGGCGGGGAAGTCTAGTCCCCTTCTCTCTCCCGAGGGCCTGAAGCGGGGCTGGAGAGCTGCGGAGGGCACTCACTTGATCCTGGATCCCATGGTCTCCGGGGGGCCGCATAGACCCGGGGCGGAGCGAGACACGGGCAGGGGCCGCAGGGCCGCGCTCTGTCCGCCGCTCGCCCCTCACTCCATCCCGGCCCGCGCCGCGGCGCCCCGGCCGAGTCACGGCGCGGGGGCTGCCGGGAGCTGTAGTGCGGCGGGGCCCGGAGCCGGCGGTGTGTGCCTGTCTGGGCAAGCTGTCAGGGAAAGGACCGGGCTTTGCTCGTGGTGCCGAGCCACAGGAAAACAGGCAACGGGCAGAAACTGATGCCCAGCAAATGCCACCCAAACACGAGGGAGGATTTCTTCACTGTGCGAGTGACCGAGCACTGGAACAGATTATCCCGAGAGGGTGTGGAGTCTCCCTCGCGGGAAATATTCCTGAACCGTCAGGATACAATCCTGTACCATGTGCTCTCATGACTGTCTGGGCGGGAAGGTTGGATCAGATGCCCCAAAAGGTCCCTTCCTACCCGACCTATCCTGTGTCTCTGTGACCGCGGGGCAAGGGCAACGCGGAGTTGCAATCTCCCCTCAGGGAGATTTAGGCGGGAACCCCGCGGCGGGACGGGCCCCGCTCCCCTCAGGGAGATCCCCTGACCGGCCGCGCTCCCTTCAGGCCTACTCAGCTACCCGCCGCGTTTAGCATCTGAAGAGTAGCCTGGAGTGACACAGAACACCAGGGCCGGGCAAAACCGCATCACCATCTTGATCCCGAGCTCCGGATATCCGCTGATAGCAGGCCAGATGATGAACAGGACTGCCCCTCTTGGAAAACCCCGTGCTGAGGGGAGCCATCCCCATGGGCACAGGCCAGAGTCTCAGGCAGGAAGAGGTATTCGATGTCCAGAGACTGCAGAAGTCAAAGGAAAGAGACAGAGGGAGGGGCTGGGAGGAGTCCCCTGGGAGAGCTGTGACAGAACACTGAGCGCTGTGGGGACAGACCAAAGCGGCTGAAAAGACAGTAAAACATGACTAGAGAGAATCTCAAGGCCAAGGAAGGTCATAAAGGTGTCTGGAGATTTCTCAGAAATGGAATGCAATCAGCTGAAAACATGTCATACATGGACTCAAAAATTGCAGATAGACGGCTTTTTAAACATGTCGTGTTGGAGTTGACAAACAGGAGCAAACAGGTACCCAGCTATTTCATTAAACATGATTTATGGGTAGTTTCCAGGAAGGTTTGGAGCATTTCTAGTGTAATGTAGCAATTTTTAACTATATTTAGAATTTAGGATGATCTACAATGAGGAATGAAAGAATTGAAAATTTGCCTTTAAAAGGCCTCTGAAGTGCAAATCATTGAGGACACCAAGTGCTTCGCTGAAGAACCTAGCCAGCTAGAAAAATGGGAGAGAATATATCCCATCTGAGATCCTTTAATATCCCATTTGCTCCCCAGAGAGCCTGGGTAGGGAAAATCATACCACCCTCATTCAAGTAATAAATTTAAAACGTGTTAAACACTATGCAGAAAGTCCTGGAATATTTATACACAGTTACAGTAAGTCAAAGACGTGTTTGGGGAGATGAAGAGGAGTGTTTCCAGTACTAATTTGAGTATTTGAGATGAGGTGCTTCCACCACAAGTTCCACCCACAGCCTCTGCCACAGGAGCATGGGTAAGTTCAGACCTCAGTGTTCAGCCCTGGCTTGTTCTGTGCTGTGGATACACCTGTCCCCAGCCCTGAGTCACTGTCTGAGCCGTAGTGCTGTTCCCTGTCTCATTCAATCATTCCCATATCCACATAAAGTAGCTTTGTAACCAAAATTACTGTGTTCAGACAGAGTATTCTAACCCTTTAAACATATTGGTGCACTAAGGGTTGCACATATAACCATCAAATGGTGATGAGTTTATAGAAATATTGTTAAAATTGGTTGCAAAAGCAAAAAAAACCTAAGGTCAGTAATGAGTTAAAAAATAAGGAAGCTGGTAAATTGCTGATGCAGTGAAAAATAACAATGTGGAAAACCCCCAGCATTTTAGGAGTTGCTAGCAGAATTTCTTACATTTCATCACTGTTACATTTCATCACATGTTCCTTTTTTGGAACATGGATTGACATTAAATTTAAGAGGTAGAGCTACAGACTCGCAATTTTAGTTTTGGTTTGTTTTGTGTAATGAGTTTTTTAAAGATTTAAAGGTAAACTTATTAATATGAACAGATGTACTAAATATTTAATGGGGACATGTATGCAAGAGTAGTAAACTGGTTTATATTTAATCATTTTTAGACTGGACATACTACGGAATAAAAGGCTGGGTGATTCAAATGAGCAATTTAAACCCTCTCCCAGAGAAAGTGAGTGGTTGGGAAGTATACATTCAGCCCAGTTTGGGGAAAACAAGATATAAAGGTGGATTCCATGAACTGGACTGGATAACTGAGGTGGTGGATGAACTGGTAGTGGCTGGTAACTATCACATGTCAGGAAAAATAGTGTTTGGGAACTTCATTTAAGTATGTCTTTGTGAAATATCTATTTTGTAGGTGGCTGATTTGTAATGAGCATATTTTCCTGCCCCAGGGAAGAATAATAGTGGCAACCTCATGTTGGTATCTGTTCATCAACAGTTGCTCAAATGGGATATTGTACAGGTATATGCCCAAACTCTTGAGCAGGAGATGTTACATTCACATGGGTTGTGTGATAAGCATCAGATAATACCTTTGAAAAACAATATTATAGTGTATTTCAACCCCAAATTCACAGTTAATAAAGCTGAGTTTAATTAATAAAAATAAATTGGGCATGTGTATGGAGAATTGTGATGTTCTCTCCTTGCTAAAGAAGACACGCTTAATGGGTCTGGCAACATGCAAATTCAGTCTGTGGAAGCTCTGGTTTAAAAGACTACCTAATAAAACAGGTGTGAGCTTGTAAATCTGGTAATGCTAAGTCAGAGGAAACCAGAAAGGTGAGGACAGGCTGAGTGTCCAGAATTTCTTCTACTTAAAGGATAAAATAGACACTAATATGCAATTTTATGTACTGTGCTTTCTAACTGTATTTTGTATATATGAAGCAAGCAAAGTTAGATATATTACAGAATTCAGAATACAAAACATGCTTGTACTCCCCAAATGTTGATAATAAAAAGGGATAATTCATTCAAAATCTTAATTGACTAGACACTGAATATTTAAATATTTGTCCAAATTGTGAAAACTGTATTTTCTGTGTAAAGTGGAAAAAAATGTTAAACATGATGTACATGTTCCTGTTCAAGTGCAGGAAATTTTTTTCTCTATCTGCCTAATAATAATTTACGTTCCAAGCTGTATGCTGCTTTACGTGGTGTATTTATGTAAATAAGCTGCTCATTAGATACCCCAAATCCCATTTTCTGCAATTGTCGGTGGCCCCCACGTCTGCAGCTGGCCCAATGGTTGATGTAATTGTGTCCCAGTGACAGGGCAGCAGGGACAGTGAAGCCCCCGAGGAGAGCGAGGGGTTCCAGCAATGCCTGCTGGCCTGGCCACTGAGCTCTGGGTGTGAGTGGCTCAGAATAGATGAGCTGATTAACTGTGAATCACCCTCCCAGAAGAGATGGAGCATTAATAGCAAACAAAAGGGAAGCAGAAGGGAAACTTCAGGCAGAAGAAAATAATCCAGGAATTAAAAGCTTGGTGAAAGCATTAGGATGCTTCCAGATTGACCTGAGAGTGCAAGTTCAATACCATAGAAATAGAGGTCTGATACTCTAGGATGGATTTCGTGCATGTGGCTGAGACTGTATTTTAATATGTAACACTCCCACAGCAACAAATGTACATGAGAACAGTTACTGTTTCTGCTCTGCCAGTGACAATCCTGCTGAAGCACAAAG
Source organism: Cyanistes caeruleus (assembly GCF_971803275.1). Taxonomy (NCBI): domain Eukaryota; kingdom Metazoa; phylum Chordata; class Aves; order Passeriformes; family Paridae; genus Cyanistes; species Cyanistes caeruleus. The sequence continues at coordinate 9,244,662 of NC_141720.1, forward strand.
TAACCTGAATTTACTGGGGAGATTCTCCCTGCTACATTTCAGCCAATGAGAAGGGCAGTGAAAAAATGCTGACTTTAGAGATCAATAGTAAAGCTTCATCTAAAAGGTTATGCCTTGGAAGAGAATATCCTGCTATCTGACTAATATTGATTATAATGTTCATGTATGTTTTTCCTAATTTCTCAGTGGATGAATATTACGAAAATCTCTACCCACCTTTAGAAATTAATGAAAAGCTTATTAAGATATTTTTTAGATATGAAGCAGAAGTTAGTTCATCAACCTTAATTTTGTAATTCTTGTTATCAAACAATGAGCCTCATGAGTTATGGATCAGGTCATTGCAAACAGCCTCCAGAAGTGTTCACATATGTTACTTGAGAAAAAAGCCTGTTCTTAATGTTCCCAGACTGGGATTCATCAGGCATTGTTAGGATAGCTGGTTACCCTCAGAGACATTCACTTATGCCCTGAAACAAGAGAGATGTTTAAATCAGCCTATATACCTGTTTGGATGGATGGAAATAGGTTACATTGACTAGTTTTCCATTATAAGTTAAGAAACAATAATCCATAATTAAAATGGAGTAAAAAACAGAGTAAAAATGGATCATTAGAAAATACAGAAGAAAACATAAGAAACAATAAAAAGGGAGGAAATCCCCACCAAAATTCAGTTATAAGAACATAACCAAAGGGTTATATGAAAAGCATACTGTCTCCAAAACTGGACACTAGGAGATGTTTAAGGAAGACTGTAAGAATGTGAAAATATGTAGAATTCTCTCACAGCTTCCAATGAATTGTGTGTTTTCTCAGCCACAGATGCTGCTTCTAAATAACAGCTTTTGTGGGATGTGGCACTGGGCTCCACTTGGATATTGAGCTGTGCCATTGACCATGACTCTCTGTGTTGACCATCACCAATTGTCACCTTATTTTCCATGTGTCTCAGCATCGTTTCCAAGGGCTCTGCTCCATGATGTTGCCCAGCACAGAGGTGAGACTGATCATCCTGCCTTCCCACCAGTGGGAACATCACCAGATTGCCCTAACTTCTGAAATACAATGGATTGTGGCTCAGCAACATCATCCACCAGTTCTCTCAGGACCTGTGGATTTATCTCAGTTTCCATGAGCTTGTGCTTCTTCAGGTTCTTTAGATGGTCTCAACCCTGACCTCTTCCCACAGCTTGTGGTCCTTCATTCTCCCAGTCCCTGCCTTTGCCTCTGCAGTGTGGGCAATGTGGCTGGAACCTACGCAAGTGAAGATCGAGGCAAAACCATCACTGAGTATCTCAGCCTTCTCCATGACCTGGGTAACCAGGTCCCCCATCCCCTTCCTGAAAGGACCCATGTTTTCCCTGGTCTTCCTGTTATCAGTGTACCTATAGATGCTTTTCTTGATGCCCCTGACATCCCTGGCCAGATCAGTGTTTAGCTTTCCTAACCTGATAGCTGGCTGCTAAGACAATTTCTCTGTATTCCTCTCAGTCTACCTGTCCTTGCTTCTACCCTCTGTAGGCTTCCTCTTAAAAGCTAAGCAAGCAGTAAAATACCTTCTCTTTCAAGTGTTTGAAGTACCATACACTGAATGACCTTTTCATTTTCCATTCACAAAGAAATAACTATTCTTATTTCTGATACCTGTGATTATACCAATAGCTATATCTCAGGCCCATGAAATCCTTTAATGTAATGAGCCGTGCTGAAGAGTCATTCCCCTAAAGAAAAGAGCTCAAGATGATTGACCTGAAATGGCCTCTTCATTTTTTAATGAAAAGAGATCTAAATATGGCAAACATTTCCCTGTGCTACTGTCTCTCAACAGGCATCTTCCTCATCAGAATCTCTTATGATTAGCAAGAATTGGTTATTTAATTTTAGGGCAAAACTAGCAAAATGTCTATGAGAACTATCTGGGTTTTGTCTTTAACTATGCAACAATTTTTCTGTCAGAAAAATGGGGATTTTTCCCTCTACTGATTCCATTGCTTGCCTAAGAGAGAAGTGGCCAATTTGGCATCAGGAAGTAAATGCGTAGAAAAGTATTATGGTAAAAAAGTGGGCACCTTTTGTTGATTGTTTCACGTTTGGTGTGTGCAGAGACCATATTTATACTGTCTGCACAGCAGACATCTGCCAGCACCTTCCCCATAATCACTTTCATTCTCACCTGCTGAATCTGTTTGCCTGTATCATCTAACACAGCCCTTCTCTAATTTCAGAAATTCTTCCTGTTATAAACATGTTAGGCTTTTACCTTTACCTTCGCCTCAGATCACTCTCCAGCCAGGAACAGCAGTTTTGCACCCAAAATATATCCAGCTCACCTTGAACATACCTCTGTGTGTTACCAAAGACAGCAGGAGGTGGACTAAAGAAAAAAAACATAGGAAAGATAAAGAAAATTATGACGAAACACTCAAATATTTTGAAAAGCAGGAAATGCCCATCTTTCCAAGGGACAGACGAAGTTCTGCAGCATTGGTCCCAAATTTTTTTCTAAAGCAGTTCTAACTAGATGGAACAGGCTTTGCAGTGTTTGTCCTTCTCTTCCTGCAGTCTACCAGCGCTAGCAAAACTCCTGTGTTTTTGCTACCTGATACTGTCTCACACATATTTCATTCTTCACATTTTCACCCAAGCAGCTTTAAATTGTCACCAGGTAGGTAATAACAGTAGGTTGCCTACTCAGTGGTTTGCTTTACTCTGGGCCTTATAGACCCCTCCTTGCATGTCACAAAAGTCCTCTGGCTCTGGCTCTGGCTTCTTAGAACAGCTCTGCCCCCCCAGCACAAACACTGCCTGCCTGGTTCTTGCTCTGAAGCTGTTGAAGACACTATTTCATCTGCCAGTAATAAAGAAGCAACTGACCTAAGTTACTCTTCTCTGTTCACCTTGCTGTGATGGCAGAGTGCTGACTGTACCGTTATTGCTCTATAAAGTGAAGTCAGATTTATGAGACAAAATCTATGATGATATGATTCCAGCTAGACGAAAAAAAGCCCAGTATGAAAATAGTTATTCATATCTGTGATAGCCTTTGTCACAGAAAAGACAACCCTCCTGAGCTGAAAGGAATAAGATCACTGATGTAAATCAGACTGCTACATTCAAGTCCCTCTAAGTTACTAATGAGCCTGGAAGAACAAGGATTCTTAGGAGAAATCCAGAACAGCAAGACATAAGTTGTTGGAGCAGAGGGAAGTACTTACTTCAGATGATACTAAACTCTTGTACAGTAGTGCCTGGCTTAAGCTGGTAGGAGAATGAAAGGGAGGGAAGGAAAAAGAAAGAGATAAAAGAAGAAGAAAGGAAGGTGTGAACAAATGAATGAATGATCAAAAGAACAAGGAATTTATAAAATACAGTGTTTCTAACTTGGTGATGTTTATTACTTGAAACATGATGTTATATTTTGTTGCACTCATTCTAGAAATACGAATAATAAAACCTTTGTATGAAGCATTGGTATAGGTGTTATTTTCTTTGTGTTTTCCCCATCTCACAGAGTTGATGGGATCCTAATTCCAGAGTTTCTAGTAGCAATTAAAATAACTTTTTAATATAAAATTAAAGCATATTTTGAGCCAGGCTTCCAATGTAATCACTACAATCACCATAAATCAAAACACCACTAGCAGTGTCAGCTACACTACTCTTCTAAGGAGGAATTGCTTATCCTTTCTGCCACAGGATGGGGGGAACATGATAACTATTGATAGCTCACTACTTATTAAGTTGTCATCAGACAACATGTTGTCATAAGCTATTATTTTTAAATTGTTATTAAGAAAACATCAAGTGGCACTTCTGTAATGTAAGCTGGTTGTTTGAACAATGGGAAAGTATGTGTTGATATCAAAATTGAACTATATAATGTAAAAATCAAGATTTAGTTCATGTTGCTATGTAGAAAATTAATCAAATATTCACATTTCTACAATCTTCAAAATCATAACAGTGATTGAATAGTAGAGGTCTGAGTCTTATGTAATTCATACTCATTTTCTATAAATATAATTCCATATGATTAGTGAAGCATGACATTCCAACTTTCCTTTCTGGCAACAGCTAGTGCTAGGCAGGCAGTAGCTGTTCTGAACTTAAATATATAATATGGAGTTGATGGCCTTCAAATTTCTTTTACTGATTTTCCTGCTTTAACATTCAGAAGACATCAGTAAGGTTACCCCTGATTGATATTAGGGTAAGACAGTTCCAGATCTGTCCTTTCTTGCTTGTATTCCCCTTTTGTCCAAGAAGTTCAAATAAGATGTGTCTGATGTCCTGTACCTGGTGGGGGAAGAAGTCTGGTCATATTAAGAATTCAGGGACTCTTGACTAACTTGGGGGTTGTCTTTGTATTGTCATTGTTAGTGTCTGTAGTTTACTTAATTTTCAAAATATGTAGCATTATTCTTCAGTGTCACAGTACAGGAGAGCTTCCTTCTGAACCTGTAGGCATTGTTTAAGAAAATAAAGAACGGTGCTTTATTTCTAGATGTTACTTTAATTAGTTTTTTGACACTAATGATCCCATTACATTTTGGGGGGTAAAAACCAAACACAACCCAAAGTCCACTTACCTAAGCACTGACACTTTATACTTCACAAAAAAGTCCATTTTATTTGTGTAATTACTGTAACTATACATGATCAAGATATAACGAGGTGATACCATGAGCTAGCAAATACCAACCTCCTCTGAATTCAATAGAGAAATAGGCAATACTGCAAGCCAGCAAATATGCTCCCTTTCTCTAAAATGGGGATAACATCCTGCTGGAAATGCTCTTTTGAGTCTAGTTCTGACACTTTTGTGGTATAATTTAAAATTATAAGGTGGGGTACTGGTATGCTCCTGTCCTGCTGCCTCTAAGTGGAGACGTCGTTAAATGTGGTTTGATTTGTCCTGCCCTTACAGTTAATGAAGACTGGGTGGTATTTCACCAGGGTTAATGCTCTTGGTCCTTGTTATTAATTCCCCTGTAAGTACTCACCTTTTTCTAGACTTTCCAGTTAGTCCTCTAGGATGTTAAAAAATGTTTTGATACATATGTTAGTTGTTTTAATCGTAGAGCTATAAAGAACTAAGTCAAGAAAAGCCTCTCAAGTAATACACAGGAGTTAGTTTATAAAGTAAGTAAAGCTGAACCACTAAGTAATAGTGACCACAATATAATTAACTTCAACATCCTCAGGGGAGAGATTGTACAAAAAATGAGGAAGCTAGTTAAAAAGACCCTAAAGTCAGAAGTGAGGAAATTAAAATCCTTCGACTCAGCATGGAGGCTACTTGAGCAACCATAACAGGGTAGCAGAAGGCACGCATAATCCCAAACAAACACGGATGCTGACAAGCAAAAACAAGCCATAGGGCTGCAGGAAGGTTCACCAAGATTGTACAGTCAAACATGTCTTTTTCTGAAGGTAGAATTATAACTTGTGAAGTCAATAGGGATAAAACACAGTGGCTAAGATACCCAGTGGAGATTAGAAGGATGACAGAGGATTTGAGGAGCAGATAGCCTGACATGAAAATAAGATTTTTTTCAAGTATTAAGAAGCAGCAAGCCTGCAAGACATTTTATAAGTCCAGTGGGCTATTTGGTAGAAAAGTAAGAAAATTAATGAGAATACAGTGACACTGAAATAAAGGCAAATGAGTTGTTTGCATTAGCATTTCCACACAGAATTTGGGGTAAAATAGACATACAAAATTTTCTCCTCTTATGTAATATAGAAGAGGTTTTGTCAAACACAGGAATTAAAAGATGTGCTGGAACAAATTCATAAATTAAAAACAGGCTCCTAAGACTGGTAAGTAAATAAATAAATTCTAAGGGGATTTCAAACAGAAATTTCTAAACTACCAAAAAGAACAGACAATCTGATTTAAATCAGTACACATAGAAAATTTAAAAGCATTTATCCCCTAAAAGGTGTAAAGGGTAGTTCTGGAAATGTCAACACAGAGATCTCTATACATAAGGAATATAAACTAGTTAAAACAAAATTGCCCATCCCTTAAGTTAGAATGATGTGATCAAAATTCAGAGGCCTGTTCTGGAAGGACATGCTTCTCAAGCCCTCCAGTATAGTGATCTTCAACAAATCTACAAAGCTGCTTCAGTATTTTAAAATGTACTCATTTCCAACTAAAATGGTCTCACGGGAAGCTAGCAGTAGAATAAGAAGAAAATGTAAGGCATGTTTGTGCTAGAGGTGTAGGGGTGGTCTCGCCTGACTTGGGGTGTGCAGTAGTAAAGAGCCGGGACAGTCTGGGCTCACTGGCCAGCCTGTTATTAGGAGAAACAAACAGCCCTCATGTCCTGGTATCTTACCCAAAATGGGGGATTAATCCCTCTCTGCAAGTGCCTTTTTCTCTCTATGGGGTTGGGAGCTCAGTGTAGTTGTGGGATATTAACTACTGCTAACTCCTACACATGTGAGGAGAAATGAGCCATGTCCCAACTACCTGGAGTAAAGGAAGGCTTTCCATGGGAAACATTTTGAGGATTCTGATAGGACTTATCCTTTCTGGAAACAGACCACTGGGTTAGATAGGCTACTGATAGCGTGGAGCATTTTATATTCTCCTGGGTTGCTGTAGAAGACACTTTTTCACAATTAAAAAGATTGCAGTTTGAACATTATTGAAGTTGTCCTTCTAGACTGTTTCCAGAATAAACAAAGTAGCTGGCAAAATTCTGTAATTTGTAAAGTGAATCTTTAGGAGATTGATGTTTTTGTATGAACTTGGCTGTCTATTAGATAACCAAAAACTGTTGGAAAGAAACCTAAAGATGTTTGTTATAAAGTGACCAGCAAAGAAACAGGAAATGGAAAAACAGTAGTTGTCTGATAAGTTGTAAGTCTGATAGTTTATCGAAACAAAGCATACCAAATTCCGAAAAACATTTGGGGAAAAGGAACCTGGAGTGTTTTTTGGGAGAGTGCATGTTACTCAAGTTTGCATAATTAATTTTCCATAACTGAGAGGTCCTGGCATTCAAATTAATTCTATTTCTTTGTCAAGATGATAACGGTACATTGTTATGTTCAAAATTACATTCTGATACAGTTGAATGTGCTTCTATTTCTAGAGAATCTCTTCTATTTCCCATCCTTTGCTACCTTGTGTCAGAGTTGATGCAGTGGTTGCGCTGCCCTCTGAAGTCACGTGCAGTACCTCAATCTGGAGTGCTGCACGCAGGCATAATCACAAGGTGCTGTGCGAGGGAGGTTAGAGATCTAGAATGAGAATTGTCTTACATGCACACAAACCTCTCTGGGAGGTGAATACCTAAGGTAGGCTGATCTGTGTACAGCACAGATGTCTCTGTGAAAGCTGAGAAATATTATTCCAATCTTGTCCGCCTTTATATTTCATCATTCAGAATTTTTGACTGAATTCCTGATTTTGACATCTTGTCTTTCTTGATTTCCCTGACCTTGTCTTTTTATGGTTCTTCAGTTGCCTCTGTAATAATTTCTACACTTATCCTTCATCCTGACATCACATCTCCAACTCTGAAGATATTTAGCAGAATTGCCTTCTTCCCCTTCCAATCCAGTCTTATTTTGGTGTAATCTCACAGTCAAACAGATTCAGCTATCATCTCTATGTTCCTGATTGTCAGATCCGCTTATTTATTCTGAACCTGTCTTCTCCTGTTTGAAGTGAAATCTCACTTTGTCTTCTTGAAATGTCTTCATAGATACCTCACCATCATCTGCTGTTCAGAACGGGACTAAACAGAATTCCTGCCCTCTTTCCTGCTCCTCAGTCTTCCCCCACTCATTTCTTAATCACTATATACATGCTGCATGTCATTCAGCTTCTCACCATGTATGGTCAATGCTTCTGGTTTGAAAATGTATTTAACTTGAAAAACATCCAAAACACTTTACAGCAACAAAAAAAAAAACCCAAAAGCCCACAAAGGGTAGTTAAATATCGAGCAAGCAGAAGGTAATACATTGAGAAGCCTGAATATGGCAGTATTCTCACTGGAGCAAAGGTAGAGCAGCAGTAAAGGAATAGCAACCTTGTGCATTGTCCCCTGGGGGCTTGTGGCTGTGACCTGGAGGAGCCGCATCCAGACAGGAGAGGGAGTTCCCTTGCCAGGGCCCATTCAGTCGTGAGCTCCTCTTCGAAACCTCCCAGCATGGGGTCCAATTAGTGCCACTTGTATTGGGGAATATTTTTTAGAGACCTGCTGAAAGCAACTGGAATAAGATTCTTAGATTAACTTTACACAGGCCGTAGCTCCATAGCCCTTGATCATTTTCATTCAAGGCAGATTTTGACTGCAGTCTGTAGGAGTTTTTGGCTAATGAAGGATAAGGTCCATCCTTTTGGTAATTTTTTATCATTACCTGGTTCCTATCCTGCTAGCCAGTTCTCAGTCTCTACTTTTATTACCTTTCCTAGAAATTAGCAATAGTAATGTTTACTACTTCTGTTAAGTGCTTATAGTTATATCAATAAAAACCAGGTAATATTTAATTTCTAGAATTACCCACCTGCCACTGAACTAACAAAGCCCATATAAATCATTTCAAATGAGCACCTTGAGAGATGTCAAGTCCCAAGTTAAGCATTATAAATGCTGGAAAAATGCAGAACAGAAACTAAAAGGTCCATCAGCTAGACTTTTTATTAAAAAAAGAAAGGGTAATTATTCACAGATCTCAGATCACACTAGTATGAGCAAAACAGAAGGAAAAAATTGCTTAGTAGTTACCCAACCCAAAATCTGAGGTGTTGCTGTCCCATGATGGTTGTCTTTTGGTGTGACTCAAATATGAACTAGAGAGAGAGAGAGAGAGAAAATGAAAGCAAGAAAGAAGAAAAGAAAGAAGGACAGAAAGAAGGAAAGATAAAGCAAGAAAGCAGGAAAGCAAGAAAGAGAAAGCAAGAAAGCAAGAAAGAAGAAAGCAAGCTGAAATTAGCCTCCTGCTCAGAGGGCACTGGGTTTTCTTGTCCTTTTCGCATGCAGAGATAGTAAAAAATAAGCTTTAAAATGTGTGTAATTTTCAAATATACTTGAGCTAGAGCATATTAACTGTTAAACTATCACTTATTTGTACTGACCACTGTTTAAAATACAGGAGAAAGTATTAGCATTGTAAAATGTTAATTGTTAATGCTGATTCCAGGAGCCAGACAGACATCCTTTGTGCTGATCAACACTTAAAGCTGAATTCTATTGCTTAAGTAAATGATTAGGACAAAGCACAGTAAGATTTGTAAATAAGTAAGATGATTGATAAAATACAAGGAGGGGAAACATAAAAATACAAAACAGTATCTTCTGTTTAGGAACTGATAACTATTCAAGCAAATAATGACTTTGTTCAGTGTGACTAAAGGCAAGGACCACTGCCTGTATTTTATATTTTATATTTGTTCTGAGTTGCTGGCTCAGATCAGACAAAGGCTTGTCGCGCAAAACTATTTTAAGAGAAATTTCTCCTTGCCATGTAGATTCCTGCTAACCAGTGATTACTCACAAATACTCCACTGGGGAATCTGAAATCATTAAGTAAACAATTTAAAAGCTGAAGTAGAAAGTGCTGATTGCTCTAGCTCAGCTCACCAGGCTGCTCAGATACAGGACTCCTTGCCAGTGGAACAACATATTTGGAAATAACTGGAGTGCCCATTTTGTCGCTTGTAATGAGGTAGTGAGGCCAGAAGTGGTAACTGGTGGAAAGACAATGAGGACATGAACAGCTTCTGCTGCTAATCCAGGCATTGTCCCTACTCCGTGGGGATAGCAGAGGACTATAATCAGTATCTCATACTAGTGCAAAACATATTATTTAGCATATATTGTTTAACACACTGCCAACTATATCGATCTGCTATGAAACTGATACTTCTAATAAGTTTTAAAACCAAGTGCTTCCTACCTGTGAGTTTCTGGGTTTCATTTCCCTTTCCCCCTTTTTCTAATCTCTGCCCTGCTGGTGGCCGAATAAAACAAAGACCGTTTCCCTGTTGCTGGCGCGGTGCTTGCAGGAGTTCCTGCGTACCTGTGGCATTCGCATCCTCGCCTGGTCCCAGGGCAGTCGGTGAGCACCCTGCCCTGCCCTGCCCTGCCCTGCCCTGCCCGGGATGCGCTGTCCCCGTGCCTGGAGCTCCCCTCGGAGCAGCGCCGAGCCTGCGGGGCCGGGGCTGCCTGCAGGACCCGGGCGGACCAGGCTGGATTTAATGAGCGCGTCTTCACTGACAGATTCATTATTTGTGTTCGGTCGCTTCAAGTCAAAACTGATTAGTTACACTTACTGCAGCAAAGATTTAATGATTTTATTGTTTATCTTCAATTTATTTTGATTAACATCTCCGTTCTTTTCATTGCAAGTGCAATTAGGTGTAATATAACAGCGACTACTTTAATTTTGCTGAAATTAAGATGAATAAGTGACGGATTATGGCACTTTGTTTAACAAATAAATCATAGTTAAGAGGACTGTATTAGTAATAAATGAAAAAACAGACAATCTAATTAAAATGCATGGAGCTGATTGTTCAAGTTTCCAGAAATGTAATGAATTTTCATTTTAGAAATCAACTAGGTTTCAGTGTAGTACTTATGTATTGACAGTAAGATGACAGAAAGGCACATTATTTTGTAAATCATCTTAATTTCTTTTATTATATTGGTAGAAGAAAGTACAAGGAATGAAATGAAGATGCACATTTAAATTTTTTTATGAGCTAGGATTATTTTATCAGAAAACACTGCAATTAAGGTATGGTGAAAAAAGAGACTGAAGGGCTGAAATGAGGAGAAAATTCATTAGTTCAATTCTCACATGTTCAGACTTCAGCATTTTCTGCAACAGATGAATATTCTCCAGGTCCCAGCCACAATTTCCTTTTAAGTTCATAAGATTCAATTCACTGCCACACAGCAACAGCCTCAAGACACATAAGATGGAAGAAAGAACTAACATGAAGAAAACTGAACTCAACAAACAGTGAGCAAATCAAGATTGCTCTATCCAAGCATCCCCAAATCATGGGGCAAGTAGCAGGGCAGCAATCCCAGAGCCAGCTTACTGTGGGGGTCGTATGGGCTTAACTTCTGATTGAGGAAAACCAAGAGGAAAACGAACCCTTCAGAATCAGAAACTTTATCCCTCTGATGTTTAAAAGACCTTGTATTTGACAGGACAGCTTTGAAGATAAAGACCGAAGCACTCTCCAGCTACAGGCTGTTCAGCACCCCACACTGCTGTCTGCAACGCACTTCACTTCAGTTTTGCACAGTTCACTCATGGTAGAAAGGAGACAGGGGAGACATTTTTGCCTATATTGTACTATATTTTTGATGCCACTGTGTCTGGCCCAGGCTCTCTTTACAGAGCCGGGAAGAGCTGGGCTCTGTTCTGCACATTTCCATCATCCCTCTTTCCCACCCCACCCCACACTGGCCGGTTGCTCTCAGATGGCCAACATGTAAATTTGGAGTTAAAACATGCACTGCCATCCCTGGCTGCAGGGATGGGGTCGTTCCGAGCCAAGACCTTGGCACTGGAGATGAGCAAGGATGAGAAGGGACTGCTTCCTTTTCCTTAACATGCAATATTCCTTTTTATGGGGGGTATAGGAAGATTTTATTCTGGGGATTAAAGTTAAATAACACTTAGAGCAAGATATACTCTGTTAATACCTTCTTTTGATTTTTTTCCCCCCTATGTATTAAGAATTGGCTGGAGTGGGGGGGTGGCAAGGAGAGAAGAGAGGAGGAAACAGAGAACACAATTCCTAAAATCACAAAATCTGCAAAAGGGTACTTTGTTCCTCCTAAACTTTTAAACCCTCTTTTTCTATTACTCTTTCTCTCATAATTGCTTTAAAACACTTTTTTTCAGATACTCAGAAGAAAGTCAGCATTGAAAGAAGTACTTGTTAGGATTTAGTAAGAATTTTTTAGTGTTTTTTCCTACCTCATCTAGATCTTTATTAGTGTACTCTCCTTGAAATACAAGAATTTCAGTGGCAATGCAAATTTGTTCTGGATAAGGAACATCCTCATAGCTTTAAAAGGGATCTGATATTGTATTTTAATAAATGTCTGCAAAAAAAGAAGACTGAAAAATAATTCCTGTCCTATGAGTGTAATAGGAAAAATCACTGAAGCCAGTTTTTTATTAGTGTAAAATAAATAAAGGGAAGGAGAAGGTGAAGTGAGCATCTTGTAAGGCCTCCTTTCTTTGTTCCTGATTATACTGATCAGATCAACTCATTACATTAAAATAGGTAGCTCTTCCTAAGGGTACAAAATCAAATAAATAGATAAATCTGGGTTCCTTTAGCAAGGCAGTATATCAACTTATTTGAAAATATTTCTGGTTATGTAAATCCCTCTTCTAATATTAGTTTTCAATATTTAATAAATAAATAGATGGTGGGTAAAGACAGAGCAAGAGGGGGAGATAAAGAAGAAATGATGCTAATGACCAAATCAACCTGTAAAAAGCAGCCCTGCTCTGACTGGAGCCCCCGTCATCAGCTGAGTGTCATGTAGGAGAGCCCGAGGAGCCGGGGGAGGCTGTGAGGGCTTGGTGAGCTGGAGACTGGCAGCACCATTGGTTTGAAAGGGCCGTGATTGATTTGTCACCAGAGGCCCATTTGACTGGGCGAAAAGCCCTTCTGATCTCAATCTCTCTCTGCCTCCTTTCCTCTGCTGTCCCCTCTCCCTTCTCCGCGCTGGGAGGCTGGCACAGCAGCTGGGCAAGGGGTCTCCAGTTGGGGCTGACACACAGCACAAGGGTTGAAGGTCACGGCTGCTGAAACTCTGTAAGGACTGACAGGGGACATCCAGCTCATCCTGCTTCTCACTTTCTGTCTTGCCTTTAGAACTCCAGAGGTTTGCAAAGCCCCCAGTAACATCCACACAAATACACCAGCACTCCATTCCCCAAGCAGAGACACAACCAAAGCCTCTCTCTGCCTCTCTCCTTCCCTCTGCCTCTGTCTCTCTCGCACACACTCACACACACACTCACGCACACACACGCGCTCTGTCTCCCCACCCCTTCCACCTTCCTGTTATCTGTGGCTGGCAGAAACCTCTAGATCTACAAATATTAATTACAAAGGACAACGAAAGGTAAGAAGGCATCAATTATCCAAAGGTGTCGTGATGTTATTTCAAGTCAATTGCAAATGTGTGAGGGGGAAGATTTCGCCCCAGTGATTCCTGTCTGCTTGGCTGATGGGGACCGGAGCTGATTCCTCCCAGAACTGCTGCAGCTATGCCTTAAACCACACACTTTCCAGCAGGAGCCATCAGCATGGGCCTTTCTGAATTCTCTTTTTATTTCATTCATTAAGGGCATTAGGCAAGTTGGAATTTATATGAAAAGGATCCTATGGGAATACTGTCTCCAGGGTAGGTATTTTCATGACTTTCCACATCCTGGGGCTCTCTCTGTATCTCTTCTCTCTCTCTTTCTCTTCTGTTGGAGCTTAAAAGGAGGCTGCCCTCATCTTCCACCTAATCTGGGGAAAGGAAATATTTTGAGCTGCATATATTGAGGGACAAAATATTTTATTTATTTTATGAAGTGGAAGCTACTAAGAAATTGTGGGACCTTTCCTGCTTAATTTTGTTAATAGGCTTTGTTATTGTCATTATTATTCCTATTCCTGTTTTCAGGTTTTTCTCACACAAGAGTTTCTAATGACAATTGCCTTCATTATCCAGAAAGAAAGAGATAGCAGACTGGACAACAGCAAAATAATATTAATCAAACAAAGGCAGAGTTTAAATTAAAAGGTCTGTTGTGTTCTCATAAAAGCAGGACAATCTCAATACTCTAGCTCTTTTCACTTGGCAAAAGAACGTGGCATCAGTTTTTTAACTTTAAAATAGTTTAATGAACACGAATGGAGAAATAATTTTTATGTGTATTTAGCAGTCTATAAAGAAGAGAGAATGCTTTAACTTTGATCGCCACAATTAGTTCCCTGGGTATCTAGAGGGGAACAGGGCAGCCCTGGGAGCCTCAGTTCTTTAGATACAAAAGCATTTAGATCGCTTTAGAGCAGTTAATCCTGAGACTGGCTAGGGTCCCTTTTGTTTTCTAACTCCATTGTGGGTTTTGTTCAGTTTTTTCTATTCGCATGATTGACTGCCCAATGGATGCTAATTATCCAAATGTCGCTTCTGTCCTTTGAGTGACTTTCTATGTATTATGGGCAACTGTCATGCATTCTGTCATTCTATATCATATTACATGTATTATCATATGAAAATGGTACTCTGCATAAAGGAAGGTGTCTGAACCAGCAGATGCTGCAGATATTTAGAGGACTTGCCTAATTTGAATGGATTTTCTATAGAAAAATTGGTCAGAAAGCATATAGGGGAGAGTCAGAAATTGAAAGTTTATCAGGTAATTATTTTTGTCCTTTTGCTGTTTACATAATAATGTACAAGGCATTAACTGTCTCTGCTTCTGAAATCTGCAGCCACCTTCCTCCTCCCAAACCAGGCAACCCGTCTGTATTTTTTAGAGTATGACAGCTTAAGCTAATTAAACTGATATCTGTCTAAAATAATAAGCCTAGAAAGTTAGAATAAACATTATGATTATAAGCAGAAAAGGCAGCTATACAAATGTAGCATGAGTGTTATATTTTAATGATAAACTCGAATTCCTGCATGAAAAACATTGGATGTGGAATTATGAACAATAATAAAGTTCTGCAAAGAAATTTTTTACAGTAAATATTTTTTGCTGAGATCTTTATCTCTTTCCATGATATTATTAAGGCTGAGGGCTAACACTGCTGTGAACATGAATATTTTTTATTTTATACGTATGTGAACATATATTTAAAAGGATATCAAGGGAAAGATTCTTACTGCAATTTTTCCGCTAAAATAAACTTAAGACATCTCAGTGTAATGTGCATGCCAACACTTAACAGGAATGGAAGATTTATAACGATAGGGCTTTTTAGATTTGCACTCTGGGGTCCATTGAATCCATAGGCACATCCACAGTTCCCTATCCTAAAATGTTAGGATGGTGTTTTATATTTGCCATTCATATGAAATACTGTGGATATGTAATACCGAAATTCATGATCTTGAGTTTCATCAAATATATGTGCAATAAGTTTCCATTAATGGTAAGGCTAAATCATGGGAAATGTGTGCTTTAGGAAATAACACAAAGATGTCATAGAAAGCCTAGCTCTGCTGTATCAAGGTGCTTTGAAATTTTACATGATCAAATATACATGATCAAGCTGTGCTTGTTAGGGTATGAGGGGCTCCAAATGGTCAATGGCTATTGATCAGGCTGTTAAGTATTTGTTCACGATTCTTTATCTCCCAAAAGGTTCAGGGAAATGAACAGTGAAAAATTGCATCAGAGCCCACCTTTGTTTGAGATTGATGTATCAAAACAGAGTATTCATTTGCCCAAATCTATTGGAAAAAATGTGTTATAAATTATGATATAAGGGCTCCAAGCACAGAGTATTTCCCATTTTTTAATTATCTTTGTAAAATTTTAAGTGCTAATTAAAAATGTAAAGACAGAGTCTTTGTAGAACACGAATGGTGAATTATTGATAAGAGCAGATTTACACAGCAAAAACAGAGATACAATCAGAGCTCATCAGTTGACCTTTACATTTTACTTTACATTTTTCTCATGCCAAAATTTTTTTTACTGAAGTTGCAATAACAGTGATGCAGATGAATCCATAAGGTGAGAATGGAAATTTCTGTTACTCTTAGAAAATAGCAAATCTTTCTGGAATCAGTAAGTCTCTATCTTTTACTATCTTTCAGTAATTGAATACATATTACTCCTCATGAAGAGTTCAATTAAATGTGGTGGGTTTTTTAAATTATAATGTCATTTGGCTAACATCTCAAAATATTTGAATAATAATTCTTCTTTCTTGAGATTTCTACAGTGTGTATTTCTACAAGTTCATAATAGATATTGTTTATTTTTAAAATTATCTATAAAGTTATAGATAATAATTCATAATTCAAAATATTACACATGTTGAAAGAAAATGCTAATGTATAATTCCTGCAAAATCATGTAAGGCATACTTTATTTGATTTCATAATACTATACATTACATAAATTCATAAGATCTTTCCTGAACACAGAAATCTCTGAAGAGAAACTTACTGCACACTAAAGAAAACTACTGAACACAATTATTTCTACAGATATTTGCCTCTAAGAAATTATAACATATGTCTGTGTCTGAATCTGCAAATAGATAGATGGTTACACACACATATGTTCATCCACACACACACAGCCTCACACTGTGATATATCTTATACATATTTATATAAACAAATTTACATACTGCATCTTTGGAAGTCTTAAAATCGGCAATAGATATTTTGTGCATCATCCTCAGGTGGTAATTCCCTTAAAATTACTGAATATTTTCCAAATGATAATTACATTGAAAAGAATCAGCCACGCTTATATAAAAAGTTTGCTAAGTATAAAATGGGCAAAATGTCCCGGATTGGTGGGAAATGCCCTCTCACCTTCTCGTGTCTGACCTGCCACTTAATTAATCTGCTCTTGTCTGGAGCGGGCAGTGGGAGCGAGAGGCAGCCCAGCAGCAGAGCCTCCAGCACTTGCAAAGTTCACAGCACATTCAGCTTTTAAAGAAACTCATCTCACACAAGTACATTTATAAGATTTCACTGCCACTGTTGCAATTTGCATCTTATCTGACTTCTTGCTGCTGCCAGGATTTGCACACAAGGTGCCCCGCGTGTCCCCGTCCGTGGCAGCTCCGTCTGTGCCCGCTCCCCGCTGGAGCACAAAGTTTCTCTCAGTCCATACCTGCTCCAGGGCTGGGAAATGGTGCTGCAGAGCCAGCCGGTGGCATTCAGGTAGTCCAGAGAAGGGTTTGGAGTGACAAAATATTGACTGCATTTGGTATTCACTTATGAAGGATGACGTTAGTGCCACAAAAATCCCTGTGATGTACAGGGAATAGTTAATTAATTAAAGGACCTGCTAATTGCTACTTGAGGTACTGTGCAGAGCTGATGAAGAGTGCTTGGTGCAAGGTTAGCTTCTCAGTTTTGAGTGAACATTTTCATTTAAAAGATTTCTTTAAAGTACATCCTAATTTTTTTAATGTTTTTTCAGGTTACTGTATCTAGTTCAGACTCAAGTGTTCAATTGAGCTTCAATTAATTATAATATATAGTCAGGGTTCTTTAGCTGGGATAGATTGATGGAGAAGCTTTGTTTCATTTGGTGCAGGTGGCACTGTTTAATAAGCACAGGAGAGAGTGAATAATGTAGTGTTTGCAAAGAGAAATAAATGCAAAATAGAGAGGTGCAATTAGATCAGCTCAGAGAAATAAAGGATAAATATTAAATGGTCAGGTATCTTGCAAATATCAAATAAAATAGTAATAAGTATCCAGTTGAAAACTGCCATTTTAATTTATGACTATCTAAAAGCGCTGCTTTAAAATAAATCTACTGAGCAAGTCTTCTGCCTTCATTAGGCAGGCGCATTGCAATATCTGGAAAATACCAGACTGCTAATTTTTAAACTCTACGCATTTTTTTTTTCTGATACTGAAATATAAACAGATTCTAAATTTGAAATACAAACACAACGGCTTCAAAAATTAATTTCTAAATTGTGTTATAAAATGTCTTAACCTTTGGCATTCTTTTTTTTTTTTTTTAATTGGAACTACGTTATATTGGGGAAAAAATTACCCTATGGAAAATTAATCTGGGAAAACTTGTAAATCATTATCAGTAATGCACTAGCCAATGAGAGGCTTCTTTGTGTGCACTAAAGATGAAGTGAAGTTGCAGAAGATTATTGGAAAGAACAACAAAATTGTAAATTAAAAAAGTAAAAAAGCCCATGAAAATCAAAAATCTTCTAATGGCACACAAAACCTCAAACCAAGTATATACTCCTGAAAATAACAAATAAGAAGAAAGAGAAGAAATGTCATTTGGCTTAAAAAAAAAAAAAAAAAAAGATCAGGGTATCTGGTAGCTAAGAGGATAGTCCTGTAAGCTACTTAACAAAAGAATGTAAATGTATTAGGCATTTCAGCAACACTCCTGAATCTAAGAACGTCAGCTGTAGACAGATTTTCCACAGACGAGTCCCCCCTACTGCTAACCTTTTAAATATACCTATAAAATACAAAATGTTCCCAATCACCTCCAATAAAGGAAGCTTCCTTACATTAAATGCATCGAATATTTGTGTTAGAAATCTGAAGTGCTTTCTGATGTGGTTAAATTCACAAAGAAATGTGGTTGTAGAACAGAAAGGAATGTATTGAGCACATCACTCTGAATATTTGCAGATGGATACAGAGCTGGGGAAGTTTACTTATAAAGTATGGAATTAATCATACTCTTAGGCTCTGAATATTCAAAGGAGGCAATACTATTGGAGTCTTTTCTCCCCAAGCCTTGTTTTTCTTATGTAGCCGTGTTTACCAAATCCCTGATACACCCAATCGGGGCAGGCTCCCAAACCTCCCGGATTGGTGGATGCTAAACTTGTAAAATGTTTATGAGGGAGTGTTTGCCTGGTGCTGCAGGCCGGGGTACCCCGCTGGCAGCGTGGAGCTGCCGGGCTGCTGCACACGCAGGGGCTGCAGCGACAGCACGGGGGGAGCTGCGCGGCCACCGGCAGCTCTCAGCTCAACTCTTCTGTGTGTTTGGGCAAAAGAGTCTTCACCCCAAAAAAATAACCTCCCCTGGTTTGTTACAAAAATAAAAATCCATCCATTTGCGTTAAAAAACATGTTCCTACAAAAGACCTCGTTACAATTTTTTGAGCTCTAACTGTAGAGCAATAAGATTAGTCTGCAGTAAACAGATTTAAAAAAAATTAATAAGAAGCAGCTACACTTATAGATGCAAAAAAGAGACATTTTTGCAGTCTTTGCCATGTTTTGTGCATGAATTTACTGAATTTCTAGTAATTACCATTTCATATTTGGTAAAAGTTATTCTATTTACATTATTTATTATAGTAGATGCTTGTCAGGCAATCAGATCTAAGCACATCACCAGAACTGTATATTCCTTAAAATAAAACTCCAAAGCTGTCTTAAATATACGGCTACTGACCTTCAGAATCATGTTTTCTTTACCAATTCACTGTAATAAAAATGAACATTTTGTCATCACTTTGGGAAACTGTGCCAAACACCTTAAAACACATGTCACATGCCAACTTTACTTCATTTTTCTCCTCAGGGAATAGATACATCTGGAATCATAATCACAGATAAAAACCTTGACAAAATTGCACATGAGCCCAGCCCTTCTCTCCAACACCTACCTTTTCATAACATTTAATACAATATTAATATCGGTTACTAAAAAGGCTTCCAACCTTTACATTTCTGACATAACATGTTCAAACCCATATTTCACACTTCTTGTTCTGTTTTAAGTTCAGTGGATTTAACAGGACTCTGGAGAGAAGATCATGTGGTTGAAGATTTCCCTCCCTCTTTGACACCCGTAGAGGCAGTTTTGGAATTGTTTAAATAGCTGTGGCTATATAAACTGAAATATGTGAGACATTGGACATCTTATTTCTCTCTCACATCTATAGATACGTGCTTGTGTTTTCATCTGAAATCAATTGCTTGTACCAGGGAACAACAATTCCAGCACAACATCTGGGCAAAACCTTTGGAATATTTTCCTTTTAAACTGTATTATTTCTCTTTCCTGCATATGCCTGGTTTACCAGACAAATATAGTTAGCTAGTATATATAATAACAGTATTTGGTCTTTTTTGTTTGTGATTGACAGTTTTTCAAATCAAAATAAAACACATTCTTAGTCGATCATCTTCTTGAGAGTGCGCTCCTGTTTTAAGCTCGGTTTGCTTCTGAAGACAGCCAGAGATCTCACTCCATCAGGGGTAAATGGTGGAATTATGGGATCCAACAGATCCCATACTCTGAAAAATGCTTAGCTTAATATTTAATAGCTAATTCCTGGACTAATATTTTTACTGCATTCTTTTATCAAATACTCATCAGCTGGTATTGCAAAGAAAAAGAATTGGAAAACTTTGAAAATTTCCATTTATGATTGTGTTTGTAATTAATCCCATGCTGGAAGTACCTCGGGCAGCTCACTGTATGGCTTTGTTCATGTCAGAATGGGGAGAGCAACCTCTTTTTGTTACATATTTAACAGCTTTGAAAGACATTTTTTTAAACAGCAAATGTATTAGACAGCTTTAAAGCAGAGGACATTAAATAGGGGCCAATTATTCATTCAGTAGCTCTATGTGCATCATGAACATGCATACCACCAAATTTTCCTGAGACAAACCACTTAAATTTCCCATGACTCAGACACCATTTCTGTACTAACTAGATAAGGATAGCAATCATTTGCAAAAAGAAACAGATATAACATATTTCCTACCCTGGAATACCGAAAAAAATATTTTAAAATACGTTCATTTACAATTTGGGGACAGCATTGGTGACAAGAAATGTCCTATTTTTAAATGGAAGAGTGTTCCTTGTGAAGATAATTTCATTATTCTCCTTCACTTTAAAATGACCAAAGTGTCTAACTCAGTATATAAGAAGTGCAGAAGGTGATCCATGAATGGAGTAATAATTTGCCCGAACCACTTCAAGTCAGTCCACGGAGCTGCTGGTCTGTCTGCAGCAACTCGGGGAGAGGAAGAGCTGAGCTGAGCTCCACTTGCTGACAGGAAGCAAACTGGCTCACATTTTAGGAGAACAACATCATTGCCTATAAAAATGAAGAAGAGACAAAATAAATAAAACCAGTTAATGTTGTAGTTAACTTGCAAATCAAGTAAATCTGTTGGTACAGTATTTTAGAAATAAACGATAACAGCATCACACCAAACACACATTTCTGAACATATACGCATTCTGATTTTGATTTAATGGTATCTCAGCGTCAACTATTGCTTCCTTTGCTGGTACACACTTCCTGATGCCTACTGTGAAGGGTGCCCATATTTACAACTGAGTAAGATGATTAATTACACCTTGTCAATCACGGTGCATGAAGACATAACACCACAGCAGACAATGAAGAAGATGCCTGAAGCTACAATTACATTTTAATTCATAGTTTATTGTATGTTCCCATATATTGCAGTCTAATAACCGTAGGGGCATCGAAAACATATGAGATATCAATCACTCTGCCCCCTGGTCTTTCATGTTTATATTATTCCACAGTCTTTAAATTACCATAAGTAGTTACTTATTTTCTAAGCTTTCTTCTCTTCTCTCTTACCTTTTGCTTCCATTTATCTTTTTATTCTTAGTATCTTTATCCAACAGCTATAAGTATTTGATGGAAGTTTGTAGCTCACTTAAAATCTGTAACAGACAACCTGAAACCCAGCAATTAGCAAAGACAGCTTAGACTTGTGTTCCTTTGTTGAAGGAGGCGTTGAATCTTTTGTTCTGATTTAGTCACGGTAGCTGGGTGGAAGCTGGTACCTCATTATGTGGTTGGTCTGTTTGTCTGGTAGGTAGCAGATGGTACTGGAGATGACGTTACCAAGAGAGGCAGGGTAGAGAAACTCAAGACCTGTGATTTGTTCACCTGTCACCTATAACAAAATACAGGTTAAAAGACTTTATTATTAGCTGCACCATTTTTTTTAATGAAAAAACTCTCATTTCAAATGAGCCTGTGTTTCATTCTGAAGACAATTTTGCTCCAGCAATTTTTCTGTGGCTCATTATTTGAAAGTATCCTTGATTTTATTCTGAACAATGTAAATGTCATTCATGTGTCAGTGTGTACATTAGCAGCTTTATGTTTACATTCTGTTACTCTCCTTGTGTTTTGGTAGCAAGGTTTGGATGTCTTCTTGTGTTTGTATATCCATTAGAAGAAAATCAGAGATACCCTGTGAACTGGAGGCCATGCCATACTTTTTCAGCATGCTGTTGGTATTATTGGTTCCATCCACTGAGGCAATTCTGTAACATGAAATACTGTATTTTAATTCTGTTAAATACCTAAAATCTTTTTGATAATTATCAGTGTCATATAGAGTGTACAAATTCATGACCTTTCTTAACTGCAAAAAGTCTGTAACCAATTCAGTGATAGGGAATTAATCTGGTATGAAAACGTCTGAGGATAGTACGGTACACAGCTGTGGATAAGGATATCTGCAGCATTGCTTGAGCAAAGGTGAGCCAGTGCTGTCCCACGCGGGGTCCGTGGTATCTGGTGAGCAGTGATCCACAGCTGCTCCTGGAGGCAAAGCTCCCAGCACAGACGGGGCTTGGAAACATCTCGCAACTGTACAGAGGAAGGGAAAAATGATTTTATCAAGATAAATACTATACAGAGCCACTAATGGTGCTGTAGGATCCTAATCTGAATTCAAACGTGAACTTCCATTGTTTCCAAGGTCTGATTTTAGGACAGACTTTGGATACTTCCCACAGATGCCAAATTAGCTTGCATTCTGTATGGTTTCTGGAGGGGTCTTGTGGCTATTTCATATGCATTTCTACAAGAGACACTTTGTTCTCCTGTGTGACATGCAAATGTCTTTAACTACTCAGAGCAATCCCAACAGAAAGATGATAAAAGGCCTTAATTATTGTAAGAATGGAATGCATAAACCCAGCAAAGTTTGGCTGTAAACAGAAAAATCCAGTTTTAGCAAGGATAATCTTAACTGCACTACACCTGTAAGAGGCAAATCGCTCTGTCAGAAAACAGCACCTGATGGGAATGAGCAGAGTGATGTAATAATTCAGAGTCACGGATGAGGCGGCGAGTCTCATGATCTCAGATGTGCATTCAGATCTACCTTCCGTTGTGCTACCTTTGCTAACATAATTAGAAGTGTGATATTTGACATCTTTAATACTAATTAGTTCTTCCTCACTACGCATCTCCTGGATAAATATTTAGACATTGTGAACAGTCTCCCTGTGCACTCTTTGTCTTTCCTGGAGACTTTCTGAAGCTTCTCCTAAAGTTCAGAGACCTTCCTGGCCTGGTTTTCTTATGGTCTTCTTGGAAATGAGAGATGCGAGAGGCCTTGGTTTGTGGAAGGATCCACAAACTGGAGTGGCTCAAGTTATTATATTCTAGCAGTGAATATTTTTCATAACGAGGGTTATTGGGCACATTCAACTAGTCATAAATATCTGGGGTATCCGCGATCTCGGAGTGCAAACAAGCTCCTGAAGGCCTCCTTCTCTCGCGCTGGGGGAGTTGTGCCCCGCAGCCTCTTCGGCTCGCCATGGCCCGACACGTCGCGGACGGTCACCGGGCGACAAACGGCGAGCTCCGCGCGGGGCCGGGCCGCTCCCGAGGCCGCGGAGCGAGCAGGACGCGGCAGCGCTCGCGGTGCCCGGGCGGCGGGGACAGCGAGGGACAGCGGCCGGGCACAGCGCAGGGACAGCGAGGGACAGCGGTCGGGTATAGTGCAGGGACAGTGCGGGAATAGCGCGGGTACAGCGAGGGGACGGCGAGGGACAGCGCCCGGGTACAGCGCGGGGACAGCGCGGGGACAGAGAGGGAACAGCGAGGGGACAGCGAGGGACAGCGGCCGGCCCCGAGCACATGCCGGCGGCCCGGGCGCGGCGCAGCCAATGGCGGCGGGGCAGGACATGATGTCAGAGGGGCTGTAGAAAAGGCGCGGAGCCCCGCGCGGTCCCCGCGCTGCAGAAGCGCCGCTCGCAGCTCCGCGGCGGCTCCGGCTCCGGCTGCGCTCCCTCCCCGGGCCCCGCGGGCCGCGCCGCTTTAAGGACAGAGGGGGGCCGCGAGTGCCCGTCCCATCTGGTGCCCGTCCAACTCTTCCTCCTTCCCCTTGGCTTTTTCTTTTCCCAATGAGCTCCAGCGGGCTGGGGGAGGAGCGGGGGAAGGAGCAAACTTTGCCCCTGAGCTGCCGCTGCTGCCAGCCCTCTGGACTGTGAGTGCGTACGGTGGGCATCCGTCCCAGCAGCCCTGCAGCACCAGCCTGCTCACCGCCTGCTGCAGCCTCCCTCTCCCTTGCTTTCCTCCTCTAAATTTCGCACAGTACGATGTAAGGGGCTTGTCGTAATTTTTTTTCTAATTCTTATTTATTTCTCACCGAAGATGGTTTAATTTTTTTTTATTTCTACTATTTATTAATCCCTCCCAACCGTAAGCGTGCCCAGCCTTCTGCCAGCTGGGCCAGAGCATAAAGCCTGGGACTGCACCTGGGGCAATGAGCCCTACACTGAAGAAGCCTCCTAGAGAGATGTGCCGGGGCCGCGCAACAGACTAGATCCAAGCCCCGAAGCTTACACCACCAGTTATCCCCTCTCCCGCATCCCCTCCGCCCGCCTTTTCTGCACCCCGTCCCTTGAAACCTCGGATCACTGCCTGCGCCGCGCTCCGAAGAGCTCTGCCGGGGGAAAAACCCGGTGCCCAAGGAGAGACGGGGCGGCCGTGCTAGATGCATGGGGGAGGGCTCCGGTTAATGCAAGTTCTGGGCTCCTGCAGGGACCCCGACAACTGTCAACAGCAACAGCAACGCGGGCCCTCCTCCTCTGCTTCCTCAGCGATGCTTTTCCACAGTCTTTCCGGCTCGGAGATGCACGGGGTCATCGACGAGATGGATCGGAGAACCAAAAGCGAAGCACCGGCCATCAGCTCGGCTATAGACAGGGGAGAGACGGAAACGGTAGGAGCCGAAGGAATGGGAGAGTCATGCACCCCCCTAAACATACCAAACCCCTCACAGATACAGCTTTTCCCCTAAAATAACAGATCGGGGGGAAACGTTTGCGAAATACTAAATCAGAAGAAAATTAAGCATAAAGGCACCCCAAAAGATTAAATGAAACCGTGGGGAAAGGCATGAAACTGTTAATTATTAATAATATGCATAGTAATAGTAACGCTTGGGTGAAATGAACGGTACTGCTCTAGTGAGAAAACAGATAGACCAGCCTTTTGGTAGCGTCCAAGAACTCCTTCCCTTCCCCCAGCCTGTCCGGCCTTCCAAAGTTTTTAGGAAGAGGCAAAGTGTGGTTTTATACCGATAACGTTTTGGCACAGTGATTTTTTTTGTCTGCAGAATGGAAGCACAAACACCAAAGAATCCAATTCTGTGTTATTTTTCAGGTAGGATGCCTTCCTGGAGATAGTCTTTATAGCATTTATTTAAGAAGAAAAAAACCAAACACGAGTGTCTTTAAGTTGTGGGGTTTAAAAAATAATTAAAATATGTAAGTTTGTAAACATGGCAAGCAGAACTAGAAGATATGCCTCAGGGAGACGGATGGATACGAATTTTTATAACTTTACCACATTTTATCTTGTCTGCTGATGCGTAGTCCTTGTATATTAATACACTTAGATAATAAAAAGATGCATCCGTCTAACTAGAATTAAGCTGGCAAAGTGGAAGAAATTTCCCAAGTGTCTTAAGTGATTGAACAATTTCTGTATACTTTTTTTTTTGTTACAAAATTACAATTCTGAAGTGAAATTACCTCATACGTTGGTTAAATGCTGTCTTGTAAACTGATACAGGCATGTGCAAGGACGATCCGTTCTCAGGTTTTCAAACTTCATCAGTACGTGTTCTTTCTTATAATGTTATGTGAAATTTGCTTAAAGATGACAGTGAGTCTATTTAATCTTGAAACACCGGCTGGAAAACGGCCTTTGTACTATAAGGGTAGGATGCGATTTCTAATATAAATGGTTTTGGTTTTCTTTTAAAAAGTGAATATTTCTCCGTTACAGTTAAACAACATCCAATGACCTATGCTGGAATAAATATAGTGGCGTGATAGTTTTATATAACTATATATTGTCTATATGGAAACACGTGTGTATATAACAAATAGTGGCTTGGAATACTGGACCCTTGAATACCATTTTTAGGTCTCAGAATATTTTTACTGGAAAAGCAAAGTAGAAAAAAAATCGTTATTTTATTTAAAGTGGATTTACAAGAAACGACTTCTGTTATAAAACGATCCCGACTCGGAGTTCAGTTAATGCCTTAAAGAAACAAGCTACCGGTGGGTTCCTGTGACTAGCACCAGTGGAGTGCCAGGGTTTTGTTTGTGTGGAGTTCTCCTAGTGGGAATGATGCGGTGCAAACGGGAGTGCTCACAGAGATGGGAATTTGTGGTCCCCGCAAGCACAGAATGAAAGCAATGGGTTTGGCATGTGCTGGAAAATCAGCCTCGGTTCCTTTCGATTTCCTCCGATTAGCTGTCTTTGCTTTTGCTTTGCGCGAGGATTTAAGGCTCTAGAGGAGGTAAAAGCAAACAAACAACTTCTCCCCCGCCCCGAACCAAAACAAACTGCGTGTTGGGCACAGCTGTAAGGAAATGTTTCGGGTTCCCGTGCACGAGAACAGATCCTCCGCGGGCTTTTGTGCAAAGCGGGTAAGAGTAAGTTGGGACCGAAGTGGAAAGCAGCATATTGCAAGGTCTGCCCCAGACGCTGCTCCACCGAGCCTCCTCTCCCGAATGCTGTTTTAAGGTGTCTGCTGAAATAAATAAGCATGCTTAAACGGTTCCGATATTTCTCCCTCTTTCTTGTTCGGTAGAAGTTGACAGGATATGTATGAATTCGGGGTTTTTCGGAGGTTTCGATTGGATTGTGATTTGACACTAAACTATTAAATTATATAGGGCTTATATTTAGTTTTATTGCATCCAAGTTTATCCCAGCATAATCTAACGTGCTTTGTTGTTTTTTACCCACTCTTATTCCTACACATTTCCCACTATTTCGTTTTCCCGATAAAACATTCTGCACCTCGGATTTAGTTTAGTAACGCTCATCTCCTCCGCAGCTTTATTTACTGATCCCTTTAGCGCTTTGGGTCACAGCAGATCGCGATCCGTGTTGTTTGGAACCAGCTTGCAGAGAGCTGTGTCTGCAGCACTGTGACTATTGGGGGTTTGATCGTAATTCATTTGGAATTTTATAGCTGGGAAAATCCACACAGAGACACGCTCCACATATATGCACTCACAGAGCATTAACTATGCAGGCATTCTCAGTACATCCATAGTAATAAATTTTCAAATGAACTATCTGCGATTTGCCCTACTCTGTTATTATTGCGCGTGTTTATTGAACAGCATCTTTTCTTGGTTCGAGACTGGAAAATCCACCAGAAAAAAAAAAGTTCTGGGTCTGGCCTGGAAGCCTCTTCTAAAAGCCAGGGTGTTTTTCTGTTTGTCTCGCCCGCTTCCCCGCCTCCTCCTGGGAAGGTGGGATGCGCCGGGACCCTGGGGACCGGGCGCGGGGGCCGATCCGGGTGGCGGCTCGGAGCGCCCGCTCCTCTGCCAGGAAAGCAGCAGCCCGGCCCCGGCCGGGCAGGGGGAGGGGGGAGCCCAGCCGTGCTCAAGAGTTTCTCCCTCGCTAACGGTCTGTAATTGTTTTCCCCCAGCAGACCATGCCTTCCATCAGCAGTGACAGGGCTGCCCTGTGCGCCGGCTGCGGGGGTAAAATCTCCGACCGTTATTACCTCCTGGCTGTGGACAAGCAGTGGCACATGCGCTGCCTGAAGTGCTGTGAATGTAAACTCAACCTGGAGTCCGAGCTCACCTGCTTCAGCAAGGACGGCAGCATCTACTGCAAGGAGGACTATTACAGGTACAGCCTGCCCTCGGCCGCCAGCCGGGGACGGGGACACTGCCCGCCTCTCCCCCCGCTGAGCAGAGACTCCCCCATCCTGACGAGGCTGCGGAGGGGATCCGTGGGCTCGCGTGGGGCAGGCTGTGAGCTCCTAAAACCTCCCCCTGGGGAGGGACTCGTGGTGAGGATGAGTCCCGTGTTGCCGGGAGGGAGGCACGGCCTGGGCACAGCCTCCCCCCAGCCTGCTTTGGCCACTGGGGCCCTCACCAGGCTTGCCCTGCCCGGCCTCCTGCGCTGGCTGCGGGGCTGGGGCCGACAGCGGGGCCGCTCCTCGCCCGCCGCCAGTGCCTCCCGCGGCCCGGGGGTGCGGGCACATTCGTGGCCCGGGGGTCGGTGCCTTTTTCTGGTGGGGTCTGGAGGGGTGGGAGCTGCCCTGCGAGCCGGGAAACGGGACAGAATCTCCCCGCGCTCCCGTCCCGGGATGCCCGCCCGGCTGGGCTCCGCAAACGTCCCGGCTTTGTGCCGCTGCCCCGGCCGAGCTGGCCGGCCCCGGGACTCGCAGCCATTTGCCGCCCTCCGGGCAGAACCCATGAAGGACGGGGTGGGGGGGAGTGCATCTCTCACCGTCTCCTCTGGCCTTTCTGTTTTGCAGGAGGTTTTCGGTGCAGAGATGTGCGAGATGTCACCTGGGGATTTCTGCCTCCGAGATGGTCATGAGGGCCAGGGATTTGGTATATCACTTAAATTGCTTCACTTGCACCACTTGCAACAAGATGCTGACCACTGGCGATCACTTTGGCATGAAGGACAATCTGGTGTACTGTCGCCTCCATTTCGAGACTCTCATCCAGGGGGAGTACCAGGTGCATTTCAATCATTCGGATGTAGCTGCTGGGAAGGGCCCGGCTTTGGGAGCGGGCTCTGCCAACACTTTGGGACTGCCTTATTACAATGGCGTGGGGACTGTCCAGAAGGGGAGACCCAGGAAAAGAAAAAGCCCGGGGCCTGGAGCAGATCTGGCAGCCTACAATGCAGGTAAGAGACCCCCACCTTCCCCCAGAACAGTTCAAATGGCTTGTTTCTGTTCACTTCCAAAGGGGGATTTCCGTTTATTTTAGCTTAAACTGTTAATAATAGTTTAGCTGCAGCATAATTATTGAGATCAAGTGCTGTCAAACTGCAATTACAGAAGCTAATATGTTAGCATTTTTCACTTCAGCTGGAAATAAAATGTTTTGAAGCAAGGTCATCTGGTTAAGGGGGGGAAGAGGGGGGAGTGCAGCCTGAAATAAAATCTGGAAACCAGAGATTTTAAGTTAGCACTTCAGAGACCGGTGAATTTTCTTTAGTGGCTACACTCTAAAGCTGCTGATGGGTGAATTGTTCAGCCCTGTCCTGAGCTCTCGCACCCCAAAGTTTTGGAAGGAAAGAGAGAAAGGAAGTGGCCGTTTCCCGAGGCCCTGGAGTGGGAGGCGGCCGGGGGTGCAGGGCGGGGTGTGCCCGGGCAGGGGCCGCGGGCAGCAGGTGTCTGCGGGCAGCGCAGAGCCCGCTCACACGGGGGCAAGTTCCGCTGGAGTTTTGTTCATGAGACGTGACTCGGTGAAGAGTCGGGAAACTCTCAGCATCCCCTTTGCAGCCCATGGCTGCCCCGCGGCACAGCCCCTGCCGCTGAACCGAGCCCAGCAGCAGGAGGAACGGCAGCGACCCTGGCAGCAGCCGGGGCTCTCTGTATCCAGCAGCAAACTTTCCGACGTGTTTCCTCGTTTAACCTCCCCACCGCCGCAGCACTGTAATTTTACAGGCAAAGAAATTCGAGCAATCTCCTGCCCCCCCTCCCCCCCATCCCCGCTCCCCTCTTCCCCCCGTTCCACTTGTCCATGTAGCTGCCACCAGAATGGCTGCCATCCCGGGGGCTTCCTGCGCTGCAACGGGAAAAAAATGCTTGGACAAAACAAAATTCTTAGATGTTGGTTTTATTTGTAGATTTGGAGGCAGAGGTGGGCTTCCCCCCAGTCCGGCGTTTCCCGAGCCGGGCGCTCGGGCGGTCCCGCCAGACCCTGGGCACCGAACTCGTTTCTCTGGGTCCTTCTGTGCCTCGGTGCCCTCTGCGCTTCTCCGCTCGTCCCAGCCTGTTTTCTCTTTTAACCTACCTGGTTCGGACGCGTCCCGTAGGGTGCAGATTTGCCTTTAACATATTCTTCTCTCCTGGAGAGATCGTTCGGTAAAGGCCAAGTTTGCTGCGGTTTGTTCCGAGCCGCATCTCTGCGTGCCCCGACAGCTGCGGGCTGCGCCGGGCGGCTGCCGCTCCTCCTGCGCCGGGAGGAGGAGGAGGAGGAACGAGGGGAGGAAGGCGCGGGGGGGACCCCGAGAAGTTCAGGGGTGGCGAGGGGTTCGGGTTTCGGGCCGGGGGAGGCAGCCCGGGAACGGGAGGCTACGGGTGTTTTGCGCCTAAAGAGAGTAATAGCGACGAAATGGGGTGGTTTGCACTGAAACAATAGCGACGAAATAGGGTGGTTTGCACTGAAAATGGCAGGGAGAAAAGGCGCATCTCTAGACGGCAAACGCACCTCGGGAACAAAATTGCCAGCTATTATTGGTTGAACTAATTGCTGAATAATTTGGAAGTAGTGCAAAAAGCAGTAGTAGTCCCAGTGGTGAAGGTGGATGTAGTGTTCTCGCGAGTAACAGTTCAGGTTTAGAACAGTCATCAAATATGCATCTTTCCCGTTAAAAAAGTCCCCTTTTCGGGGGGATTAGCTTTTAATTGTCCTTCCGCTGTCTCCCTGTGCAGGGCAGATGTTCAGATTCAAAGGACCTGTAAACCGAATCAGCGGCATCTGTCCTGGATGGGAGCTCAGCCTGAGAAAGTCTCACTGCTCCCTGACTTCCTAAAGAAAGCGCCTTTAATTGCATTTTGAAAAATTCGTTTACAAAATAATTGCCGTCCGATTTTTTTTTTCGTCTTTTAATCGTTGTTTAGAGCGTGCAACTGAAACTTTAGCTATCTTCTTTGAGTAACCTCTGGCTTCTCTGCTTAAGCTGTTTATCTGCTTAACTGTTTACTAGACCTATAATCGACTAATTTATGCGGTAATAAGTGCCATTGATCTTGGAAATCAGACTGCGTTGCTCGTTGACGTAAAATTCCACGAACGAGTAAATTATTGCAAAGCCTTCGATTTTGTGCCTTTTAAAGAGAAACCATTAAAAAACGTTATAGTTTCTCTTTTTACTTTTAGTAGAACTTGTCATTTCCTTCTCAGAAATGCACAAGAAATGCACAATGTTGTCCTCCGAGGGGATCTGTTCCTGGTGATTTGTGTAGAATACTTTGTGTAAATAAATGTACACCCAGAGGTGGTGGGGAAAGGGGGACCCATAAACTTGGCAGAGTCGAGACTGAAATAATTTTGTAAATTGCAGCAAATATTCATCTGCAACACGAATTAGACTGACTCTTTTTTTTTTTTTTTTTTTTTTCCTACTTAAACGAGGCTCGGTTTGCAGGGGGATGATGGGTTTAGATGTGGATAGAGCCTGACAAGTGGAAAATAGCTTAGAAGGATGCTGAAACTTCAAAAAGATTTCTTTTTCTTTCTTTTCTTTCTTTCTTTTTTTTTTTTTTTTAAAGTGTGTTCCTGTGATCATAATTTCCTCCTTCACTTGTTGGAATGGAGTTTGATGGGTTTTTTAGGTCAGTAAATCAATGGCTGAAAGCTTGCTGAACACAGAAGCACCTGTAAAGAATTTTGAATACTCCCTTTGTGAATTAGACCCCAAACCTCCCACAGTCTGCTATGTTTTATTCATTTGTATCTAGTCTGGCTTTAAGACACTAAAATATCCTGGAAAATGACAGATGTATTGCGCAAACTTGGGGCACGACGAGCTGATAAAATACCCATAATCTGTGCAAACAGCCAAGATTATTAAGAAACGCTTCTTTCCTTTGCTAGCAGGAAGATGTCTCGTGCTTCGCTGCGAGGGTGACGGAATATCCAGGCTGGATAGACATCCTCAGCCGAAGGGGACTGGGTCAGGGGGTGGCTTTTTCCCGGGGGAGCCGAGGGGAGGCTGCCAAGGCGCCGATCCAGCTCCCGGCAGGCTCGGGGCAGCGCCGGGTACGCCTGGAGCTGACCCTCTCAAGTGGCTGTGTCAAAAGTGGTTTGAGTTTTTTCCTGACAAAAATGCGAGAAGTCTGGGAAGTTTTGAAGAGAGAATCTCTCTTTCCTCCTCGTTTCCCTTGGGACTAAAAGCTCACAAGAAGCTTTCCTCTGACTGTGACAGAGCGAGCAGACTTAAAATCGGATGTCTTGCAGGAAAAGTTAGGGTTTACCTCTTTCCCCCGTCCTCTTGCTTCTGCCCCTTCTCCCCCTCCTCCCGGGCCGTGGTCACCTCTCGGGTCCCCGGGCGCATCTGGCCCCTCCCAGGGGGCTGGGGCTGGGGTCGGGGCCGGGGCAGGAGCAGGGGCTGGGGCTGGGGTCGGGGCTGGGGCAGGGCGCCGGCATCGCTCCCGTCCCGCAGGGCGAGCGGGGCCCCGGGAGCCCCCCTCGCTTCCCGGCAGCGCCCCCCGTTCCCCGGGAGCCCCCCCCGTTCCCCGGGAGCCTCCCCCGTTCCCCGGGAGCGCCCCCCGCTCCCCAGGCGCCTGAGGGCCGGGTCCGTGGGGCAGGGCGGGCAGCGGAGCCCCTTCCCCCGGCGGGGCGGGCAGCGAGGAGCCCGGCCCGGCCGGGGCTGCCCGGGTTAATCGCGGCGCTCAGGGACTGACCGCGCACTCGCACCGGCCATTCAGCGCCATTCAATTGGCTTAATTGAGGGGAAAAACCCTGGCGGCGGTTCCTCCCGCGGGGCCCGGGCCCCGCCGCCCCTCTGCGGCCCCTTTGTTCTCCCGCCCCGCGGCCCCGGCCCGGCCGCGCTCCCCCCGGGGGCCACCGCGGCCGGGGGGGGCCGGGCCTCAGGCAGCCCCGGGGGGCACCGGGACGCGCAGCCCCTTTGTCCCAGGCGGCCGGGAAAGGCCGGAGGAAGAGGGCTTCTAATCCTGCTCTCCTCCGTCCTGGCCTTGTGATGCTCGGGCCTGGGCTCCTTAAGACACACTGCCTTTATCTCCTCAGAAACACCTCTTGAAATGTCAAGGTTGAGGCAGCGCTGCCGTGTCTGTTGCTCCATGGCTTGGCTCCTTTTAGTGCCGCCAGGCACCTCGGAAGCAGCCAGGGGTCCCTTGACTGCTCCCGGTGCCACAGCTTCACCCCTTGTAATTCCTGTGGTGAGAAGTTCAGGAATCTGCCTTCTCTTAAGTGTCTTCTCCCTCCTCCAAATAGAAGGACTACGGCTGTTCCTGTCCCAAGTACCACTCAGAGGGCTCTGTCTCGTTTCTGTCCCCTTTGAGGATATGGGTGCCACAAAGTCCTCTATATGCTCCGACCAAACTCCAAATGCAGTTGCACCCCTGCCCGGTCTAGTTAATCACAAGTTCCCTCTCCAGGCAGCAGGAGGTTAAAACACCCCCTTGACTCCGATTACAGGAGGAAAGGGGTGTAAGTTCCTGAGCCACTATCGAGAGATAATGCACACACAACGTGTCTCTTGTTTCCTCACTCCTTCAGAATCAGGATTAGTTTTCTTTCTTTTGGCATAATCTAACATGTCAAGCACAAGCTACTAAGAGCAAAATTTCCCCCAAAGGAAATTTCTCTTTCTCATCTTCATGTGCTATATCCTTAGCAACCTACTAACAACTAAGCACACACTTTGCCCCGAATCCCAAGCCGTGGGGGGCTCTGGTAATCTGAGGGTGAAGCAATGTTCCCAAGTTCTCCTCTAACAGACTTTGTTACAAAAGCACCGGCTCAGCCTGCTTTACGCTCTTGTTGCTGGGTTTAGGGGGTGTTATGCATTAATCTGCAAAGGGTATTTTGGCTACCAATATCATAATATTTTCCTCTTAATCTGTAGGGATGAAGTGATGCTGCTCATGGACATCACCATCCTGTGACCAGGTGGCTCACATGGGGCTGAGGGTGCGTGTGCTCCCACTGCTGCACCGTGGAGGGTGTGGGGTCTGGGGAAAGGCACGGGGCATTAGAAATGTTCTAGGGTCAAAAAAGACACTTGGCGCTGCTTCAGAATTTGTTTTATCAAAAAATAGAAGTGAAACACTCATTAATTTAAGGCTCCTCTATTCGACTGGAATTCTACCAATAGTATTTCTGAAATCCCAGCAGGAGCCTGAGATACTGCAACGGAATGGAAATGTTACATATGGATAGTTCAGCAATTCCTTTGGGAGATACACAGGACACCACAAAAGAACAGGGAAGACAGTGCCTGAAAAACAGAGGGTTGCGTGAGGAGCATGTACAGTGTTAGTTTTACACCCTGATGCCTTTTGCAGAAACTCCTCAGCTCTTAAAATCTCCACTTACACCCTTGGCCTGTTCTGAGTGTCTGTGCCTGCAACACCCATGGACATTGCAGATTCTGTGAGAGATGCAGATAGTATTAGACTGAATAAAACAGCCTGTTGAGGATGGTGCCAGGCACCACAACCAAATAGAAGAGGGGAATTGGCACCAGCTAGGGCTATTTATGTCATATTGGGTGATGCCTGAGAGTAGCCAAACCACTTGCACCCGACAGCGAACGGCACACGCCCTCATGCACTTTCAAAATCTGTTCTGCAACTTCCAGCGTAGACAAGGACATTTTGCCACTCTCAAATGGTACATGTTTACTGTAATTTTAATATTATTTTTACTTAATAGATAATGAGGTAAAATTATGAGAAATTCCAAGAGTAACTTGTTCCTTTTCCTATCAGGGCTTGATGAAAAGCTGACACCCTCATTCCCTTCTGGGAGGGTTTAGAATCCTCGGACTCTGGATGTATCTCATTCTCTACGGGACACGTTAAAACCCAGCTCTGCAGCCCTAGGCTTTGTTTTGTTGCATATTAACAGGAACCAGACCTCAGTCCTGCAAACAGATATTCTGATGCATTTCCTCCTATGTCTGTCTTGTTATTTCTTGGAGGGTTCAAAAGCCTCTAAGGTGACGCACAAAGGTCTTTTCCATTACTAATATCTAAAATTCTTTGGGTACGTTTTAAAAACAAGTATGACTTGATTTTACATATACGTAACAGAATTTTCTTTGAGCATTATTATATTATTTATCCCAGTGCTCTTTATCTCAGGAATTGTGGCTATGAAGGAGACTGGAGCACATGCGATGACTCCAGATGGGCAACCAGGTCTCAGATCTTAAACCCAAAAAGATTTGGCCACATCCCAAACAGCTCCATTACTACTCCATTGTTACTCTCTCTCTTCAACTACCTTACACCTTTTAAATTCAGGTGCTTGCAGTTTTCCATGCTGCAGGAAAACAAACAGAAATGCTTCTTACGGCCAAAATTTGGCACAAGATCCGGAGGTCTGGAAAGGATTTATACAAATATATGCACATGCACGCACACACGCACACAGACACATTTCTGTATACAGTACCATTTTTTAGGTGCTTTTTAAATTACAGGAGTAAAGAAACACACAGAAAAGTTTGAGGCTTTGGACACTTTGGGCATATTTGTTAAACAAACATGCTTTTTGGGCTTAGAGCTGAATTTTTGCAGGCCTTGCTCTGTTTTGTGCCACAGCTTTTTATCAGGTTTTGAAAAGCTGAGGGTTGTAAAGCAGCTACTGTAGCTGCTGCAAACCTGCTTAGGGAACATGTATGCATCTTTACTTGGGAGTCCCAGCATCTTATGTGTGTTTTTTAAATCTCTTTTTAATACATGCCTGTCAGAATGTGTGTTTTCACTAGGGCTGAGACCCATTGATGGACAGCGTGAATTCAAGTAACAGTATAAAGATAGGTACATGTTCTCACTTATAATTAAACTGCAATAGTGGACAACTGAAAACAAGCCTGTTCATGTGTTTAAGAAACTTACCAACAATTCACATTTTAAAAGAATTTTTTGGTCAATTTTCACATGCCGTGTAGAACAGATATAGTGATTTTTCATTACTTTTAGCATAAAACTTTTAGGAAATTAAGAGGAACTTGTAGATATTTGGACAGGAAAAGCTAATTAACAACAGTTTGTCAGAGCTAATATTCAGTTATATTCCTAGTTTTTACTGGATATAAGCTCAGCCTTTAGTGTTATTTTAAGAGGGTTTCTATGGTTTAATGTATGCACAAATAAATGAAAAACTACTTTTGGTCTACAAGATTATTTTGCTTGGCATTCAACATTTAATACTAATTGATCATTTTTACAGTGTTTGTTTCTCACAGACCTTCTTCCTGAGCTTGATTTCTGCAAGTGTATCAACCAGTGTCATTCCTTGATTTCAAAAGGATATGGCAGAAGTTATCATTCAAACTAGTATTTGCAAATGCTTTTTTTTAAATGGAAATATAAACATATAAATAATTAAAAAGGTTTTTCATTTGGCATGCCAGTGAATATGTTGTATTAACAGCTTTATTTCTTTAGCTAGTCAGATTATAGTCATAATTTGCTGTCTGGTAGCCACAAACTTTATTTCTTTTATAGTGTTTCATTTAATGGTCTCCCTTGCACTCTACAGGGTTTAGTTTGAGGGAGGAAATAATTATGATTTTAACTAGTCTGTTCCATTGAGATTTAAGTGGGGTGTATTGTGCAGCTCTCTTTGTGTGTTACAGTGCAATTTATGGCGATACCAAGTACAGTAAAACGCTTTACGGAGTTGAGGACAGCTACTGTCCTCCCACAGAAAGTGGAAGAAAAGTTGTGTGGAGGTGGAGCAGAGGAAAAAGGAAACAGAGCTGACATTTTAAAGGCCACAGAGGGGGAGGCCAGGGTCCTTGCAGGCTGGTTGTTGTAAGGGAATGGCTGGAAGGTGCAGAAATATGATCCAGCTGTGCCCAGGTGGGCAAGAGGCCAACGGCCCCTGGGCTGTGCTCGGCCCAGTGCTGGCACTGCTGGGGCAGCTCTGGGCCACTCATGGCAGCAGCGACACTGAGGGGCTGGAGTGTGTCCAGGGAAGGAGTGGGGCTGGGGAAGGCGCTGGAGCAGCTGAGGGAGCTGGGAAAGGGGCTCAGCCTGGAGAAAAGGAGGCTCAGGGGGGCCCTTTTGGCTCTGCACAACTCCCTGACAGGAGGGGACAGCCAGGGCGGTCAGGCTCTGCTGCCAGGGAACAGGGACAGGACAAGGGGAAACAACCTCAGGCTGGGCCAGGGGAGGCTCATATTGGATATTAGGAAACTTCCCCAAAAGCAGAGGTGAAGCCCCTATCCTTGGAGGGACTTCAGAGCCATGTGGATGTGGCACTTGGGGACACGGGTTAGTGGTGGCCTTGGCAGCGCTAATGGTAGGACACGATGACCTCAGAGGGCCTTTTCCAATCTAAACTGCTCTACAAATCCATGAAATAGAGCAAAGACAGGTAGGGCTTGTGCCAGTACATGCTGTGGTGTGTTATTTTAATTGCTGCACTCAGGAAAATTGCAAATAATATTGGTTGTAGAGCAAGAGATTTACAGGCCTCTTCCTCTTGTTGCCTTAAGCTTTAAGTTGCAATGAAAACGATGGTGACCACCTGGACAGAGACCAGCAATACCCCAGCAATCAAAAAACAAAGCGCATGAGGACGTCCTTCAAACACCACCAGCTGCGGACAATGAAGTCATACTTTGCTATTAACCACAATCCTGATGCCAAGGACTTGAAACAGCTGGCTCAGAAAACCGGCCTCACCAAAAGAGTTCTTCAGGTAAGAGCCGATTTTGCCTTGAAAAGTAATCAAAATACCAATTTTATATTTAAAAAGCCATGGATTTGCTGTTTTTTCAAGATATTCTTAACTATTTATACCTTCTCTGAGACTAAGTTAATTCCCAAAAAGTATGAGAAGAGCTATTTCTTTTCAGTTTCTCTAAAGCAGATTGCTTGGGTTCTAAATTTTATGAGAGTTGTGAAGGTTTGGGGCCCTGCTTGTTTTCCTGGAGTTCTTTAATTCTGATGCATGTTTTAGCTTCCAGGCTGCTGTAAAAAAAAAGTGACTTATTTTAGTTAGTGTGCTCACTGTAAATAGAGAGCTTTTAGTTTAGAGATTCAGAAAACATGTCAATGTTTACCTTTGTAAGAAATTAATCAACAGTTTGAACTCATTTTATCAGGACAAGGAGGAGGGCTTTTCATTCATAACTGAAGTGGATGTAAATGAAATTTTTCAAAAACTTTCACTCATAGTTTAGTAACTTAGAATGAAATGAAATTGCATTTTAAAAGTATTTTTTTCTTGCTCATGGGAACACACTCAATTTGAGCTATTATGGGAAGAAAAGGGAACAGTATTCGTTGGTTCAGCTGCATTTTAATTTATAGTTCTGACTCAAGAAGTCAATTTTAATGAGCACTTACCCAAATGCCTATATCTAGAGATAAACTTGGGCATATAGGAGTCATGGCATTCCAGGATTTATTGCTGAAAGTTTTAAATGGGTCTTAATTGTAGAAAAAGGATTTGTGACCTTCCTAGAGACAGGTAGGGCTGCGAGCCCCATCCTGGGAGGCATCGTGGACAGCTCACAAGTCACAGGCAAGTGGAGGGCAGGAGACAGCTACTGAGGAAAACTGAACTCACTGGAGGGATCCTGGAGCTTACAGAGCTAACACCTACCAGAAGAAGGAAAAAAAAGTTTTGTAGGCTTCCCAGTAAAATGACAAACCGTACGTAATGATTTCTTGGCTATGTTCTCATAGCTGGTTTGTTTTTCTGAGGCTGATTTGCTGTGGAGGAACAGATTCCTCTGACAGAGAGTGAACATCCCAGCACCTGATGTGGTGCTGGCCTTAAACCACACACATGGCTGAAATAATCTACTGCATTGGTCTATCCTTAGATTTACCCTTCTCCTCTATTTTACCCTCAGAACTTAGACGCTTTGGTAATACCAGGTCTGCCATTTACACCTGAATTACTTGAGAAACTGCACACCAGTGTCTAGGAAGTGTCTGTCTCTCAATCATCTTTCTGTTCTCTCTTGTCACTCCACACCAACTTTGACTTCCATCTCTCTTTTAACTGAATGGGTCTTCTCTTGCATCTTTTTCTAAGTTCCATTGTCTCTGTTTCTTCCTATTCAGAACATATTCCAGAGTGGACCCCACCCCATTACTCATCTGTTCCTCTTTCAGTTCCTTCATTGCTTCTTCATTTTGTCTTAAACATGTCACAGTTTGCAGTTTTAATATGCTTTCTGGTTCTTTTGTTTGTTGCAGAACTTCACAATTCCACCAGAGTTTTGTTATTGTTTTGGTATTTGGTGTTTCACTTCTTTTAATTTCAGAGTTAAAAGCTCTTTTATGTCCACGCTCCTTTAGCTGCAGTGGTGGAAGACAGTAGTTGGTGATGAGGATTGTTCCTTGAGGATGATGCTGTTGGAGGCAATTCCAGATGCTTTGTCTGGTATCACTTGAGTTTTCCCGCCTCTTATGAGCACTCTCTACTGATGGATGTTTTGTTTGAAAATTAATTTGGGCCATGAAAACACAAACTTGTATTTCGTATATTTTAGAACCTTTCTGCCCAGTTGTTTTATCTCTACCTGTGAGTGACAATTAAGTTCACATATATGAGTTTTAGGATTGCTCTTTGCTGGGAAAACTCATCATGATGTTGGTTACTGGGGCAGTATCACTTTTTAATTCCTTGGAGCCAGAAAGACTGGCATTCCATGTGTGTCACTTACTGAGCACAAAGTGATTCACTGACACTGTGGGTGGAAACAGGCATCACCAGCAGCAGCCTGTCCCACGCTGCAGAGGTGTTTGCACTTGCAGGTGTATGTGCACACTTGCCAGGAGCCAGAACTCTGCCACTCTCCCTAAGAGGTGTTTGTGAGCTCTGGGGTTTTCTGTGTGTTCACATCTCCATTCAGCTGGTGAAGGATCCAGGCTCTGTGGGCACATTTCATTGAATTTATTTTAAGGGGAATGCAGGGCAGCAGATCAGGGATCAGGAGAAAGGTGTACTTTCTAAGCACACAGAGCAGAGCTCCTGGTGGTCTAGGGAACAGCTGTAGTGCCTTTGCTGTAAAGACAGCCCTACATGACATGTAATGAGGGGACTTGGTAGATGAAGAGAGGATTTGAGGATTTTCTAAATGCTTTATGATACTGGAATTGGAAGCCCTGACTGATGTCTTTGCTTTATATACAATTTGTCAGCAGCTGCATGTGTGCAGTGGTGGGATGGCCTGGAAATGTAACACTCTGCTTCTCAGAATGCATTTCCTTCAACACCTTTGTAATGCACACTGTTCTCCCGAGGCAGCCACATTAGAACTTATACGCATAGCAAACTTATTTATATTTTATATATTTAACACCTATTTTTATTTTGTTTCCTTCAAATTTAACTTTACATTTGCAATTTAATTCATATATCTCTTGTACTACAGCTGGGGAACACAAACCCTTTATTGTAAGCTATCATTTGTAATTAATGGCCCCAGCTAATTGTGGGCTAACTAACCTAATGGGCGTAAATGCTGCTCTTTGAGGAACTGATCTTTCTTTCTGTGAGTTTAGAAAAGGAAGGTGAAAGTAGATACCCCTGAGGAGGTGTGGTGTGTTAGCTATAGGTATATACCTCTTCTCTCTCCAGGGGTCTAGAATAAGATTATCCACAGCTTAAACATTTTAGGAACATAAAGCATCATTTTTCAGTGTGTTTCTTGGACATCACTTATTTTTTCTTGAATCAGGCCCCAGTAAAGTTGCTACCAAAACCCTACAGGGATCACTGTATGCATTTGGACTTTCCTGATCCAGTTTCCAGTAGTCAACAAGCCTACAATATTTCCATCCCACGGGGGGACCTGTGCTGCCCTTTGGTGAAGGTTTGCTTTAGGCTGCAGGCTCTTCCTGAGCCCCCATTCATTAAACATCTCTTTGACTGTACAGTTACTAATTACAGCAGAGTCATCACAATGTGTGTGCAATGAATGAACACAGTCTGCTTTGTGGTATTACATTGCCTATATTTTGTTTCTCCACTTACTGGTTAGTGAAATTCAGAGAACCTAAATGTCTCCAGGTAGCTGTGTGAATCAGCAAAATTGGGTTTAAATTTTTGTTTTTAGAAGAAGCTGTTCA
Organism: Cyanistes caeruleus; assembly: GCF_971803275.1. Taxonomy (NCBI): domain Eukaryota; kingdom Metazoa; phylum Chordata; class Aves; order Passeriformes; family Paridae; genus Cyanistes; species Cyanistes caeruleus. Next base: position 9,285,473 of record NC_141720.1, read on the forward strand.
CACAGCTAATATGTAACAGATGCAGCAATGGAGGTGTTACAAACCAGGAAATAAAGTTATCTAAGGTGACGATCCCATTAACTTCAGTATCTAAATTCCTCACAACTCTTAATGTGTTTATTTTCAATACCCCCCTATCATATGGAAATGTTATTTTATTCCTATTTGACTTGGTGGAGACAAAGAATTTGCTCCACAGATCACTGAAGAGGGAGTGCAATATTTTCACCTCAGTAAATATTATTCTGCCTAACTGCTGAGTGCCCAGCTCCACGCATGCAGCCCCGCTCTCCGGAGTGTGGGAGCAGCAGTGCTGGGTCTCACAGCTGCTTCTTATTTTTCACTGGGAGTTTTGGTCTGCATTTTCCCCTTTGATTTGAAATAGCTCAGCCTTGTACTGATACAGTTGGACAGAAACCCACTAAATACTTCCCAGTGATTTTGTTTATTGCTCAGTCCTGAAGGAATTGTGTAATTGATGTGAGCAAAGTCCTTCTGGAAGGATTCTTTCAGTTCCGTGTGTCTGGGTGCTTATTTCTGCCATGCCCTTCCAGGTGCACGGCCTGAGCTGCCCACGGGAGCGGCAGGGCAGCCCCAGCTCCAGCCCTGCACGCCACTGTCCCTGCTGGGATAATGGGAACAGCCCCCAGGGAACAGCACTACTCCTCTCTCACCACTTTCTAACACAAACACCTTGCTGAAGATGTCAGATCTAAATGCCAGAATGTCACTATGGTGGAAAGAATGTTATCCCTTCTATCATAAGACAAGCTGTTTTCAGAAGGCGAATAATTAGATGTATTTTCAGCAATAATATAAATATTTATTATTATACAATTTTAAAGAGCCTTGTAACCATTAACTGATTAACCTTGACCTTAATATTCCAATAAGGAAGGAAGGAAAGAAGTCATATAATCTCTATTTTCAGATAATACTTGCAGGATTATATGATATTTTCAATGTCTAACATGAATTACCACTAATAAAGAGACAATGAACCATGTTACATGTTCAGCTCCTGAAAGCACTGTGGGTAGTCATTGGTAAGGGCAGCTGTGCTCAGGTTTTTGTATTGGTGGAAGATGAAGGGAAAGCCATAAACACCAGGAATCTTGCTCACTTTACATATTACATGTTTCCAAAAAATACCGTGGAGCCTCTTGCCCTGGTAAGGTTAGGAGCAGTTGGACATTCAGGAACAGTGTTGTGTTTCTCATATTTGGGACTACTGAATATAAAAATATAGATATTTTAATGAACATAAATGTGAAATTGTGCAGAAGTAGGTGTATCTGCAGCTGGCCAACTGGTTTGTCTGTTCTGTTTTAATTATGCCATGGCTACATGAACACAGATAGTGACAGCAGCCAGCTCCAAACTCCATTTCATGGCTTTTATCCTTCATACAGCTGCCAGAAGATATTTTAAGGAAACCAAACCACTAAATTATTTTATGGAACAAATAGAAATGATCTCTACCTGAAAGATAAAAAAATCCTATAAAAGTTCCAATTGCTGTTTTTGCTGTTCCTGAGCAGTTGGCGCTTGAGCCTTTGTGGTTTAAATGAGCAGAACAAAGTGATTGGCTTCACTCCCAGCCCCTGCACACAAGGGGCTCTGAGCAGTCCCACCAGAGGACACCGCTTGGGAACATGTCAGCAAAAACATCACTTTGGGCTTTGCCCCTTTTTGACCACATTGCTGGTCTGTAGTGGGGTCACTGACATACTGGGCTCTTATAAAATCATGGGAATATTTTTACCTGTGCTGGTTTAAGAGAACTTTTGTATATGAAACCGATAAATAGCCTTTAAATGAAGTATTTTAACAAAATGAAATCCAGTATAAACTGGTTTAAAATTCGGAGCTTTCAGAAGGAAGGACCTGTAGGGATGTGATTTTATGCATGGCTCTGGAATTTGTGCTTGAGGATTATTTCCTTGTGGCGTTCCCTGGAGAGAGTGTGAGAGACAGGGCGTGCACATTAAAGACCTTTGGCTGGGGCAGAAAGCTTTCCAGGGAAGGAAGAGTGTTCAACAGGGGGAATGTGCAGCTGGAGCATCCCTAGATGTGAAGGAGGGTGGAGAGGGGTGAAGCAGCCAAGGTAGGTCCATCAGCGGGGACTGCAGTGGGAGCCCCCTCAGCTCTGCCCGCGTTCCTGCGACCGACCCTCCCTCCCTCCCTCCCTCCCTCCCTCCCTCCCTCCCTCCCTCCCTCCCTCCCTCCCTCCCTCCCTCCCTCCCTCCCTCCCTCCCTCCCTCCCTCCCTCCCTCCCTCCCTCCCTCCCTCCCTCCCTCCCTCCCTCCCTCCCTCCCTCCCTCCCTCCCTCCCTCCCTCCCTCCCTCCCTCCCTCCCTCCCTCCCTCCCTCCCTCCCTCCCTCCCTCCCTATCCCGCACAGGGCCAGGCAGCTCCAGAGCCAAGAGCAGAACCTCTACATGGGCTGCTGTGTCCTCAGGAGTCCCACACACTCACCTTCCCTGTCCCTCACTCGGAGAAGCAAAGAATGCAAGAAGTAGAAACCTTGGGAAAAAATTCTGTGTGGATGCTATTCCTACTGAAATCACAGTTTCTGATGTAAAGTAGGTCTTTAATACCTTTCCAAACCCTTTTCCCAGTATTATTCCAGTACTGAAAACATTTGATAAAGAAAATCAGGAATAGATGAAGCAAGCTGAAGCATTTGAGAAAGAATAAGAGAAGAGCAAGAAAGATGGGCAGTCCCTTTCAAAGAGGGGACCGCTGCAGGCACTGGCATGTGAGGGAGCTCCAGGGGGAGCAGGAGCCCGTGGGAGGGCAGGGTGCCCTGGGCTGTGCCAGGAGAGCTTTGGTGGGAGAGAGACGTGAGGTGGGGGGAAACTCCTGATTTTGTGCTCATCAGGTGCATGGTGGTGTTTGCCACACCCAGAACAATGCTGCTGGGATCGAGGGCTGTTGAGGATTCTGCACGCTGCCAAATTTCCAAGCATCATTTCACATCCCCTGTGCAGCCAGACTGCCAGCCTCCATCCCTAGCCCGCTCCTGGCCTGGGCAGGCTGTTCGCAGGGATCGAAGGAGAGGGAAGAAGGAACATTTTGCAGGCAGAGGCTGCTTCTCATGGCTAGGACTATTTCCTAATGTTACCAATAAAAACATCTTTCCCAATTCCAGCATTGATGAATTTGTGAATATGCTTTTGCATTTTTAAACACTGCAGGTCTTTAAATGCTACCCTGTTATATTAAACTATTTCAGGTTTGGTTTCAAAATGCTCGAGCCAAATTCAGACGGAACCTCTTACGTCAAGAAAACACAGGGGTGGATAAGACTTCAGACTCAACACTCCAAGCAGGGACCCCTTCAGGTCCTGCCTCAGAAATATCCAATGCCTCCATGAGTCCATCCAGCACTCCCACTACTTTAACAGACTTGACTAATCCCACTATGCCAACTGTGACGTCGGTCTTGACATCAGTGCCCGGAAGTCTTGAGGTTCATGAATCTCGAAGTCCTTCACAGACAACACTTACAAATCTTTTCTGATGACTCTTTCTTAATAATTTCTTTAAAAAAGAAATTATTCTTAGCTGAAATTCCAAGTGTATTTTAATAGAGGCTTTGAGCAACTGACTAACCACAATTAGGATCTCTCCTAAAAAAACAGAAGGAAATGTAGTGTTCTGGTATTACGGAGTATGGACTGAAGAATAACTTGGAAGATCTATTGCAACACAACATTTGTGTAACTGTACAGTTTTGTGGACTGAGCAAGGGAAACAGCAATTAATTTAAGTTGGCTAAAGCTTCTGTATTTTCAAAGACTGCCATGTGCCTTATATACTGTTTTATCTACATTCTTTGGATTCCACGTCCACTTCTCTCTTTTTCTCTCTGTATATTTATGACCAGGGCAAAAATGTTAAAGAGTTTGTTACTTTGAATAGTCCTAAGCCTTTCATTGGTTGCTTTGTTGTTTTAGAATTTTAAGGTCGAAGTCTGTTCGAATACCAGAATTTGTAAAATCTAACCAGTAATAAAACCACTTATGGAAACTACTTGGTAATGGCTGCAGTTACATTTAACATTAGTGTCACAATCAAGGTAGGCTGACTGGATCTAAAAGGGTTAGAAAAATGCACTTCCAACACAGTGTCTGCCTAGGAAAAACCCTAAATATGATGTACACATTCCTCTGGTTCCCAAAGCATATATGGGTGAGAAATCCAGCTTGTACAACAGTCTAGGTATCTTCATTGTAGAGAAATAATGTTAGTTGCAGGTAGAAGTTATCAGATAATTTTAAAACTCAAATAGAAGAACTACATTTCATTTTGCTGCGTGACGGAAACCTGACTTTGGTCAGAATCTTGCTTTTGTGCAAGGTGTGGCTTGTCCCATGTCCTGGAGGAGGCCAGTGGGGCTCCCACAGTTGGGTGGCCACAGCTGGTCCATCACAGAGGTGGACACTGCAAAAGGTTTGCCCTAGGAAAAAGGCAGAAGTATTTCAGGCTATTTCACAACGCTGGTGGGCAAAGTTAAGGCAAAATTATGTTTTATAAATTTAAAGTCTTAAATTTTTTGTAATGCTTTGAAGGAATAAAAAGCCAAGGAAGAATATATTATTGACACTGAAAGTGGTTATTCCTTTAATGATTATGGACCTTTCAATACAATAGAATTCCTTCTCCCCAAAAATCTCTGCAGAATATAACTCATATTTTGAGGTCTTTTCCTATTGTTTTTGAAGTTGCTTTTCTGTAATAAAAGAAATACCTCAGTAAAGTTTAAATATGTATAAGAATGAGTCTATACTATGCTGTTTGCCCAGTAGGTTTAGAGTTTGGAGTGCTACATAAGATGCAGATGGTTGCTTCTTTTCAAACCTGTTCCAATCAGTTCTTTCAGTCAGATGTTGGGTTGTACTGGCCAGCTCTATAAAATTAATCCCTCATTCCCATTGGATCAGAATTACTAAAAGATTATTCCAAATAAACAGCAAGATAGATGCCAAGATTTGTGTTCTCTGCCCTTCTCAGGGCATTGAAGATGATTCTGTAGGTTGGACTCTTTCCTAACAGTGTTTTGGTTTTACAAGTGCTGCATTTATTCAGCTTTCTGAGCTGCAAATTCACTGTTCTTGTGCAAGCCAAATTCCTATCGAGATCAGGGAGAGATTTCAGAGCATGAGGACTATGGGATAGAAAAGCTGACATAATTAGGTCATTTATTAACCATTTTTACACTTCAGCTTAAAAAACCCCACAGGTGAGCTACGGGTAAAGCAAGACAGTCCTCCAAGATGGGAGCTAGGTGAGATCTGTGAGAGGGATTGGGGTCTGGTCACCGAACCCAGGGGTGGCAGAGTCCATTGAGTTTATGCACAGTGATGAGACATTAAAAAAGATCATTTGTGTTGAATTTATAAATGTTACAGGTTTATCCAGGACATTTTTCCTCGTAATCCAAATGTCTGATAAGGATGTTGTGCTGGTTGGTGGACTGTAACAGATACATATCTGCCTTTCAAAGCTGTTTTGACACTAAGATTCTGCTGTTTGTAACATTTTGTTCATTGTCTGTCACTTTGGAGATTTTATTATTTTTTTTTACATGCTAAGCTGGATCTTTTCTTGACTTAAAAGGCAATTCTAGTCCACTGTTAAATGGTTACAGCCCATAATTAAAACCCTGTGTATTAACCTGTGATCAGTTTAAAGATTCTGAATCCTGAAATCTGAAGTGTTACGGCAAATGTAGCGGAGAACAATTCCAATGGTTCTTTAAAATTGTACTGCTATTATTTGTGATCTTGTATCTTAACTACCTGAATCCATGTGGATGGAAATACCTTTCAAATCAATTCTCAATATTGCCTTTTCAAACACCTGACCTTCATGAAGGGGAATACTCTCATGTTAAACTTATCTGAAACCTATACGAGACAATTAGAGAAATTGTCTGGTTTAATCAAATCAGGGATTTTGCATATAAATAAGAGACAATATTCTATGTAGGGTCTTTATGTAGGTGCATTAGGATTCACTCTGGCTCCAATGACCTATGTTGTCCCCATGACTGTTTCAATCCTGTGGTATTGTTTGGTTGTTTAGAGCTTGTTGGTTTTGAATGCTGTACATTTTTTTACTACTGCAATCCTGATGTTTCTTCACATTCTTGTACAGTTCCACATTTGATGTATTAGTCTGAAATTCTGTTAAAAACATGAACAAAAATGGAAATGATATTTCTTTGGAAGTGTATTTTTACTGTATATCTAAGTTGAACTAGTTGAACATACTTCTTTACATTTTGCATGATAGGTGTGTAGTTCATTTTTTAAATATGAAAGAGACTTAATAGTAACTTAGAACAAGAATATAATGAAACTATACAAATATGGAAATACATACAATGATTTGCTACTTTTTGACTCAAGAAGCTTTTTGAAATACATTTTACCTAGTTTATTTAAGATAATGCAGATATTCTGTCTCTGAGTTCATACATAATACAGAATGTAAGAGGGGATTACATACTAGAAAAACTTTCAGGTCACCTTGGTATTTACCAGCACACTGGATTATTCTTGTCAGACAGAGAAAGGACAATGAATTTTAAGAATGCTGAATATATTTTGATCTACAGCAGAGAGGGGTGAGATTGCTGCAAGTGATATGTAATCACAGCTTAAAATGTATTGACTCTATTAATGACTACATTTCATAAAACTTATTTTTTATTCAAATTACCTAAATTTGGGAGCACTGAGGATCATTATACTAATGAAGAAGCTGAATGTGTGCCCTGGAAGCTAAAGTCAATTTATCAAATATACTATGGATGCAGAAGGGGCCTCACAGATATTTTGGTTTTCAGACTATTTTTTCCTCCTGGCTGTTTAAAAACCCCACGTAATTAGGCTGCTTTACTATAAGTGTTTGTTATTTTTTGTCTGTTGGAAGGAAGCTTAGGCACCTGTAAGAACAATCTTCATCTAAAGGAAAAGGAGAAAAAGACACAAAACAAGAATCAGGTTTTGTACTTAGGTGTGATGATGGCAATGACGCCCAGGTGATGGAAAAGTTGTGTGTGTACAAGTTTGTGGTCTTCAGGGACTCAATAATGCTTGGAAAAAGGGCTTTTAATTGAAAGTAGGTGATTTATGATTTCTTTTGTTTCTCAACTCAGCAATCCAGGCTAATTACATCACTCTGTCACTGCTTTTTGAAACACAATTCGACGTAAATTACCATTAGGAAGGGCCATAACATCAGTGTGAAGAGGTAAGCCCAGAGTTTGGGAGGACTTTTTTCTGCTTTTCTCTGCTTCCCATGTCTTTAACCCTGGTTCTTCTCCAGGCTGTGCCACAGGCTGCAGGCAGCAGCTGAGCTGGTGTCCCCTGCACCCTCCACACTGCCACAGGCCAGCCCTTCGTGCCTCCCATGGTGGCACCATCACCCTCCTCACCCCAACACTCGGGTGCAGCTTCTCCTGCTCCCACGGGGACTCACCCTTCTGAGCAAGGAGGATTTGTACCATCCCTGCTAGCAACTGATCTGTGCCCAGCTGAGAGAAGTCTGTAGATGGAGTGGTCTGTGCCTTTCTGAGGTCACCTTTTGCATGGGCTGCAGGTGAAACACCGCCGCACACAGCGGGGAGCACACGCCGAACAAATCCCTGCCAGCAGCAGAGCTGCCCAGAGACAGAGCCCAGCCCCAAAACTATTTCCACAGAAGCAGCAAATACTGACAGGCCTAATAGATAGAAATTTATATTACTGCCATTTTTGCTGCAATTGTGCTCTCCCCACAACCTTTCAGACTCATTAAAGAAGTGCTCCATACCACCATTCCACCCGGGAAAATCAGAGCTGAGCTGGACCAGGGCCGTGAGTGGCATTCATCAATTTGACAATTCCTTTTCTCAAGGACTGGATGAAAAGATTCACTGGGCATTTAATGGATTTCTGCTCAGATTAGTAAGATGTTAGTGGCTCTTTCTGGCCTAATAACTGGATTTTTGTAGCAACTAAAGCCAGTAAATATTTTTGGGGTTTTAATTTGAGCAAAACATAGTACTTAAAACACGCAACCTGCTGTCAGTAAATTTAGACCTTGCAATATCATTTATTGTGCTAACGTATAACACTGTGCAAATTATTATTTCTGGAGAAAACCACTCCTGTGCAAGTTCTTCTTTGCCCTGTATAAGGCATGGCTCTGCACATATATTTACACAGCTTGTTTACATGCCACTATATCAATTTATTACATTGTGAAATTCAGCACTTAACAGGAAGTTACACTTTTGCAACAACATCTAAAAAAAAAGGAAATAATTAAGCTTTTAGTTAAAGAAAGAAATCTGCTTTTTCTCCTGCATATTTTAGCCTGGTAGCCATGGGACTGAAAAAAGGCAACCAAAACAAGAGGGACACAAATATTTGGAAAGCCTGACTTCCCTCTGTGGTGACCTGCTTTAACTGATAAATCCCAGCAATGCCTCTCTCCAGTGCATCCAATCCCGGGGTGATTAGTGCTGGAGAGCCACAATGGACCTGCAGTGCTGCAAACACTGAAACAAACACTTATTTTTCTTGCAGTGACACAAAACTACCGAGGCCATTATCTGTCCATGGCACCGTAATTACTGTGAATATAACCTTCCTTGGTCACTACTCAAAACCAGCGAGAAGATCCTCAGGCTTTGGTAATTTAGTGTTCCTAGAAAAGGTTATTGATTTTCCATGGCCGTATTGGTCTGATACAGAGTATCAGTGATAAGGAGCTCTAATCCATGGATTATTTGTGTTGGCTGAAGCCTCTAGCAGACAGCCAGAAGGTGAATCCTTCCCTACACAGAGCTAAGCACCAAATTCTCTCAGTGGCTCTCCGGGCACAGATCTTAGCAGCTTTCCTTGATGACTGAAGGAAGGAACGAGTCCAGGAGACATATTCATGTTCTTATCAGAGTGCACAGGTTCCAGGTATTCTTTTGTAATTTCAACCTCCAGCCTACAGAAGTTGCATTTTCACCAACTATTTCTTTTGCCTTCCCGCATAATTTCCTTGTGTTTCGTCAGTCGTTTTTGTTGTCCTTCCTCTGGAAATGAAGACTAACAAAAGAGATACTCTGTAATATGGCTTTACAGGCTGTGATTGAGCAAGAAGCTGATGCCAAGTCTAGCCCAAGTCTGGGCAGAGATTCTGGGAATGTGGGGAAGAGCAATTTCTGAGAGGCTGGTCTGTCACCCATAGAGCAGAGGGTAAAGAGACATCACTGTTTGGACCAAGTATCCCAAGATATCTCATCTCTTGAACCCAGACCTTCTGAGAATTTGTTAATGGTCCTATGAAACATTTTGAGGCAGAAGAACACTTTATTTACCATTGCTTTTATGATTATCCCAGACAGGCAGTTTCAGCTCTTTCCCACTTTGTGCTGGAGCATGGGCTGCTTCTGTGCTCCTTTAACCCTGCTGACCATGGACTTGCCTTTGTTAGCTCACATGCACAGATCCCTTAGAAGTAGCTCAAAGGCTTTTGTATCCACCTTTGTTCCTGTATGATCTGACCGTTTCTGAGAAGCTGGCAGACAAATGTGAGCTGCCCATGGACTGGGGAGAGGTTTCATAGCCAGGAGCTTGTGCTTCTCTTTGAAAGGAGGCTCTTTCCCCCAGTGCTGGCTGCAGTGCTCACTTTCACCTGGCCAGGGCTTGTAGGAGAGCTCTTGGGATGGGCCCTGCCAGCTGTTGATGCATTTTGGAGCTGGTGCTATGCTTAAAAAAATCAGTCATGGGTGTTCCTACTGCCTTGTTCAGTCACCTCTTGTTAATGCAGATGCAGACTTTCTCCATTTCATCCCTGTTGGCACTGACTCCTCACCCAACACGCTGAATGACAGCAGAAGTTACACCACAGCCAGTGTCACTCATGCTACAGAAATAAGCTCAGCCACCCACACCCTGAGAGGCTTTTTAGTGTAACGAGGGCCATTTGTGGCCTTCATTTCTCTGGGTGTCTTTTCCAGTTCTGCCCCTATTGTGTGTATGGAATTCAGGAATCCATGTTAGATTAATCTAAAAGATGTACAATTCTATTTTCTGTTATTTTTTACTCTTCAGCTCCCTGAGTGCAGACAGTTCCTACTCATGTTTTGTGCCCATACTCTCTTTTTTTATCACTCTGTTTTATCCCAGAGGTTATAGATTGTGCACACCAACACTCACTGGCACTGACAGGATTCTCCTGAGTCCCTTCTGGCTATCCCAGCACAAAAGAGAAGTCTCAGAAAAGACACTGGCAGCTATTTGTAGAACTACTTTCTCCTCACAAAACAGCTCCAGCTCCTGGGGATCTGTGTTGGGAGCACAACGTGTGCTGCAGCCACTTACACACAGGTACCATCATTATCAGCTGCTTTGGAGCCGACCAAAAGCTGGGCTGCTTTTACAAGATCTGCATAAAAATATAATCCATTTTAATTCTAGAATTGTACTGAAGCTGATGCCAGGCATTAGAGGGAAGAATGTGTTTCTGGCAGGACTCCAGGTATTTCTGTTCTTTCTTTTTCTGCCTGTTGGCTGGAGCAGAGGCCAGGGCAGCACTCCTGCCTCCTGCTTCCACCACAGACGCTCTGTGGCCAGCACAGGGAGGCTGGCCAGAGGTTACTTACTGTTATTTTGAGAAAGTGCTTTGAAGTCCTTGAGTGAGCAGTGCCAAACTGAGGCAAAAGGCAAAGTGGAAGTCATTGCACTTCTGTGGAAGGCCATGAGAAAATGGCACTGCAGCAGATGAGTGTGACCATACGTGTGCACCTCCAGCCTCACCTCTGAGCCCTGACTGCTGCTGACCCAGCCCTGCTGACGACAGGAGGGCCTGGGTTACGTTACTTCGGAGAACAGAAACCAGAAACGGTTGCACCTCCCTTTAGAGATTTGCAAGATGTATGAGAAGGCACAAATCAATCCCACACGAGAGACTCAGAGGAATTCAGATTGGAAGGTACTGAAGGGGATCTCTGTTTTCCAGGAAGGAGGCACTAGATCATAAGTATGGTACCTGGAGATGAGAAAGCAGGGACCTGTCTGCAGGGCTGTGGGAAACTGAACACAGGCAGCACAGCCAGCCTGAGAGCATGAGCAGTCTGTCCTCTTCTTTCCCAAGACACAGGTAAAGTCCAAGAAGCTTTAGAACCAAAAGAAGGCAAAGACCCATTTCTGTACAAAACCCACGGAGCAGTGTTTGGGAAGAGCAGCAGGCCTGGAGGTCAGGAGTGCAGCATTCCTGGGATAAGGAGAAGTCTTTGTGTTAGAGGTGATGCTACCTCTGGCCTCCAGGAAGGTTTTTGGTTTGAGGAATGATTTCAGACTCCTGCTGCACAGGTCAGGGAGAAAACTGGCTCTGGTGTGTGTACCAATACCTGACTGTGCCACCCTCCCCTGGCTGCTCTGGGAGGGGAAGAGCTGCGGGAGTGTCAGAGGGCTGGGTGCTCTCCTCCACACTGCCAAGTGCTCTGTCAGAAATGTGAACGAGACAAACCCAGCTATTGCACATGCTGCCTTTGTACCCCAAACTGCTCTTTGCTGCTGTAAGCTGGCTCTCTTCATTAAATGTATTTACTTAGCAGCAGATCTGTTGTTACATATGAATAATTGACAAGGAAAATGTCACTTACTGCACGGGTGCCACACGATTCTGGCTGCTAAGTTTCCAACACTACTAAGCCTGGAACAAGAAGCCCTAAACCAAATTTCTCCTTTTACAGAGTTTGTAATTTTGGGTATGTTTCTTATCTCGGTGCATTACCAAACTGTTGAAAGTGACAAAACCAGATGTCATAAAATGCAGGGAAAATGCAGCTGGACTGAACCTCAAGTATTAAGAAAGCCAATTCCCTTGACAGACACTAATCTTATACCTTCAAACCCAGGAAAGATTCAGTTAAACTCACAATCGTTTTATAGTCTCTGTAGAACCATAGCAGCTTAGGGATCCTTTGTTATTCCTCCATAAAGAGGAAAGTTATAGTGAAAGTGCCCTTCTTAAGTTGGGTGTTTTTAAATACTAACGTTTATTGCTCTGCAGTTTCTCTTTATGTGTGCACAGAGAACAAAAACACACCTCGCTGCACAGGCCTATTTTTAGAAACAGTAAAGAGCCCTGTGTTAATAACTGGTTACTCTTTTGCCATTTGCATGGCTGATCACTGTTAATGATCCAGGTAACGGATTCATTAGGGAGGCTGCAAGGCCTGGGTTCTGCAGGATGGGATCGCCATGCTCGGGAATGCAGCGTGTGTGTACACAGAACTGTCACCTCTCTGGGAAAGCTCCTGTGGTGGGACACACACAAACTCTGCTGTGCCAAACCTGTCCGTCCCCACTGTTCCATTAATTCCCAGAAATGGGCTGATGGGGCCCAGCTGCAGCAATTTCTTTGGATTAATGCTAAATCTCCAGATTCCCCTGCTACTGAGCATAGTCTTTCCCAGAGCTCCTGCTTTGGCATTAGAGTCTACACAGAGGCACAGCACCATGAAGCAAGACTTCCTAACAGTTTCTAGGAACATTTAGGATATAGGAAGAACAAAAAGTAAATACCTAAGTAACACCTGCTTTATTCTCCTTACTGCTTTTGGACACAGGCCATGACTAAAAGCAGTAGTCTGCAGCACTTAATTGTGGGGGTTTATCAGGTGACCCTCTGATCAGTTCTGTAGAGTAGCCAGGCCACATTACCAGGCTGGCCCACAGCCCCAGGAATGGTGGGACCCCTGGCCAGGCAGGTGGAGCTGGCTGGGGAACCCCTGCATCATCTCACAACTACTCCATTGTACAAAATATCTCTTAAGAAAAGCAGCTGTGCTTGTGCTTTCCACAAGACCATCTCTGCTGTTTTAAGTGGGCGTGAATGAAAAATGAGTTTATGTGCTCTTGGCATGGCATCTGGATTGTCAAAGCATTGCATTGTCGACCCCGAGTAAAGGTCTGAATTATGACATGAAAGGATTACCAACAGATCAGTTGTGTTGTTGCAGAGCTCAGCCATACATCCGTGTGTAGGAAACACAATACTTCTCTCGCAAGCTGAGCCCTGTGCATCTCACAGGACATTAATGCAAAAGTGGGAAAAATCCAATCTTAATCTTCGAGAGAGTGAAACACTGATACAACATGTCATGCCCTGTCATCACCTGTTGCTAAGGGTTGAGATATTCCCAGTGTCAGAAGGAGACTGTGAATGAGGAGTGCATTTTGATGAGTGCTGAGGAGGGGAGATTCTCAGGAACTGTTGGAAATTCTGCTGTTTTATAGTGTATAAAATATACCTGACCCGAGGCAGTGGATCAGCAGGGGCAGCCTGAGGTGCACGCACTGAAAACATTTCCTTTTGAGCTACTGACACATTTAGCAGCTGCCAGTCAAGGAGGCGAGCTGATCCTCTCTTAAGCAGACCTCCTCACAACCTTTTGTTGCAAAGGCCTAAAACGTGGCTCCTTCTCCAGCGTTCCCTTGGCCCAGATCGAGCATCTCTTGGAGCTTCATATTCTCCTTACATTCCTCTTTTCATCTTTTGTGCGCTGCTGTCTCGCTTCCACCTGCCGCCTCCCCAGTGCCACCTGCTTGCCTCTCTGCCTTAGGCTCCTTTGTTCGCATCCCTCGTCCCTGCTCCCTGAGGAAGGCAGCTCCGGGGGTGCATTGTCCCAGGCTGCTCCTCCAGGGCTTTTCTTACTCGCTCCTTATTGCAGCCGCAGCCCGGCCTTGCGTCAGCGGCCCCCGGCCCCGCTGGGCTGCGCACACAAAGCTGGGAGTGGAGCATGGAGCCACAGCAGGCAGGGTGACAGCGCAGCAGGGCACACATACAGACATATACACAGACAGACAGACAGACACACATATATACACAGACAGACAGACACACACACACACACACATGGTGCACACACATATACACACACAGACAGACAGACACACACACACAGACACACAGTGCACACACACACACAGACACACACATACATATACACGCTCACACACAGACACACACACACAGACAGACACATACACACAGACAGACAGACACACACACACACAGACACACACACACAGTGCACACACACACACAGACACACATACACACAGACAGACAGACACACACAGACACACAGTGCACACACACACACAGACACACACATACATATACATGCTCACACACAGACACACACACACACACAGACAGACACACATACACACAGACAGACAGACACACACACACACATACACACACACACACACACACACACACACACACACACACACACACAAACACACGGGACAGAGTCAGAGCAGCACAGGCCTGCGAGCTACAGCAGCTCTCTCCACCTACCCAGGGAACATATGGCAAAGCCAAAGAGTCACAGCATCTTTCTTCATAACCAAACATCCATCCTGCCGTTAAATTCTACTGGCAGCTGTGTTGGCAGCTGTAAGAGCGGGGCTGAATGGCTCCTTCCACCTGCATTTGGTTGGGTGTCCTTGGATTGGGAAGGCTTCTGTGCTGTGTGCTGGGACCCTGGCCCAGGTGACCCCTGCTGTGGGACACACGGTCCTGCTGGCACCAACACCACACAGATCAGTGGGATTTACATCAGTAGGGGTTCCTTTACTGTTGTTAGCTATAGGAGCAACCTCAAACACTTTTCTGTGCTGTCTGGGAAACAGGGATTCCATTCCTAGGATTTTATACCAGGGACTGGGAATTACAGTTCCCAAGTGCATCTAATTGAGGTTCAAACTCTAATCACGAAATCACAGAATGGTCTGGCTTGGAAGGGACCTCCACGTCCATAGGTCCAGTCCCCTGGCACAGGCAGGGACATCTCACCAGAGAGCTGCAGCAGTCGAGGCTGAGGCCACACGGGTGTGCTGGGCCAGCATGGGGCCCCTTCAGCTAAAACCACAGCTGACACCAAGGCTCAGTGCACAGCCTCCAGAGAGCTGTGGGGCACAGGAACAGCAGAGCCTCACTGCTGTGACTCCATCACCATTCCTCAGGGAGCTTTGAGTACAGGATGAAGACCCTCTCTGCTCTGTAAGAACCTCCTGGGGGGTGAAAATGCCCCATTTTTCTGGAAACTCAGGCTGGGATTGGCTCCCTACAAACCACAGTGGCTTTTGCAGCCTCATTGCACAAGGAAAAACACGAAGGGAAGTTCTGAATGTGTCACTGCAATAGGGAGGCTCTGCCCACTCGGGTGTCACACCCGCACAGGGTGACACCTCCCTGTGCTGGGCCAGGGCTGGCCAGGGCTCTGCAAAACTCCTGCAGACTTTTAGTCCCTGCAGCACAAAGTGTCGCTCTGAGGGTTCCCTGACCTGGAGAAAGGCCAGAGGCTCCCCCTTTCCCACAGCCTGCTTGCACCTGCACAGTGTGTAAAACCTGAGTACTACAGCCCCGTGTTTGTGGGCACTGAGCAGAGCCCAGCAGAAGAACTGAAAGGCTCTGAGAAGTGGGGGCTCAGCGAGTCTCATTTAATTATGAGAGTGGTGCTGGCTCGGCTCAGCCCCACCCACATGCCATTTCACGCCTGATTTCTTCTCTGATTTCTTTGGGGAAAGAGAGGGAATTCGAGTGCATGTAATTTGGGTTAACAAGACGCATTATATGCAGCCTCATTCTTGTAAAAACTTTCACAGGGAAATCACCCAACCCATGGAGAGAAAAAATTCTCTCCTTATTGTAATTTTTCCAAGGCTAATCAAACTCTCACCATTATCCTATTGATCACAGGGAAGTTTTGATTTTCTACCGGTTGCCTAGTTAAGGTACAGTAGCTGTTGCTTGGCTTACTCCATGCTGTGAGTACAACAGAGATCAACCCTCCATTTCTATGCTCCTTTTTGTCCCTTTCCTAGATCCCTTTTCCTTCAAAGCTCACCTGCCTTTTGCTTTTGTGGTGCTCTACCTGCATTTCGCCTTCTCCTATATCTGTGGAGCAACAAAAGGTGAAAAGCTAGGCTTGTACAATTAAAATTGTCAGAGTAAGAATGGGGAAAAGCAAAGATCCTGAACAGGTTTGAAAACAGGAGGTAAAGAAAAAGTTAGAGATGAATGTGGCATCCCCCAACAATATGGATAAAAAGACTCCACGTCCAGTCCCTGTGGGTGTGAGGAGCAAAAACTCCCTCCAGCTTGGAGCAGTAATGACAAATGTGAGCCCTTGGCGGTGGTGAGTGGCCAGAACTGGCTCTGAATGCACAAGGTCTGACGCTGCCGCTCGTGGCCTGTGCTTTGTAGCTGCCAAAGCCCGTGTTCCTGCGGGAGGAAACGCGGCCAGCTCCGTTTCAAGGTGCAGCCGCGTCCCTCTGGGAACAGCTGCTGTGTGTCAGCACAGCACGGAGCCCGGGCACCGCTACACAAGAGCAGCATGCTGGGGAAAGGTGCAGGCTTTGCTTTGCCTTCCCATGTGAGGGTTTCTTTGGATGTGTTTTGTGTCCCTTCAAGTCACTTGGGAGTTTAGGAGAGCCAGAGAGAATAGCTTTTTCTGTCATTATTTGATAACCAATACAGTTCCCTTTGACCCTCTCCCCTCTTCCCAAAAAAGAAAGACCAGCTCAGCATTGTGTTATTTTTCAAAGCCTTTACAAATTAAGACAGTAACATGGAAATCCTCGTTGGGTTTCAGTTCATACTTCCTCCCATGCTGGGCTGAAATGGGGATTCTTTTGTGATGGCTGTGCTGCTTATTTTTTTAAAACCTCCTGAATTTGGCACACTGCCCTACTTTATTTTCTTTCCATTCTCTAGTGCTGCTCCCATTGGGAGGCTCATTCGCTTCTAATGCATGGTGTTATCTTTTGCAAGTTGAACTCTAAATCCCCGTGTTGTTTTTCCTTGCTTGTTATTCAGGTGCGGGGAATCTTAATGATGTCTCTTTGGCTGGTGGATGCTCTGGATATGTGGCTTTAATTACTTTTATTAATGTGTTTTATAAAGTAAATTACAGATAAATGTAGATTTTAACTGCAGCTTAGAGGTGGCACATCTGTGAGGCTGCACAGGCTTTCATTTGGGAGTGAAAGGCACAGGAACACCTTCCATAGTGAGAGGATGCTCCCAGGTGTGACTGGGAAAGCTTTGCTGAAGCAAAAGCTCCAAAACTACAAACTGGCACCTGCTGTGCAGAGGGACAGGGAAGGGACAGGGAAGGGACAGGGAAGGGTCAGGGAAGGGACAGGGAAGGGACAGGGAAGGAGCAGCACAAGCCCAGGCTGTGTTGGCAGTCCCTGGAGGGCAGCAACCTGGGCAGGGCTTGGCGTTTGCTGGGGACCTTTCCAAAGCCCCGTGGGCTCTGGCCAGAGCTCAGTGCCAGTGCTGAGGGGGGTGAGGGCAGGAAAAAGAGACCTGCCCTTGGCTCCATGGCCCCTGGGTGTGTCTCTGCCTGGGGGATGGGCTCGGGGGCGGCTGGGCTGGCAGCGAGCACAGACCTGAGCAGGGAGAAGGAGAAACACGTATTGGCATGGAGAGAGGCTGAATGTCTCTGAGCGCTCTGGACTGAACCAGGATTAGAGGATTTAGGAGAGGAAAATATGTACTGGTGTCTGTAGTTTGTCTGGTGTTTTATTGAACCGAGGGTCCCATGTGAGCCATGCAGTAAGCAAGCAGTAAAATCATCCAACAATGCCTTGAAAACTGTTCTGTCTCTGAACACTGCACCTCTTGGGCACTGGTTCTGTTCTTCATCCCAGGAGTTCCTGTTACCTTGGACAACACACAGCCATTGCCAAAAATAAATAATTAAAGCTGGGTGGTGTCTGAGTCATCGATGCGTTGAGAGGACGAGGGGCTGGAAAACAAGGCGATGGGTTTTACAAAGTGGCAAATCTCCAGGCTGTGCTCGCCTTCCTGAGCTCTTGCCCTTCATTTCTATGCAAGAGACGTTCTCAGTTTGGGGGATTCTTACCAGGAGCTTGTGAGAGAAATGTTGAAAAGGGATTTTTCCAGGTTGCCTTTTCCGTCTTCCTGCTGCATTAGCTGCAGGTGGTGAAGCTGCTGTTTCGGCATTTCTTCTTCAAAAGCTACATCACGTAATATCGCTGAGATCACAAGGAGATGAGGAGAAAAATGGCCCTATAGGATTTTTGTTAAAAAAGGATCCATCCATAAAAGATGAAAGGTTAAATTGCTTTTAGAAATACAGCAGCGTTTAAACAGGTGAGGATCCTCAGAAACGGAGTTGGGATTCAATAAAGTAGCCATGCAGAAGGGCAGGAGAAGGCCTTTCTTTGGAGGGAAATGTCACACTTTAGTGTTAATAAAATGTCTAGTGGTATAATAATAATGATAGCAATCAGGAGTCTTTATTTTTCACCTGGCAGGGCTGGTTCATGGGTGTTTTTTCAAAGCTACCTGCAATTCAGGAAAGAACAAAAAAAGAATCAGGCATGCATTGACTGAAAAATATCAGAGTGGAAGAGAAGAGAGCCAGAGCAGCCCAAGACTCCTGAATGTTACTGGGGAGATGAAGAGTGCTGCTCCCAGGTGGCAGGACATTTTCTTCCTCAGCTTTTTAGATGTTGCCTCCTCGCAGCTGTGTTGTAAAGACATCGCAGGAGATTTACAATCCTAAAAGAACATACAATGAAAATGTCAAAAGGAAAAGGCAATTGCAAACAATGGTTTTGCTCTAGACTGGCCCCCTCTATACGCTCCTTACTGGTGATGTAGCACAAAGGCAATGAGCACACGGCATTAGCTACTCTTGCAGCTCTTGTATTTGTCAGGTTTGATGTGTCAGAAGTTGGTGGAACAAAATTTGTTCCCCACCTGCGTAGATGTCACTTACAGCTTTCTGTGGAAAGAGAGGAAGAGCAGGAAACATTGGTCTTTTAGGGGCAGACAGTGACATCAGAGAGGATAATATATAACGCACCAAGAGGTCTAATTATTGATTATCTGTACACACAAAAATGTAGGAATATCACTTTTCTTGCCTGACCTCTTTTTCCCACTAGCAGTTCCAGGGCTCTGCTGGCTGTGCCTCTGTGGCACCTGGCTGCTCTGGCACCCCAGCACGGGGCAGGGCAGAGTGGGCAGCGCAGATGCTCCCAGCAGTGTGTGACAGTCTGGCATGTGAGGAGCTGCCAGCCCTGCAGCGCTCACATGTGTGGAGCTGAGCCAGGCCACACATCTGGAAGGGCCAGGCTGCTGCCTCCCAGAGAACTAATAGGCTGCAGGGGCTTCTCTGCTCTAAACTCTCCTCTTGGCCTCGTGCAGCAGCTGGCTGTGTTAGCTGGAGAATTAATATTTGTACTTTAATATTAACGTCAGATCACATACTCCAACCCCAGGAGCCAAGGCTCTTGAACAGTGCTTGCACGATGCAGCCACAAGCACTCACTCCAGTGTTTTCTTTAAGAGACTCCTCAACCACAGATTTGCTGCTCATGCTGGCCCAGAGTGTGTGTTGATGGGGAAGGTGCCAGCTCTTGTCAGTCACTAGTGTTGTCATGAATTAGCAGGGGCCACACAGGGTACAGCCATACGTGTCAGCCTTGTGAATGAGCGCTGGAGCAAGATGCGAGAATGTGAGATCCTGCTAAGACAAAGTAGCAGGGAGGAAAGGAGCTGGCCCAGGGGCTGGTAGGTGCTGCTCATCCAGCATGCCCAAAGCACAAGCTGCATTCCCCCATCCAGTTGCAGCATTGAGACTTGGTGACAGAAGTGCTCCTGCAGCAGCTGGAAACATGGGGGAGATTTTTGGTGTCAGCAAGGCTTTGTCCTTGGGTTTTGTGGAAAGCAGTGGGTTTGTGTGTATTGGGACAAATAAAATCCAATAACTCAGGTCAAAGTGTGCACCAGGTGATAGGAGTGAAACTGCCCCGGTTTGTTTGCGTGATAGAGCTTCTGTCATCCGGAGCTGGAGGCTCTTGGGCAGGTTTTGGCTTGGTGCCTCAGAACACATAGCCCTTGTTGGGTTTTACAGCCAGTTAAACTCTAGACATGTTTCTGTGACAAGCTGACTCACCAGTCTCTTCCACCCCTCTGGCTCTACTTCTAACAACTTGCATGATTTTGTCACATGCCATTGGACAATTTCTGGTTTTTCTTAAAGCCCAGCTGCTGGACTCAAGACACTGTGTGACGAAATGTAGTTGAGACAGCAGGGAAAAAAAAAAAAAATCCCAGCACTTATTCTTAGTTTTTATTTATTTTAGTTGATGTTTAGTGCTTTGAGTTAGTGTTTTGCGGGCTTGCGAATGCAAATGCATCAGTTTTAAAAGCACTTATTTCTAACAGTGAAAGAAATCTCACACAGTGGTAGAAGTTAGAAACATTAGGGAAAGTCTAGTGAGACTAGAAACCCTCTGCAGTGTGTGCTGCTCATCTTTCAGCTGTTACACCTTTCGCAGCCCATCGTAGCTGCTGTGGGGCGTGGAGCAAACATCCAGCGTTTGTTGCTGTGTGTCCAGCACAGCCTGGAGCTGCCTGAGTGCTCTCGCTGTTGATTCAGCAGCAGCACACTTGGGAGAGCTCTGGACTTATCTTTTGCCAGGGTAGCGTGTCTTTGTGACTAATTCTGATCCAGGATTTTCCTGGAAAAGAAAATAACCCTGTGTCTGCCCGGATCTGTGTTGTGCTGCACATCTAGTTATTTGTGTATGTGGGTCAAATTCCTTTGCTTCCCAGTGTCCTCTGGTAGGCACACAGTGAAGGATGTAGAATAAATTTACACCCCAAAATCAGAAGCCAGATTACTTTTTAGAAGAACATTAGACAATTTTCATTCTGAAACTTATATGGTGTGGAAATAAAAAGAAGTGAGAAAAAAGAGTTTATGGGTTTTGAGCAAAAGATGGTGTTGGCTCGGAAATTTCACTGATGAGGTATTTGCTATTGAACATCATGACTTTGTTCCACCAGAGCTCAGGACAGCAGAGTTCAGCTCATGCTGCAAGGCTCCTGGAGGCTTTTCTCTTCATCCTCCTTGGAGTGATGCTGTGCACAGGTGGGGTGTGACGCTGGCTGCTCCGAAATTTCTCAGTGCTCCATTCCAGCAGTGTTTAGGTTTGGCTGTAAAAATGTAGGTATACTGTCACATCATGAAAAAACATGCGAGAAGGGACAGTGCCACTCCTGGGTACAGCACTGGCAGCACAGTGGAACTCTCACCTGTCAGCTCTGACTGAAGGGGCAGAAGGAACCAGCAGAAATTCTGCACTTCCAGAGGTGCCTCCAGACCGAAGAACATCTCAAGGATACAGAAGGAGGTATTCATTGTACAGATGTACATATTAAACAATGTGCTTGTGTGGATTGTTGGTTTTGAAAACGAAAAGAAGCACAAATGTGACAGGAGGACTGTTCTGACTCTCTTGGCCAGCTGTCCGTGTCAGCCGCCCGGGGCTGTGGGTGGCCCTGGCAGGGGTGGTGAGCCCCGGGTGCTGCTGTGAGCTGTGCTCCCTCGGGACAGAGAGGGGCAGAGAGGGGCAGGAAGGGGCAGAGAAGGGCAGGAAGGGGCAGAGAAGGGCAGGAAGGGGCAGAGAGGGACAGGAAGGGGCAGAGAGGGGCAGAGAGGGACAGAGAGGGGCAGGAAGGGGCCGGAAGGGGCAGGAAGGGGCAGGAAGGAGCAGAGAGGGACAGGAAGGGGCAGAGAGGGACAGAGAGGGGCAGGAAGGGGCAGAGAGGGGCAGGAAGGGGCAGAGAAGGGCAGGAAGGGGCAGGAAGGGGCAGAGAGGGACAGAGAGGGGCAGGAAGGGGCAGAGAGGGGCAGGAAGGGGCAGAGAGGGGCAGGAAGGGGCAGAGAAGGGCAGGAAGGGGCAGGAAGGGGCAGGAAGGGGCAGAGGCACCTCCCGGCACCGGCACCACGCTCCGGCAGCCCCACTCCTCCTTCCAACGCAGGCAGCACCGCGGGGCTGCCCCGGCACTACGGACCTGGGGCTCCACTGACCCGACAGCTTTTACAGCCACTGGAGAACCTCCCTTGTGGATTCCTTCGGAGCTCCGCTGCCTCTGCTCCTCCTCGCTCTCACCAGCACTTTCTCTGGGAACTGGAGAGGCTGAGGCGAATAATAGATACAAATCATGACCAAAGAAGGAATGATTGTCATTGCAAAAATGTATTTATTAATGATCTTCACATAATTCTCTGGGAGTGATATTCTGCAAGACAGAATTGTGATAGATTTTTCACCAAATGGGAATATTTCCCTCCAGAAATGTGTAGCATTAAAGGGAGTGAAGAAGCTGAATGTGTTTCCACCAGTCAGGAAAATGACGGATCAGGGACAAGAGACAATACATTAGTAAACAATATAAAAAATGTACATTTTGTCATTTTGTATTCCTGAGTTATTCTAAATCTGTGAATAAATCGAGAGCTTAAAGTCTCTGGAGCTGTTTTGAAGTCTCTTGCTTTCTATAAATATTGCATTTGCCTCAAGTAAGAATTTCTGACATGTATTAAAAAAATATACATTAGTAAAGCTTATAAAATAGATATTTGGAATGCTGTTATTGTTATTTTTTATTAAAAATACAGTTTAATGGAACAATTGAGTTCTACTTCAAAGTGTCAAAATTATTTTTCATGCTTTTTTCCCTATGTTCTTTGAACTTTACAGTTGAAGCTCTAATTTCCTGCTTTCTGATTTTGTCCCTGTTTGAAGCAGTCATTCCCCTGCACAGATATCGCTCTCTGCTTCCCTTGCTCCAGTGGGATCCTCGTGCTGGGGGCTGGTGGCAGCTGGCCCTGATTAGCTGAGCTGGGAAGGTCAGGTCCAGCGTGGCCTGTGGACAGCTGGACAGTGTCACCTCTCTGGAGCAGAGCTGAGGAACATCTTACAGCTGCTCCCGGGGTTCTCACGGGGAACTTCAGGGGAAAGCAGTGCCCAGCATGAGCCATGCCCTTGGCCAGCCTCACCAGAGGGGGTGAGCACGGGTCTGTAGCAAACTGACAAGTGTGGCTGCAGGGGGCAAGTCCTGAGTGTGATGGCACTGAGAAAACAGCTCCAGATTCTCCCCTCTGTGACCCGGTTCTCTTGCCCTTTGTTTCACACAGCCTGCAGAGGAGCTGATGGTTATTGTGTTCTTGCAGCGTTCAGTCCAAGTAAAGTCCAGAATGCTGTTTTTTTGTGACACTGATCATGTACTGAGCTGACCTCCAGCTCAGGCCACTGGCACCGTGTCTGATTGCACATCCCATATGGAGCTGGCATTAGGCAGCAATGCTGGATGTCCTGGCAAGGAGCGGCGAGGGGCAGTGTTAGTGTGCCCTGCCATCACCTGCGCGCCCTTTCTGCCAGGTGCCCGCATATTTCAACACTCGGAGCATGTCTCAGTAAGCCCTGGAGCAGAGGCAGCTCTGGAAGAACACTCCGTGTTTCTGAGCTCTGCAGCCGTTTTCCTCATGGTCACAACATCGCGAGCAGCCGCTCAGGGCACTTGGCTCGGTGCTGGAACAGCCAGGAGCTGCGAGAGCCTCTGGTGAACTTGGCCAAAGACAGAACACGTACTGCAGCCATGGCCTTACACAGAATTGCATGCTCTGTACTCCACCTGCAGAATCACTTGGTTAAGGGAAAAAATTAAGGGAATCTTTTACAGAAAAAAAATATTTGTAATTTCCTTGTTGTCAGTAACTTCACCTGGAGCAGTTTTAAGAATTTTCTGGAGAAAACAGTTACAGCTTTAGTTCCAGAAATACACAGACTGATGCTGAAACTTGCAAGCAACTGACATGAACAGAACGCGCTTAACCGAACAGAAAACAAAGTCAATGAACAAAACACAACGTAAATAAACAAAGCACAATGTAAATGACCAGAACAGGGGAGGGGAGAGGCTGCAGCCGACACACCGGAGGTTTTATGTGGGTGTTATCTGCGCTATGTGGCACCAGTCTGAACCATAGCAGTAATATCAAAGAGCTCTTCAACTTATTCATAATTAGCAGTGGGAATGCCCAGGCTTCGTTTTGCGCTCACAAAGGACCAGGGGCTGCGTCGAAGGGAACTGGAACTCTTTAATTAACTCCTTTCTAGAGCTTTCTTTTGTTGAGGTTTGCAGGCCCTGTGTTGCTCGCTGATGGAGCTCCCTGTTCCCCCTCGGGACTCGGTGCTGGGGCGGCCGTTCCGGGGCCCCGGGGCAGAGCGCGATGGGAGCGGCGGGCCCCGCTCTGCTCCCCAGCCCCGCGGGGGCTCCACACGCCGCTGCCCCCGGCCGGCCGCGCCCGTGAGGGCATCGGCTCCTCCGCAGCCCCGCGGGGTTCCAGCGCTGCCCTGCGGAAGGTGCCGGCGGGTTCTGGAGCCGCAGCGGGTCCCGCTGTGAGGAGGCGCGGCCGGGCCGGCAGGCGTTGCCCACCACAGGCTGCCCACAACGGCTGCACGGGGCTGTGGACGCCGCTCTGAGGGGACGCCGGGCTCGTGAGGCCGCCGTGTTCCGATCAGCAGCGTCCCACAGGGTTCGGGGCCCTGAGGGGCTGCCGGCAGGGAGCCGCGGCATTCCTCAGGTGCAAGGGGCTTGGATGAGCTAGTGGCCTCTGCAAAGGGAGTGATTTATCCTCAAGGGGAGGAGATCCCACAAGTCGCTTGAGCACGGTGACCGCTCGCGCGGCGGCAGCTGTGGAACCTCCGTGAGGCGCCAGCCCTGCGCGGTGCCCTGAGGGGAACGGCCGTGGCGCGGGCACGGCAGGGCAGCACAGGCCGTGCCGCGGGGAGCAGCGGAGCAGCAGGCGGCCTGCGGTGGGCACCACATGAGGAAACAGCGCCCAGAAGCCCACACCAGGTAAGGCTGGAGTGGAAAGCGGCTGGAGGTGTGTGTGGGTTGTGGCTCCGTGGCTCCCCGAGATGGGCTTGGCCCTGCTCGGGGCAGGCGGAGGCCATGGGGGCCTGGCTAGAGATGCACAGGCGCCTGAAACTTGGGCTGGCAGGGTCACGGTCCTTTATTGAGAGGGACGTGGGGTTTTGGCGTGTGTCACACCTGGACCCCACGGAGATCGGCGGCCGCCGGGCAGGCAGATGGCAGCGGGAGCAGGGCTGTGGGCAGGGAGGGGTTTGCCGTGGAGCGGAGTTCAGCTGTACTTCAGTGCTGATTTAAAACAAGGGTTTGTGGAAGTCGTGTATCCCTGACTGCTCTGCGCTTTGGCTGTGTTTCAGGAGGTGCTGGCGCTCCTCGTTTCGCACCCGCCGCAAGGTGCGAGGGCCCGGCAGTGCTGGCAGGTGCCGGCTTCGGCTGCCCGAGGTGTGCGGGCGCTTGCCGGCCGGGCCGGGGCACGGGGAGGGAATAGGGAGATACCTGCATACACCGGCTGCCAGGGAGAGCTGGGAAAGAAGCAAATGACCTCTATGTCCAGGCAAAGACAGCACACAAAATAACCTCCTGCACGGAGGTTTTCTTTCTGCCTTTTAAATGCCAGAGCGGCCCGGTGTGGGACAGTGCTGGAGGCAGGCCCAGCAGGGTCAGGGGTGCTCAGGTGCTGGGATTGAGCAGGTTAAAGAAAGAACTGGTGACATGTCACTCTGAAATCTGGAGAGCTAATAGCCTGTCATGAGACTCAGTAAACCTCATTTTGACCAAAGGACTCCAGCATGCTGGGTATCCACTTATTTTCTGATGCTTTCACGCAACAAATCTGCACCAGAGCATTGGAAAGTGTGAGGTTAGGTGCAGAGATGTTCTCTTCATGCAGTTATGTGAATTGCATCATTATATTTCGCTTAGTTTTTGTCCACTGCCCACTTGAGTTAGTGACTAAGGATTTCAAGGCTAGGCATGCAAATTAAAGCAAGAGCTGCTATTGTTTTTTCAGATACCTGTCAGCTCTTCTTACTCAACTTAACGCAGACTGAATTTGAAAGCAGAGGAGCCAGGGCTGTGGTGTTCCTGGCAGAATGATAGCTGACAGGCTCCTCACAGCTCCAGAATCAGAGTCATGTCTGACACAGAGGAACATGTGTTGGCAACCTTGCTTGAGCCACGTTTCCAGAGCTGTAAAGAAACTGGAGCATTTCCAGGGGATGACAGAAAAGCTGCTGTTTCAGGGGAGAGCCAGAGGCCATGCCATTGTCATTCTTCTCTGTTTGGCAATCTGCTCAGATTCCTTGGAAGAGCACCTCAGAGAATTTATGGGACAGGAGAAGTAATAAAAGTTAAAGTGATGGCCCAGGACTAGAAAGAAACTTATTAATGCAACATTTATGGCTACAAAGGTGCTCCTGCCCTGCATGGACTTGCTGTCATTATTTTGGGGGGCAGAATAGTGCTGCTGGGGCACAGTCTGTGATGAAAACCACAGTGTGCAAGACAAGAGCTCTTATTTACTTGTTCTTTGAGAATCTGGCGCTGGTGGATGCTGGTGTCCCCTCCATGAGGTGCTTGTCATCCTGTGTGTACTGTGAGTGCATGGTGAGTGCTGCCAGGGGTACTGCGACAGATGGAAAGATCCTGCTTAGTACCAGTGATTCACAATGCTTTGCTTTGCTCAAGATGCATCTGGAAAGCTTCCCAGATTATACATCTGCCCCTTTGACACTGAAGCAGCAGCGCAAGTAGGAGGCCAGAAGGAACAGAAAACAGATTTAGTCTGGGCTGTTCTTTGGGGCAGGGATTGTCTGTCTCCATGCTTGGAAAGCAACTGGAAAGCTACCGTAGCCCTGAACAATTCCTACAGCAATTGCAGGAGAGCTGGGTGCCAGCAAATTGCAAATGTGGGGTACTGGAAAAAGCAAGAAGTTCCAGTGCTGGAACTGAAATTGTTGATGCCCCATCCCTGCCAATGTTCAGGCTGGATGGGCCTTGGAGTGACCTGGTCCCTGCCCATGGCAGGGGTGAGGAACAAGATGGTTTTTAAGGCATTTTCCAACCCATCATTCTATGATTGTTTCATTAGTTTAATTGTGATATGATTTATAAGAATATAAATTTATTTTAAAGCAAATACAGCACAGGTGTGCGGGCCTTGCCTGAGCTTTGCTTCTTAGGAAGGTGAGACCAGAAAAGTTCCTTATTCTTCATTGTCCAGACTTCTGATACAGAGCAACCTGCCCCATATTAACTTTTGCATTTCTCATCAAGATGCAACAGACTTTAAATAGCATGTGCATGACTGACTCTTTTTTTTTTTTACTCCTATGGAGGCTGATATACAAAGTACCTCAAGTGGCAGCTGTCACCAGTGAGGTGGCATTTTTCTTCACTGAGGCTGACAGCAGCTGTCCAGGAGAAGTATGAATGGAATGAGAATGACATCATGTTTATTCAGGAATGACATTCCCAGCCATGGATCAGTGTCAGCAATATTTTGATAAGTTTTAGAATGAGAAAACATTTCTTGAAATGTTCCCTGATTTATCCTTTGTAAAATACACAACACAAAAAATAATTGAAGAGATTGCATCAGGACAAAGCAGGGCTTGCCTATCCTATGTTTCCACACAGTGTTTTATCCGTGCTGCAGACAGTCCAGGCACCAGGACTCACAGCAGCTTTAACTCTTGCCAGCCCAGCTGCTTCACTCCACATGCTTTTCCCTCTGCTGCTCCTCGCCCCGGCCCAGTTTGGAACTGGGCACAGTGGATTTCATTGCTGTCAAAGACAATGAGTAGCTGTAAGGGAAGTCAGTCTGCCAGAGCAAAGGAAGGCTGGACTGGCTTTTAGGATTAGCTTTTAGGATACTGGGACAGAAATAGGAACAACTTGGCTTGGTTCCTTACAGTGCAACCAATGGGACTGATATCTTAAATATATATAGATAGTTCAGTCAGGGTTATCATCTGATGACTGATGAGTCTTTTTGTGGTTGACTGGCCTGGATAAAATCTCTTCTGCTGCTAGAAGCTGTTCATCCTGAAGCCTAATGAAAAGTTTAAAGGCACTAAGGACACAGCCCAGTGGATTTGAACACCTGAGTCCCACAGACGTGGAGATCTTGTTTTTATGTTTATTGTATTGCTTCTTGTGAACTCTCTTACCATAATGGTACAAGTTGCCTCCTTTACTGCTATGATCACATTTTCTGGTAATTTTTTTTATGTCTGGGCTCCTTAATTACATTTTTGTTAATATGCACACACTGAGTTCTGATCCTTTCTCAGGTCTAGCCACCCAGGCCCCTCTCCCCAACCACATTTTAAGCATTGTTTGAAAACTGGCTGGCAGGGCCACCCACATCAGGAGAGAGCCCAGAATGAGCCCTTGGCTGGAATTGCAGCACAGGTTGCTGCAGGCTTTGTTGTTGCTCTCTGACATTAGCTAAGAGCTGATTGTTATTGTTGTCAGTAGGCTCAAAATTAGTCCTGAGACACCTGCCTTTTCAGAGGTTCTGACTTGCCCTCTTGTGCCTCTGTCAGTCAGTCAGACACCACTGTAAGTGCTGACAGGTCAGGGAGACAAATGTTGGTCTGAATTTTCATTCTGTCTGTAAAATTTGAAGATTTGTGTGTGTGTGCCTAGTCAGAGACATAAAGCAGGAGGACATGCAAGGGTGACCTCACTGCAACTAATACTATAGCTGAACTGAAAAGAAATAAGCCCACTGAGTGTCGGAGTCAGATGTGCAGCCGGGTGTTAACTTTGCAGCTTTAAATGTGTTTGTTCAGTTGTGATCTCCTTCTCATTCTCTCTCTCGCCTCCAACCTTGGTTCTCTCATGGTATCAGATTCAACAGGGCTATATTTAATTTGAGTTCAACAGAAGGGCTTATTTAAATATAAACTTTGGGCATGACAGCGCCCTGGCTCAATGTGTGAGAAGATGGATGTATGGAAGCAGTTGGTGTCTGGAGAAGGGTGGGAGGAGGTCACAGCGTGCCCCGGGAGCAGCCAGTGCAAACAGCAGATGGGCACCTTACCCCCACCACAGCCTGACCTCTGGGCCAGTGGGTACCTGCAAACACCCTCTCGAGGTGATGTGACAGTCCAGCACAGGTCTCACTCAGTGAGAACCCGTCCAGTGTCTCGAGCTGAGCAGATCTCCAGAGCCACCTGATCCCGGTGTTGAACTGAACGAGGCCACCCCGTGAGCTGGGCCCTGGGTCCGGTGTCACCTGGAGCTTGTCAGGAGCATCACAGCGGGAAGGGTTTCCTGTAGTGCCTCGTGGTGATGGCTGGGAGAGGGATGCCTGAAGGTGTGGCTGGCTCTGGGGGAGCTGCTTTCCTTCTGATGCGGATTCTGGGCAGGTGTCAGTTGCTGCAGTCAGGCTGGAAAGCAAACCATCAACAACTGAGTACAGGAGGAGATGTTTCAGGGAAATGTTCCACTGCAGCCTGAAGAGGATTATTATTACCAACTGAAGGGATTTTGTCTTATATTCTGTAGGTTGTTTCACACCATTTTTTTTAAATCTCAGAATTTCTTTCTAAAAGAAGAAATATTTTCATGCATCGTCATTTGCATTAACATATAAAATGCCTTTTCTGACTAAAACTACACCATTATCATGAACTTGCTTCTAGTTTTGACTACGGGAGGAGCTGGAATGTAGAATACATAGAATCCATGAATTGATGCACGGTATGTCAGAAATTCCTGTGTTACACATACAAGTGTTCCTTTTCCCATAGCAGAAAAAAGAACTATAAAGAAATATACAGTATTCATCTAATTTACATTTCTAGCTACACAGCTTGGGGAGGTGTTGGGAAAGAGCAAAAGCAGTGGCTAAAAACTCTGGCTTTATGATCACCAAGTTTGCAGAGTGAGAAGCTGTTCCTCTGAGTGTTGAATGAGTCTTACATTAAATGCTGAGGAAGCGGCTGTTTCATCTGTGCAAGCTGTCCTACTCTGGAAAACAGATTACTTGGTTGATCGCTTTACAACCACATGCTAAACATTCTAAACAATTTATGCATTTAAATTGTATGTTTTTCTCTCTCAAAACTTGCTACTCTGCAATGTTCCACAGATCTTGTTTATAACACATTCATCTAAAATTATCTCAGTGCATACAGCACCCTCCTATAGAACAGATGCTATGTAACCTGAAGTTCTGTTTTGATCTCAAATCGACGTGTTTAAGCTACTTGTGTGAATTATAAATTGAAACTAAACTAAGAAAATGAAATTGTGTTTTTTGCCATGATGCTTCCACAGTTCAATAGTTCTATTCATTTTGGTGTGATACTTACAGTTGCTATTTAAGGTTTAACTATTTTGGTATTTAAGGATCTTCTGGGTTATCCTTGAAAAAAAATCTCTAAAAATTAACCTTTCCCAGCAACATTACTGAACTTTTGCAGGGTATCTTCTCAGTTTGTTTTTTGCATCACTTCTGAATTTAGACGAGATTTATATACAAGAGACATTTTCCTTTGTAATTAGCCTACTTATATGTCTTCATGCATCTTGAAAGGATGGCTAAGTATCTCAGGAGATTAGCACTTGCATCCTGGGGCCTTTTCATAGCTAAATCACTGGTTATCATCCTCACATAATTATTCATACTTATTTACTATTTATATTACAGTAATTCCTAAAGGAATCTCCCAGGTTGGGCTCTGTGTGCTAGGTGCTGTAGGTGCACGGATGAGATACGTGGGCAGCACAGACCTCCATACTGCTCTATGAATCTCTGCTTTGTAGGGAGATCACATTTTGCAGCCCCACTAAGCAGAGAGGATGGCTGCCCCTTTGCTCCTGTCCAAATTCCTGGCCTGCCAAGCTGGCCTTTACCCTGTTTAGAGACTCTGGAAAAGGTTTCCTCTGCACTGTTCTGGCATTGTAACTTGATTTTTGAAGCCTCAAAATATTTCAGTTTCTTATGGTCTCAGGTTTTCCTAAAAAGGAAAGAAACTGATTTCTCCTCCCAGAAGCTTCTGGCTTATAATAGAGCAGTGTCTTTTCACTGCCTCTCTTAAAAATGTCTTTTGGACACCAATGCTCCTTTATGAGAAGACGTCATGTTTTTATATAAGAATGAAGAGCTGAAACTAGGATTGCTTCAAAACAGAAGCATCGCTTCCTCATCACATCAAACATTCACTTTTGCTCCAATGTTTCACAATGGGAAACAAACGCATAATCAAGGCAGGGGCAGTAACAACAACAAACCTTGTACCGGGTTTCCCCCAAAGCTGAGGCATTGCAAACTCTTTGCCTCTTCAGACCCCTGCAGGGACCCACAAGAACTGGTTCTTTGCCGGCATTCCCTGGGTTTATGGGAATTGTGTTTCCTGCTTCCTCATCCCTCCTGCAGTGAGTAGATGTGGCAGCTCCTAGCTGTGATCCTGACATTGCTGGGGGCTTGTGCCTGCAGGTCTGTGGGAATGAGGGGGATGAAGGTGAGTGAGAAGGAGAGGAAACACTTGCTATCAGTGGAAAAACTACAAAAGCAAATAACGATGCTGTGGCCAGAACTTCCAGCCAGGTGCAATGAAAACCCAGGAACAAGGAGGCACCTAGCAAGAGCCTGCTGCTGGCACACAGCAAACAGATGGTGCAGACAACCTGCCCGGCCATGGTGTCAGCTTCCCCAGGGCTCCCAGCATCAGCCAACGTGTGCTGCAAGGCCGTGGGACTTAGTGAGGTCATTAGTCACTTCCAGAGGTGAACAGCTCTGCCTGCCCTGCACGCCAGGGACACCAGCCCAGGCTCAACCTTGTGATGGGGAGGGAGGAAAGAGTTGGAGAGAAGTGATAGCTGCAGGCCCTGGCTCTGCTGGTGAGAGTTCATTCACAGCTCTGTTCTGGGGAGGCTGAGGGACTGCATGAATGGAGAGGGCTGGTGCAGCCATGCTGGAAGGAATATAAGGAAACTGCTTTTGCATCCAGCACAGTTCCAGAAGGACCATGGCTGGGTGAGCAGAATGTGCGTTTTCCTGTTGGCTATTGTTTAATTAGGCTGTTGCTTATGCTGACACTGTGTATTTTCTTTGCTCTATCTCCTTTCCTTCTTTATTATTTCCTACTTTGGTTTGATGTTGTTGGTATATAAAATTTAAAGAGCTCTAAATTTTTTTAAAGGCCCCTAAAGGGAGCCGTGCTTTTTTTGTGTTAAAGTCATTACATGAACACCTGTGAACTGTTGAGTTTAATTGGGCTACAGCTGTTGGGGAGCGAGGGGGGATTTATTGGTTTGATTGGCTGTCTTCAGATTGCGGTGTGTTGTCATGCACTGCCCTTCCAACATGTCTCTTTAAACAGAAGCACGTGTGCACATCAGGTACTTACAGGGACATCTGAGGGATGGGCCTGTCAGAGCAGAGTGGATGGTGTGGCCTGTGAGGATGCAAAGGCAGCCAGTAGAGAGCATGGGAAAGCTGTGTCAGCTGGGGGAGCAGCAGATGGCTGGCCAAGCTCCCAGAGACATTTCTGAGCGCTGACTGATCGTGCCGTGGGGTTCCTGGGCAGTGCTGGAGAGGACAGGATGCTTCCTAGTGGGAAAGTGAGGTCCTGTCTGGAACGTCCCAGGTCTGTGTGCACAGCAGCAGAGGTCACATAAGAACTGTCTCTACTGAGGAGGCATGTAGCAGGAACCAGGGCACCTCTGGGTGAGGAAGTCCTCCTGATAGGAAGAGGGATCTCATGCACAGCTAGGGCAGGCACCTCAGCTCCACAGGAAATACAGACTCCATGTTCCACAGGGACAGGGAGGAGCCGTGAGGAAACCACCATGGTACCCCTGAGTACCACACAGGCAGCCTGTGTTTGCTTCGTTCTTCCGTGCAAGGTTTGGCCTAGTGAAGAGCACCCCTGCCCTCTCCCTAAGGGTGTGTGGCATGGGGTGTGCAGGGTGATTCAGGACAGCCTGAGTTCAGCTGTGCTCTGCCCCTGCAGAGAGGCAGCTGGGTGCAGTGCTCACCCAGCTGCAGGGCACCTTTGGACCCTCGTGTCCTCTGGCAGAGCCCTGCAGGCACTTTGTGCCCATTCCCTGCCTGTGGGAGTGTGTCTGTTCCCAGCTGAAGGGTCTAATGAGCTGAGAGGCTGTTCCTGCTCTCTCTACAATGTCCTGTAACCTGCACCTTTGTGCCAGACCCTCGTGGTGCTCAGTGGCATCCTGGTTACCAGTGCATCCTCCACTCCATTGTTCTGAGTCAGTTCACTGTGTGTGTTTGTGAAGGATATGGACAGAGATACCTCTCTATCGTGCCTCAGGGAAGGGGGAAGGGTAAAAAAATTCCTTTTGATTCCTCTTTTTCTGTTGTTTTCACACCATTAGAAAATAATTAACCTCCTTAGTGAAAGCATGTCTCCTTTTCACCTGAGTAGGAAAACCTTAAAATATACATACAATATTTTTAATACTAAGCTTAAATTATGCAGTTGCTGCATTTTGATGATAAATATGCAGATGAGAAGATTTCTCCCTCTTTTATCTTGTGGTTCTAACTCTGTCTAAAAACAGATTGTCGCAGTCACCCTAATTCTGAGAAAAACAGCCTTTTGTGCATTGAAAAGCCAAAACAAGCAAGTCTGATGATCAGATCTTTTCTTCCTAGCTGGCATATGTCTGCCATGCTAGTGAAGGAATCACTTATTTCTCGTGGTGACGGCAGTTGGTGCCATCAATTCCTGTCAGCTGGGGAAAGGGATGGGAAGCCAAATTCATACACTGGTGATTAATTCTGGGAGCTCACATGAAGAAAGACTCTCTGAATACCACTGGAAAGCTCTGAGATTGCCCATTCTGCTGCAATGCAGATATATTCTATACAGATGTGATTAGATAATCCTTGTCTTTCTGCATTCTGGGGAGAACCCTGAGTGGGAATCCACTCACGTGAGCTCTGGGTTGTAGATGTCCAGAGCAACCAACACAACATGGGATGGGTGAGTTGCAGGCATTGGGGAAGGACTCAATCAGCAGCAGATCTTGTTCTGCATCTGTGCTTATTTCTTTCCTTCAGTTGGAAGGTGACACTTTTCATTGAAGGCCACAACTGCTTGAGCAGTTTGTGGAGGGAGTGACCTGCTCCTCTGTCTGCGGGAGGCAGGGCTTTGGAAAAATTACCTGGTGCTTCCACCAGTTCCTCTCCCCCTTGTCTCACATTTTCTCTCTTACTCTCATAGATATATGTATATATATGCACACAGTCATTTTGTCTCCAAAACAGGCCTGGTGCCCTGCTTTTTGGTCTTTCTGGCCATAGTAGCATCCTTTCTGGTGCTACTAATCACAAGCAAGAGTGAGTTGCTGTGTTTGTCATCATCCCTTTGCCTTCTTATGAGAGGTCTCTGCTGTCACTGGCCGTTCCTGGCCACTCACACCACGAGCTGCAAGCTGGGGGAGCTGCAGGGGTGCTGGTGGCAGGGCTGACAGCTTTACCTTCCTTGTGACACTGAGCATGGCCATGGCAGACAATGCCTGCCAGAGCCAGACAGGTACATCCTCCTCCTTCCCAGCCCAGGAAATGCAGTGTGTCTCTGACTTTGTAAGTGAGGGTAGGGAATATGGCAAACTACGGTGAACAATACTGAGCAGATCTGGAGTTTACAGGTCCGAGCTCCTAATCCCGTCCTTTCGATCACTGTGTAGCCTGATGTGTTTCTCTGGACTCCTGTCAGATTAGTGCTGGAAACATCACTTCAGACCTTATCTTTAATCAGTCAGCAGAGAGGCTACAAAGTTGGGATGCACCTCAATTGACACAGACCATGGGCTCTGGTGGAGCCAATTGGCCTTGAGCTGCTGCTACGGAAACCCCTGTAACATCACAGTTTCCAAGTGAACAGCATAAAGTCAAAGAAGTGTGAAAACAAGTAACAGCAAGAATTGTGAAACCTTGTTCTCTGACAGAGTAACTTCTTATTTGACTTGTTCATATCCCACAGTCAAACATGAAGAGCTTTGGACTCTAACACCATCTGTGGGAATGTAATCCATTGGCTAGTTTGCAGCTGTTCAGCACTCTTTCAAGATACACTGGAATTGCTGAGTTCAATTGAAGTAGGCAGTGAAAATAAGTGTGAAGGGTTTTAATATCGATCTATGAAGATTATAGTGTTCATAAGCAAATAAACACTCTTGTGTTATGTTTTTTAGCACATAACATGCTTTTATTTTAGGCTGAGGAAAACTGTAGTGAGAAAGAACAGAAGGCAAGTCCCCATGACAGCACGGGGTGTGTGTCTGCACACACGTCTGTCAGTCTTTTGCAAATGGTTGCAGACACTCTGAAAACAAAAGTAGTTGTACACAGGAGAATTCTTACAGCCATACAGATGGAAAATAATGGGCACTCGTGGTTTGGGCTGCATAATCCATACGCACTCACACTTTCAGATATCTGAAAATACACTTTCTGATCTCCTCAGAAGACCACCCCCCCATTTTAGGCTGTTGGGTAATGAGGGTGAGTCAGCCACATTAGGGCTTCTATTCATCCTATTTCATTGTGCTTAAGCAGGCAGTAGCTACTGGAATTGTACAGGCCATCTCTGCACCAACTCAATAGCACTGCTTATTTCTCCATCTCTTTTAAAGCCTGTGCAAAAGTAAACCCGCTGGGGCTGTTCATCTGTTTTCTTTTCACTCCATAAGCTTTTCCTTTCCCAAGGAGCCCAGCACCTTGCTGCTAATCGACTCATACACACACTATAAAGTAGAACTGTAGGAGATTCTGTAGAGAATCTCCTCTAGTTTTTAATGTTTTTTTAGTATTTTCTTGATTAAAGAGTTCTGTCAGAAGAGCAGTGGTCCTGGGGGCATCTTTCCTCGAGAGACTGTGAACAGTAGTTCCTCTTCTTGGCACCCGGATCTGGTATCTCCTTTTCTGTATCACGAGTCCTGCGTGTTTAGCACATTACAAGTTCTGTTTGAATTGAACTGGTATTTCTGCAGCTGCATCATGTGATCATCCACATTAAAATGGTTGTTCTTGGATTAATAGTTCTTTCTCTACCTTTTGGACTGTAGCTTCCTTTTCCAGGAGGGGCAGGAAATCACATCCTGTGCTTTACATTGGCAGTCTTGGCTCCTTCCCAAAAAAGAGCAGAATTTAGTGCTGCTGATGCTTGCAGCTCAGTAAGATTGTTCAGAGAAATGGAGAGTGTGCTGTCCCCCAGCGGGATGCAGGGGAAGCAGGGGAAGCGACATTTTGACTGAGCTCTGCTGACTTCGGCAGTGTCTCCTGGAGCAGGGACGGTGCTTCCTAAATTCCACGGAGTGCAGACTGCAGCCAGCGGGGTCACGGCCGGGGAACGGCCCTCACATGGCCCCATCCAGACACAAATCCACGCACGGGCTGCAGGTGCAGGAGTGCTGCCGCTCAAATGCTGGCCCTCTGCAGTGAGCGAGCTCCAGGGCTGCAGGAGCCCCTTCAGAGCTGAGCAAGCCTGCGGGTACTGGGGCTGCCCGTCTGCTCAGACATACACATTAACATCCTTCTGACACTTGACACATCCTCGTGTCTCACTGGCCTCCAAAGTGGAAACCAAGAAGAACTAAAGCAGCTCCTCGTTGTGTTCATGGCTCGAGAGATTGTGAATGTTTCTTCAATCTCGGCACTGCTGCTATGTTGTGTTAGTGAGACCACTCCAGGAACCCAGTGAGGACACAAACTCCCTCCTTGAGAAGGGAAAATGATATCTCTGTACAGCACAGCCTCTGCCTTTCCAAATAGCTGCTTCCAGCCTGAGGTTCTCCCTGCTTTTCTCAAACTCTGCTCTTGGCACAAGCCTTTATCTCCACATCTATGGATGAGCTGGATGTTGTGTGTTTGTTTGGTAGCCAAATGATGTGGCTTTCCTTATCTAAACATCTTTGACTTCCTGGTTTTGAACTAAGATAGCCCCACTGTAGTGCACCGATCGCTCTCATTGCTATGGACTGCTTTGGATGTGGCACCCCCAGTGCTCACAGAGCTCCAGTGGACTGGGCTGCA
This sequence comes from Cyanistes caeruleus, assembly GCF_971803275.1. Lineage (NCBI taxonomy): Eukaryota > Metazoa > Chordata > Aves > Passeriformes > Paridae > Cyanistes > Cyanistes caeruleus. Next base: position 9,322,270 of record NC_141720.1, read on the forward strand.
AAGCTCACAGAAGGGTTTGAAAACCCTAAAAATCAGAGAAATTTAGTGTGAGGCCATGTAAGGATCTACCCCAAAAAGCTGCGTGCCCTTTGCAAAACAGAGCAGAACACCACAAACAGACAGGCTTTTGGATGCTGGGGTGTGCTTTAGTGAAACTCGATGAAATGCAACAGGATAGAGAGGAAATGAAAGAGTTTGTACAAGCTATAGGGGCAACATATGGCAGACTGGGGATGGGGAGACCTTGGAGAGCAGTTTGTGGCCGCAGAGATACTCAGCTTGTTTTACAGCACAGCTGCTCAGAACAAAAGAGTCTGTCTGGATCGCTTGTGTGTTAGCTAATGCTGGTGACAGGAAGTTTGGAAAATGTCTAAAATATTGCTCATTAAGTGGGCAAGTGCAGTGCTCAGGTTTGCAACATACTGATCAAATATGTTGGTCATAACGGATGCAGTCATGAGATGGGTCAACAATTTAAAGGAGCAGATGCAAATGAGGGAAACAGCAGAGTCAGGATAGCAAAAGGGAGCAATGTGTTGTTGGTTAAGGTTGCACAGTCCACTTTCTGGAGAAATTTTCCAGTGTAAATCCATGTAATTGAAAATGAAGAGTGGAGAGGGTATATATGGATGAGCCATATGAATGGGCCTTGGAGTACCTCACTTTGGATTCTTGGAAAGTGGATCAATGAAAATTACCTTTTTCTGGAGCTGAGACTCACAGTCACAAGGAGCAGATGGTTATTGTAAGTGTCACAACCAGAGCACACCTTGCCTGTGGTGATCCCCCCATCTATTGGAGTTTCTGTAATTGCGCACTGATGCTGCAAAATGTATTGATAAATTCTGTGGAAGTGTAATCTTGGATATTAATTCTTCTGGTGACAGATTGTGCACTCAAAACCAGGGATCAGTAGGATCTGCTATATTTCGGCTGAATTTCCTAAGGGGCATGAAATAGTATCATCAGGTGAGGAAAATGTTTTCAGTAATGTTTGCAGGATTTATTCTTTCCTGACATTCTGAAAGTAACTATGGATGAAAAGAGTATTTGAGTCTGGGACACAGCACTGCTGCTACTTTGAGTGCACAAACAACCCTACTATTGGGGAGCATTAACTTGAATTGGCATGAAAATGAAATTTGTTTTGATTGGGTCTGTGTTGTAGTCTGTAACTACTGTGTTACAGTAAAAAGGGAAACAAACTGCCTCAGAGTTTGTTGTGCCTTGTACAGCAGCATGGTAAAATCATAGGTTTTTTGGACACTAAATAAAAATGTATCTATTTTCTATTATTCTTGAAGCATGGGATGTTTCTCCTTGTAGCTAAAGGAGAAGTTCAGAGCTTTCTATAAAATTACCATTGCATTGCTGCCTTTGTATTCCTGCAGATGCACAGCAATTTTGGCCATCCATCTCTCTGGGTGTGGGTTGGGCAGCTGCCCTCAGCATCTTGGCTGAAATTTTGGCTCAGTGTGACCCAGACATTTTGCACACCCCCTGCACATTGCAGTGCCCATTGCTGTGACTCCAGTTCCTAGAAAGGACTTCCGCTTAGAAAAATTATTGGCATGTAATGAGTGAGGACTGCTTTACCCAGTCTGGCTTTGATCTTTGCTCAAGAACTGATTCAGGATAATAACAGGCTGAGATAAAATACAAATGGCCACTTTGCTAGACAAAGACAATTGCTTGTGTAGAGCTTTGGCTACCATGCAATTAATTTCTTTTCAGAGCCACGCAGCTAATATGTAACAGCCATTTGCAAGATATTGCTGATTTACATAGTGCCCCCACGTCTCCTGCAGCCAGCACTGAGAAAACGAGATTGGCTGGAGGCTTACAGTGATGTTAGCAATGAATAATACATCATCTGCAATCTGGGCTTCTTTAGCCATGCTATTTGCAGGCTGCGGGGGGGGGGGAGGTTTCTGGCTTAAGCAATATGTTTTTAGTGGATGTGTTGGAATCTTGTTTTGCCCCTTCTGCCATAGCTGTGCCTGGGATGTTTGGACCTCCACACTAACACCAGGAGCTGTTTTTACACAGTTGGCAGCACGTTTATGGTTCATCTTTGTGCAGTTTAGTGGTGGGACAGAAACACGCGGAGAGACTGAGCCTGATGAAGGAGCCACCAGGTCGTGTTTGGTGTCAGCTCCGCGTCCCCGCCCTCTCCCGGCTTTTGGCACCCTTGATTTTAGAGCCCGGGAGGATTCTGGCGGTCAGCGTGCGCAGTTCGGGCTGTGAGTTTGCCATCTAGCGGCTACTCGGTTCGATATTGGAGTCCGAAGCAGACCCGGTTAAAGCCGCCTGCTTCAGGCGCTGCTGCCTCTCCCGCTGGACCGGCGGCAGCGCAGCCAAAGCCGCCGGCCGCTCCCCCTTCACCTGCTGCTGTGCCCGTGCTGCTCACGGCCCCGCTCCCTTCGGCTTGTCTGACATTTGGGATTCTCGGAAAGGTGAAACATGCTGTCAGGCCAAAGAAGTCCCGCACTGGAGTCGGAATTTGGAAACATTTGTGTCAGGTTCAGCCCGCCAGGGCCAGGAGCCAGCTCCATATGCAGTCCTGCTGTGCCAGGCTGATACGCTGAGGTTTCTTCCTGGCCTCAGCATCATCTCAGCCTGGCTGCCCTTCCCTGAAACAGGACCAAAGTCTCCCCCCCGTACAGATTCAGCAGGTTATGGTTCAATTAATTTTCCTCTTGGGTTTGTGAACGAGAGCAAAGCTGTTTTGTTGCTGCCACTAAATCTCCTGCACCGAGGAAAGGCTTTTCAGGCTGGTGATCTGGTGTGTGCTCATGAGTATACACAGGTGAGAAGGATGCTCTCTTTAGTCCCTTCTTAAGGAGGAGGTGACATGAAATTGTTTATTTGGAGCAGCCTTTGCACTGCTGATATCATCACATAGTGCAGTCTTTGTGCTTGGGTGGGAATAGGGAGGAGCACCTGTACAAAGAATAGATATTAATTTGGGTAGAAAAAAGAGCTACATTGGAGAAATGTCCTCTGTCCCTTCCCACACTGGTGTTTACAGGAGTTGCTGTAACTTGTTTGCTGTCCCAGGTACCACAAGGGATGAGGTGCTGCTCTCACGCATGTCTGCTTTGTGCCTGGCTTTCTCCTCCATGATCTCATGTCTGAATCAAAGCTTGCCTACAGGTGGTGATCGAGCCCAAAAAGGCTCATCACTTACCAAACAACCGTCTGCAGTTATTTGTTTGTCCTCTGTAGCCAGCTTAGTTACTTATTGATATCAAATGTTTGTCTCACTATGTTGTAATGAAAAGGAAGAGATAAAAGCCCTGCTCTTGCTTGAAGTGCCAAATTAGCTAAGAATGGTGACACTCAGCTACTGTTCTCTTGTGTGCTCAGATAGAAAGGCATAAACCATTGCTCTTTATACACTGGGGTAGCTTCTTACCCTGGGACAGGGCTGGTTCGAATGCTTGAACTGTGAGCCAGAAGCATTTGAAGGATTTACTAGACAGTTAAAATACAGGAGATGCTGCCTCGTGCATTGGGCATTGCTCCAGGAGCTAGGATGAAAGAAACATTTCCTCCAGGGTAGCTGCAGTGGAGCCTAAAGCCAGCAACAAGGCCAAGGGTTTGCTTTCAGAAATCTAGTCCTAAGGCACTTGTAGAACATCCTGAAAGAACAAATCCCGATTGTCTGAGGAGGCAGCACAGGTTCTGTGGTGAGAGTACAGAGTCAGCGCCTGCTCTTGCCAGCAGCCTGCGTGGTGTGGTGCAGCCACTGCATCTCAGCATCTTCTGGGGGTGCAGTCAGGGGCTCCAGGCAGTCTGGTTGCACAGATTTCTAGTTGGGGTCCTGCTGCAAGTCAGTGTTTAAAACCCCCAGGGATTTTGTGTAAATGTGCCTTGTAAAATGATGTCCGCAGACATTCTGAGCAGACCACAGCATTTTGATGGAAACCAGGGTTCGAATCAAAACCACCTCATTTCCCTCCAAACCCTGTCTCCCCATCAGACTCATCTGGATCCCATTTGAAATGTGTTAATCAGAGAAAAATGACATGTACCCCTACTCTGAGGTCTGTATAAATTGTGTGACATTGAGGGACACCCAGTGCTACATTCTTCATCAGGCTTGTGCTCCTGCTGTAAATGCAGGAAGATTGGAGATTCTCTTTAAGTAGCAGTACATGTAATATTGGAAATATTTTCTTACAGGTGTGAGAGAACTGTCAATCAAGAAAAGCCATGCTTCTGTTCCTCAGGGTTTTGGTAGAGGCAGTAGTGAGAGCAGAAGGTTTGCTCTCTGACTTTGCCTAACTATTCCTGAGGCAAAACTGTTCTTGGGAACATGGTGCTCAGATCATGTTGGGATTGGTAGAACAGGGCTCACTGCATCCTGTTGGTAGTGTGACTAAGTCCTGCAATATTTTATGGGATTTTTTTTCTTCCAGATTCTGAAAGAAATGGATCTTTTGTGCAATTTGAGCTCTTGGATTATGAAAGATATTTCTAATCTTTGTGGTTTTGTGACAACATTTTAAAATATGAAATGAATTCAGCTAACAGACCAGAAACAAGGAAAGAGAAAACAAAATATATCTCTTCTCTCCATCACATGGTTGGTTTGGGGAGGAAGAATGAGTCACTATTTTTTAGCACATAAAAGTGGCTGTGATTACCTCTGATCCAAACCTGCTGATATGAACAGAAAAAAGGATCTGAACTCAGCGCTTGCCTAGGCTCTGTGGAACTGATCTGCCCTCCCCTGGGAGGTGAGGACACCGGCAATTTCTTGGCAAGAGATGGGAGAAGAGAACACGCTCAGTGGCAGCTGGCTGTGGCTCTGTCCCTGGGCTGGGGTCCGACAGCCGCTCCCCATGTGAGGAGCAGCGCTGACACTCTGCACTCCTCCTGTGCCCGAAGAACACTGCGCCTCTCCTGGCTCAGGCCTCCTGATCACCACATCTAACCTACGTAGGAGACAGTACATTGCAACAAATTCAAATGTTAACTAGTTTAAGACTCAGGTCTCTCATTTTAATTACTTTCTTTTAGTCAAAATTATCTTGCCTTTTGAGGCAGATAAAATCAGGACAGAGATACATGGGAAGAGTAAGCTTTTAAAGTTAGAGCACACATCGTTTGTTCAGTATGAGCTCCCCCTGGAACTGAGAGCTGGAAGAATCCTGCTGGGCTGGAAAACAGTGGTTCATCAGGATAGCTACACAGCTGGGGAGAAGACAGAGGTGGAGGCTTCATGTGTTTACAGTCAGGGGCGAGGGCAGAATGGTTTTCCCTCTCCTGGGGTTTAGTGGCTGTATAAACTGCACATACCCCACTTCCCTGGTAAGGGGCTGTTAGTCAAGGCAGAAGGAGTCCTTGAAGGCCCTTTTCTTGGCCTTAGAGAAAGGCCCCAGCCAGCCCAGAGCTGAAATAGCATTTTTGGTTGTAGTTTCCAGATTCATCAACTTCTGCTTTAATTCTTGGTGCTCACAGTTTTAATTTCTAAAATCCTGCCACTTCACGATCTCCACCTCTGAGATCTCTGTTATCCCTATTGTGCAATTACTGTGGATCAGAGTTGAATCTATTTTTACTCTCTTGTTTTTCCCTTCAGTTTGTAATGCCTCTGGGAGTGAGTTCTGGGAAGAATCTGCTTTGGTTTTAAGCTGTATGGTGCCGCCTCCTCTCCCATTATCACTCTCCGGTTTCAATGGCCCCATTGTGCTGCCTGTACCGGCACTTTGTTTGCTTTGAAGTGTGGGTAAGAAGTTGCTCCGTCCCTCCAGTTTAATTCTATCACTCACGGCACAGACCTTCCTGCCGGGAGCTGTTTGACAGAGCGGCCATTCCTGCTGCACACCTGAGAGCCTCCAGGGCAGTGCGAGCTGCCGAGGCTTTCCCGACCCCGCCGACACCCGTGCCTTCGCCTTGCTCCGCTCCTTCTTCCTTGGACGAGAGGAGTCGGGAATCCCGTGGATCCCAAGTTTTTAGTATTTTGACAATGGGACATTTTCCTTGTGAAATTTTGGCTTCTGCCACTGATGGAGAGAGACAAGAAAACAATTCTGATGAGGCAAAAAATGCTGTAAAGCAAAATTATTCTAATGTAATTTCTGACTGCATTAAACTCTTTCCATTGTGCTTTTCTCAGGCTTTATTGAATCCCAGCCAATTTCCTTCAGCTTTCTCTCATTTCCCTTCAAAGTTGGCTTTTCTCAGCTCCAAGATATTTGTGTTGCTGCCCTTTCTGCAGACCCTCATCTGCATTTCAAACCTGGTGAGAGATTACCATCCCTGTGTCTTAGGTATTTCTGTAGTCATTTAGTACACCTGGCTCACATCCAGCCCTTGGATGCAGACTTGTCTCTGATCTGGCTGACAGTGTAAAGCAGCTGCTCTCCTGTACGATCCCCAGGAGCACAGGCCCTTCCGTAAGTGTCCTGTTGTTTCCCAAATGAAGTAAAATCCCCCCTGGACCACACTGCTTGCCCTGTTGACAGACCTCCCAAGTCTTTTCCCTTTCCTTTTCTTACCCAGGCACAGCCGTGCTGTTTGGTGCTCTCCTCAGTGGCTGTAGCTCTGTGTCCATATGTTTGGCTGCAGGTCCCAGAGTGGTGAGTGCTCTGCTGGGGCACGGGGACAGGCCAGGGATGAGTCTTTGTGTAGGCAGGCACTTGGATGTGCTTCTGATGAATATTTAAGATCTCACCGTGAGCACTGGGCTAATGAATTGCAGTTCTAGCATTCACTGGAGAAGTGTCACAAACATAATGGGGACAAAATTTGCTTAAAATTTGTTTTGAACATCTGTGGCATTTTTCTCTTAGTTTATTCGGCTCTGTTTTTTCTGCATCTTATTTACTTTGGACTGTGAAACTACACTAGTTATTTTAACTTTTATTTTTTTTGTTTGTTTTAAATAAACTTTCTTTTACTATTCTGGAGACAGAATGGTACCACAAACTGTTTGCCTTATTTCCAGGAGACATTATATTATTAATGCTTTCTAAAACTTTTGAGGTTTATTTGTTTTATTTCTACTAAAGCTTGGACTTGAAGCCTACAGTTACTGTTCAGAAGAGGGATATTAGCTGTGACCCATGTGTACCGTGCAGAATTTAAGGGTGCGATTAGACGGGGAGAGTTTTCGGTATACTCTGAGTACACAAATCCTGCAAAGCTCTTAGGGTGCTGATCTCTCCCTGAATGACTCCCTGGCAGGATTTCTCTCAGCCTGCCCTGAAGGCCCGTTCCTGAGCTGGTCAGATCTGTGCCTTGTGCTTGGGCTGCTGGGGGTGGCAGCGTCCCATCCCCCTGAACTTGTCTCACAAAGCGGTTCTCAATCGAACAGCGTTAGCCCACGTGATGGGTGAATCCAGGTCAGAGAGCATGGTCCCTTCACATCTGCTCCGTGCTTGCTGCTGACATTTTCATTCAGCCTGCCTGTACTGGGCAGCGATGGAGGTCTGTGAAGGGGGGACAGAAACATCTTTCTGCTGGGGGAGGACAATGGCAGGACCTCCCAGTAACTGCAGCTGTGTAGGGGCTCTGAATACAACGGGCCACTCTTGGCAGTGCTACTGAGGTCTGGCTCTTGGAAAGCAGCACTGTGATTCAGCTGTCACTCACCTCCCAGCAAAGGGAGCTTTGAAAAGGCGCCTCTGCTGCTCTCCTGGAGTAGCAAATATTTCCTAGGCCTGTGCTGCTGAATGGGAGAGATTGCCATTGTCCTCCTTCCCCTCTCAGGCTTGCTGGGCTTGCTCTAAATGGGCCTTTTGCAAAGGAACAATAAGCCCAGCGAAGGGTCCACGTTGCACATGTCTGAGCAGTGAGAACACTCCAGCACTTGTTCATTGGCTCCTGTGATGTGAAAAGCTGTGCTGCCGACAGGGCAGGGGGTTTTCCAGCCACAGCTGTGGTTTGTTTTCTGTCTCAGGTTGTGCTGCTCTGGGTGTACATCTGCATGTTTCAACCAATTTCCTAGAAAATATTGTCATCCCAAGATTTACACTGGCCTAAGAAATCTGTTTCCTTTTGCAGCTGGAGCTCTGTGATGAGTTTGCAGTGAAACCCACCAGGCAGGTGGGACCTGAGTTCACATGGCTCTGCTCTGATAAACTTTAGCTTAGCTTTGGTAGAATATCCCCAAACTTTTACTGCCTCGTGGTTTTGCAGCAAAACCACACACACCTCTCTGAATCAAACCTGTCTGAAAAGCTGTGGCTTGGGCTGACGTTCACAATGAACTTCAGGGCTAGAAGACGTTGCTTCTCAGGAATCTGTATGGATACAAAGGTACAATTTTCTGCCTGGACCATGGACCATTTCCCGGTTTTCCTCTGACCATCTCACAAAACTTTCAGGGTCACAGAATTACACGCTGCTTTTCTACACAATTGATGTTATTCCTGCCTTCTTTCCCCTTGCTGCATCTGAAATTATGATTTTTGTGTATACAGCATTGATTTGCAAGAATGTTTTAGTATTCTGAAGCTTTTATTTATTTGGAAGGAGGACGAGGTCCTACCCAAGGAAGAAGTGGGTTTGGTCTCCCATTGGAAGAGTTATGCTGTACAGTAGAATACAGTAAAAACTTATCAGAGGGAGACAAATATAAACATACCATGTTACAATCTGGATTTGTCATCTGATAATCAGAGCTATAGCCATAATGATCTTTGGGTCATTTAAGAAAATGTCTTTTAGTTTTTAAACCCCACCAAGATCCCAAATATAGTAGAATATATTCACTTGCTCTACCTGCAGTATTTCTTTTTAGGGGTCATATAGCAATGACCTGTCTAAGAATGCCTTAAGACCAGGACCAGCATTCGGTGACTCACAGTGTCCTTACTCCTCCGAAGTGTGGCTGACACGATGGGCTTTGTTTCCCAGCATTGCCTGTGTAGATGCCTGAGGGATTAGAGAATTTTTCAGTATATATTATCTCTGCTTACATACTCCTACAAATCAATGTCAGCTTTTATTTTAAAACACTATCAGAAAAATTAGTTCTTTGTTCTTTTCAGGCATTCGATGGTCTGATTTTCCTCCTGTGCTAGTCTTGCTCTAGTGCAATTTGTGCTGGTGCTTTTCCTGATTTAGGCCTGTCTGAGTGAAAGGAGAATCAATGCTTCCTTTGCAAAGTGACTCGGACTGCAGTCTGGCCACACCACCCCATCATCAGGAAGTTTGCAAAATTGAGGTGACCGCACCCTGGCTGTGAGTCCGGGGGTTCTGCGCTGCAGCGTGTCCTCCAAATGCCAGTGAGGAAAATCTCTTTGGAAGTTTCTGCCTTGCTCATCCCATTTACTGAAACTAAATTTCAAGAAGCTAATCGGGCAGAGAGTGCAAAGGATGAAATGTTAGAAATCAAATTAATGAAGCTGAATCACCAATTTGTGACCTAGAAGACTATTAGGAGTGATCAGAATTAATTAACTCTCCTTTGCGATGCTTCAGAGGAAGCCAGCGAGCATGGAGACAAAGGACATGGATGGGATGTGACTACCTGGGCCAGCCCGAGCCGGGCTTCAGTGGCCGCTCGTGGAGCACAGTTAGCAGAGAGTTGCCAGGGTCCCTTCCTGTGTCCTGCTCTTCCATGCTTGTTCAGGGACATGTGGATGAAGCTGTGAAGAAGCAGCCGTCCTGTTATTTGTGATGGAACTGCAGGGGAGTCTATAGGAAAAAGAGGGATTTTGAATTTTCTAGTAGAACGGTACTGACAATTCCCAGAAAAGGTCTCACCACTGCTCCCATTCTATGAATTCATTTCTTTGGCTCAAGCTCTGTTTGTGGGTTGAGGTTGGAGGTATCTGATGGCAAGTGGCCACCTCACACTCCATCTTGGAAGCCTGGTAGCTGCCACCAGAGACAGAGAAACCATGACACAAAATCTTACTTGTATTTTCCAGGTTTAATCAAAGCCAGGATTGAGTCCTAAACACTTCTAGGGAAAGATGATACAGGTATTAAGTTGTAGCTTCTTTTCTTTCAAAGGTCAGAGTTTTAGACGGCTCTGGCTGATAATTGCCAAAATTAATTGGTCATTTGGGATACTCAGTGATAGGAAGTCAACTTCTTCCTGGAAGTGAATGTGAAAGGTAATACCTACCTTAGTAATATTTGGGAATTTTAAAGAAAGTGAATATTTTCCTCACCATTCTTTTTGGGACAAATATGGAGAAAGAAGATATGTAATCATAATTATTTTCACTAACCAGAACTGCAGTGTTTCTTCTTGCATCAATAAATTCTTTTCATACTCTAAACTGCCCATGGGAGGAAGAATTGGTGAAGAGATGGCTCCAGTTTCTTGAATAATGCATTATTTAGTAAATGGACTGTCCGATCAGGAAATAGTCCTCTGAATATGATCAACATCGACATTGCTGGCTGGACAACTTACAAAGGAGCATTTTGAAATTAATTTGATGATTATGAAAATGTCTTGGATCCTTTGCTGAAGGCTAAATAAACACAATTAAAATATTCTTAGTTTTCAATGTGCTTTGTTCAGTTCATTAAGTGTAACTAGAGCTTCCAGTTATCTGCATTTAGTTTTTAAAAAAATTGGAGGGTATTTTTAGAGCAATGTAAAGCTTATTGCTAATTACACCTGGGGGGAAATCTCATTAGATATTCATTTGCTCTCAGAGCTTAAAACAATTCTAATGAGCTGCATTAGTTGTGATAACACTGACTGACTCTCTCTTGTCTGCTCCCTCTGGCTTGTCTGAAACAAACAAAGATTCTGTGGAGCCTGGAGCTCAGCAAATGTGACCTTGGCTATCTTTCGGGCCGAGGGGAAAGCAGCTCAGTCCAGAGGACAGGGAGAGCCTGCTGCAGTCACGGCTTGGAGCTGAAGTGGCAGATGACCTCACAGCCAGGACACCAGAGCTGGGCTGTCCTGTCCCCGCTGCAGCCCTGGCTGTACTGGGGAGGGCCCGTCCCCATTTCCAGCCTTTCCTGCCACCTCTGCCAAACTGATGGTTTAAGGTCTCATCAAGGCCCTAAGAGGCAGCCTGGAAAGCACCTGTAAGAGGCCTGACCTACCTTCTTCCCTACAGAATGAACCATCCCTAGGCTATGCCTGGCCAGGTGGGTGCAGCTGGGGCTGGGGAGCCCTTGGACTCAGAAGATTTCAGGAAAACCCAGAGGAGCAGCCGTTTCTCCTCTTCACATAGTTGCTGCTCAGAGTAGCACACAGTGAAAGCTTTGTCAGCCAGGTTGTCTGCCTGGAATGAGGCCATGAAGAGCAACAAGCTTGGTTCTCAGTCCTCTGCTCCACCAGCTGCTAGAACTGCTGCTTTGTCTCTGCCTGGAGATTGGAAGGGTTTCTGGTGAGGAACCATTTTTGCCTTGGCTTGCCTGGCCTTGCCTGGCCTCCGTGGGAAGAACATGGAAGTCAGGCAGATAGAGCAGAACCGTTTTTACTTCCCCTTATATCAGCATATTTTGGATGAACTGGGTGGCCTGTGAAGTCCTTGCTGGACTGCTTTTATTTCTATCATTAGAAAGCTGGACTTCCTATTGCTTCACACTAAGCACCTGCAATGACTCAAACTCAAAAAACCCTGTCCAAATTAGATGTGGATGTTGCTCCTTTCCATTTCATAAATGTAGCATCTTTGTCCAGGGCAGTGAAAACATACAGAGAAGACAAACTGCAGCCGCTCCCAAGATGGACTGTAACAAGCCCATGAAACTGTGGGGATGTGTTTAAATCAGCTCTTTCTAATCATGCGGAACAACCTAGTGGCCTGGGAAAAGCCTGTTTATGTGACTCTAAGCAAGGTAGGATCTTCATCTCCTCGTGTGGCAGGTGAGGAAGAAAGCTGCTTGTGTGCACAGGTATCTCAGTAAGTGGCATGGCAGAAAGGTGACTGTGAGCCCAGACCCTCCTTGGAGACCAGGGAGACTCAATGTGGGTGTAAAGTGGCACACTGAGACAGGTTTACTGCTGCTTCTGGGAGAGGCTATGAATTGAGCAGCAGGTAATGGTGTAGGAATGATCACACACAGAGCAGGATATATGGGATTCTTTGGTAATTGGGGACATTTTGGCATTGGAGCTGAGCAGGTGAGAACAAGCTGCCAGAGTCTGCTCACCAACAGGAAGAAAAGGGCTGGCTGCAAAGACAGGAACTAATTTTGTTTTAATCTATTGGTTGTAGAGTAAAGGCAAGTAGAAATATCAGGCTTGGCTACTGGCAGAGAGAATACACCTGAGTCAGAGAGAAGCTGTCTGGACCAAAGTTGTAAGTAGAAAGGTGGAAACCAGACTTTATTCCTCAAAGGATAAGAGAGCACAGAAAATGAAGCTTTCAGGGAGCTGAAGGGTGTGAAGTGGATGGTTGGTACCAAACCCCCTACTCCATGGCTCTCTTATTAAAGAGGTTAAAGGAACTGTAGGTCTAAATTGGAAAGGTTTTCACAGGCACTTCACAGAGCTGAAGTGTTTTGCAGGAGATTCCTCAAAGGTGGAAGGCGGACAGCCTCCCACCATTATTTAAGGAACGACCCAGATGTGCACCAGGGTCTTGCAGGGAAGTTCGTTTCCCTTCAGGTGAAGACAAGTCTTAGAAAATGTTTTAATAGATGAAAGGTGGCCTGTTGAGAAACGCACAGCTTGACCAAAGATAGCCAGTATGGTTTCCGGAAAGGACCTTTTCTGCCTCGCTAACTTTTGGAAATTTCTTTTTTTAGAACATACACTCCTGTCGGCATAGACAAGAGGCTAAGCAGGAGTCAGGAGAGGCTTGGATCTTCAGACGGTGTTTGACAGGGTCCCGCGTCGGAGGTTAATGTCTAAAGGTGGGGAGTTGGAAAGGGGAAGAATTGGCTCACTGATTGAAAATTGGCCAGAGGACAGGAGCAGAGTGGGGAAAGGAGGCATAAATAGAAGCCTTTCAAGATGAAAGACAAGTTAATAAAGGAGCGTGTACTGTAGGAGACTGCACTGGCAGATCCTGGTCTTTCTGATAGTTACAGTGTATGAAAGACTTGGCTGAGGACATAGAAAGCAAGATTTCCTAGTTTGCAGATCACATCAGATTTGGGAGGAGTGGTGAATAATGAATTCCAATACAGGCAAAGTGGAGACCAATTCTAGGCTTTGATATGATGACAAACACAGACCTAGACAGAACAAGACATTTTACAGCCATATATTGGGTTACTGGTATCTAACTTCTTTTTAAAGAGTCTGGGATGGTCATTGGTTTTAATACTTCCCAGTAGGCTTTATTTCTTGCCAAGCTGCTGGAAGAGGCTCACTGAGAGTCTGCTTGTGTACATCATAAATTTTATTTTCTGTTTTGGCTGGTAGAACTCATGATAGAACAACTGCACATGTTTGAAAGGGCAAAAGCATCTTGAATTGAAAAGGGCAGAAAGTAGGACTGAATAAACTGGTTTAGAAGGAATATACGGAGGGTCCTTTCAGGTTCAGCACAAAGGTCAGAATAGCTCAATGACCTTGGAGAACAAACCACATCCACCAAACCCACACATACAGTAAAACCCATCTGCCTCAAAATTGAAGTGGTGTCTTTCCAGTATATCTTGTTCCTGCAGTGGTGAACAACACTAGCCGAGATGAAGCCTTTTAGGAGTAAGATACTACTCTTCAGTCACACTGCACAGCTGGGGAGGTGATTCACGTGTCTATGCGTAACCAAAAGGAGCCTGGTTGATGCTGGGGAGCAGATCTGTCAACTGGTGTATCTTGGCTCTCTTGAATTCAAAGGATCAATGACATTTTCCACTGTCTCAGGGTAAATACTGTGGTGATGGAAGGAAGAGGTGTCTGTGCTAATGTGCAAGTCAAGTTTCTGTAAGTCAGCTTCAGATGTTTGGAAAGAACTGTTGAAAGAAGGAGATTCTTGGAAGCTGAGAGCTGCGATGAGAGGCAGCCGCCTGCAGCCAGGCTGAACGTCACCTCGGTGCCTCTGCCAAGGCAATGGACACCAGCGACCCCAGCCTGGGCTGGGGTCTGTTTGGAGATTGCTGACATCAGCCACATAAAAGCACTGAGCTTATGGAATGAGATGGAGTTCAGCTGTCTGAATAGGGCACTGAGGCTCTCCTTGAGATGCTTCAGAGCTTCTCCCAAAATGTCTGTTTTGAAAGTTAAACCTCTGAGTGTTTTACATCAACAGTGAAAGTGTCCTCACTGGGGACTTTCCCCAGACCTACTCCTCAGTGATTTATTTCTTGTCCTCCAACTAGGCTTGTGTAAATTCCTTAGGTTATTTTTTGGGTACTAATTAACCGTGCTGTAGAAATCATATTATACAACTGGTAATGAGCAAAATCTCAGACACACTCATACACCAACCAAACCTTGGCAAATTGTAATTAGCTCAGGACTTGATACTCCCTTATTCTGCATTTCATTTTTTTTTTTTTCCTGAGGAAAAAAAGCCCTACATAATGAGCTCTTTGAACCTAAATCAAACAACATTTTCAGTGGGGACAGGTAATGAAATGTTAGTCAAACCCATTGCAATGGGCAGATCAATCACTGCCTTGTAAGATCTAAAAAGGAACTCAGAGATAATGGTGGCAGAACGGCTCCTGTTGCAAATCTTCCAGGCCCAGCCTCCGTGGGTCACACAGGTATGGAGTGGGGAGCTCTTTCTTTCAATCCCAGTGCGCTCGGAAAAGCGAGTTGCCAGTTTGCTGAAAGCAATAGGATTGAGACAAGAAAAGAGGCTTTCACTTTTGGATCAAGCCAGCAAATTTTCTGTGCCAAGAGGGAACCTGGAATGGGTATTAAGTCTTGCAGGAATGCTGAGGGAACTGAATATGTGTTCTTGGCCTCGTGGCAACAACAAGGGAGCGTATAAAGCAAACAGTTGTGAGCTACTGAGCTCAGCTGTTCACCAGGGAGATGAACGGTTTGCTGGAGCTCCAGTTTCCACATTAGCATCATACAACAGCCTCATCTATTAGTACAGTGTGCTCTCATGTTGGAGATGCTGTTGAAGCACTGAATCACTTCCCAAGACACTAACTTTTTAGTTTCTCCTCAGCAATAAGGCTTTTTGGAAAACAAAATATTGGTCCCCCAAGAAATTCTGGTATTTCAGATATTTATTTTTTTTTGGTCCTAAATTGTGATTAAAATCAAAATGTTGAAATGTTATATTAGTCAAAATACCTGAAATATTTCAGTTGGGAAAAAAACTGCAAATAGTTTCCAAGTGTCAGAGACAATATATAACAATAAAGTATATAGGGATATAGAGTTCAGAATGTAGGAACAAATTGTTCAGAAGTATTCCTATTTCAAGCTTTGTTGAGCTGCCCATGTTCCCAGGGAGCACTTCTGTTCTTGATGAAATAGCATTTCCTGGTTTTTGACATTTGGTCAAAAGCATTCAGGGCATCTCTGCTCAGCCAGAGTGGCTGTGACGAGGGCAGGCACAGCTCTTGTCACCCAATTTAATGCTTGTTTTTGCTTCAGCTGTAACCCTGAAAGTCTCTTACTCTACCTTTAGCATTATCTCTGTGTTACTACTGCATGATTTGGAAATTAAATCCAGGTTGTGACCTTTTGTCATGCACATTGGAGGATTTGCTTTTGGAGTAGACAGTGGCACTGGTGGGTTTGATGACTGTTTCATTGAGTGTACTGGTTCTCTTTACTGACAGGCATTTCTCACCTGTCAATGTGCTACTTACTGCCCTCAGAGTACACGGGACACTTTATCTGTCTGTCTGTCTATCTGTCTGTCCATCTGTCTGTCTATCCACAGTCCTCTAACAGGGCTGCTGAGCACTGGTGCCTGCTGAGAACACACCTTGGGTAACACCATTAATCACCTGCCTGATGAGCCTATGCTTTGAATTACCTGAAATACATAAAGGTGCTGCTGGTAATTTGCTCTTTCGGAGTGTTTCCCTGGGATTCAGATCACTGTGGCTGAAGGTGCCTGTTCCCTGGAGATGGAAGGAGGAGCACCACCCCAAAGCAACCTCTGAGGAGGGATTGTATTTCTGTTTTCCTCCTTTCTTGGGCAAAGATCCTGGTGCAGGTTAATCCTTGAGCTGGGCACCTCCACCCTTTGTATTTTATTGTCTGGCACACATTTTGCAAGCCAAATTGCTTAGTGTTCACCAAGGCAAGAGCCCAGGTCTCTTGGCCTTGGCAACAGGCCTTCCCTGACATTCAGACAGCCTCAGGGCCTTTCCTATCTTTCTAAACACTTTCTTTCTCTCCTGTAGAGCTGCCTTATTACAGCAATAAAAATAACAAGGTCCCTGCAGACCTCTTTATAAAGAACAATTTAGAGCCAGGAGTAAGTGTGAGGATTGGGATGAAAATAGGCTATCACAGTGCTAATGTGATATACAGGTACGATCTGTGTATTATATTGGCACAGGGAAGTTGTGTGTCTTGGGAAGCAGAGACTCAGTGTGGGACTGGTTTAGGTGGCTGCAGACAGAAACAGTGGGTTTGACACCCACCCTATGGGAAGGGCCTGTGACAGCCTGGAGTGACAGGTTTGGAATGGGTCCGTCAAATGTAGGGAATGCAATCACCAAAAATCATGTAAATCTATCCAAGGACAATATTAATGTTTGTATATGTTAGATTGGAACAACAAATAATGTATGAAATCCTGGATCCCATTGCCCTCATTTCTGTGGGTGTTTTCAAGTCCTTTTCATGGCCTCCATCAGAAGCAGCTGGGTTGAAGAGACATGTACAAAACAAAGGCAAAAAGGTGAAACCACTCCAGATCCCACCTCCTACCTCAAGTTTTGCTGTGTGTCTGCCTCTCTGATCTGTGTTGCTTCAGATAGCTGAGGAGACACAGGCACAAAGCAATGGCAGATCAGTTACTGAGCTTGCCCAGGGCAAAGCAGAGGGTTAAATGGCTTGCAGGGGTGACAAGAAAAGGTAATTGAAGCTTTTGCAGGTGGTCTGGGGGAAGAGGAAAGGAGAATGGAGTGGTGTCCCTTATGGAAGAAGTATTTCTGAACTGAGAACCTGCTGGTGGTGGAACTGCGATTTTCTTCCAAAGGTCAAAAATCCCAACTGGTACATGGAGCAAAAGAATGGGCTCTGCTGCAGCAGGGGCAAGGGCAGCCACACCATGGAGACAAAAGGCAAGACCTGCAGAAAATGAAAGGATTTCATTCCCATCTCCTGCTTCGTTTCAAATGGAGGGTAAAGACGAAAGAGGCTAGGATTTGTAAGGAGGATTTCAGGTATGTACAGGAGGGGAGCAGTTTGAAGGATGACTTGTGTTACTGGCACTAGCACAATATTACTGTATTATCTTTATTTTTTTTTAAACACTCTGTATGCATTGCAAGACGTGTGAAAACATAGCAGCTCAAGACTTAAGTGAGGTGGAGCAGATAGAAATATAAAGGCTTATTAAGAAAAAGTTGATGTATGAATCACAGTCACATGTTTTTCTCCTCCTGCTCTACACACAATTTTTAAAAAATTTATGTTGTTTTTCAGGGGAAGTGAGGTGTTCCTCTGCTTACACAGAAATTTTGATTACCTGCTTCTGGGCTGTTCTGTTCTATGATCCTTTCTTCCAGAGTGGTTGCCCTCCAATACCTCTCAGTCTGAAAGGCTCCTGCTCTGCCTGGCAGCTGGAGCAGAAAGTGCTCCAAGCACGGGAGCCCTGACAAGGGGGCTCTTCTACTGACTTCCACTGAGGTGTGCTAGATTCCAGTGTTTGCTCTGCAGCTCAGGAGAGCAGGCTCTGCTGGGCAGGAGGAGCTGCCCAGCACTGGGATTTCCTGTGCGACATCTTCCCTGCCAGCAGTTTGAAACAGAGCAAGATGAAGGTCCTGGAAAACCCAGAATACCTTTACCTGGAAACCTCATTAAAGGGAAATGAAATTGCTTTTGCTGTAACCACACTTAGTGATAACTGTAGCAGCTTGGTCTGTCACTTCCTGTTGCTACCCTGCTCATGGGGATCGGCTTGGCTCAAGAGCTTGCAATGCTGTGAGACTGCACTCAGAACCTTGGACACTTACCTGTCCCTCATCTTCTAGTGCCAGGTGATTCAAAGCCAATTCTAGTGTGGCAGCTGCATGGACACAGGAAAGGATTGAAGCCTGTTGTTTTTATTTTATGAGTGTAATGAGAAATTACAATACAAACTAAGGAATTCAAAGCTGAAACTGCACTTTTCAAGGGGTGCTGTGACTCCTGGTGATCACAGTGGCAACTCTTGCCCCAGCACAACAGCCGGAGTCTCAAACAGACCCTGGAGCCATGGCAGAACTTTATAATAAAAAAGATTGATGTGTAAAATTGTTTTTGTCACTGAGTATAGCTAAGGGAGAAAAATCAGATGACAGAGGAGGTGCAGTTTGCCATTGTCTGGTGGGATTCAGAGAGCCACGTGCTTGGTGAACATCTGGTTTCAAGGCTGTTGTGAGGATGGAGCAGGAGGGGAGTGAAATGAGGCAGCAGGATAAGGCTCTGTCTCGAGACTTTGAAATACAGGTGTACATAATGCTGAAAAAGCAGAATGAATGGTAACCTATTTTGTGGCTTTTTGATGTCTACCTTAGCTGCCAGTTCTGGTAACAGCTTTGTCAGTTGCTGTTTTACAACAGAAGGTGTGTTGTTCTTGCTGTATTGCTTGTGCTCTCTCTGGGAAGAAGGCTTGCTCTGACCATGCTGGCTGAAAAGCAGAGGCCCCTATCTCATCCAGTGACCCCCAGCACCAGCCTCAGAAGCCAGACTGAGTTAGAGCCCTTCTTTCAGCAGCAGACTTCATGTATCACTGACCTCCTGCTTAGAAGTGCCCCGAAGGGCTGAACTTCAGCTGGATGGCCAGAGGGATGTTTTAGCTTTGGGCTTTCCAGTGTTTGCCAGGGGAACAGTTTCACTCTGGCAACAGGCTCTGCCCTGCTGACCTGGCAAGTGGGATGGGCACAGCTTTCACAGGCCCTGTCCTCCTGGTCCCATCGCTGGCCATGTACCTGGGCAGCTGAGGCCAGGGGGAGCAGAGTCCTGATTTTGTTTGGCTCAGTACTACTCCATTCCATCCTCTTGTTTTTGTCCTGGCTCATTCCTTAGCTCCTCTAAGATGTAACTTGGCAGGAGCACAATGCCCAGTGCACACACTTGGCAGCCCAGCTCTTGCTCCATGGCTTGAGTGTTGCTAAATGAATGATGCAACTGACTTCTGAATCCAGGCCTCTCTTGCATATTAAGTTACTGTTGCCTCCTCAATATGTTTTTCTGTACTACAGGCAAGTCCCTCTGGTCTTTCTTTCTGCTTTAGTGAGGATTATCTGCCCCATATAAAAAGCCTACCAAAGCTGTCCAACATTTGGGCTGGTCCCAAGGAAACTTAAGGACCCGCAGGGCACTGTTTAAAAAATATAAAACAATGTCTTTCTGTGCTATCCTCCACACAACCTCCTGCTGACCATCTGACTCGTACTCCAGGCAGTCACCCTCCAGCCCCCAGCTCTCCCGCTCCTCCTCAGCAGGACGTGTAACACGCCAGACTGTGGCCAGCAACACCTCATTTGTCCGTAGCTCGAGGCGAGCGTGCAGCTCTGCTCTGTGCCTGCCCTGGGAAGGGGTGGATGCTGGGAGCCCCCCTGGCAGAGTCTCCTCGACTCGTTCGAGGCTTGCGAGCACGAGATTGCTGTAATATTGAGCAAGGTTTTCCAACACATGCTTTTCTCTGGCAAATCGCCACCCACAGTGCCTTGTGCCAACATAACACTTTGACTTAAAGAGGGAAAACTGCCAGATAAATGTTTTAGTTGCAGGCCTGTTTCATTGTTGAATTCTAAAATCTTGGCGACAGCCTTTGCCAGTGGATGGGGAAGCAGCCTTTCTGTCAATGCTGGTGAATAGGGACTAAAGCAAATGTCTTCAGGGATGACATTTGGTGGACATCACCTGCCAGCTAATTACATTTTGTTCCCTGTTTCTGCACCAAAGGCATGCAGAGTGGATCAGGGACAATGGAGTGGGGGACCCTTTAATTGTCCAGTGGTCAGAAAGCAGCAAGATTTCTTGTGATTTTGAGGAATATAGCAGTGATCTGGGGGCACTTTCTAAGCCTGTATATCACTTTCTTAGTGTGATGCAGGTCATTCATGGTTAGGGGGATATGTCCCTGATATCAAGCAGCACTTCACCAGTGCGGAACAGTACTAGATAAAGGAAGGTTTTCATTGCATTTAAGTTCCTGGCACAGAGCTTTGCTCTCTCTGGTCCATGCTGGAACCCATCTGCTGGGGTATTGCCATCCCTGGGCTCTGTTAGCCACATGCAGCCTCTCCAGCTACCCTGGACACAAAGCAAATGAGGGTGGGTGCACAATCCAGGCACAATGTCATCAGCAGATCCTTCTGAAACAACAAGGATTAATGCTACTTCACTTCTCTCTGCCTGGATCTACAAGCACAGAGGTGTCAGAACAATCTGTGCTCTTCTGCCCCAGACACAGAGAACCAGATATCAGCAAAATGTTAAGTGATAGGAAGGAAAAGGCTGAACTTCCCTGTGAAAGCATTACTTGCAATAGAAAAAAACTACAGTAATTGTTGTTTTCTAAAGAAACCCTTGTTTGCATGGCCTATGTCTTCCAGGGTAGACACCTACACAGCTTTTCTTCATCAGGGATCATTTATTTTGTTTTCAGATCATTGTCTACAGTAATTGTCTTAAACAAGAGTAACTTCCTTTCTCTTTATTCCCTAGTGGTCTTGATAGGTTTTAATTACCTTTAGGTGGTTCTCTGTATAATTGCACATCAAGTTCATTAATGATCACAATATGTTCACCTAATAGGTTTCCATTAAAATCCAATGGGTTCCCATCAAAATGAGTTATGGGAACTGACAGAAAACTCACTAAAATCCCAGTGTCTTTAGTTACAGTGAATTAAACATTGTGTCTATTAAGAAAGATAAAAAACAAATGTCAAGACAAAAAAAAATCATCTCACAAATTGATAAATTTATATGTACAGTTTGCAGAAACTAGCAAAAGGCTCTTACTGCTTTAGGCCCAGTTAAGCAGTGAAGTTTTGCCACCTTGGCCATATAATTAAAGTTCAACTAAATGACCAGGAAAGAAAAAGCTAACTTCATTCTGATGCATTGCAGTTTTGGAGGAACAGAGAAGTCTGGATCCCTGCTGACCTCAGTTCAGTCCTCATCACAGCTGCTCCCCATGGCTGCTGGGGAGCAAGGGAGAGAGCAAGGGAGAGAGCAAGGGAGAGAGCACAGGGCTGGGAGTGCTGGGAGTGCTGGGAGTGCTGGGGGTGGGAGTGAGTGCAGGCAAGAGGCAGCTGGGCTGAGAGAGTGCAGGGCAAAGCCAGAGTGCATGGATGGGGCCATTCTGGGCCCTCCTAGCCCTGCACCTTCCACTGCCAGCAGATCCTGCCTCCCTCATTTGCTCCATCCCCTCTCACTTTCCCTCAGTCCCAGCTCAACAGCCTCCTGAGGCCCTGCAGCAAACTGGAGGAGCTATTTTTCCATTCTGCTCTCTTGACCCTCGATTTCTTCAGTGACTGGCAGCCCAGGTGTTTCCCAGGGATGGTTGGAAAGGAGAGGTCATTCCTGCATTTTAACTAGGAATGTCTCGAGGCTTTGAGGTGATGTCAGCCCTGGGGCTGTTTGTATCCTCTCATTCCATCTGGATCTTATAGGCTAAGAGCATCTCTGAGCTGACAAAGTGCCCAGGACAAACCTTTTCATCTGTACCAGAGCTGCCCCTGCAATGTTAAGCTCCATTGAGTGGTTCTGCTGCTACATATGGGTTTCTGCTACAGCAAGCAGGACTTTGGAGAAAAAATCAAAGTGCTCTAAATTCCAGTAAGCAAATCTGTGACTCTTCATGGCAACTCCACATTATTCCCAGGTTGTTTGCTATTTTCTCTGTTCTTCCTTCCCTGCTGCCTTCATTATCACACTGAGTATCACCAGGGCAGCATGACAAGAATCTAGAGAGACACATTATTAGGACAGCTGTGTTCATACCTCTGAACTGCAGCGTTTGTTAACAATTCTGAGCTTGAAGAGGGGGAGGATGGCAAAATCTGCTTTTCCAAATTAGAAAGATGTATTTTAACAGTATGTCCGAGTGAGTTACATTCTCCAGTGGCTAATAGTGACCACTCAGGGACCTCTCTAGTGCTCTGGCACACAGAAGGCCCTTTGGAGTGGCACAGACTTGGCAGGGGAATGTCAGATGTGCCCTTCCAGGTGTCCCGCACAGATCATCTGCAGCGTGACCCTTGCCTGCTCTTTGCAGTGCAGGGCCTGTTTCCTGTGCCCAGGCAGCCCTGGCCCCACACAGCAGTGACAGGGCATTGTAGAGCTCTGTGTACTCAGAGGCAGGACAGTGACTGGCAGGCAGAACTTCAGCAGCATTGACCAACAGGCTCCTTAAAACAAGGGGCAAACTTGGAGTGCAGCAGCCCCTGCTCCAAGCAGCTGGGCCAGGGGCAGGACAGCAACTGGAGTGGCTGGAACTCCAGGCAGGGATGTCCAAGGCTGGGATGTGGACACTTTAATGGGACCTTATGTGACATGCCAAAGGACTCGATTTGCAAGTTCAGCTTTCATTTTGTTGCCACAGAGGTTGTGTGCCTTTTAATGTTAGTTTGCAAGAAGGCTGTTGTGAGTGCAGAGGGCAGTACCTGTCCATGTGCATGGGCAGCTTCGGTCTGGGATCAGACTGCCTCACTCTGGCCCTCGAGGGAGATCGGCTGCATTGCCTTGAGAAACAGAGCTTGGGACAGGAAATCTGGGCATTACTTTTCCTCTTTTAATTCCCTTGTGTGTCTAAGCTCGGAATGCAGAGCTGCCGGACACAGACCTTTCCTTTCCTGTTGCAGCCAAGTGCCAGCAGCCTTTCAGGGGTTCCCAATGCCCTCAGCAGGAGGTAGAAAGTGAACGGAACTGGCTTCCTGCCACAGAAAGGCTTTTGTGCTTGTTTCAGGCAGTTTCCTATAGTTCCCTTAGTGCCAAGAGGGGAACCAGAGGAAGTTCCTACAGACAGAAATGTGTTATTACTATTTCCTGTTATGAAAAGCCAGCAATGCAACAAATCTTAGTGGTTTCGTTTGTTTATGTCAAAATGAACTAAGAAACTTAAATTTTTATCACCTGTAATTAAGTTACAGTTTTTCTTTGCAGTTGCTGGAGGTAATTTAGCATTTTAATTAGCTCTAAGCTACAAACACATGCCTGACCTTAGAAAGAAGCAAAAAACCTGTTTTCTGGCACTTACAAGTAAATAAAATAGTCCTCTTCTCCTCTTGCCACCATCTTTTATTTAGTGCTGCTAAAAGGTACCAGAATGTCAACCCTGGAGATTGATTCTCCTTCCTAGCCTGGAGACTGTCTGTTCCCAGAGCGCTGTTGCTGAAGTGCAGTGGGTTCTTGTGCCATGCTGACCTTATCTGCTTGTTACACTCAGTCACAGCTAAATAAGCATCTGCAAGAGAATGCAGTGAGGGCAGGACATGGAGGGCAGCCTGAGGTTTGCAGAGCTGCCTTCTCCCCTCCTCGTTCCTTCTTTTTCCGTGCCCTTCCCTCATTCTTCAGCTGCAGATGTTTTCAAGCCATCCTGATTGCGCTGGTCTCCAGTTGGTCACATTTTTTGTTGACTGGCTTTTTTTTTCTTTCCAGGAACACATGTGCTTTGCTTTCTCTCCAAATCTGTCACTTTTTATTAACTCAAACAAAATGTAGGGAAGCAAACACCTCTTTGAAAATACTTCCAGTCATTTGATATGATACTGTCTGAGAAATGCTGAAACCATTCCAGGGCTCCAAGAGAGCAGACTGTGGTGGTGTCAAGGAGAGTTTTCCAGCACGTGCAGCTGGGTGCACAGCTCCTGTTACAGCCTGCCAAGGCTGCTGTGTCCGGCCCTGCGCTGCTCTGGCCGCTGCTGCTGGGTATTCCAGCAGGGATCTGCAGAGCAGCGCCTGCTGCCGTCTTTCAGGCCGTGGGACAAGGCGTGCACATCATGCGCTTGCTTGCCCAGCCTGGCTTCCTGATAATCCCTATCCCATTCAAGTCATCTCATCTCAGCTTGCATGCAGTATTTCATGCATTTCAATCACTAATATGGGCCAGACAGTGAGCAGCTCCACGGTGTCCTTGCCAAAGCTGGGATCAGAGCACTGATGGTCCAGCTGACCTCAGTGCAGTCCAGCTCATTTACATCAGCTGAGAGTCTGGAGTACCTGGGAATACAGTGGGCTTGGCTTCAGAACTGAGGAATGGGGACATGGAGATCTGGACTTGCAGGGTTTGTGGTTTCAGTGAACATAAGGCACCTCCTGGCTGCGACGGGAGTGGTGAGTGCTCAGCACCTCTTGAAGCCAGACCTTGGCTGGCTTCTCCTCTTAAAGCTGGTATGTGACTTAACACACCCAATTACACAGTAGTATGTCCTGCTCTGTGGGAAACTGCTTTTGCATGGGTGAAGAGAGACAAAATATTTACCATTAGGAAGAATATTGCTTCGTCAAGAGAGACCACTTTGCAGCACAGGCCAAACTAGGTAGGTGTGAAAGCTGCACACAGGAAGGCTGAGCTGTGCTTCAGTGCCTGGCTTCTCCTGATGCTGCACAAGAGGGGAAAACTGTACAACATGTGTGTGGAGCCCCAGCTCTGCTCCATTTTTTATGGAAAAGCTCAGGTGTTTTCCAAGATCAGACATGAGATGTTGTTTGACACATATGACTGCCAGACCAGAGAGGAAAGATTATGTTTTCATATTAACAGTTCATGGCAAGCTCCAGATTTTTCAGCTTTTCATAGTTTGCAGAAATGCCAAGAACGGAGGCAAACAAAGGGTGAAAAATATTTCATTCATCCTGTGAACAGTGAGTTCAGGGACACCCGTTATTAACTGACTCAAGTGCAGAGCTCTGGATCCAACCCTGGGCAGGAATGCTCTCTTTTGAGACCTGCCTTCTTTGGATCTTTGAAAAGAAGAAGAATGCTTTCTGCATGTGAAAGCAGTAAGTGGGATGGAGCAAATGCAGGGACAATTTAGTGAAACTCTGCTTTCTTGTCAAATTGAGCAGAAGATGTAAGTTTGTACATACCAGAACTGAAAGGCACTTACACTCTGGAAAACAGTTCATAAATTTCCTTGTGTTCCACACCCTCTCGATAAAGTCCACAGCAGAGAGACCCTTTTTATTGCCAAGGGAGACATATACCCAAGGAAAGTTTTAAAGAATCATAGCTACCTCCTGAATCTTCATTAACCTTCCCCCATTTCAGCACTGGGGCAGTTTCCACTACTGTGACAAGTCTTGCAGAGAGACAGTGTTCTGCAAAGCAGGAGTCTTAAGATAAAAAGAGAGAGTCTTCATACAAATTATACTTTGAATTCAGCAAAATTATTGCATGGGTCAAAAACTTATCAGGGCAAAAAAACAGTATTTGTCATCTCTGTCTGGATTGTCTCATTACTCCTGTGGAATACTGAGCCTACAAACACCCAGTGGTTCTGGGTACCCAAACCTGGCTGCTCTGACCCGTGCTGCAGGGTCAGAGGAACTGGCACCGCTGGCAGCACCTTGGGCAGCACCATTGGCTCTTCTCTCTCTGGCAGCGATGTGGGAGCTCCGAGAGGGCACCACAGGCTTAAGCAACACTTTTCATTGTTGTGGTAACATCCGGCAATACAAGAGCTTTGTTTGGCTTGAAAGGCACAGGTGCAAACTGATGGGGATTTCGAACCTTTGTGAGCAAAATACTTCTTCCTCTTCCAGCCTTGATATATCAGACGAGTTCCAGCTTTCAAAAGCAAAAGGTATCAACAAGCACGAACTGCACCCAGGCACAGGAGAAGTGGCTTTGCTGAGCAGTGTGTTTCAGTGGAGTGATTTAGGGAATCTCTCTATGTACAACTTGTGAACTCTGGCTGAGGTTACAGAACTGCTGCATGAATGTTTCAAAGTATGTTGTTCCACATGTCACATATCTTTCAGATCAAGCATAATGGAGGTCCCTTGTGTGTGAATAGGTCCCACTAATATGACAAAAAGGAGGGTTGCAGCCTAGGAAATGCCTCAGATGATTCTGTCTGAGAGCTGGAAGAACTGGAGAGCCAAATAGGGCATAATGCTGGGCTTAAGCATAGCAGAATCTGAGAAGTTAAGGAGGAATTCAGACTCCCTCCTGCACAGAGGGGAAGCTTGATAAGGAACACAGTGAAGAGATCATGCTTTCATCTGATGGAGAATGGTGTGTCCTTTATGACCCTTGGACCAGCCACATTAAAGGACAACATTTGCATAGGAGAGGAAGACAGAACTAAAGATATTTCTCTGTCCTTCGGAATGAAGAGCTATTTTCTGCTGTCTCCAAACACTGTTTCTCAAGCATGCCTCCTGATGGCTTTCAACAAGCCACTGGGTTATTTTACACACTTAAAAAGCGTTCCTGATAGCCACTTTTCAGTCGCACACATAATTTTTGAGTTGATTTAGTTTCTGCAGGCTCATGATAGGCTGCCATGGGCACAGAGGGCTTCAAGTAGCAAGGTGTTGAAGAAGCAGACTGGTTTCTCTGAAGGAAACATAGTGCTTGAAGTACTCCAGTTCTGAAAGCCTCTCTTATCCAGTGGTAAGTACTGCTGGGAGTAATCAGCAGAGCTAATAGCATGTGCACAGGGAAAGATTCTGCCTGAGTTTCCCTCTGCCCGTGTAAATCCAGGTCCAGCTGATAACAGAAGATGAACACACTATATGAAATGAGCTCCCCAGCTGCAAATGGCAGAATGAGTGTTCCCAGCATAGGTGACACTCACACTAAGTGAAGGCAAACACAGACGTTCAGGGCTCTTTGGAGAACCCCTCTCCAGAAAACAGACCTATCTGGTTTCTATTATGGGAAGGAAACCAGGTGGTGAGAGCTCAGCTGGTCACTAGGGAATGAGCAGTATGCACAGGCAGCATGTCTCTGCAGTGTGCAGGAACACAGCCAGGACATTCACTTTGGGGTGCCAGCTCTGGGAATGGGCACTTCCCAGGGAGCAGCAGCCAGAGCAGTGGGGTGCAGGGCTGTGCAGTGCAGAGCCATCTCTGAGTGTGTTCACACAGGAGCTGCAGCTCCCACTCAGTGGAACCTGTTATTTGTGCTCTGCTGGGGCTCAGCGAGGGCAGACCCCAGCCGAGGAGCTGGGTAAATACGAGGGGCTGAGCACCACCACGCTCTGAGTGCAGCAGCTGCACAGAATTGGGCTGCTTAAATCCTGCCCAGCACTCCTGACACTGAGCCCACTTAGTCACTGCAGTGACTGCAGTGATGGCAAGCCCCATTAGAAATAATGCATAAAGGTTAATGAAATACTTGTAGCTATTTTAATAAGTGATTAATCTTTTATTACATACTGTAACACAGTCCAGCAGAGCAATAGATTGCTTTTAATTGTAGATTATCATTATCTATGGTAACTTGCACAGATGTGCTGGTAACCATTTTGAACACATGCTGCTTATATATATAGCAGGCCAACCACTCTAGTTCATTATTTATTAATGCCTTTTAAGCAGTGTAAAACTGGGACTGTAACACGAAGCATAATCAAGGAAGGTTTGCACAGTATCTCTGATATTGCAGGACTGGCTGGGAAGGCCTGGAAAGATAGCAGTGCTTGGTAGGGACTCACACAGGTGGCTGCAGGGCAGTGTGAGCAGTGGGTCTGGGGATGTTGTAGGACTTTGAGAAATCAAGAATGCTGCCATGCTTATGTGGGAAATTACAGCTCAACCCAGAGCATCCTTCCCTGCAGGAATCCCTAAATGAGCAGCTGACGTGGGTCAGCCCTAACAGACAGTGGCCTATCTTTAAACCCTACAATGGGGATCAGTCTTTGGCTACTGCTGGAGATGGGACACAGGCTCAATGAACCTCTGCTGTGGCCACACAGAGCTCTGTACCTCTACCAAAACATGCCAGTGCAATACATGAGCATCTGTTGAGGCTCCTGCAGGCATCCGGCTGTGTCTCTGTCATGGTTTGCTGCGTGTTTCCAACTGCAGTGGCAGTTCAAGGATGTGTGACACAGAAGGAGCCCATCTGCCAGTGAGATAAGGGACTCTCCCTTTTGCTTGTGGTTGGATGCAGGCTCCCACTCTTCTGCTTTCAGTGTTGCCTGAAATTTGCCTAGCACCCCCTTTAGTTTTAAAGTGTAGATCAGTGATCTGGATTTACACACTGCCTGGGGTTTGTGTGGCTGTTCTTGCAGTGTGAACATGTGGGTTCAGTTTTTAGGTCTCTGTGCACAGAGAGCAATTCTTCTTGTTGTTAGCTCTACTTAAATAAAAGCTAGTGAAGATACCTCTGAGCATGAGTCACCATCTCACTCTCTAGATCTTGGACTTACTTCTTAGAAAATGAAATGGAGAGATACTGTTGCCTCCCTCTGATAATTGTCAGCAAAAAGGGTGATGTGAGTAATGATCTAATTTTATCACGTTGTGGTTTGAAGAGGCATCAAACTGGTTGCAGGTCTGCAGTTAGAGTTGGCTGGCACAGGCTGACACAGTCCTCACCAGGTCTGAGGCAAGATGGAACACAGAACATGAAGGGCTCAGGGTGCTTATTGATCCATCAGGGAAATGCTGGGTGTTCCAGAGCCAAGCAGTCTGGTTACACTGACCCCACTGGGCTTCAATAAAACACCAAAGTGGTCATTAGCTCTTAGGAAAATTCCCTGTTTTCAAAGCAGTGTTGCTCTGAGCGGTCCCTTTCCCTGTGTGACCCTGTGGATACATGGACAGCTGTCTCACACGGACTCCCCTTCCCAGTTATTCTCCAGCTTTGGTATTGTCCCTGGCTGGATGGGCTGGAATTTGCCACATGATCCTTAGAAGCATTGAAGCAATGACACAGAGGGCAGGATTCATGCCAGTTTATCCATCAGGATTATTTCCACGTGTTTTTTCTGAGCCCAGTTTCTTCTACTTTGCAAATCCCGAGGGGTGTTGAGATGAAGCTTTCTATGGAGTCGTAGTCCTCACCCTGTTGAAGCAAAAATATTCTTGAAATAGCAACATCAGTGGGCAGAAAAATGTACAAGAGGTTTGGTTTGCCACAGCTTTCCTGAGGAAGGACATGAGTCATCTCTAAATAAAGTATTTATAGGGACGCTCACCTTGGGGCAAACGTCCTGCCTAAGGATGCTGAGTTGGGACAGTAGAGTGAAGAACAAAGACACTGGAACCTGCAAAACCAAATTACATCTCAGTGTGTTCTTTTTCCTTACATCATCCTGCAATTTACTGCTTTTGAGAAACCACAGACTGATGTGGTGCTAAAAACAAGGGCAACACCTTGGATGACAAGAGTGTGCCAAGAAAAGGATTTCCTTTTCTCTGGAGCTGGAGAAAAAGCAGCTGCAGTTCAGCAGGCAAAGAACATTTTAGATCCAGGAGAATAAAATGCAAACCAAGTTTTTGATATTTCAGGATCATGGACCTAGTTCTAGACTTTGTCTGAACATCTATTGAGTCCTGAAATTATCCTAGGAAGCCTTTCCTGTTGATCCTGGGTCCCATCAGGCATCTCACAATTACCCCAAGCATCTTTGTTTAATGTTTCATTCAATATCTGTAGATAGGTCTCATTTTCATGCTGGAAGGTGCCACATGCAGGACAAAAAATGGAAGAATACACAGAGAAAATGACCTTTCAAACATGCCCCCACCACTCTTCTCAGTTGGGCCTTAGGGTTTAGGTGCAAGTGAGAAGCACCAGGGTCTCACTACCCCCTCCAAGTAACATTAAGTATCAATAATGGAAGTGCTTACAGATACCCTGTACAATTCAACCCTTATCTTTTATTTATAGCTGACAAAGCTCAGAGAAGGAAAAAATATCATCATACTTTAAATAATAGAAGGTAGAGGTATTAAAACTACCCAGGCAGTTACAGTAGTTGCAGAAATGTCTCCCAGCAGACCTGAGTGTGTGTACACCGACTGCATTTTTAATTTTTAAAACATATTTCTTTCAAAATTATTCAGCAATACAAGAAAGCCACTTTTATGGGGTGATAAATTACTGTAATAAAGTGTCTTTTGTCCAAGCATACCAACAGAAAGCCATTGCAGGCGGCAGAGACAGGCGTTAGCCCCCAGAGAGCCCAGACCCATAAGCAGAGGAGCATGTTGATTTGTCTCACATGTTTTTAATTACTTTTAGAGCATTCTGTTTTTTAACTGCATTTTTGGTCTCAGTTAACGTTTATATGAAGGTTTGATTTCTCTGTGAGTTTTGAATGCAATATTAGACCTTTGCACTGATTCTGGAGAGCTCTGCTGCCCCTTCCCTGCAGCCCAAGAAAAATGACTCGGTACCTGTCATTTACGTGCAATTAGAAATACTTTGATAAGATTTATATTCCTTTGAAACTTTAGAAACTTCTTGCAAGTATTAACTGAAAAAGGAATCACAAGTGATAATTAGGGGTCTGATCGAGCTCCCTTCAGGGCCAGTGTGGTTTTATCCCAGCTATGTCCATCACTGCAGCAGGCTGCAGGGTATTGCAGATGGAGGCACTCAGCTCTCAGTGGACTTAGTGCCAATGGACACAGGACTTTTCCTTGTCCCTCTGGACAGGAGGGTCAATCTTGCACCCTTTGCATCTTGATTAATCACCAGCATTGTTACTTTGTAAACCCAAGCAGAGTATCTTTAACCCCAGTCCTATATATATCTTATCCATGTTCTGCACGTAATTCTTGCCCCCAAAGCTATGGCGTTTGAACTTCACAGAATAAAGTACATTTAATTGGACCTATTATTTTCTTGCAGAGGCAAAGCCTTTCAGATCAGGCTTCAGCCTCTCTGTGCCAATGAAAATACACATGCCTAATTATTTCCATTTTTCAAAGAACCTCAAAGGCAGCTGATGAAAGGGACCTTTTGCAAAAGCTCACAGCAAACAGAGTGAAGTCACCTAATGTGCAGCGAGAGGAAGCAGTGATCTCCTCCTGTGTGCACGGGGCCAGCAACGCTCCGCAGTGCCTTGAAAGAGGGTGTCTCGCTGTTGCTTTGGAAAAGAAGATTGCAGGGAAATGGCTGAATTCATGTCACCAAAGAGTTTTTTTTGGAGTTTAGGGCTTTTAGGGCATCAAGTCTTTTTAGATATGACAAAATGTTTTACCCTGCTGCTGACACCTGCTCTCACAAGAGGCACAGTCCACTGCCCAGATTATTCAGGTGTGTTTCTTCCCCAATTTGAGAACAATTCTCTTCTATAGTAATTTTTATCCTAAGGTCTTTGCTTTCACTGACAATATATTTTCCTTCTCTAGGTGTTGTGTACATAGTGAGTCAGAATTTGCTGTTGCCCTGAAAGGCTCATGGTTTAGCGAGCCACACTGCTGTTATCAGCAGAGGGGTGGTGTGAGCAGCGCTTCTGTGGAGTTCCTCCCTCTTGTCCCAGCATTGCCCACTGCAGCCCAGAAGCCCCAGCCCACCCTCCCCAGGCAGTCCAAGGGTCTGCTACCTTCAGCTGGCATCTGTTGGACTTGGCATGAGTTTGAGCTGAGACTTCATCCTTTTCTCTTTGGGAGCTGTTACAGCAGGTGCTGTAACTTAAAAGGTAACACAAGTTTCTTTCACTTAGCAGAGGTTGAAAACCATTCCCTATCGTTTTTATCCTACTCAGCTTTTAACACACTCTGTCTCTTCAAGCATGGCAGTTACTGGGCCATGGTCTCAATGGTCTCACCCAGGCCAGTCCCCAAGCTCTTCTCTGTTTGCATGGGCTAGAGGTGGGTCAGACAGACAGACAGACAGAGACAGTCGGTAATGGTCTGGGCTCTCCCCCTCCTGAGCCGTGGATTCAGTGCCCTGACGGTCCGGAACGCAAGGTCACTGATCAATGAGCTGAGAAATCTGCGGGTGGCCTGGCAAGGCACTGCCGGCTCTCTGAGGAGTCTCGGCCGCCTGGTCAGGGATCCCTGGGTGTGCTGCCCACGGCTCCTCCTCACCAGCATCTGCCCCTGGGCATCCCCTCCTGCAAAGGGGGGGCCTTCCCCCGGTGCGGAGGGGAGGGACACGGCCGTGTCCTGTCCCCTCCCCGTGGGAGAGCCGGCCGCCTGCCAGCACAGCTCTCAGCAGTGGGAGTGCGCCCCCGGCAAGGAGGATGGGCAGGCAGTGGGAGCCCAGAGAGCGCTGCGCTGCTGCCCGGCTCAGGTGGCAGCTCAAGCCACAACTGCATTTTTTCATACAAAACAGAGGACGAGCTCTTGTTCAGCTCTCCGCACACACCAGTTTGCTCTACTTGGCTTCTGCTGGTATTACTTGTAGCTGTCTCTCTCTCTTTGGCTGTCAATGCAAGATTGATGCAGCCCAAAAGCTTTTGTCCCACATCCTTCAAGGAGAGTGTTTATTATGAATGGATCAGCCTTGGAGAGCTTTGTTTAGGCCCAGACAAAGAGGTTTGTAACAACAGGACTTACTTGAAACAAAGACTGAACTTAGATTAAGACTATTATGGGTTTTTTGCTCAGTCTGCAATCATTTGCTCAACTTTTACTGACTTTGCCTTGTCTATCCGAGGACATTTTTTCATCTGGACTTAAGCCCAGCTGGACTTAAGCACGAGCTCAAAGCTAAATATGAGTTAAATTACTGTGCTGAATCAGGGCTTTTCTTCTTTCTGAGTTATTTTGCTGTGAATGCATTTTTGGCGCACATGAATATCAACTGTAGCTGTTATGCTAATAAAGTTGAACCTCCTGATTTTAATATTCTATATTTCTTTTCATTCTACATGGAGACGGTGATGACTTCTTTTGTATCTGAGATTTACATGCAGTCCCATATTTTAACAGTGACACATAATTTACATGTGATTAGATCAAAGTATTTACTTCCACTAGTTTTAAAACAACAAAATCTGATATTGAATATGCCTATTTTCCACACCTTTTAAGTGAATACAGAATAGAAATAGCAGCTTGAAGCAGCAGAAATTTCAAGAGATCTGAGTTTAAGAGAGAAAATTCACTGCACTCTCCTCCTTTCAACTGCTGCTGTCATGGCTGGGGAGTGAAAGTGGCAATGTTTTTAGAAATGTTTCATGAAATATTTTATAAGTGCAGTTTAAATTATTTTTAAGTCGGGTGATCTGCCAAAGTTTTACATTGTTAACGGAGAGGGAGAAATTGCTGCAGAACTGAGTGGTGCACTCGGGAAATGGAAAAGCACTTCCTGCTGGGAACCCACTGTGCTTCCCAGAGAGTGGATTCCAGCATTTCTTAGCTGTGTCCAGAAGGAGCCCTACCTGGAAAAGATGCGCATGTTTTCTGAGTGGCACGGGAAATCAAAGTACATCTGCAAGGAAATGAGCACAGACCATGTGTTTGCCAAACGGGGTCCCCATTCCTTTGGCAGAATGACTGCTGAGCGATGTGTGTCTCGTACTGTCCGTTCCAAGCAAATTCAACTGCAGAACTTCAGCATTCCCGAACCCGCTTTTTCTGAAACTCTGTACTTAAGTCCTCTTTCTGGGGGGTGAATTGTCCCGGTGGTTTGTATCAAGTCCTCTGGGTGTCTTCCGTTCAGTGCCGGCTGAGTCCTGCAGAGATCCCGACTGGGTGACGGGGCTGCAGAGCTCACCCCCGAGAGCTCACAGCTCTGCATTGCAGCCTTCTTGCTCCTCTTTGGTCAGGACAGAGCTGAACAGAGCTCAGCCACCGCCGCCTGTTTCCCGAGGTCTGTCCTTCAGGGAGCTGTGGGAGCAGCTCCTCCACCGCGGGGCCGCCGGCACCTCAGGCAGCGCTGCCCGTGGGGGCTGCAGAGCACGCCCGGGGCCCGGGGCTGTCCTGCAGGCTCAGCTGCTCGGTGGGATTGGTCTGAGCGGTGTCAGGCCCTTGCAGGAGCAAGCCGTCCTTATTTCAGCACAGCTCGGGGCTGTGGGCACGGGCAGGACCCCGCACACCTTGCGCAGACCCGAGCCGGGACGGGATCGACTTTGAACGCCGGGCGAGCCCTAATTCGTCTGTCTTACAATTCCTCTCCTAACACAAGGGAATCGTCTCTCTCTGCTCTCTGCCCGGGCACAAAGAGCAGATAATTAATTCTCTGGGGTAGGGATGAGGCTCTGGGGAGGCTCCAGACGCTGAGTCCTGCCCTTGGAGAAACAGGAACAGCTGCACTAGCCCTCCTGGTTGGGGATTATTTTTTTTTTTCAGCTTACCCAGATGATAAGATCCTTTCTCCTCTTAACCTCTTACCTAGAGTGCAATTAGGGGTAAACTGAGCCGGCTGCTCTGTAAAGAAAGATGCGTCCTTAACCTGCTAAGAACAATTCCTTAATTGTTAAGCCAGCAGTGAGAAGAGTAGTCTGAGTCTGTCTGAGCCAGGTGAGCAGGGGAGCCTGTGAGACTCACCTGGCTCAGTGTGAACGCCACACAGTGCTTTGATGAGATTTCGTCTGCTCAACAGTCTCTGTGAAGCAACAAGCTCAGAGAAATGAGTCCTGGCCAGAGCACAGAGCCCATCCCTCCCAGGAGACCTGATCCCAGAGCCCATTAGTGCAGTTCGTGCTGCTGCCTGCAGCCTGTGGGCAGAGCCTTGTGAACTGTCCTGATGGCAGGGCTATACATCCCATCCTGCCAGCAGAGCTATACATCCCATCCTGCCAGCAGGGCCACACATCCCATCCTGCCAGCAGGGCTATACATCCCATCCTGCCAGCAGAGCTATACATCCCATCCTGCCAGCAGGGCCACACATCCCATCCTGCCAGCAGGGCTATACATCCCATCCTGCCAGCAGGGCTATACATCCCATCCTGCCAGCAGGGCTACACATCCCATCCTGCCAGCAGGGCTACACATCCCATCCTGCCAGCAGGGCCACACATCCCATCCTGCCAGCAGGGCTACATGAACTGTCCTGATGGCAGGGCCACATGAACTGTCCTGCCTGCAGGGCCACAAGTCCTGTGCTGCCCAGAGCTGCTGGTGTGAGTGCATTCCACCCTGTGTGTGTGCATGGTCATGCTGGTTAACCAAATCCAGCAGTCTGTGTGGTGTTCTCGTGGGAGCAGGCACAGTTAAATGGATCACAGGACACTTCCCACCTCTATTATCTGTTTTCCCGTGAATGCATTTGTTCAGGCTCTGCTGCTGTTGTTTGGTGACAGCTGTGCTCACCCAACCATTTTCTAAAAGCAGAGTACATCCAGTTAACCACTTTACCTGGTACAGCAGTGCTGAGGCTTGGGCTGGGAGCTGCCTCTGTGGGAATTTCTGTGGGAGCACAGGGGTAAGGCTGCTGCTGAGGGATCAGATGGACCTTGCAGCACCATCATTCCAGTGCTGTGGTCCTGGGGCTCTTCTGTGCAGGCCTTTTGTGAGTTTTCTTTTTTTCCCCCCAGTTAAGTAGCTGACAAGATAAGCTGCTACTGCAGCAGATGACTTACATAAATGTTAATGAGCATCTAATGTGTACATAATTTTCCTGCAAAAGGTGATCAAAGGTAGGAGAGTTTTGACAGGCCTCATTCCAGGGAGCAAAGCAGCGAGGCAATCTCAGCCCAGGGGCCAGAGCTCAGTGCTGGAAATGGTGCCTCCAAATGCAGCTGCATTCTGGCTCCATTTGCCTCTTTCAGGCTCCCTTTTTAATCTCTGTTTCGGCTGCTTTTCAAGTGAGCAGGGTTTTTTTTTTCCCCCCCATGAAAGAAATACTACTCTCTGAGGCTCATTTATACTGTGTGTTGCTGCTAGAGCAGCACCAGCCGATTCCCATCTCCTGCTGCACCACCCACCTGCCTGGATGCCGTGAGGACCAGCAGCACGTGGGCAGACCTGGGAACACACGTGCCCTGTTCATGGCATCCCTTCCCTCCTGGGGCAAGCTGGGTGGCTGAAATGAAGCCCTTTGCTTTCAGACAGAGCACAGGGAGGATATGAGACACATCCTTAACTTTTGTGAGGGAGTGAAGGCGTTTTCATCACGGCATCCAGCTATTCCCACAGACCATCACTGCTTTGTTGTGGGCAGCATCAGCAAGACCATGGACTAGTGAGGCTTTGGGTGCTGAGCTCCTCCAGCACATCACAGGGCAGGGTTAATGCCTGGCTTGGCTTCTCTAAACCCTGCTGGTGGCCTGTCTGTTGTGCCTGACTCCTCCCTGCCCACAAGCCTGCTCAAGACGCCGTCTGGTTACTGATCTTGCACCTCATCTGGGTGTCTCCTTAGTCTTCAGTAGAGCTGAAACTTCCCCACACCCACCCATTGTGTAAACCCAGAGCTGGGGGATGAATTAATTGGATGGCATTTCAGTTCAGGGCTGCAGCCTTCATTCTGAACTACTCCAGATGATAAATACTTGTGGACTGACATCTGTAAAGGCTTTACAGCTCCTTCTTAACTGAAAGCAGGGCTTTTCCTTCTGATTTGCTGTGTCCTGGTCCCTGGAAAGAAAGGGGAAGGAAAGGGGACCCTGCTGAGCCCTGGGAGCACCTGAGCCCTGCCTGTCCCCTCTGGACACGCCAGACTTGGGGTGGGAGTCCCTGAGTCATCCTGGCTGGTACAGATGATTAAAGGGACTCAAATGATATAAACATCCCATTTCCCATTTCAAGACATCCATGACCCTGTAAGACAAGATCTGGGAGATTAATTATTGCAGATACTGTTGTCAGCAAATTATGCCTCTTTCTCTGTTGTCCCTGATCAGATCATGATAATTACATTTACGCTTTGAAATGACTGAGGTAGTAATGAGGAGCTCTTGGTCTGCAGTTTGTTTGTGACAGGAAGCTGCCAGCCTGTACAACTGAAGTTTGTATCGCTCTGGTTTGACATGCAGTGCGCGTGGTAGCATTTCCCTTCCCAAACCAGGGGAGCATAACTCATGCCATCAGGTGCAAAAGGTGGTTTATGAGCCCATAATTCCCTTTATGGAAGATTCTTTCAGGGTGCTTTAGGACTTGCTGGGCTGTGATCATTCCTACCAGTAAACTGGCATTCCTGGGATGTTCATTGCAGGCTAATGTCAGAAGAACATTTTATCCCTCAAATAACAGCCTCTACATGGTTTAAAAACTTTTCTCTGTAATGAAAAAAAGTAACAGTGAAAAAAATTGAAGCATTAGGCCTTTTTTTAAACAAAAATACTTGGAACATTTCCACTAAAAACATTCCCTAAGAAAATGAACATTTTCATTCCAGACCTCTGATAAGCACATTTTGCACAGACAGTGCTTCTCATTTCCTTCCCACTTTATGACCAGTCCTGGGTCTGACTCATTCCTGTCCATCCCACCTGGCCACTGGTTTCTGGTAAGAAAATAGGCTGATAGAGATGGGAATGGCTAATTTTTCACTCCAGAGGACAGAGATCTCTCGTTCTTTGCTGTTCTTGTATTTTCACTGTTTTTTATTGAAACATAAATAGCCTTGAACAGCTCTGCTCTTCTGGAGGCTGACAATTAACTGTAGAGGGACAATGTTATTGTTTCTCCACAAGTAGTTGAGTAGACACCTTGCAACTGGAGCAGGAAAGAGGATACCGGGGTATGTATGGGTATGGACAGCTCAGCCATCTCTGCTGTTAGCTCTGAGATTGAGTTCTGGCAGGAGAGCAGGAATGTATGACTACAGAGAAAGAAGTTGTATCTGATAAATGGCCAGGCGTGGGAAGATGGCAATAGAGAGCGTGTTTGTGAGGAGACAGCCCCTGCCTTCTCCTGCCTGCCACACAACCCCTTGTGCTCCCTGTGGAAGCAGGGGCAGGGCTGCCCCCTCCTCCCCATCTTGTGTGTGGAGGCAGCAGATTGGTTTCCCTCCTGGTGCTTCCTCGAGCAGCTCTCGTGTGGCAGCCTGCCTCGTGCAAATGAGCTGAGCTGCAGCTGGGCAACCAAAAGAGGTCCCAGTTTCCTCCGACAGACCAGATCTGGCTTGCAGGTGGCCTGCACTGAGTGCCAGCATGCTGGAAACTGCTACCAGGGGCAGGGTGGCAGCCGGAGCTCGCTGGACCTGCAGTAGCGGCTCTGTTATCCGGCGCGTTGGAGCCAACTCTGCTCCTCTCAGTTCCCAGGCACTGTGACATATGCTGTCTTAATGCCTCTGGCAAATTGGAATCAGCTTGGCTTTTTCAAAAGCCCTTTCATACAAAGGGCTGACATTTTCTGTGCTTTATTCTGAAGCTGGTTTGGGTTGTTAAAAATTATACCCAGTGGGTAGGAACTGCCATACCTCCAATTGCTTGTGTGGCCACTCTGTGTTTTATGACTCTCTTTTTTAAAATTTTATGTTGGTGTAAGGAGAAGGGAACATTGTTTTGAAACAAGTCTGTAACAAGACTGCAAAAAGACATTGAAATAGATCCAGAAAAGTACAAGTGGTTAATACCTGTCTGAAGAACAAACTACCCCGTCACCTCAAGGACAAGGCCTCCAGCTGTTCAGTTATTCCGCCTGGATCACGGGCTCCAGCTGTAATTTCTGTTTCACTAGCTTAATTCTACACTTTTTTTATATTGGCTTTTGAAAAATGCATATTTATTCTCTCTCTGCCATTTCCCATTAGCTGTAAATGTCTTTCAGTGGGTCACACTCTCAAGTGCACTTTCCAAAGCTGTGCATGGTGCTGCATTGGGACACTGAACAGCAGGGAGGAAAGTCAGAGACAGGATCTGAGTCCACTCACAGTGCTGAGCCCAAATGGAGCAAAGAGTGGGAACAGCAACACTCTCCTGTCCTGTTTGAATGACAGCACACGCAGAGGCACAGACACACAGTCCCAACAGCAACAAGTGCACTGCAGGTCTTCATAGTCACTTTCCAGCATACCCTGGAAATACAGGATGTGCTGCCTGCCCTCTCCTTGGATCTTCATCCAGCATTTTTTTGCTCATTTAGCGGAGCAACTCCTCTTCATGTCTTGCAGCGAGGCTGGTGTGGGCATTTTCACAGCAGAGAAACCAAGCAAGGCTGTGGAAAGAGATGTGGGGGAAAAGAGTGAAAGGAACCCTCTGGAAAGTCAGGACAGATGTGTTCACAGGGTTTCAAAGGGACATAGCACTGGAGCAGTGGTAGAAATAGAGTGGAATTGGGAGAAACTGCATTGGGCTGGGAAGTGGCATGTGCACTGGAATTGGAATAATTTTTCACAGGAAGTGGCATTGTTTCAGCCCTGTGACTGCGCTGGCCAGAGCACGAGGGCACAGCAGTGACTGATCTCTTGTTCTGTGCCTGTTCCCAGAACACGGTGCAGTGTCAAAACAGGACTTTCACTTCCGTTCTGCAGCAACTATTTCAGACTCTGATTCCATATACTGTTCACAGATATTCCAGACTGCAGCTCTGCCCTTTTGGGCTGAGGGTGACATTGTCCACAGGCTTGTTCCTGGTGCCTAGACTGGGAGAGCCTGTAAGCAGTGCCAGTGTGAGTGCCTTGTGTGGGAGGGACAGGTTGGGCTGCTGAGTGAGTGATGCTGACTCAGGTGACTTTGAAAATTTCTTTTCCTGATCACTTATGCCAAGGACTGCTCACCAAAGTCAGTCAAATAAATGCAGAGCTGCCCAAGAGGGACTAAGTCAAAGGGAATTTGAGCTGCCCTTGACTATGGGCAGTCTATTGTGGAGGACACAATAGACTCCACAATATTGGAGTTGTGACTCTATTATGGAGGACAATAGAGCAACCTGGGGCTGGGCTGTGGCGCTGTCTCTGTCCTGAACACCCTGGCCTCAGCTGAAAACAGTCCTGTGCCATCCCTGGGCCAGGGAAACTGTGCCACAGGCTCCTCAAACTCCTTCCCTATAAGATGCAATGTGGAAAATCCCCTTCCCCTGCTACCTTTACCACAGAGTCCCCCTAATTGTGGCTCCCTGCCACCATGTCCCCTCACAGTGTCCCTCCGTCTTGCTTGCAGGGAAGCATTCTGTCCCCGAGGGAAGGCAGCTCCCGTCATTAAGGGACTGCATCCTTCGTTTTCTCTTTGCCTAGTTCTTGCATTAGCTCAATCCCATGGGCCATGTAGAGGACCTGAAGCTAGAAAGGGTTGATTTGTCTTGTTCTTGCATAGTTTAATGGCTGTTTCCCGTTTATACCATGCTCTGGAGCTTTAGTGAGTCCACTCCGGTCCATTAAATCACCGCAGTGAACTGGAGAAAATGAAACATGTCCTTTCTTTGGCAGTGGCTCTGTAAACAGTAAGAAAAGAAGAGAATTAAGCCCTACCCAGTAGGGAGATTGCTCTAACAATTATTTACTTTGAGCAGGCATATC